>NC_089980.1:23758111-24385611 GCF_036417845.1 Apteryx mantelli | reverse complement strand
GCAACACTGCTTAATGACTAGTTCTCATGGCCAATTGCTGCAGATAGTACTTACTTAGATATTATTTATTACTTAGATATGTAGTTTCTCTGTCTTTATTCCTGGTCTTAGTCATGCATATTGTTTAATGGAACTTGGTAAAGCAGCAGAGGGTTAGTTTTATATGGTTTTGTGTTTAATTTCTTCTGTTCTCTTAGCTTTTTTGATTTTGGTTTTGTATTCTGCTTTTTTCTGTTTCTGATTACTACTTTGTTAAAGGGGATTCTGCTGCTTCTTTAAATTGTTTGGTTAAAATGCTTGCTTTCTTCTACCATATTGTTTAGGGTGAGTGATGAAAAAGACGCTCGAGGTTATCTTCAAGCCCTGGCCTCCAAAATGACAGAAGAACTAGAGGCCCTGAGGAACTCCAGTTTGGGTGCAAGAGCAACTGTAAGACTCCAACTCCATCTATCAGAAATTTTTTGGTTTGAAAAAACAGTAATTTGATAGTTTCAGTTCCAGTAATAACCTGTCTGTAGAGTCTGTGTTACTCAAAAGTTAAATTTCCTTCCCTTCTGAATAACTGAATACCAAATTTATTATCAACTAATTAAACAAGTCAAGTGATTTTTATCTGTGATTTTGTTTAGGTAGCTACTTTAAAATCTTATATAAATTTGTTGAAAGGATAGCTGTGCTTTGCGTCATGGAAACCTTGAAATCTTTTACTTTGACAAAATGTGAACACTCTTGCATGAGTCTACATAACTGTCATTTGAATGAACGAACATCAAAACTAGAATTTAAAGTCTCTTTGCTTTGGAGACTGACAGCATAAGACATCTTGCTTTTTATTACTTGAGTTTAAAAATTATAACAGTAATAATACTCTCTGGGATTTTTCAGAGTGTTTTGGAATTGATGAACTCTTATGTTGAGAACAAAATAGACTGAAGAACATAATTGCTGAAGTGGATTATACTCTTCATTTGCTGCCTTCTTTCCCTTTGCTCTTTTTTCTTCCTCTTTTTATTCTTTATTAGGACATGCCCTGGAAGATGCGTCGCTTTGCAAAACTAGATATGTCAGCAAGGTTGGAACTACAGTCAGCTCTCGATGCTGAAATCCGAGCCAAACAGGCTATTCAAGATGAGTTGAATAAAGTCAAAGCTTCCTGTATCTCTACAGAGTGGTAAGACTAAATTGTTCTAAATGGTTATTGACTGTGATACTTTCCAGGGAGAGTCATCAAACTACAATTCTAACTATCTTGTCTGTCAAAAATAGATAATGAATGATATGTCAGTTTCTTATATCCAAATGTGAAAAAAAGACCATATCTCTTTTTATTGTATGATCAGCTGAACACTTGCTGTGAAAATTTGGAATCTGGAAGATCTGGAAGACTTTCAGGGGACACTTATCTTTAATAATATAATCCCTCCTAGTTGTTGTAACAAGTTCAAATACAAGCAGAGTTTGTTTTTATATCTTACAACATATTCTTTTCTAGTCTATTGATAGCTGCACTGGGTTAGCTGATAGAAATCAATTATTGCATACTGATTTGCACATGTGCCTGTGGAAGATTATGAATTCTTTTATTCCTGAGTAGAGTAAATGGCTGAAGCAGGGGATTAGAAACAAGAAATTTCATTTTTATGTCTCTAGCTTCAATCCAGCTCAGGTCAGCAGTGCCCCAGAGTTATTACTAAGATTTCCTTAGTTTGGCACCCTATGAAAACAGATTAAGTGGCATGAATCCTCTTTGTAGCACCCACCATTGAAACTAGCTCCTGTTGTTTCCTTTGCTAGTTTTGACAGAAAAATCAAAGACAGGACATGTGCTTTTCTATGCCTACAAGAGAATCCTTCAAATTAGGGTTCAAGGCATGTTTATGAATAAGCTTGCACTGCTGCTAACCAGTACATGTTCTGCTGAAAAAGAAAGGCATGAATTTCTTTGGCTGGTATTCTATTTCCTTTTACATGCTCTTAACTCTATTTATGAGGCAAAGAGGTTTTAATAGCTAAAATGCAAAAAGATCATCAAATACAAAATACATACTGGTTGCATACTTCCCATGATATGTGAAAATTTGAATTAAAATTAAGCATGGCAAAATTGCCATGAGAAGAAAATTGGTCCTTCAGTATACTGTAATAATAGTTACATTTCCAAATTGTGAATCCCATTGAGTTGGAGATGCAGTGTTAGTCCTTTGAGTTGGTGCAGATCGAAGTAGGCACTCAGGTTGAAGTAGGACTTCTGAACCTCCTCTTAGATTCACACCCCTTCTGTTCTCTTACAGCTTTCTCTAAAAAATGATTTTTACAGTAACATGCCTGTCATATTGCACAGTATCTAAGCACATAGATGGACAATACAAGGGGAGGAAAGGGCCCCTAGCAGAGAAGGAATAGGATGTGAGATAGGAATTTCAAATACAAGCAAAATGATGAATTTCTCCTCTTAGTTGTATTTGAGGAGCACTGACTTGTTTTGCAGCTTTGGGAAATCAGTTGGACAGAGCTGAGGTTCAAGGATGTTACCTGTAAAATGGGAATACCTTGTCCGCCTTATGTTGCTGTTTTTCAGGCCAGAAGACATGGTGTTGGGCAACAGTGTAGATCCTCTAAGAATAGAATAAGTAGTGTTTGCTTTGATAGGCAAAGAGGACTAGTACTGTGGAAATGCATAGTAGTCGTACTTGTCTGCTGTGAATCAGGAAGCACAGAAACGACTAACTGGAATAACTGAGAAGAAAAATAGTTCAACATAATCTATTAGTCTCACAGACACTGTGAATTAACAAATTAAAACATCTGGTTTTAAGTTTAAAAATACATGTGGTCTTTTTTTCTCATTCCCAGGATACAGGTTCACACAGTTACCTATAAATTAGAGTCATGAGCCTACCTAAAGGGTAAACAGAGGCAGTTAATTACTCATTCTATTTTTTAAGATACCATACTAAACAGCTCCTAACAGATTTCTAAATTCATTCTTGCATTTGATGATGTCTTGCTTCATTTGACTTGCAACTTGCTGGGCATTGATTTTAACTGAGCAGTAGTCCAAGTAACAAGCAGAGATGGACAAAAAAGACTTGTATCACAGGTTCTCAGTATTTACATAGGGTTTTTGTTTGTATTCTTTTGAAGTAAATTGCAAGAATCTGAGAAGAAGAACATGGAACTGTTGACAGATATTGAAAGACTGAAAAAGGAGACAGAAGAGCTTAGATCAGAAAAGGGTATGGCAACTGATATCCAAGTAAATAAGAACATATTTCACATTGGTGGGTACATCTTATCAATTATCAATTAAGTGTGCCATCTTGCAAGTGAAGTACAGGATATATGATACCAAGAGAATTTGGCATTCAAAGTGTGAGCACAAGTATTGCATGGTAAGATGTACCCACAGCAGTTGTTTTTGCACTTCTAATAAGTACTTATAATATTCTTCAGTTTTGTTGATATACTTGAACCAGTAAGATATTATCTGGGTTGAAATTGCATTGTTGCCTTATTTTTATTTGGCCTATGTATAGTGATTGACTGGAAAAATGTTAGAAATATAGGAGAATTTATATATATTTTTTCTCTCTGTGATGGGAATACTAATCAATGTGTTCTTCATTTATCAACGTTTGGGCCTGTCTATGCTGGGAGAAAACAGCTATGGAGGCACTCATAGCATTCACAGGTTTCTGGAACGGCTTTACTGATTGGCTTTGTGACCACTTAGTGAACAGTGTGGTCGTGTTTGCTTTGTTGTAGATGTCTAAGAATATATCCTAGAGTTTCTAGTGCATCTGTCCAACAGTATTTAGCATTGTTGCTGAGAGGAGACTTTTTGGTAATTTTGAAATTAAAAAATCTTTGAGAGATGATTAATGATTTGGCTGATTCTTTTCAGTTCCCATGATAGCTGTAATATTTGTATCCTACAATTCACAAGGGAAGAAGTCATTTTTCAGGCCAAACTGAATTACCTAACTTTGTGTAGGGAAACTGAACTCCGAAGTTGCAAAACTCTGGCAACAATTGCTGCATAGGGATGTAAAATATTGTTCAGCCTTTACAACCTCATGCAATGTCAATCAATAAGGTATTGCAATTAAGATTCATATGCTGTATATAGGTCTCTGATTGCTGGTTGACTGGTAAAAGAATATAAGCCTTTACAGAATATTCAGAAATGACTGGTGCTGATTAGCTAATAAAATTTAGGGAATTGCTGTTAGTTTGTCTTGATGCTTAGCACTGGTATCAGCATTATACTTATTTGAGTTCTTGGAGAGGAACTCTTGGTAGCATTTCCCTGATAATGATACTTTGTCATGTTTAGCTTTCATTTATAGATTCTTGAACTGTCTTAAATGTTATGCATGGTTACAATCTGTTAAGTATTTGTAATTAATGTTTTACCATGTGTTTTTTTCAGTGTTAAAACCTTATTGTTTTTGTGGAAATAGAGATAAAGATTTAATCATTTCTTAACAAAAAAAAGATTCAAGGAAAGGTTAATTATTATGCTTTTGTCAAAAGTAAATGAATACAGTTCTACTGGAATTTTCTAAATATTTTGATAGAAACATACCTTAATCCAAAATCCTTATTGTTTTTGGACTAGATTGTTTCTTGTAAGTAGAAATATATTAATGTTTGAACGATGAACCATATACAGGATTCAAATGCAGTCAATGTATGGTGGCAGAGTAACTTCTTATATATGGAAATTAATTTCTAGGAAGGGACTATTTAGATTAGTACATGCATCCTTTGCTCCTGATAAATATGCACCAGAAAACTAGCAGGATGGTGAAAAAACACAAAAAACGATTCTGTAAAATAGAGAGTAATTTGAGAATGAGTTTTTGTCTTCTAGTAGGTTTTCAATGTATTTATATTTTTAAAAGGAAAGGGTTCTTTATAATTTTTCATTTCATTGACTGTGGGTTTTATTTAGAGCAAGCGGGTGACTTTGCCAGTTAGAGCAAGATACTGAAATTTTTTTAAAGAACAGATGAGCTGTGACTGTATCAGTCTTTTGAGCTGCAAACATTCCTACAGGCTCTGGTCATCATAGGTATATGTAATACATCCATATTGTTCAGGAAGCTAGGCTTTATATGCATGTGTGATTAAATACACCCACACTGGGACTTGAATTATGCCAAAAAAGAGAGATCAGACAAAACACGTTCAAATAATGCTCGAGTTACGCCAGCCCCTGTGGCCTTGGAGGATGCAGGGTTCCCGTTCTGCTCGCTGGCTGCAAACCAGTCTTTGGTGTAGCACGGCAGAGGCGTTTGAAGCTTTAACCAGGACTCTATTATTCTTACACATTTGAAAGTGAGTGGTAGCAAATCTCCTGCTATTAGCTTTTCATAAATGTTGTAAAAGACTGAATGATTGCTGTTCTAAATTTGGTTAAAATTAAACAATATTGCATTTAAGCAATCCACTGTCAGGATAAGCCAGGACCAGTTTATAACAGGCAGTGAGGGACCTTCTGAAAACAATTAACTGCCAGAAAGTATCTCCTTGATGACTGAAGTTTACTACTGTTTCATAAGAGGTTTGTAAAGTGGAACATAGAGAAAATAAAAGCATCACATTTGCATTACACGCATCCTAGTTTGGAAGAGGTTAATTGGACACACGCTACTTGCTTAGTGGGTATATATATTAAAAAAAAAAAAAAACTTTTATTCTGGAAAACAGACCAAATGTGACAGCTCATTAAAAAATAATGGCTCAGGTGAATACCCAAAGCCTGATTCAGCACGGCAAAGGTCCTCCATGAAAAGGTCATTTTTCTGTAGCTTAAAAACTTGCTGCTGTTTTCTAGGTGTAAAGCACCAAGACTCACAGAATTCTTTCTTGGCATTTTTGAATGCGCCTACCTCTGCTCTGGATCAATTTGAAGTAAGTGTACAGCTGTTTGAATTTCTCTGCTAGTGAACGGAACTTTGACTCTTGCTGTTACATGCAGATTATGTGCATAATTGCTTAGAGTTTGCTACTATATTTTAATCACACTTTCCATCTATATTTGTGTATAATGATACGTGAGAATTGTTATTTACAGCGTTGGGTCTCTTCTCTTGAATACTAGTAATCACAGTGAATTCTCTTTAAAATCTTGTATACAGAATTTCTCCCAATTTCATAACAAATATATGAAGCAGAGGTATTCAAATGGCCTTACTCTTTGTTCACAAAAATGCTAGGTAACGCAGATACTTGTTTAGTAAAAATGAGAGAAGAAGTGTAAATAATCCTTGAATGTATTCCGTAAGTCATTGGTACTGTGTATTTATTAAGTTTTTTCATCATTTATTCATTTTGCACAAAGATTTATTAAGTCCAGGTAATTACTGTTCGTTTCCTCTCCACAGATCCTATACAATTAAAAAAATAGAACTGTTTAATTCTTCTGTCACTTTTAGACAAAATACCAATTTAGGTAGAAAAGCAGGAAGATAAAAATTAAAATTAAGCTACACATTTTTCATATCTTCTCCTTTTAATAAAAAGTAAGCAATGCATAATTTTTCTCTTACAAAAGCAACTGGGATGAAATACTGGTTGTATTCAAATTGTTTACAAAAGTCAGACTGAATTCAGTGGGGATAAGACATCACCTTTACAGTTATACATTAGCCTAAAATTTGGCCCTGTTTGTTTGTTTGTTTGTTTTTGGGGGGTGGTTATACAAGTTCATCATATGGAATTATGAAAAAACATAATCCCTCGTGTTATTAATCTTCCAAAATTTACTTTCTTTTCATTGCATATTCACTAAATTAATTATTCTCTGATGAAATCTTCAAAACTAATACCATTTTTTCATTTGCTTTTTAATGATTTCTGTTACAAGTTATTTTTAAAATCCTGTTGGAATGTAGGAATAATATTTTATTGAGTGAAGGCTGAAAAAACATTTGGTTTTATGTGTATTTGGTTTTATGTGTAACACTTAATTGTCCCTGGTAGAGGCAATTAACAAAATTTTCTCAGAGGTAACTGTTACTGGTACTACTTATTTACAGTTCTTTATTTTTGCACTTTTGTTTTTACTGAACAGTTTTTTTCATCCATCTCTTTCTCTCCTCTTTTTTTCTTCTTTTTTTTTTTTTACTGTTGTTTTCATTAAAATAGGATTCCTTTTCTTCCTCTTCATCCTCATTGATTGATTTTATGGATGACGTAAGTCTTCGGCTTTCAAACCAGTAAATCCCTCAATAAAAGAGATCAGTTGATTGATCTGGGCTATTCAAACAGTAATGCAGTCAACTTAAAATTTCTGTAATGGCAGTGAAGAACAGAGAATATTTCTGTAATAGCATATTTACATATATCTGTATAGATAGATGTGCAGTTTTAAAATAAATGTTTTTCTTTTGGTGCAGATGAAGAATTCTTAATTGCAAAAGGTTTTCTCTAATGTGGAGAAGCTGCTTTGGGCCTTATCTACTGATGTGGCCTCTAGAAAATCACTGGCATGTTTATTTTATTTATTCTGTTACTTCATGTTATTACTTTAGTTGCTACTTCATTAGTTGTTTCCAGAAGTTTTCTGGTCACTTCAGTGACCATGTTTTCTTTGCATACAGTTGATTTCTGTGTGCTCAAATAAAATATTGTTTCTTTTTTTATATATATCACATGTATCGTTGTAATCTCAATTATAACTGAAGTGACCTTCCTGATCTCTTTTTATTGCCATTTGAAACACTAATTTTTAATCAGGATGATGCTGAAATATTTACCTGGCTAATTGCATACTAAGGGAATTATGTTAAAAGCTGTAAATTGACTGCATTATATTTCTTCCAGACCCAAGTAGTAGGCACATAAATAATTACAAACACTTTAAAATCCAAATATATACTATGCATCCTTTGTAGAGAACTGTCCATTACAACTCCCTATGTATATTGTGTGTATATGTTTGTGTTTGTATATATGTGTATACACATACACACATATCTATACATATGTATTTAGTAGTGTAGTATGGTCCCAGTTGCATTAAAATGCAGAATAATTAATTTTACTGTAGAAATGTCTGTTGTGAATGATGTGATAAAGCAGGTATAGTGTATGGGCTGTACAGTAAAGTTTTCTGTGTTGTTAACTTGTTAATAAATAAATAATATTTATATCCCTTACTTGTATTAAAAAAGGGTCTACGTTGCCAGAATATTGTGAATAGTTATTGTGAATAGTTGGATCAGCAAGTTCTTTCCTATAA
Source organism: Apteryx mantelli (assembly GCF_036417845.1). Taxonomy (NCBI): domain Eukaryota; kingdom Metazoa; phylum Chordata; class Aves; order Apterygiformes; family Apterygidae; genus Apteryx; species Apteryx mantelli. The sequence continues at coordinate 24,377,360 of NC_089980.1, read as the reverse complement.
AGTTGCTTTTAGAAATATGTGTTACTGTCTTCTGAGACCTGTTAAATAGTAATAAACTGCATATGTGGGAGAGTAAGTGCTCATTTTCTATTTGGCAAGGGTAATCTTAGGATGAGAAAGTTTTCTTGTTTGCTATCTAATTAGTTTTGAAAGACAGCAATAAATACAGAATAAAGCACTGCTTTTTTTTTTTTTTCTTTAAGAAGGCAGCATGTTTTTTCACAAACATTTTGACAGCATCCCATTCTTTACCTAGGCAAGTGAAAAATTCTCCATGGCTGGGGTGCAACCTTTAAGACATTCTTCTAGATTTGTCCACCCAGATCAAATCTTTTCAAATGCCTGTCTTTCAAACTTTGATAAAATTCCAGGTATTAACATGTATGTTGTTGCATGTGGATAGCTTATACACACAGAATCAAACCTCGATTATTGGATCTTCAGATTGAGGCCAGCAGGAGGGCTTTTTTTCTTCCTCAGTTTCACTGGACAAGAGCGTGTTTCTGGACCGGACTGGTAGAGGCTAACCTCTCTCGCACAGAGACAAACTGCATAAAGAGAGTTGCAAGATAGGAAGAGCACCTTACAGACAAATAACAGACTTGTTTAGTTACCTATGTTTATTAGAAAGAAAATTAAAGCTGATGTCCCCATTTATAGGTGGAAGGAGGTATATGATTATATTTTTTGCTCAGTCAATTCTGCTTCTTTCATTTATTAGACCATTATTGATTCATTCATAGTTTCATAATACACAGCCTCTGAATTGCCAGAATTAATGGTTATTTATGTTTTAGCTCATTAAGTAGGTTCAATGTCAGTATGTTAGGGAGAACTTAAAAGAAACTAAGGGTCTTTAAAAAAGCAAACAACCCTTCCTACTGAGTGTGACCTCCGTTCTCCGTTCAGTGTCTCTTTTTGACAGTAGTTACCTTGAAGGGCAGTGTTTCTTGTAACATCTCGATGAGAGCTGGATCTGTGCTCAGTCAAGCCTGAGAAGTATGTGGATCCTGCACATTACGGCCAAGGAAGAATTAGGAGTCCTCAGGCTTGTGCAGCGCTGTAATACCGCAGGGGGTTCAGGAAGGCCCCTCCAGGAATCACGAACCCGCAGGAAATATTCCTAACGGCCTATGTGGTTTCTCCAGCCTCTCTGCTCGATTCTGAAGTGGCAGAGGGAGGCTAAAATAAGATGCAGTGCCCTTAGGTAGCACGCTTTGCAAGGTCTCTGCAGTCTACATAATACAGATGTGTAAGCAGCACTGAGGTTGGCCCAGTAATTACATTTGAAGTTTCTTAGGGTGGGTAATGCCTTCTGTGTCTGCCATCCAAATAATGTGGTTGTCTATAGCACACTGTGAATTATTGTAGTTAACTCTAATTGTATCAGTGAGAAAATGGTAATTTCACAACTTCTTCTGAAGAGAAATAAAAATAGACATCCAGCTGCCTCTGACGGTAGCCTGCAAATGCTGAGCAAGAGTAGTAGTAGCTCACTGTGCGGATGGCTAACGGTCACTTCTGGTTCCTGCTGTCCCTCATATCCTCAACACAGAGGATATCCTTGGTCAGGTTAGCAGAACCGATGCCTACATTCTCCTAGCTGGGAAAGGCCATGTGTCCAGAAATGATCCTTGTGTCTCCTGCGCACGCAGGAAGGCGCAAAAAGGAGCAGGAGTCAGTTTTGCTGCCCCTTGTTTCTGATTTTGGTGGGGAGGGAGGATACCCCCAATGACTAACATATTCAAGTCTAGATCTTCACAGCTGTTTCTCCTGTGTTTTCCAGGCTGTCTCTCGGTAACATCATTTAGGTGTTAAGTTTCTTATGTCCATGAGGAAATGCCTTATAATGGAAGTGTTGGGTTTTTGGCAAGGCTTAGCCTTGTGTATCTCTCTAGCTATTAGAAACAATCAACTTGTTTTATTTAAAATTGAATTTATGATTATTTGATAACAATAAAATGGAATCCAGTATTCCTCTGACAAAATCATTTTCCCTACTTGTTAGGAAAGATTGTTTTCCCGCTGTTATCAACGCATTATGAATTAAAAATAGCTTTCTTAAATCCTCCAGCACATCTGCCCTAACACACGTTCCCCAGGGGCTTTTGGTAGACTAAACAAATCTGAACTTTGTAAATAACCACAGAATAAATCATGTTCTGAATTCTCGCTATTAAATACTAAACGGAATACTTACTCTCAGTGGTCTGTGGTGAGCGCCCTGACTGTAGTTGTGCATTCATAATTCTCTAAGCTTAGAATAATTCTAGTTGTTAATGATATTTTAAATTGAGTATATTGAGAGATATATGTTTAGATTGCCCTCTCCTTCTTGTTCAGAATACAGAGGCTGACTGAAAATTATGCTTAGTTCGTCTAACACAGTCTGCAGTTCACTGTTACTGTCCAGTGTAAAACTACAGACTTTAAAATAACCGTTTCTTTTTCCGATGTTTCTTTCCTCTTGTTGCCCCAGAATATGTTGTTTTCAAGATGCATTTAAAAATGAACGTATACGTGTGTGTCTACAGTGCTACATCTGAAAATATAGCGTGACGAATTCGGAGCAGATGTATGTGTCGGTCTGTTTGGTTTTGTAACATATTCTCCTCCTTTCTCTGTTAAAGCGCTCTCCTTCCCGTATTCCAGCTAACAAAGGCAGACGTGTAAGAGGCTGTCTTACTCTCTGTGGCCCTTTCTTTTTGCCTGTCGTGTACATGCCTTTGTTTAATGTATGGATTGTGTACTTACCTCACTGCATGTCTTGTGCTGCTGCTGCTGCTGTTTGCTGCTGCTGCTGCTGCTGCTGTGCTTCTTGTTGTTTTCCAGCTGTGGGCTGAAAGCTTGAGGAACTTTTGATTTGGTAGTAGTGCTGCGAGCAGAACATCCCAGTAACTAGCGCTGGTGCTTTGGGTACTCCTTCAGGTCCGTATGAGTGCTCCTCGAGTACACGGCTCAGGTGGAAATGGGTGGGGAAGAGGAGCAGGCTTTGGAGGAGGGCCAGTTTGCTCCCCTGCCCTTTGGGAAGGGCACGTGCCAGGGCCACAGGGGTTGCCAGTGCAAGGTGGACGTCTGCCGTTCAGCAGGCGTAACGCGGCAAGGGAGGGAAAGTATCACAGCCCAAGGATAGGTAAATGGGAAGTGGAAAATCGTAGTAAACTGGAGCACCCAAGTGGGTGGGAATATTCATGCGAGGAAAACAGACTTTGACATGTTACAGCATATTAATCCTGTTTTTTTAAAAATCAAGGTGGATTTCTAAACACAGTGTTATGAAAGCTTTATCAGACCAGATATGTTGTGTCCATCTTGAACTCATACTACTACTTTTACTTCTTGTGTGTACATACGGTAATAGGAATAGGAAGGCATAAAAATATATTGAATATGCAATAAATGAACAATAATATCAACTGCTGTAATAACAACATTATCTATGCAGTTAAAAGCACAAATGACTGTCTTCTCAGGCAAGCTTACCGTGACTCCTTAGTTTTGACCACTGTGGTTCCACACAGAAGTTCACCTTTCCTCAAGATGTGTTTAAGCACCGGCCAGCTTGGGCTCAGTCCTACACTGGTGACCTTGTGTAGACCACTAAACACATAGTCCTGTGTAGACCACCACCCAGGTAGTCCTGTGAAAGGCAGCAAAGCTATTACAATTCGATACCAAACATGCTTTTTATAATCCAGTGGATTAGTTTAAAACTAATTTTCATGGTGTTAATATGGTCCACTTAAGCTTTTGGCCATAGTTGAGTTAGGTTGCTTTTGTACTTAATTCTTCTCATTAAAGTAAGGAACCTGAAGACTTACTTCAGTAATACAGCTTAAGGCCCTGCTTCTGCACTAAAGTTGGTTAAATTCCCCTCAAATTCAGTAACGGCGGATCAGATTCTATGTGTTTTGAGGGCTTTTTATGTTCATAAGCAAAATAAAAATACATTTTTTACTAGTTCAGCAGTTGTCTTCTAACCACAAAAGCTTTGTAGCACATTCCAGGAAAGTTCTGTCGTTTATATTATCCTTGTACTAAATTTTTAAAGAGACACCATGAAAGCGTTCTTTGGTATGCAGATGCCACTTTGGAAGGGAAAGCATTCTGAATATCTATCTGGAAACATTTATGAAATGATAGATTAGATTTCTGAATTGAACTTGCAGAAGAAAAGGAAAGTCTGTTTCTTGCTATGAAAAATTCTCCTGCCGTTACTCATTGGGCTTATTTTTCTTAATAACAGTGTTAAGAAGATGTTAGAATTTTTCAAGGTTAAACAATCTTGGAGTGGGCTCCAAGCTACCACATATTTAGATTTGGTTTTTAAAAAAGTTTAAAATAATTGAAACTGTCATATAACTGAGGATTTGTTACTTAAAGGCATCAATGTTTCTAATACTGGATAAAGCTTCCAATTATAATTTGCTTCTGATAAGTCTGAGCACAAAATGTTTGCTCTACTGCTAATTTTTGCCACAATGCTTGAAATACATGATCTACATGTAGAAAACAGGTGTATCCCTTTGGGGGAATTTCTGTTTTCATTACAGAGGATGAAGGCATATTAATATGCCTGAGCTGATTAAGCTGATGAGCTTAATCTCCACCAGCTGATTTTTTTGAAGGCTATGGTAAAACTAGAAGCCATCAAACTTAACTCACTGCTAGTTTAAAAAAAAATCTGCAACTGCACCTGTTCACTACCATGACTGACTTTTTAGAGAACAGGACTGTATATGCATGAATAAGATTGTCTTGGAAATACATTTTTATTCTCCAAAAGCAGTAATGTTTGTGGAATTCTTAGTGTGGTGTCAATGGCAAATGAGGAAGAAATCATTGTAATGTTCAAATGTTTTCTATAAAGGTTGCTGCATATTTTGTTTTGTGGAACACCAAGGTAGCCGAATCCTTAGCAATGGGGCAAACATTGATAACATTTCAGCAGAAAAGACAGGCATGCAACGGAGCCTCCTGTAGGCCCCCAGCTTTTAGTTTTGTTATTAGCGGAGAAAAACAACCTTGGCTCGCTTTAAAAAGATTTTTTAAAAATCCAAACTAACATGGAAAATGTAGACTTGTAGATGACTTGTAGAAGACTCCTGCTTTTTCTGATTTTCAGATGCATTGACGAAGATTCATCCAAGATGACTTGTTATCCAAAATATACGATTGTACCAATATGCCCTGTTGTTCATTATCGCACGATGTTTGACTTAGTTTTGTTGTATAAAAAGAACCGAGAAAATAGCCCCCTGAATAAACTGTATTCCTAATAAAGTTGGTTTCCCTTTTTATAGTTCAAATGGTGTACAAAACATCAATTCTCTGGGAATATTGTTAACACTAACCTAAGAATATTTGCTTTGCTTTTTCTCCTTATTTTATTATAAATATGATTGTAATGATTTAGCTATATGGGAATTCAATCCTAATAAGTCTCTACTACAGGTGGACAAAATAGTAGTATTTAGAACATATTCAGCCTTTAAAAATGCTGAATTACAAGTCTCTTCATTCAAGCGTTCATCAGGCCCCTGAACTAGCAGCTCTTATGCATGTGCTCACCTCTCAGCAGAAGTCTTGGCGTGTTCATATTTAAGAATTTTCCTTTAGTTTTTGTAGCTTAATTAGGGAATCACTTAGAACAGAATTTTTTTCTCTCAGTTCTCTCTTTAGGAATTCTACAACCTCCATATTTCATTTTGATAAGAGTCAGGAATTCTTTTTTTTAAACGATGTCATTGATTTATTTTTTTGGTTGTTTTTTTTTTCCTCTTGAATTGTTTCCATAGATCGATTCAGTTGAGAACTTTACGTTGTCTAATACTCCATCACGGGATGAAGATATCAAGTCTCACCTCCATTCAAGATCAAGGTCTCCTTCTACAGCTAGTGAGATTGAACCGATTGAGGTACTTGGCGTTGCAAAATTTTTACTTTTTTTTTTTTTTTTTTAAAGGAGTAGCAGTTTGAATCTCATAAAAATTACCTTTGCAAATCCTTTTGTTTAGAGTGAAGCTCATTCCCCTGCGGAGACTATTTAGGACATTGTAAATAGCCTACTGCACTACTGGTGAACTGTATTTTGAGGAATATTAAATTTCCTTTCACATATGTTTAGTTGATTAGGAGCGGGGAATATATGTGGAATCAATTATTAGATACAGTCTCTCTTCATAACTTATCCTTAGTCATGATTATTTAAGAAATATTTGCAAAAAGTTAATGTTATACTGTAGTTTGGTGTAACAGCACATTTCAGAGTGCTATTGAAGAGCAAGTCAATGCAAAATATTAACAAGACTCTGCAACTGTAATAATATATCCCCTTCCAATTAAAATAATATAACTTTCTGATTATTTTATATGGGAGAAGATTCAGTCAAGTGTTGCAGATAATACAAAACTATTTTTGTCGTGTAAGAAATGAATCTCATACACCATTTTGATGAGAAGTAAGATCTGTTTTCTTGAGTCGTTTCCTACGTTAATCAGTGTGGTTTCATTCCTAGTCTGCCTGGGGGTGTGTGGGGTGGGGGCAGGTTGTAGTCTTTTCGTTTTACTCAAGCTGTCTTTAATGTGTATTTGATGTCTTATTGATCCTTTGGGGGTTTTGTTCAGGTTACAGATCATCCTCCCCGTTCAATTCACACACCAACCATGAGGACAGCCTATATTGGATCGGGACTCTCTGCACCAAAGGTACTCGGTCAAGCGTTCCCACATTCTGTATAGAAAGGGGAAAAATACCACGCCAGGGCAACAGCTTCGGGAGAACTGTTTCTCAGAATAATCTTACCAGAGCTGCCTGGAAGAGTAATTTTATATGAAGGCTGGTTGCTCTTCTAAAGTATAACAGCCTCATTCTTACGCTGTGCGGTGTGACAAGTTGGACTAGGCATGCCAGTGCAGTAGCATGCAGGCATTTGATCTTAGGGAAAACACGAGCTTGGACATTAGAAGGAAATAGTTGAGCTAGAACGTGCCAAAAGGAAAAGAGACTTTCTATAAAGAGGCCGTTTTCCAGCATCTGACTGACCAAGCTGCCTCTGTGCTCTGTATACAATAAAACTGATGGCTCAGATTAGCACAGATGATTATTTTGAGAAAAGGCAAAGAGTAGACCTGAAGTGAAACCATAGATTTGCTGCTTTTTTTTTTTTTTTTCTTCTGTAAGCAGTGCAGAGTGAGCACTACAGCCAACACTACAGCTCTGGGTTGGAAGAAGGAAATCCAGTTTTTCAATCTTCTTGCTTTTTGCTTACATAAATGCTTATTTTTCATCAGTTGTTGAAATTAAGTTGCTGCTGGCTGAATGAGGCAGTGTATGCTAATTCATAGAGGAATTGCATGTATTCAAACAAATGAGGAATAGGATACAAGCTATTAAAGGAAAATTTTTCTCATAAAAGTTTCAGAAGTGTCTCGATGGCTTAGGAATCTGCTGTATATAAAAATTTGATAGTGTTTTGGCAATTAATCAGTAAAGTAAGTCTTTGAAATAGATCTGTTTCACTGCTTTGATAAATGACAGAAGTAGCAGAAGACTTTTTGTGTAAAGAAAAGCTAAGAAAGTTGTTTCTGCAGGCAATATATTTCTGAGTTGGCAATATTTTTAATAGATCGATTAAAAAATTATCATATGTATTTGCACTTGAAATCATGTGGAATAGTTTGTACTGTGCACATCATTCCATTTCTGCAAGCATTTTGTCATAACACTGCATAATGATTTGTCTTCTAATTCTTTATGTTTCCTAAGGAACCTTCTTTTAGCTTAGCATTAGTTTTTAAAGCTACGTTTTATTTCCCTGCAGCTTGAAAATAAGACATCCATCTGTAGACGGAAAGCTCCCAGTGTAACAGTAAAACTGTCATTAAATATGGATGAAGTTTGAGCCCTTAAGTGTGGTATCTTATGCTCTGAAAAACTGGAAAGTGAATAAAATTTTAATATTCCTAGCCATCAAAGTGGCCTGCAAAAGTTGTCTTATTTCAGATCGCATACATTTTCCCCGTAGATTATAGTCTGTGTTCCCAGGAACTAAGGAGAAGTTCCTTCAAAAGGCGTCTCATCTGTACTCTTGCTTTTAGATTGGGTATTTTGAAATTGCCTGTGCCTGACACCATAAAACTGGACTCTGTCATTCCTTCTGGCATAAAAATTAGAATTTTGAAAAAGTTTGGTATTTTGCTTCCAACTAAATCAGCCCTCCTTGCAGTTAAGTGTTTGACTGTGCCTCTTGGAAAGTACATACACCCACATATTCAGCTTCTAGACTGTAATGGGATAATTTGTAGACAGACCTTGGCAACTTTCCTATCTGCAATGGAAGTGACCTCATGTACTGAGACAAGGTCCAGTTTCCCTGGTTTAGTTTACAGAGGTTGGTGTAAGTTATCAATAAGCACTGATAAAGAGTATTTTCAGGCCGTGTGTTAGGAACTCAGGTCTCATTTCAGCAAACATAAGTAAGTTACATTTTTTAAATGCATCTATATACTCTTATGTCTGTGAAAAAATAGCTGTTCTTCTCCAAAAGTGTTATAAGTGTTAACGTCCTTGTCTGTCTTTCACAGCCTAAAGCCCACCAGTTTGTAGTGAAATCATTTAATACCCCAACAAAATGCAATCAATGCACATCTCTGATGGTTGGTTTAATAAGACAGGGCTGCACTTGTGAAGGTAAGTGAGAAAAGAAGAAATGGGAATTAAAGTTTTTCTAGATGCAAGTTGCACAGTAAATGTTGTGATGCAGTCGTGCCAGAGTCTTATGTTTAGAGTTTGCATAACAGAATGTATTCTCATGCTGCGGCTTTTTAACAGTGGAAGCCAAGCATTTTGAGTATCTTACATAACAGATTACCCAGTTCATTGGGGACACACTTATTTCAGTTGGTGGCAATAAGCTTAGTTTAGTTTGTTTTAAATTTAAAATAGCAATAAGGGGCAACAGTCAGTGGGTCAAGTGTGCTGACAGCTGTTTTGCTTTATGACTAAGGGCAAAATGCAAGACAGCTTTGTTATTCGGTACCAAACTTTCTGTCCTCCAGGACTGATTTATTCTAGGTTTGTATATGCACAGAATAACACAAATCATTTAGAGGAGCTTCCAGTGGCCTAGAAAAAATGATATGCAAATTATTCCAATGTGAGCTTTTCATCAGGCTCTTTCTTACCTGAATGAAACCAAACTATGTATCCATACAGCTCTGGAAATGGGAAAATCTGAAGTTAGATCAGTTCAAATCATGTGTTGCTGCTGTATGCAACCTTACCTTTCTGCCTTGGTGTAGCAAAGTTCAGTGGAACTATTCAGTTATTGGTCAACTGTGTGCACTTGAAAAAAAATAATAAAGAGCAGGCCATTTCCTATATGCCATCATCATTATCATAGCTTTTGCACTGCAGAAGAAATAATCATCAAGTTCTTTTGTTCCTACTCCTCCTTTCAAGTTTGTGGATTCTGCTGCCACGTGACCTGTGCAGACAAGGCCCCTGCGGTATGTCCAATCCCTCCCGAGCAGACTAAGGGCCCTTTGGGGATAGATCCACAGAAAGGCATAGGAACAGCATATGAAGGGCATGTCCGTGTAAGTATCAGGTAGCACTTCTGTTAAATTTGTTGTTTTCTGGACTTGGAATTTAACTCTGAATGTGGGAGGGCGGGGGGGAAAGGTGTCAATTATACCTTAAAGTAACAGTTTGGAACCTAAGACCTAAATTTTCACGAAGCAGCTCCAGCATTTTCAAAAGTAATTCTCTCTCCCTCTCTGTCAGCCACTGTGTTTTGAGTTGGTCTTGAATAGACCTTCTCAAGATCAGATCATCTTCCAGGGCCAGTCAGTTTTTCTAGTAACACTAGTGCTGACAATGCTAGTGCTGCCGTTGTTTCTAATGCTGATGTTTGTTAAGAAATACTGAAAAGCTGTTATATGTAGTTTGGGCCAGGTGCCCACTGACAAGCTAGAGTTGGATTTCTTTCTTTTTATCAATATATCTTTGAATGAGTTTGTGAATTAAGAAGAGAGAATCTGTGGTGCTGTGAATTTTTTAAATAATACGTCATGGTATGTGTATTTTATGTTTTTACTGCACATGTGCTATTGCTTATGTTGCTTGATGTTGTCACTGAACACAAACTTGTCAGTGTAGATGAGAGAATTGATATTTGCACTGTTTCATTTTTGATTGGACACAAGTTTAAAGAGAGTTGATCAGAATTTATTTTGCTAAAGGTACCAAAACCGGCTGGAGTAAAGAAGGGTTGGCAGAGAGCACTGGCAGTGATCTGTGATTTCAAACTCTTCCTGTATGATCTAGCAGAAGGAAAAGCATCCCAGCCCAGTGTGATAGTGAGTCAGGTTATTGACATGAGGTAAGCTGTTTGGCACTGAGTGGAAGCTTTCCAGAGGCATTAGGAGGTTTTTTTCTCCCTTCCCTTTTTGTACAATCGGTAAGCAAGCTTCAGGGCATGTATGAAACATTGTAATCTTTGTTCAGGACCTCTAACTTCTGCTAGAAAAAGCAGTATTCGAAGTTAGCCCGAACTTCACTTTTGTGTTCACATGCGGCAATTTTAACTTCATTATTACTTTTTGTGCCTAAGTGCATCTATCCAGCTGTGTAGAAGATATGGAATGAATAAAGAAGAAAAATACTTTATTTTGGGGTCAAATACAATTTTGAAAGACAGACAAAACTTTGTTACAGATAAAATATATACAATTTTTGATTCAGAAGGGCTGAATAGTTTGTTTCCAATGTCTTCTGTATTATTGAAAATCTGCTGAATTCCCTGGAGGTTTAGGATATTCAACATACCCAACTAAGACTAAAGCTCATCTCCAAACTTCTAGATTCATTTATCCAGGAAATTTCAACTGCTAGTTTATAGCTTCTAGTGAATGCTGATTTTTATGACTGAGTTGGGAGGGGTGACCTTGGTCTAGTCTGTTTTTTAAGTTTGCTTTCTAAGTTTTTAATTTAAACAGAAAAAAACAGGTTTTGAATAGATTTATCTTAGTGAACTTCCATCACGTTATATTACACTTGTAAGTTGTATCTGCAAACAAAGAGGAAAGTCAGGATTATTTTACAAATTAGATCTCAGTGCTTCTTATGTCCTTAGCAAAACAAGGCTGTTGTTACTATGAAAAGTCTGTATGTTTGTTTTTAACTTACATTTCACTCTCTAACTCTATTTAAATGATGTTTGTGGTCTCCATAAGGGATGAAGAATTCTCAGTGAGTTCCGTCTTGGCCTCAGATGTCATCCATGCAAATCGAAAAGATATTCCCTGTATTTTTAGAGTAAGTATGCATATCTTGAACCTGGTAACAGGTTCAACATTTCCCAGTGCGATTGACAGTGTGCATTCATTGACTGTCTGCTAGTATTTTCTCTCCTTTGCAAGCTCTGGTCATGTGGTATCCATGGCTGCAGCAGTGCATAAAGTTCTGTACATACCTCATTTTCATGGTAAAAATAGTAGTGGTACCTTTAGACAACCTCCAACCTCCCCTTTACGTGGATTTTATTTTCTAACCTTCACAATAGGATATATTTTTCTCAACTTCATGTTAGTCATCTGTGTTCTTCTGTTCATGACCTTATACACTTTCATTTTCTAAAGTTCAGTCTTCTGCTTATCAGCTTAATTTGTTGTATTATTCCTCAAGCCTTTATTGTGTGTATTTTATTTGTATATGAGCATTGGATCTTTTAAAAACTCCCATTCATCAGGTAGTTAGTATAGGAATCTAGTACAAAAATATTCAATAAAAATTTATGTCAAAGACCTGCTATCAGAATTTTGTTGTCTTTTGTTGTCTTGGCTTTTTCTAATATTTTCTAATATTATTCTAATTTTTCTAATATTATTCTTCTTTTTACTAGATATTTCATTGAAGCCTTGACCTCACTGAAATATCCTTGGTGTTGATCTTACTAATTTCACCATCATTTCTTTATTATACCATTGTGTTTCACTCCTTGTTTCTCACTACTTTTCCACCATTCATCATTCTGCATGTTAAAAGGAGGCAAACTTGGAAAGGGGCTTTCACGATAATCTGTAGCAGCTGCACTAAATGCATGAAAAGGGTCATAGATCATTCTTCCATAAATACTGTTCCCATTTCATTAAATTATTAACAAGAATTATTGGTCTTTAAAAATGCAGAATATTTTGTAAGAAAAGCTTTTCATTAAAAAATTGCTGTGAAGAACAGATGCCTAGTAAATTCAGGGTGGAGATTATAGCGTAAATACAAATGAAATTGAAGTTTTCTCAGTATTTTGCTGAGTTAGCACAGTCTATAGTATTTTCTGCTGTGGATTCTTGATTATGTTAGAGTTTTTCTATTAATTAAGGATAAATTTTTGCATTCTTAGTACTGACAGCTAATTAAAACAGCATTTATGGGCATCTGATATCCTCATACCAGTGATCATGATGAAATTTTTTATCACTTATGACTTAAAGTATGTATTTAAAAATTTTCCAGGTCACAGCTTCCCAGCTCTCTGCATCCAGTAATAAGTGTTCAATCCTGATTCTAGCAGACGGTGAGAATGAAAAAAGCAAGTGGGTAGGAGTGCTGAATGAATTGCATAGGATCTTGAAGAAGAACAAACTCAAAGACCGCTCAGTCTATGTTCCAAAAGAGGCTTATGATAGCACCTTACCCCTCATCAAAACAACTCAGTCAGCCACAATCATAGGTATGAAATGAGTAAGAAGAATTCTCTTGGAAGAACTTCTTATCTGAGATTCTAATTTTGCCTGAACAAAGCAGACTAACCTAGTTGATTCATGATGGCCTCTTCAACGGGTATGCTGAAAGCATGCTTTTTTAGCAAAAAACAAATGACATTAAATGACATTGAACAAATAATGTGTAGTGGTTTTTATCCCATATTTATGGGCTTATGACAGAAATGTTGTTCTCTACACTGTGCCTCTGCCAGATCTGTAAGAATATTCTCCCTACACACATGCCTATAATTATCAATCATTTTTGACTGACAACTGGATATGACTCTTCTGGTATTCTGTAAACATAATTTAACTGGGCAAAATTAGCACTATAGACTAGATTTAAATCACTGGCTTTACAAAAACCTACTTCTGGGTCCAGAGATAAAATTTGAGAGCAGAGAACCAATTCAGTCATTTTAAATGCTACTGTACACATTTTGTTATACTCAGATTATTTAAATGTGATGTTATAGCTCTTTACTGCAAAGCCAGTGGTATACTTGAGTGCTCTGAATGGTTTGTTAAAATAAAGTTTCTTGGTGTTATTTCTACAAATGTGAGAAATGGAAAAAGACTTTTCTTTAAGATATTTGGGAGGTTATCAATGTTATTTCTGTTACATGAATGTATTTGGTTTGACTTTATATTTGTTTAGTTCAAGATATTAAAAACCTGTCTCTATTCATCAGAATTGTCGCTTGTGTTGAAGTACTTCTAAAGAAAGATAACCTTTTTTTTTTTCCTTTAATATCATAGACCATGAAAGAATAGCTCTGGGCAATGAAGAAGGGTTATTTGTTGTGCACGTCACCAAAGACGGTAAGAAATTAAGAACTGGTAATAATTATCCTAATATTAAATAATCAGAAAGTGATTTTGTAAGCTTTGTTCTCATTCCGTATCCTCTGTAAACTGAGAAAAATGAAACCAGTATAAAAGGTTATCAGCTGGAAAGCCCCATGAAGAGCTGAAAACCAAGCTGTTCTGCGTGCTTTCTGTTTTGTGTATCATTTCCAGTAACAGCGATCCAGCATCTGGAATGTAGCTGAAGATTTTGTTTGCTTTTTTGAAGCAGGGTCAATCCGGAATTCAGACCAGGCTGCTAAGGGCTTTGTCCATTCAAGTCTTGAAAACCTCCAAAGATAGAGATGCCAGAACCTCTCTGGGCAGCCTGTTCTAATATTTAATTAGTCTCGCAGTGAAACATTTTCTTCTTTATATCTAGGTGGAACCTCTCCTTTTTCAATTCACGATTGTTGTCTCTTATTCTCCTGCTGTGCACCTCGGTAGGGAGTGCAGCTCCATCTTCTCCGTAACCTCATCCTTGGTATTGAAATGAAAGCTTACTCTCAGTAAAGTTAAGAGACATAACAACAGATGCCAAAGCTATTTCAAAAAGCAATGTGTTTAATTGTAGGGTTTTTTTCATTATTCAGTAATTTTTTGTCTTTGAAATGAATACTGAAATAATATTGCAGTTTTATTGCATAGAATCTGCTCCTCCCTTTTTCTGATGGGGAAACGCCAAAGGTCTGTCCAGCATCACCCCATCTAATACTATTAACAAACAAATTTTGACTCTGCATTCTTTAATACCACAAGGAAGCAATAAAGGGAATTTGGGGGGTTTGCGTGATAGCTTAGTCCTTTGCAAATACATATTTTTAAATCAATTTACACTTTAACATTATTTACTTGGATTTGGGGTTTTGTTTTGTTTTGTTTTTAGAGATTATTCGTGTTGGTGACAATAAGAAGGTTCATCAAATTGAGCTTATCCCAAATGAACAGCTCGTTGCAGTGATCTCAGGACGAAACCGTCACGTGCGACTTTTCCCTATGGCTGCCCTGGATGGAAGGGAGACTGAGTTTTATAAGTTGGCAGAAACAAAAGGCTGCCAGTCTATAGTTTCTGGACATGTGCGCCATGGAGCCCTTACTTGCCTATGTGTAGCTATGAAAAGGCAGGTCCTCTGTTACGAACTGAATCAGAGTAAGACACGTCACAAAAAGATCAAGGAGATCCAAGTCCAGGGGAATGTCCAGTGGATGTCAGTCTTCAGTGAACGTCTCTGTGTGGGCTACCAGTCAGGTTTCTTAAAATATCCCCTTCATGGAGAAGGTAGCCCATATAGTCTGCTCCATCCGGATGACCACACACTATCATTTATCTCACAGCAGCCAACTGATGCCATCTGTGCAGTCGAAATCTCAAGTAAAGAATACCTGCTGTGTTTTAGCAGCGTAGGGGTTTACGTTGACTGCCAGGGCCGAAGATCTAGACAACAAGAATTGATGTGGCCCGCAACTCCATCTTCTTGCTGTAAGTTGTTCTCTGTGTGTACTTGCTATCATACATTGAAATGACCACCGCTTGTGTTAGTCTCCCCATTTGATGTGACATTCCATGTGATGTGAAGTTCAAGCAAAATTACCTGACAGATAAATGAATTCTCTCAACTTCTGTCAGCATCTTAAAATCTAGTCAGAGGGTTTAGCCCTGGTCTCACTGATGCTAGTTTTGACAGCTCTGTAACTGACCTATACTACTTTAACTTAAAGAAGAGTCAAGGGTCAGGATTTCAGACTTGGTTACTTGATATCAAATGCTTAAACACATGACCTGATGTCTAAATCGGCTAGAGGTCCTCAGGTCCTACAGAGGCTAAAGGGATCTTTATGCATTCAATACCACTAAAACTAGACTGGTGCCATTCAAAGCCTTAAAATCTGACTGTACTTTAGGTTGGCATTGTGATTCAAACTTTCCTGATGTTCAGAGTCATCAGGATCTGGAATATGACTTGTCTTTCCCTAATGATATTTATTCTTGTTCACTGTTCTTTTTTCGCCCCCTTTTTTCCTTACTTATACATTCTCTCTTCCTCAACTTTTTTTGTGTCTACTCTTTTCTCATTTATCTCCTCTCTTTTTTTGTTCTTTTTTTAAGTCAGTTTTAAGTTTTCCCTCTCTTACCTCTCTTTTCCATCCTGCCTCTCCCCTCTCCAAATAAAAGATGATGAAGAGTGGCAGGGAGTATCAAAAATATATTGATTTTCAAAATAGTCTACCTTCTTACTTCACTGTGACAGCAATACAGTCAAACTGTGGAAGAGAGGACTTGTGTGAGTGAAGCCCCTTCTGAATGTGGAAGGAGCAACTTTTACAGGCTCTCTCTTCTGTTTTTTCAACCAAGAGTGTGATTATTACAGTGTCAGGACTTGGAGAATGAATGGATCAAAATAAAAGATTGTGTGCTAGATAGATTGAAGACCAGGTATTTTCACACGTAGGCCATCTATACTGATCATTGCCATCTGTGAAAGGTTTTTGATTGCCTTAGTGAAGTGGCTTGATGTTATCATTCCACTTCTGAATAGATACATACTTTATAGCAGAGCTGTCACAAATTTGATGCTTTTGTTAGTCTTGATAGGCAGCCTTGTTGCAGATATGGAAATACAAAATTCTCCTTCAGAAGTGTCCCAGTGGAACAAACTCCATGCTGGGGAGATGTGTTAGATGAGTAGCACAGGATTCCCTTTACAGTCTGGAAAATAAGGGAAGAAAATATGAAGTCTGTCTTGACTGTGTCATGGCACTTGGTTCCAACTGAGGTTTTTTTAGTACACAGTCCAAAACTAGGAGCTGAGTTTGTTCAAATGACAGTTATTAAATAACGATATATTTTTCTATCACATCATTTGCAAAATATAAACTCTTGGAAATAGGGCTTTTAGAGAAAAAGAATTTTTGAACAGCATCAGTGTTTGGTAGAATAAATTCTAATCCCTTATGGTTCAAAAAGTAGTTAGTTTTTTTGGGTTCTACAGATTTAAAAGGAAAATCATATGGAGGTTTTAGGTTTTTTGTTGGTGGTGCTTTGCCTTCAGAATAAATTTTATTGTAATATTTTGAGTTAAAACACATTTTGCAAACAAAAGTTGTTGCTGGGTTGTGTTTTTTAATCAATACAGTTAAATGCACATAAGAAATTGTATATTATGAGCCTTGTCTAAAAGCACATAACAATATACCTAATCCTTCCTTGTCAGGTTACAATGCACCATACCTCTCTGTGTACAGTGAAAATGCAGTTGATATCTTTGACGTCAACTCCATGGAGTGGATTCAGACTATTCCACTAAAAAAGGTAACTTGCTGTTGATATCAAGCAGTTAAAGAATACGACTTTACGTCAGTATGGCTTTGCTACAGTCAGACAGGGTTTTTTAAGCACATTTGAAGTCATCAATAAAGCTGCTTGTTTAAACATACTTGAACTAAAAGAAGAGCTACTGCAAGGAAAACCAATGCTTTTTTTTTTTTTTTTTGGAATATAAGATACGAAGTGTGTGTTTTGAGCATAATTTCAATATTGTAGATGAAAGGTAAATCTGGAACATGTGAGTATTTTAGACTCACTGATATTATTGTAGAGAGTAGTTTCTCAGTATTCATTGCATATGGTTTCATTGAGACTGATTGTATCTCTGTTGTTGCCAAAAGATGATGGATGCTAAGATATTAAAAAATGCCTTCAAAAATCTGTCTTCTGCTGCTTGAGAACATTGTAAACAGGTAGGATTAAAATATTTTTGGTTCAACCAGCACAAATATTAAAGCCAAAGTGATGTCAGGTTTGTGTCACTGAAAAGGAAGTTCTTGAAAACCACCGCTTCCATGGTATTTAGGAAGTATTTGCTCAGCTGTATTCAAAAAAAAATTTTTTTCATAATTTAGGCCTATTTCAGCTTTGTATTTGTGTTAACATAATTCTTTTCATTGGCATTCTAATGACACAGAAGTACAAGAAGTCTTCTCTGTCGTCTTGTGTTAGTTGGTCAGTCTCTGTGCCTATCAGTTTCCTGCGTGTCAGATGCAGAAAGGATATTGTGCCACCATCTGGCAATGCTGTAAGGATAAATCATGCAAAGACTGAGGTGCTCAGCTATTAAACCACCTTAAGGAGACAAAAAGTATCTGGCCTTAGTTCTAAGAACACCAGTACACAGTTAAGTAATAAACTGTGTCTTAACAATGAAGCTTTAAAAGCTAGTAAAGAATTTAATCTTTCTGATGTCAAAATTTTGAGTTATTAAGCAGTTGGAGCATTTTTTCCTACATATCAGATTGTGATTTAGTACTTTGCTTAATGTTTGACTCAAGACACTACCCATGTAATGAATGGGTAGTCATTCATTACATTTATTACCACATTCAACAAGCAAGAACTGCTAATTGTAAGAGACTCAAAGATGGCAATTTATTATGAAGGGTTTGTTTCTAGCACAATTTGCAGACTGGCTGGAGTGTGAAATGGTTGTTTCCTGCAGAAATTTGAAATCACAAAAATTAGTATGTTGTAACAATCTGTATATACGTTATCAAGGTGCAAAGCATAACTGTAAGATGATACTAACACCAAATGAAAGCACAGCTTAGTGCTCTGTGCATCTAACAGACAAAATTGAATTGTTACATGAAGTAGACTTCTTATGGAATTTATTTATTTAAATGCTGGGAGGAGTAAGTATTAATCCTCTCTCCTTAAATAACTGGAATTTTAGGCAGTTCTGTGTGTACAGATGATTAAATCAGAAGTTTAAATTTAAAATTTGAAATTGTCTTTGCCTCTGCATTCTGGCTTTAATGACTCACCATTACTCTTCTTGAGAGCAGTCGTGGGTCGCATTGCTTCCTCCAGCCTCCAATTCTGTTCTGGAGTAGGCTTCGCACTGCCGAGTTTCCCTGGCTGCTTCCTGGTCGGCTCTGTCTCAGTGCTCCTTTCATGAAGTCTATAATGCTCCTGCTATCTTTCAGAATGAGCTGCACTATCTATATCGAGAGACAGATGTAGCATGAATTATTTTTAAAAGAATGATTTATGTTGTTTCAGGTACGACCCTTGAATACAGAAGGATCACTAAACCTTTTAGGACTGGAGACGATTAGATTAATATATTTCAAAAACAAAATGGCAGGTAAGTAAAAAAGGAGCTGATTTTCATTATGCAAACTTTTGTTTAGAAAGAGCATTTCCATTTGGGCCAGATCTGTGCATTGCAGAATGAGGTCTCTCAAACATGCATGTGCTTGTTAATGGGGGTAAAGCCAAGCTTATAGATTCCACCGTGACTGCAATGATACGGATGTCACTAAGCAGCAAGTCTGAACTTTTTTTCCTTTTGAACATTTAATGAAGATTTTAAAAAGACGGGAAAAGAAAAAGCAAATGACTAGTAACTCCCTCCCCCCCCCCCCCCCCCCATTTTGGGATCAGCTGTCAGAATGCCATCTAAAAATGCTGGTAAAATTTAAGGCTTTATAGTGATCTTGGCAGTGCTGGATTAAAATTAGTGTTATACTTGACCTAAACAAACCTTTCCCAAGGGTCAGAAAGCAATACAATGGTATATTTTCATAAGTTGGTATCGGGGCCATGTGTGATTGTGAGCCCAAGTGTTAGCTACAGAATTCTAACTATTTGTTGTGAGTTTCTCTCTCTCTCTTTTTTTTTTTTTTTTGAGCACATTTTGCAAGCATGCTCCTGAGTATAATTTAAAAAAAAAAAGAACCCAAATAGAATTTTTAGGTGGAGAGGGGGTGTGTTTTGTTTTCATTATTATTTTAAAAAAACCTCTCTTGATGCCTTTTAAAGAATGTTTTGTTTTAACAATGAAAAGCTATAATTTTTTTAATAACTATGCTGAAGTCACTGCTCTGCTGTGGAAACTAATGCTCCAGAAAGATATACGGCTGTTGATAGTGTTTCAGTGCCTAATTAAGTTGTCTGCTCACAAATTAGTACAAAATGGATGACAGTGGTGGAGAGGAGCAATAGGGTGGAAGTATGTATAAAGAGTTTTCAAGTCTAAATAAAGACTGAACATTAAAAGTAGAGCAGAAGAGAAAAGAAGTTGGAGAGCATAGGATCAGAAGTGAGTAAGGCTGATGTTGTGCTGTGGATACACCTCACTGACTTTCAGAGAAGTCTGCCAAGCAATAATGTATTCTGTAGGTGTATTTCTTTAAAATTTTGCAAGTTTTTTTGCTTAAACTGCTTAACTAGTAGATCCCATGCTTCATGAACTCTCCAGTTTATCTTAAGCAAAGAAGGAGATTTCAGCTGTGTACAAAATCTGTGTTGGCAGCTAGCAGTATGTGCTGGATGAGTTCAAACTTATTAAGTGTAACTTTAGTCTCCATATGTACAAAACAAGAGAAAGCAGTTACGGTATTCATTGAAAGTAAGATTCATATTTTATGATTGTCACTGCTATAGATTTCATCTCTTTATTAAAAATGCCCTGGCAAGACCTGCTTATGTGGAAAAAATCTTCCCTTTTCCCACAGTTGCAGCAAAATATAGGAGTTTGAATACTTCAAAAGGAATAGTCTTTGGAGCAGGAATGAATGAAAAAGAACCTTGCATTGAGTTTCGAGACAGTTGGCAGAACAAGGCTGTCCTCATGGGTTTCAGCAAGAACTGCCAGAGAAAGTTTGAGAGAGGACTAAGGTCCTCTGTTGCCCACCTAAATGTTTCCAGGCTCTTGGTTCTTCACTGTGAGATTGTGCAATGACACCTTGTAGGTTTGTTCATGTATGAACCTAGATTTTATGCCATCAAAAAATTTCAAGGACTTTTTCCTTGGAAAAAGAGGATAAAGGTCTTGTTTGAAAGAATCAATCCATGGTATTTTGAGAATATAGTTTTGGCATCTTGTGTGTGAAGAGGAGTAAAGTCTATTGCTGTACTATAGAGTACATAATGATTAAAAAAAGCCCATAACTCAAGAAGTGTTTATTTATCTTTGGTGACAAACAGATGGTGTCTACAACTGGCAAGAGCAGAGAGAGAAAGTGTCTTTGAATTCAAATTCCATGATAACCTCTGCTATCTCTTTAAAATTCTTGATAAAAATGGGTTTGACTTGAGTATTTTAGGCCATTTGAATGAGACATCTTAATTGATATTTTAAATATTTATTTACATTGTTTCCTCATCCAAGTGACTTTATCTGGTGTCAAGGACTGGTGTGTGTGCTCTCCCTCTATACACATACACATATGAACACACTCAGGGGAGCTTCTTTCCCTACATTTAAGAGAGGGTATCACCTTCCGAATACTGGAAACACAGAGGAAAACAGAAGGGGAACAAGGAAACTGACCTGATAATGCAAACTCTGATAAAAACAAACAAACAAAAAATCCTACTTTCATATAAATTGAGATTGGTGTAAGGTGACCAGCCCCCAAAGTAAAAACTTAAATGTCAGGCTGTGAAGTATTTCTGTTTTGTACCTCAGCATCCCTGCAATGTGTCCAAGCAATAAGAGCAGACACCGCAGCTTTCCTGGGGATTTCCTTTGGCCACCAGCTGCAAAAGAGGCACACTACTTGCACATCAGTTTCCCATATACCGAACACAAAATTTCCCTGCAGCCTAAGCAATGTTACTAAATATGCAGTGATCATACCTCCATACTGAATAAGCACGATGTGTTTTGTGTTAAAATGAGAACTGGTTAATGCTGACACTGCAGGGAGACTCATCCTCATTGTGGTGGGTCCTTACAGATTAAGCTGCTTTTTTCTAATGGGATCTATCATGTGCTCCTGATAGAAAAATTTCTGATTATGTAGATGAAAAATTCTTGTGTCTGTACCCTCCCCATGGTAGATATGACTACTGGATGAATCCTGATGTGAGCTTGAAAATGAATGTATATGTGGCGCTTGCAGAGACTTAGTGCACTGCTGCTCTTTTACTGAGGATTTCTTACACTTGTAGTCTGGCTTAAGTGCCTGCATCCTGAGGCTTTGTGCCATTATGCAGGGCCCTCTCCAATGATTTAGATCCAGAAATGTTGCATAAACCTGCATACTACTTGTTTCTTTGTATTTTGAAAATCAAATCATTTTATTAAATAACTAATGAAGTATCCCACTGGATCATTTTCATGTTGATTCCAGAGGGCGATGAACTGGTAGTTCCTGAGACATCAGATAACAGCCGGAAGCAAATGGTTCGAAACATCAACAACAAGCGGCGCTATTCTTTCAGAGTACCAGAGGAGGAGAGGATGCAGCAGAGGAGGTCGGTATTCAACATGTACTTGTCCTCTGTACATGCCTGTAGGCCTTGAAGGACAGTGACTGATGCCCATGTAGTGCTTCACTTGCTGCTTTCTGGAATTCCCTTTTCAGATGTTTTCGTGTCTTCACTGCTGTGTTAATCCTTGATGTATAATTTGTGTTGATACCAGTCTGGATATGGATATGCACTGGATACACAAGTAATCTCATTAATTGAAATAAATTATGTGAAACAGCTGTAATTTGGAATGCATGTCTTCACATACTGTATATAGGTACATATGCGTGCACCTATACTGTATATAAAGATCCATAATAAACATTTTACAAAAGGAGATTACATTGCTAATTATGCATATGGATTAATTACTTTCAGACTCTGGTTCTACTTTTCTTTCTTTAGGGCAATTCTACTCTCAGCAGTATTCCAAGGCATCTGCTTTTTTGATTTATAATATTTCTTAACTACATAAACACTCTCTAAATCTCAGAAAACTCACCTGCAGGGGGCATTGAGCTGCAGGACAGATTTCTAATAAAAGTCTTTAACAGGTTGCAAGTATTTTCCTAAATGGCAATAAAAATAGGTCAGCACTCCTTACAGGTTCACAAAGGACGTTTATTGACCACTTCCTGTCACTCACTAAAGATTACCTGCTACTGCGCTAAAATACACCTTGAAGAACTGAATACTTCAGTTTTCCAGCTCCTACTGCTGATGGATGGCTCTCTGCTTTCCTTTCTTTTTGGCTCTAAGTAACGTAACAGCTGTGTGCAGTGAAGTTAAAGGTCCAGAGTTCTTGTCCTTGCATTTTCTGAGCTGCTTGTGGTGCTGTCTTTTAAATTTTTGTTTACTCCGAGTTCTGAAACGCATCCTTGCCATTTTGGCAAGCTTTTATTGTAATTCTGACACAGACTGAGAGAAAGGTAGTGCAGTATTAATTCTGTTTTCACATTTTGTCCTTCATTTTCATCTCCACTTTGCAATATAACATCACAAATGAGTTCCGCTTTTGCTCATCTTACTGAGCTTTTTATCAGCTCACAGTGGTTGTGTATTCCCTGAATATTAGTAATTATTGGGTGTTAGCCTGCAATACAGCATTTTTCTGTTCTGGCCCCCTACCTTCTCTTCAGGCTGTAGGTTTGTCCAGGCCAGTGCTGATAGCAAGGGTTTTCACTGTTAACATGGCAGATTATTAATTTCCATTTAGAAGTAACTGATAATCAAAACTGTACTTGTTTTTTAAATGCCCATTCTCAGCTTGAACAAAACACCTAAATGAAATATTTTCTTTTGCAGGGAGATGCTACGAGATCCAGAAATGAGAAATAAATTAATTTCTAACCCAACTAATTTTAACCACATAGCACATATGGGTCCAGGAGATGGTATACAGATTCTCAAAGACCTTCCAATGGTAAGTGAGAAAGTACATGGGAGAGTGACTGCAACAGAGGCTGCAAATAAGAGAAAGACAGACAAGTATTATTTTAAATGTTTATTCAGAGTGTTTGATGTATTTCATATCAGAAGCAGCGTAACCAGGAAAATGGAGCTAAACATGCTCCACTTTATGTGATAAAATTTAAAAGGACAGTTTGACACTTAAGAATTGCAGGGAGAAATGCCTCCTGGTTTTTAAGGCAGTTTGGCTTCTCAGGGTTGATTATGGTTTATATAGCGCATACGAAGGGACAAATTTAAGAGGATTTAGGCCTAGGTTCTTTGCAGGAATGGAAGGAGAAATTCCTCCCTCCATAAACTGTATTACTGTAAGTTCAATTCCTTTCCTCCCTTCCTATCTTTAGCTCCAACTTGGCCTCTCTACAGCGTCTTTTCCTCAGACAGTGGAACTGTGGCAGTTTTACAATGTGCAGGGCCCAAATTTAATCCCTGCCACAGGCGTCATTTTTCATTTTCTCTCCAGGTTAACTACTCTCAATGAAGCAGAAGCTCTTACATAAAAATTAACCATTTAAAGTGAAAAAAGAAAAAAAAATGCAAAATATAATAGTGCACACACATGTTCCTTTCCACAAAGCCTGACTTAGGAAATAGTCTCTTTTGAGGGTAGTGAAACTTTTGCTGAGGTATAGACCAGATAATATTTTGCTCGTAGGAGAGTGTTCATAGTGTTTACCTCAAGCTACGTTGAACATCTTGTTTGTGTGTTCTGCATTGTGCTTTAAATTCATCCAAGCTGACTTAGATGTGATTCAGAAGGTGATAAATAAGACTGTAAGGAGGATCCCTAAAGAAAACCAAAGAGATGATATGAATACCACTCTAAGACATAGGTATATGTCATCCATTCAGTAGTGCTGTGGTCTAAAATGGTCGTTACTATTACCTGTAGTCTGTGCAGAAAGCAGTAGGTAGGAGGGCCTGTGAAAAATTCTCTCAGCATCTGAAAAATTAAAAGGAGACCACAGTAAGACTGGAAGAGAAAGCATGCCATGCAGCTGCACTAGTTCAGGAGCTCAGGAGCATAACTTCTGCCCTCCAGATAATCCTGTCAGCAATGGTAGTTTTATGTTGCACTTTACCATAAAGTCTGCACGTTGTACATGAGCGCTTTGGGCACTTTCTGTTCCTTACAGAGGAGGGATATGCATGGGAAGGATTTCCTTTAAAAGTACTAGAGTAGTCTGAGAGTCCTATCTATAACAAATATATTCAGTGAAATTGAGCAACAAAAATGTGTGTGTGTGTGTGTTTAGAAACGAATGAAAAAATAACCAAGAGAAAGAGCAGGAAGGTTGTGGAAAACCCAAGACAAAACCTAAGGGAAGTTGGCAGATGATGTTTATCTTACCTGCATGTCTGTATTTGCATGGCTAATGTTTAATGAGGAGTGATCATTTACTTCAGGACAGGATGCAGATCAGAACTTTTTTCACTTTACTGTTTCTGGTGGCTTTTTTAAAATATTTCTGGCTCTTCTAGAGCAGTGAAAATAATCCACTGCTGCTAAAGGTAGGGCAAAACATCACATTTCACACCATCAGTTGCTGAAAGTTCATGGGAACCGAAAGCTGCAAGGATTCTTAATCAACCCTGAATCTGGCAAGTGTGAAATGAAGAATGATTTTATCTATAGAAGGGGATTTTCTAAGATTTAATCTGGATTAATATTTCTTAAGTTACATCATCTCTAAATGGCTTTTAGCTTTAAATTTGTTTCGATTAAACAAACTTTGTATTAGCTCGAAGGTCGTATTTGGAGGTAGAACTGGTATTTTGCTTCTTACCAATCAATGTGATGTTTTGAAAAAAATTCATGAGTCACTTGTTTCTTGTAAAATGGATGAGAAGCCACTAGAAAATATAATACAGAATTGATTTCTGCACTTGTTTCCCTACTGCAGTTTGTTTTTAAAGTTACTATTGAAAACTCATTTTTGCAAGTAGTTATCAATCTTGATCCTGGGAGATATCACTGCAGAAAGAGTGATTTTGATGTTTAGTATTGCGGTAGGTTCTGCAGTATCATATTGTATTTGTAGTTCTAACTGAACAGATATGGGAGAGTTACATCAATCGTGGGACTAGAAAGTGTGTGAACTTGAAGTGTAACCTGACATTAGGAAATAAATTTTCTGTTAAGAGTGCTCCTTCTGTCCAGGCAGGTTTTTCTTTTCCAACAGCTTCCTGTAAGGCTTTTGGCTGGACTAGGTCTCCATTTCGTCTGCTCCCAACAGACTACTTCCTTACTCAGGCACAAAAGTAGAGGAAAAGGAGTTCTGCGTGATGATTCAAACGCGTACGATGTTATGCACTGAGTATGAGGTTTTATTTGAAAGATAAATCTAGAATAACAGATAGAATGGGAGCAGAGAGCACACTGTGCCCAGGAGAATCAGTACACAAGGTAACGAATGCTCATCCAGTCCCCCATACAGTTCATCCATAGGACAGTTTCTCTTCAAAGACACATCTTTGAATTATTTCACTGGATTCTTACCTTATTCCAAAAGGTGAACAGGGTTTTGTGCTTCTTAGCATAGCGTGGTGATTCTGCAGCTGGGACATCGGCTTCGTGTTTTTACATCGATCAGTGTGCTTCAATAAAAAAAGTAACAAATTTATTTTTAAAGAAATACGGGAAAGTTTGCAGCATTTTACTTCATGAATGCCTATATGTTTTTGTATTTAACGGGTGCTACCACTAGGGGGAACAAGTAGTGCAAGGCTAAATGTTTTCTCAGTTGTTTTCATCCGACTTTTTTAGGAGCTGTGTATTCTCTTTTTATGAGATACTGGAATGCAGAAAGTGGATGAAAATAGTGGACTGGACCTTCTTATTTGCAGTTTCCTCTTACTCTCTTATTTGAGCAAGTTCAGCCATGACTGGATCTGCTAATATGGATTTGTTCATCCAGCACAAACTTTACCTGAAGTCAGTATAATGCTCTGTAGGCAGAAGGGTCCTTATTAATAGGTTTTAATAGAGAATTGATAGTTTAATCTCAGCATTGGATGAGATTGTCATAAACTAATAGCCAGCTCAGGTTACCTTGGTCTAACTTCTGTCTCCATGGATGAACTTTGTAAAGCAAATGACAAATTTTTTTCTCATATATAAAAGTGAGGAAAGCAAAACAAATCAAAACTTACCTCTGCAGTCCCCCTAACCTGCCCCTGCTGCCTTTTTCAGGGGAAATGCCAAAGACTGAACAAAGCGCAGAATTAAACCTGCTAGCGAAGGCCCTTGCGTAGCCAGGCTGCGATATGCTGGGAGGGCAGGTGGGGACAAAAGTTTGCACTGCCTCAGCCCGGGGCATTACCTGGCTGGCAGGTACAGAGCCAGCAGGAACTTGCTTGCTGTTAGCCCACTACTGTTCTTAATGACGTCTTTTAAAAGATCAACTTTAGAGAGTTTTGTTTTTGTTGTAAAAATACAAGATGAAAATCAGGTAAATGGAGAGTTTTAAGTCTATTTGATACTGTAGATCCAAACCAGATGCCTACATATGTGCAGTTTGTATATCTGCACGTGAATGCACTTGCTGATGCAGCTACGTAAGGGGGAAAGGTGCTTTTGCTGTGCATGCATTTCTAAGGTCTTGGTACATACAGGCACATAACACAGACATCTGCTTTTAAAGAGTTGCTTCTGTTTAGGAAGTCATAATGTGTGATATGTTTATGGTAATTTGCAGTCTACTAAGAGTGCCGTGTTGTTCCCTCTGCGAATGGACGCCACTCACTTCAGTGGAGCCCTGTGTTGGCACTGAGATGAACATGCCCAAGACGCAGTGTGAGATTAGATTTAAGAGAGACAATTTTAAAGGTTATCCTGCAACTGCTGTAGGTTTGCAACCTTCCTTTCTTCATGTCTAGCTGTTATATATAGGGGTTGGGTTTTGACAAGCAGGTGTGTGGACTGCAACAAAACAAAAGTCAGAAGTTCTTATCTGCTATTACCAGAGCTTGTGTATTAATCAGTACCTGTTTGTATTTTATTGATGTGGATACTAGATCTGGGTCTCTGTCTTGTTTTGTACAATTTAGAATCATTCCTGTTAGTATATCCCCAAACTTATCTATTGACATGTTTTTCTTCCCTAGCAGCCTGTCACCAATTAACTGGCCGTACAGTCTGGCCTCCCTTCTGCCCTCTTGTCCCTTGAAGCCACTTTATCGTGGACGCTCCTTTGTAGTGAAGATCTGAATTCTGGAACTGCACTTACTGCAGCACAGACCACCTCTCTGTGTACACCAGATGTACAGGATTGATTTTGCTTTCATATTCTGCATGCTTAAGTATTTTACATACAAAAGCTAGTCTTGACTGCCATTATATTTGAACATTATGCTTCAGTTTGACTTCATTATACATGAACCATTATATTTTCATAATAGATTATCTGTGAAGCTTTGCTTGTTTCGAATGAGAAACTTTCAGAGTAAATGAATACTTATACATGTTTGGTATTATTTAAAGAAAGTGGGAACCCCACGCATGCATCTAATAGCAGAGTATGATCCACGGAGGACTGCTTTAAAAACGTTGCTATATCGTGGCTTTTTCACACTCATGAATGCTGGCTACGTATTTTTGTGGACTGCAGTTAGCCTACCCTCTGCTTTTTAGCTTGTGGTTTTAGACGTTCCCTTTTCTCCCTTATTGGCTTTCAGGAGTGTAGCTGGTTTTGCTGCAACTTCTCCGTTGTGAGCAGACAGCCCATCAAAGTCTGCTTTTCTGTTCTGGGCCATTATTGGAAAGGTGGCTTCCTGTACTGATATTTAGATGCTGCTAAACTCACTAGTAACAATTTAACATATATCATGTCTTATATGCCATAATGTGGTAATTGATGTTCCGGTTAACATGCAAAGCCTCATAATACCAGTGTGTTTAAAAAAAGAAAAAGTTGGATTTTAGCAGCTGAGGGAAATGAAGAGAACAGTGAGAATAATGTTTGATAACATGTATTGGGGTGTGACTTAATGTTCTTCCAAACTGCCAAACGTTCCACATACAAAACGTAGTGCCTTAGGTTTAGCAGAGGGGTAAGCTGAATTTTTACCATAAGTCATAATGTTTCTAATGTTACTCAGCTCGAGGGGAAGAGAAGAGGGTTAGAAATTAAAAAAAGGCGTTCTGATTTGCTGGTGGCCACTGGGCAAACCATCCCCATGTAGGCTCACCGGCTGAAAATGTACATGGCACAGGGAGGGCGAGCGAGCCTTGGAGAGCTCTTCAGTTGAATCTCCAGGACTTAGATGGCTTTGAATTACAAGAGCACTTGTGTCAGCCCATTCCGCAGAGGTCAATTAGAAATTGTTTCTCTTTAATTTGCAGGATTATTTTTCCCCTCTCTTTCTTCAGGTCGCACTTTGGGCATGCATTGCTCAGGTGACTATTGAAAACATTCCGATTTCCCAGTACTTTTTGCACCTTATTCGCTAAGGGCCTAGTTTTCTGCAGTGCAGAAAAGGCAGTGCAAAGCCTGTTCATCAGCAAAGCGCTGTAAGGCGTAAGCAAGCGTACAGAAGGACGTAGGCTTTGTGTTGTCCGTCTGCAGTGGAGTAAATTTTGTCCCAGTTGTCTGACACTAACCAGTTCACCTTCCCGCCTGACCTGTGTGCCTGTCCTGCTGAAACGCTATTCCCTCCCATTAGAAATACTCCGTGTTTGTTGTACGGGTGATACTTGATTTCAATGGGATCACTAAAATGCATGAATAACAGAAGGAAATCTCCTATGATCTTTAACTGTTGTGTATTCTCATCTTCTCTTCTCCCCACGCCATCTCGCCTGTGTTCACCCTCCTCTGTTTGTGCTATGTCTGTTGTAGATTGTAAGCTCCTCAAGGCAGGGAACTGATGCTTCTCAACTGTCTGTAAAGCACCTTTTACAACTGTGGTGCTCTTTGGAATACCAAATAATAATAAATATTAGAATCAATTCCCAATGAGTTAAAAGTTTTATTTGTTTTCAATGTTTTAGCAGCAGCGAGGGTGGCAGGCGCATGGGCCACCACGTGAGGAAGCTGATGAGAGGCCGGGGGTGACAGTGCGAGGACGCGCGCAGCCAGGGTGCCGCCTGGCTCGCCGGCAGCGGTGGGCTGCCCTCGCAGGCTGTGTGTCCGCGTGACCATCCTTCATCGCTTTCTCCGTTGTTTTTGATAGCGGCACTCCCCTTCCCAGCTCCCTCAGCATCACGCCAGTCTGATCTCCTCTCCGAGCAACTTTGAACACATCTACCACATGACTGTAAATTCGGCCGAAATTTTCCTCTCTTGCGATTCCATAAGCCCTGCACACCCCCCACTTCCGCGCCGCCTCCCCGGGCCTCCCAGCCCTCTGGCTCTGAGGGTACGAGCGGCCGAGTCAGGTGCTCACGCTACTAACCCGGTGTGGTTTTCCTTTTGCCTGGCTAACAACAGGGGAGAAAACCCCTCGTAAGCGGTTTCCCTCTCCCTTGCGCTTTCTTTCCCAGCTGACTTGTTTTCTGCCATCAGCCATGGTGTTTCCACAGCTGTGATGTATCAAGAAACAGATGTTTCAGGGCTTAAAAAACAAAAAGCGTAAAATAATTGGGCTGAACCTTTTGCTATGAAAACAGCATTTTTAATCATCAGGAAGGGTGTGGATATTTTAAATGATAAGTTTTCTGTTCTTCAGTGCTCATCCTCCAGCAGCCAGTGGCAGGGGCAGGATGCTGCGTACCAGATTGTATTAGGAAAAAGGTTCTGGATACATCTGCCTTGGGCCAGCTTTCAGTCTGTTCATTTGTGAAATCGTGCAGGGTGCAAGACTTTTACACAGTACCTTACACAGGTTGAGAGAGACACGAGGACACAAGTTGTGCCCAGACAGTTTCTAGGTTAGAATAAATGAAGACAGAACATAAACGAGTGAGAAGAACAAAAGTTAAAGATAATGGGAAGTGGATGATGCAGATCCTCTTAATCCTGGTATTTTTAAACAGAGACTGAGGTAAGATACTGTGCTGTAAATATCCTTCCAGTTGGAATGCAAAATTTGGGGGATGGAGGTGGTCTTTTCTTTTCCCGTGTATTTGTGTAGCTCTGACTACACTGTGCATCCTGGTCTGAATACATAGGGGTTGCTAGGTCTTACGGCAATACAAGTCATACTGAAACAGGCACACAAATGCCTGCTAGTGCATTATAATTGTGTACCACGCTGTGGCCTGCAGTTCTGCTTTGGACAGATCTGCAGAAAAATCAGGGATAATCTGTAGGTAGACATATGTAATGGTGGTTGGTTCCTCAGGGTTTGCGTGGGTTGAGCTGTGCCTGTTGCCGTAATGGAAAGACTGCTGTTGGCTTCAGTGGCGTTTGGATACCCTTCGAACATACGGCAAACCTTCACTGCTAGATTGCTTTGAGTGCCTTTTTGTTGAGCTCCTAGATCCCTACCACTGGAAAGGTTTTTGGATACATACCTGCATGCAACATTAGAGAGAATTTAAACATGCGGGAGGAAAAATTACTGCCTTGTCCGTAAGGCTCCAGAACAAATTTGTGTAGCTAAGCTTTGGTGAATGAATGCCCCGTGCATGGTCATGTGTCACTGTCATGAAATTCCAAGTGTCACAAGCATTAATATCCAAAAATGAAGTTGCAGCATTTTGGAAAACATGCCCTATGATGACATGTCTGCATCCAACCTGGATTTTCTGTTGGGAAAAGAGACGCAAATATACAGAAGTAATGCTCTATTAAAATGCAGAAGTCTTGTTAAGTAAAGCTAGAACTTGTTTCTGTGTAGAGGGCCATGGTAGGGGCACTGAAGCTGTATTTCAGGTCCGGTTTTTAAATCCAACTTTACTACAGAATTTTCTGTGTTTAATATCCAGTGATTTATTGCAGAAATGTGGCAGGCTGCATACCCACCCCCTACCTTTCCTCGCTCGTGTGAGCAGTTTCCCTGGAACCCCTAAGGATCGTCCCCGGGTTGTTTTGAGCAGCAGTGGTACCAGGTTTTCATTTAGGAGCATCCTTCCTCCTAGTGTTGCAGCGGCACGGAAACGCTGTTTCCAGTAGCACAAACACGAGGGAACTGGGCAGCTTCAGAGGCGAGATGTTGTGTCTGTGAGCTCCTTGCAGCACAAGAGGTTTAGGCTTGTATGAAAGCAAGCATTTGTCTCCTTCCTGGCTCGAGGCAAGAGAGGCTGTAAGCTGTCTGTGGATTGGAAAGCAAGGCTGTGGGTCTGGGGTTTGTGTCTGTCCGTCCATCCGTCCCCCCACCTTGTGTTTGGTTAGTGCAAGAAAGCTAGCGCTCCTCCCGGAAGAGGCCGGGCCCCGGTACCCCAGGTGCAGACGGGGTATTGGAACCGAAAGAGCCTGGAATCAGTAGGGGAGTTGAAAAATATACCTTTACAGTAGGCTTTTATATCTTGTCATATTACTGCATGGCAGAATTAAATGCTCGGGTTTGTATTTAGTGAATAGAGCACTACTGGGGGAGGAAAAGCACGATGGACAGAGAAGCATGAGCAAACCATTTCCTATGGGGGAGGCAGCTGTTCAGCGAGGCCCTCGGCGCTCTCCCCCGCGGGTCCAAGCCGGGCCGGGCCTGAGCGCTGGGCAAGGTAACGCTGCGGCGGAGCAGCGGGGACCCCGCGCGCGGCTGCGATCGCACAAACGTAACCTACAGCTCCCCAGCGGCTCGGCGCTCCCGCTGGCAGTGGGGATGCGCTGAACTGATTTGGGTCTTTGACCCTATTTCACAGTGATTAACTTTGTTCAGCAGCAGCAGCTTCTCTGCTGCTGGTATTTTCTCTTCAAAGATATTTTTCTCTCGCCTTTCTCTGTTTGGTTCAGCAGTCGGAATGGATTTTACCTGCTAGGATTTGAATTGTTGCTCTAAATGATGGGATTTTGTCTCTCATAATAAGCAAATAAAGGCCAGGATTCATACTTTTTTCTTTTGTTTTTAACTTGCTGCATTTTGCTGCTTTATAACTACTGCTGTAACCACCACTTAATTTTCTCTGGATTCCCTTTCTGCATCATGTGCATATCACTTCCAGGGGTTTTGCTCCAGAATGCCAGGGTCTCTGGCATGTGCTTATTTTATTTTTAGAACAAAGAGCAATGAAAGATTTGTGTCTTGGGAGAATTGTATGCAGGGAATTACATGGACTTCGCAAACTGAGATCACGAAAAATAATCGTCATTAGACTACACTGTTAAAATAAATGAGTCTTTTATGCGCCACGTCCCTCCTTCACCTGATGCCTGCACATTCTCTGCTCAGTCACTGTTAAGGCGGTTAGTCACCTTATCATTAAACATAATTGTTCTCTTTGCTTAAAAGAAACCTTGTAGGTTTATACAACATTCGTTGCAGTTCTGATGTACTAACCGCAGTGCACACATTTGCATGGGGCTGCACTTAGCTTTCCTTTGTGTTTCTCAAAACACAATAGCCTATTCCCTAGGCCATTATTTCCTTCATGTATTGTCTGTGGAGCCTCTATTGTTTATGTACAGTATGTAAGGATGCTTGTGGTATCTGTATCTCAAATTGCTTATTGCGTGGTGAAGGACACAAGAGCAGAATTTAGTATTTTGTACTACAAAGTAAATTATTCACGTTAAAAAAAGCAAAAAAGACAGAGCAGTATAATCTCAGAAGTGTTTTAAAATAGACTTTTTAAAGCCTTCAGGTATAAATCCTAGTTGAGAACAGTGCAGCAATGGGTCAGAGGAGAATTAAATAGGGCTTTTTCATTGATAAGGTCTCTGATTCTCTTATGTTGGTATTTGAGAGAGATCTGAGAACAGGAGGAGGAATTACAATTCTTATTTATTGGATGCAAATTAAATAATTTGCCATCTCTAGCCCACTGGGAGAATAAGAAGCTCTGTAATAGCAAAGAGTTTCTAAGGGTCATTGAAATACTGGGCTGACAGCAGGTTGGTTACAGCTGGGAGCAGGCGTTGTGCAGCCCTCCGCTTTCTCTGGAAACGGTCCTAACACGCTGGAACAAAGGGGCTGGAGGATTTCTCCAGATCGAAGAATGTAGTTAAATGATTTAGTTGAACAAAATTTGGGCCATATTGAACTGCTTGTTTTTCAGGCTTAGGGTACTGGGATATTGCAGAGACTGGTGCATCTGAGGGTTTCTTTGAGAATACCTGAAAACTTTCTTTGATGTTTGGCTACTTTATCTGAGAGTGACAATGGGAAAATAAAGAAATATAAATAGGAAGAAATTAACAGTTATTGCAGGTGTTTTGTAAAGAGGAAATCAAGTAATGCTCAGAGCTACCTGCAGTTCTTTTCATCTTCTGCATTTGTAAAGGTTCTCGAAACCTAATTCTAGTTAGTGATAATGACTTAATATTGCAAATCATGTTAGGAGCAGGATAAATGCATCTGCATGTTTAGCCAGAGATCAAACAATAGGCAGGGGCATTAGAAAGTCCTTTTAAGTGTTGCTGAGAAGCCAGTTTGTATACAGGGAGATGGGCTAAATAAGCTGAGACCCCTTTTCCCATAGAGATATCTGTAAGCTTGCAGAAGCAGAAATAAAATCTCCCAGAACTTATTTCAAAGTATTGTTTTCCTGTCTTTTAAACACATAACTCATTTGTCAGAAACTGCCATACCCAAGTAGAGGAATTTGGTTTTATCTCTTCCCTCAGTAAAGGCCCACTACAGTCCCGTAAATTACCAATTTAGAAAATCACCCTGAAGCTATCAGGATGCCAAATGAGCAATACAGAATTGCAATACCTAGAGAAACCAATGGTATGTGTTCTGCTCCTCCTGGCTGAGCAGGCTGAGAACAGAGGCTGACTCTCACTTTGGCTCCACTGATGCAGCTCGGGGGGTAATGCTTTTTAATACCTTTGGAATTACGTAAGTAATTGAAATACAGATCAGTCCGGTATGTGCACATAAGTCTGCAGGCATTAGGGATTGACATGATTATTGTATAAAGTTATACCTGGATCAAAGAGAGAAGTTTTAATGAAATACTTGCTTGGAAGCATGTGCCCAGAAAGAATGCATTACACAATATATCTTGAATGTATCTATAACAACCTAATTAGGTTTGCAAACCATCCTTTCAAGGAATCTTTTCAATTATTAGAGATATTCTTTCAGTTGTCTGCATATGTCCATGTAATTCAGCACTTCACTATCACGTTGCGTGTGCTTCTAGTCTCTGCACTAAACTGCAGAATATTATTTTGCAAATTCTGCTGACTTGCTGCTCAGATAATTCAGCTGTGGTCAGGCTGGGGTTTTAGTGTAATTTGGAGCCTTCCTTCATAACATCCAAGGCTGAACCAGTAGTCAGTAAGTAAGCGTATTTTGTATGTGTCTGCCTTGCAGAATCTCCGGCCTCAGGAAAGTCGGACCGTGTTCAGTGGCTCTGTGAGTATCCCATCAATCACGAAATCCCGCACGGAACCAGGACGATCGATGAGCGCAAGCAGCGGCTTGGCAGCAAGTAAGTGAACAGATCTGCGTTGCTTTGGGCTCTGCACACAAGTGTTTTAGGCAAGGGCTCCCTGCATTTGCCTCTATCCATACTGTCACTTGGCAGGATTTTCAGAAGTGATCAGGACTGGCTGACTATTCCCCTTGAGGGCAAGGACAGTTTTCTAATCTTGCTTTCAAAGGAACACATAAATTAACAGCTAGCCTCTTTGAAAAGGGAGATTAGAAACAATATTCTTGCCACTGGGACTACGTAGTTGCTGCTTGCGTATTTTAAGTCCGTGGCAAGTTGTTCACAAGCTCCGTTGTTATTAACTTTGTTACTGAACTACGTGGAGCTTGATGTGGATGCCTCTCTTGCTGCTAGTGCAAAGAGAAAGCAATAGCAATCTGGCTGCTGGTATGAAAGAGCTGCCTTGGAAACACCTTTCCTAGCGCTGCCATCCTGCCTCTATTCAAGAGTCAGCACATGAAGCAGGCAAGCGACCCCATAACGTGAAAATAGAGGCAAGACTGGTGTCCAACTTTTCTAGGCCTTTCCCCTTCCCTGGGCACATGCTGCGCTAGCTACACACAGCCAGCAGTTTGTGGAAAGCCTGTGGATCTGTTGTAGTCTGTATGTGCTGGTGTGACCTGCCCACACCATGGGAAAGAGGCCACTGGAAGCAGGCTGCCAGTACAGCAGTTTCTACAACCAACTGTTGTCTGTTGTCAGGGACTTAGTGATTTGTCTGTGCTGTGTAAAGTGTGTTAATCCCGACATGCCGGGGAGGGGCCAGAGAATCCCTAGGAAAAGCAGCACCTGGGAGCAGACAAGATAAAAGCCCACATAGCCTGCAAGCCATGAATGGAGCATCTTGGGACACGCTGGAGGAAAGCAGAACTAACCAGAGAAACAGCTAACAAACTTCTAGTACCTTGCATGTGTGTGCCTGAGACACAGTTTAATTCCTCTGCGCATTTTAGGATCGTCTGCACAAAACGGCAGTGCTTTGCGGAGGGAATTTTCAGGAGGTAGCTATGGAGCAAAGCGCCAGCCTATGGCATCGCCATCGGATGGTTCCTTATCCTCTGGTGGTCTGGACCAAGGCAGTGATGCACCAACAAGGGACTACGAACGAGAGGTGAGTGACAGGAAAAAGGAGAAAACCTAAGTATGTTGATAAAGATGAGGAAGTTAAATTCTGTGGTGGACTTTGCTGGTATAACTCCCTGACTGGCTAAGAGTTTGGGAATCACTATTGAAAATGAAAATTTGTATTTCCAGTATTTCAAGCTTTCTTGACAAGACTTTGGTCAAACTGCCAACTCTGGCCGTGGTATTTATCATGCAGAAAGTGTATTCTGTGCTCCTTACCTAGAGACCCATGGGTGATGAGGCTCCCAAAAATATGGCCCAGTAGAGTGACACCTTGGTAGTGACCTATCACAGCTCAAAGTGACAGTATTCCTTCTCCCCTTTATTTGCAAAGACTCTTAAGCTATGTTAGCAACCATTTCACAGTAGAGACATACTGTTATAGCACTCTGAGTGCCTGAAGTTAACAAGATAATTTAAGAATTATCATATAATAATTTCACTTAGAACAGGAACTGTTCGTAAGTTGATCATTTATATTCTTTGCAAAACAATTGTACCACTGTGACAGGAATACAGTCCCACCACATGCACTCAGCCTGCTGCTGAGCTCAGTCCTTCCAACCAAGAATGTTTTACATAGGAGGGTTCAAACTGATGTTGGCTAGCAAAACTGCCCCAGCCCATTTTCATACCAAGGAATGAGAGGATTTAGAAATCATGAAGGCTTTTTATGGTACAGAATATATTCTTCTGGTTGAAGCTGGAAGGCAAGTGTCAGCCCAGCCTCAGGCTCAGGCATAGCTACATTCTACTCTATGCTGGAAGATCTAACTAGAGTAACTTAATTAGGATGTTTTGAATTAATATCCTCAAAGTGACATACAAGAGGTAGCTGTGATGAAGCCCATACCATAAAGATTCCTCAGTTTAGTGGAAGAGCATCTCTGATTGTAGTCTGGGAAAATGCAGAAGCCGTTGTTGCTTCACAAGCAACGTGAAGTTGCACACTCTGTTGACCAAGAAGCACTCAGGAACATGCAGATTGCAAGAACCCCACAGGTGCTGTATCCATATATCAGCATCAGTTCTACCAGCTGTAAATGGAGCGACTTGACAGCTTACTCTAATTCTCCCCCCACCAAGACATTCTGAGCAAAGAAAATTCCTCAATATTTTTGGACAGTAGCAAAGTGCAGGCTTTTCAGTCCAGTCAGCTGTTGTTCAGACACCCTCAGTCACTCTCAAACTAACTTGCGTACGCTATCCAGTTACTTACTGGTGTTGCTCTGTGTCTTTGGGCTGCAGGACTCTGACTCTCCGAGACACTCTACTGCATCGAACAGTTCCAACCTCAGCAGCCCTCCCAGCCCAGTGTCGCCTCACAAGACCAAGAGCCTCTCCTTGGAGAGCTCTGACCACGTGAGTTGGGACTCATGAACTGCTTCAGCATTCAGATTTGACATCACAGCAGCTTAATGTCCCCATGACTGTCCCTTTCACTTGTTCCAGTTCTCACCTTCATCATCCTAACCCTCCCCATTCCCTTGTCTGAAAGTGATGTGGGAGTGGGGTAGAGAGGAAGGTAAAAGCTGGTCGTCTTCAGCACCATTCAGCACCGCCTCACCCTCCCTTCCCCAGATTAACAGCAGCAAATGAGCAAAGCTAGGGTGCCAGTAAATATCAGATGCTGTAGATTTGTATTAGTATTGGTTTCATTTTTGTGATTACAGCTGCTTTCATTTTTAAAGATATATTTATCCCACCCCCCACTCCCAAAAAAGTAGCTTAAATAGACCAGACCAGTGTCAACAAGAGAAAATTCAGAGGGATTTTGTTTTCATACAATAGCTCATTGTACTGTACAAAAGTAGCACAGAGACCCCTTCCCCTGCGTGGGGAACAATCAGTATGTCAGAGGCACATAAAAGCTTTCAGCCATCACGTTTGAATGTCAATCTGATTGTCGCCAGCAAATCCTTATTGATTAAAATGATGCATATTTTACTACAGTACAGAGTTTAAATAAATACACAGATGTTAGAGTTAAATACGTATGTATATATTCAAAGAAAAAGCATTGTGTATGCAGCAGAAGATGGATGCTTATTTAAGAGAGCCTTTAATTTAAGATTTGTGTTGTCCCTGTTTTCATGCTCAGTAATATACAGACTTGGAGGCCTGGCCTAAAACCTTTCGTGGGACAGATGTTCCTTTTGCGTAGCACTCGCTGCACTGCCAGGAGGAGTTCTCCCAGTGCAGTAACAACATTTCTTTACTTCTGGTAGTAGCATAATTGAAGCTATAATCCCTACTTTCCTGAGAAGCCCCATCCTTTGCAAAAATGACAGTGATTGGAAGGCAACCCCCTGCCCTGACAGTCAAGGGCACACTTCAGCCAGGTGGTTGCCCTTGTGTGCTAGCTTTGCAGCTGAGGAACCTTAGGGCATGCTACAGTAGAGGTCCTTAAGGCAGCAAGGGAGTTTAATGCAGCAGGATTCAGCAGGAATACTGTTTCCCCGGGTCAGCATTTGACCAGGTTTTACTAGAAGGGAGCAGTCTTCCACATCTCCTTGACCATTCCTAACCAGGACACTACTGTTGCTACCAAATGCTAGTTTATAATACACATCAGCCAAATGAGTGCCCTTAGCCTGAAGCTAGCCGTTGTTGGCTTTGCTGTCACTGTAGCAATGACGAACCTTGAAGACTGACCTCATACTGTTCACACTGTGGTAGTCAAAGATGCCTAGTCACCCACAACTGCCATGCTGGCAAGGTTGGTTCTTCCCTTCTCCCTCCCCACCCATGCTGTGGGTTTGCGCGATTTACAGTTGTTTCTATATGTTCTCCTGCTATTTGGTTCCAATAGCAGGGCAGGTTCAACAGCAGAAAGTATTGTGGTGGAAGACAGGGCCCACTGAAGTTGCAAAAAATAAATAAATAAAAAGCTGAAGCTGGTCATGCAATCAACCAAATAAGGTGGGAGACTGATGTACAAATGGATGGTAAGAGAAAGATGTCTCTTCTCTTTGGTTAGTAAGAAAGACAGATGTTTTTCATTTGGGGAGTATGTTCAAATGAGCCTCTCTTCTTAGTAGTATTGTTACTGGCTTTATACCATGACCACACTCAAACACATAAGGGCTCTTTGTATTTAGAATACTGGTTTCATGGGGTTCGGAAACTTGTTACGGCTCTTAAACCATTCCCTATTTTTGCAGTCAGCAGTTTATAGTGTGTTTCA
This sequence comes from Apteryx mantelli, assembly GCF_036417845.1. Classification (NCBI taxonomy): domain Eukaryota; kingdom Metazoa; phylum Chordata; class Aves; order Apterygiformes; family Apterygidae; genus Apteryx; species Apteryx mantelli. The sequence goes on along the minus strand of NC_089980.1, from coordinate 24,338,222 downwards.
CCCACATAGAGATGCTTGGAGTTTTCCAGTTTCTGTCTTCCCTAGTGGAAGTTATAGGTTAAGTTCAAACCATGTACAATAATTTCCAGGTATGGTCTAAATGGGAACTAGGGAATGAGACACACAGATCATTGCCATTACCATTTAATCATGCTGGGTCTCCTAGATAAGATGTCTAGTTCACTCTGCATCAAGAAAGAGGCTTGTCCAAGGCTAAGCTCATTCAGTGTTATTTTGAGACAGGACCTCAAGAACTTTTTACAAACTGTCATATCAAAAGCCTGTCTCTCTCCAGTTTGGATTTTTCAGAGTAGTAAATTCACAGTGTTTTTTTGTTGTTAGTTCAAAGCTACTACTTTTGCAAGCTTGGCATTTAATATTAAAAGCTATAGCAAACAGCCAAGCATTTGAAATTAATTCCTATCATCAGAATAGTTTTTCATCTTTCCGAGGGACAGAGAGGCAGGGCATTATTGGCATTATTAAAATTCCACATCAGCTTCTTCTTAAAAGCTGCATTTTGCTTCAAGTATAGCCACTTCTTTTTCCCCACAATTCTCTCCTTTTGGTGAAGCATGTCCACACACTTTTCAAAACCTTTGCAGACTAGTTTTGTATTTAGTGTATGTTGTATTTAAACATTAATCTTACTTTGCTGTTGAGAGAAGGCATTTAGACTGCAGTCATGGAAGATAGAGCAGCCTGCGTGATAGTCCCCTTAGAGAGGATCACAGCATATGGAACCTTTGGGGGGATTTTTGCAGTTGAGCTAGTGCTCTATCTGAAAATGGAACCCAAAGACCCATGACAGAGCAAACTTACTTTAAATGAATAAACCAGTGTGTTTACTCCATTACGGTGCCTGCAATCTGTTGAGAGCAAACTGAAGTTTTCAGGCAGAGCATGGATCAGCTGCGTTACAAAGCTAATCTCCACCACATGAGAGCTCCACAGGCCTATGCTGTTTGTACACTACAATTTCTAAGCCTCAGCAGTCCCCTTTAGGATTACTATATTTAATCATTAGTTTGGTACTGTGCATTTTTATACATATCTGTTAAAAAGAGAAACAGCAACTGTTCTCTCAGTTGAAAAGCAAATGACCACATCACTTATTTGAAAGGGAGAAAGTTATCCTAGGGCTTGAATAGTTTTATATATTTGGGGACCATTTGATTATACACTCAATTTTAAACCACACCCATCTCTTTGTTGGTATGAACACTGAAAACAATATGCATACTGTAACTGAGCTTTTTTAAGTACGCATTGGGCTAGGAAAAGTAACTTGGTCATTTGAACTGTAAGACTCTTGACTGGTATCTCAAAGACAGTTGTCTCTTAAGGTTTGATGTTTGCTACTTTGTACTGTAGCATTGCTTCAACTTCACAGTTAGAGGGCTGCAATTTGTCCAGGGAGCTAAAATCTCCCATTGAATTTCAACTGTAGCATATGTTCTCTGTACACAGTATATATCTAGTTATGATTTTTTCCTTTTGGCTGAGACTGAAGGTGTTTTGCATTTACAACACTGCTTTAATGTATGGATTGTTGGGGTTTTGCTTTTTTTTTTTTTTTTTTTTTTTTTTTCCTTCTTTTGATGGCAACAAAGGATCCAAACAAATTCAGGCAGCTACTAAGGACTCCAGGTTATAGAATGAAAAAGGTTCAATAAATAGTTTCCCCTCCACACACACGCACAGACATGGCTTCTTTCCACACTTCATAAGCCCAAAAGCAGGGTTAGAGTATTCTTTTCTGTGTTGCATTTGACCTGTAGAAGACAGCTGTTGGTTTCAAAAAGCATTCCTGTTGCAGTTGAGGTAGCTTCCTCTTTCCTCTCACTTGCTCTGGCTCATTATGAACATGCATTTTGCTGATTTCAACACATCTCAAAACCAAGTCAGGAATGTTACCTCTTTGATTAGATTCTGATAAAATCACAACCCAAGTGTGTTGAACTCTCAGGTATACAGTAGATGGAAGTTGAGGGTCTTGCCATACCAAGAAAGCCCAAAAAGCATAAGGTTGGTGTAGGAATACAGTTTAACCACAACTAACTGGTTCGGTGTCAGCCCTTCAACACGGAACACCAGAGTATTAGTAAAAAAAAGATTCCGACACTGCCTTGTCTTGTCATTCACTGTTTGGCTGTATAAGACAAACCCATACATGGGTGGAGGAAGTTTTTTCAATTTTGTGCATGCTGTTTAATTTTAAATTAATCCATTAGGGGTGAAATCCATCACAGTGCAAGTACCCACACTTCAAGTAAGTCCGGCATGCGTATCTTCTGTTAGCTTTTTACATAGGAGTCTGTTCCATGGAGGAAACAGGACAATTTTCTGCACTAATGTGAATCATACCCTTTAGAGTGCTTTTGGCGTTCACATTACATTTGATAAAGATCCCCAGAAACAGCTCTACTGCAGACTTTCCAAACTCAATTTAAACTTGAGCTTGTCCTTCTTTCCAGCCACAGCTTAATACAACCTTTTTTCATTTTGCATAAGAAACAGTCTCATCCACAGGGAAGAAATCCACAAACAAACCAGTGTTGGTATTTCAGAGCAATTATACCTGCCTTTTTATGTATGACAGTTTCATATCATTTATTTTTAAAATATGGTTTTTTAGGTTTTTCATTGTAATATTATTGTACAGTTTTGCATGGCATAGATGTAATCACTTTTTTGTTTAGAGTATAAAAGCTGACAAGTGTGCGTGTGGGGGAAAGATTCTGCTTTTTGCCTCTTCTCACTATTTTGTTTAATGCCCTCAATGTTGTAGGGGACATTGTAAGAGATTCTCTGCTACAGAACAATGATGTAGATTCTTTTGCACAGAAATATTTAAGGTGGAGAAGTCAACAATGTAATAAATGACTTGCCACCAATATTTTATGTTGGTAACACACTTAATATTAACCTACTTTGATGTACTGCAATAAAACAGGGAACTGTTAGAAATGCAGATGTTTTGTCTTTTTTTCCCCTGCCTCCCCATGTTAAGATTTGAGGAGGAAAGGGGAATAACTGTGTTCCTGAGGAAGATAGATAAAACCAGCATATTATAACACATCTGCAGAAGTACACAATGGGAAGAAAAGGGTGTTTAGCACCAACACCCTTCAGAAAAATTTACCCAGCACCTTTTTGAAAATTCAGTAGAAGTCAAGCCACCATTTACTTCTGTATATTGAATTGCATCAACTACAATTCTGATCTTTTTCTTAGGTCGTCTGCTCTACTTTCTGGGTCACTCCTCATCATTCCTTTTGCAACCTCCTCTTCCCACATGTCCATGTTTATTAGCACCATCTTTCTTCAGCTCACACACAAACAAGATGTACTATGGATTTTGAGCAGTCTCTCATGTCAATACGCGTAGTCATCTATCCTGAGGTTCTTCTTTCATTTATTGTCTCAGCTGTCCCAGTGTTTGTTAGACACTGGATTCTTTCTTATTTCTAAACTACAAGCATCATGCATTATTAAATGCACCTCAAAAATACCTGCATAGTTTTCTGTGTGCCCTGACTGACCCTTTCACATCTTCCACTGGTTATAGGGAAGAACTTCTCACTATCCTCGCAAGCTAGCTTGGCATTTTGTTCACACCAGCTACTGTCTCTTAGGACATCTCCCTCTCCATCCATTGTCCTGTTACCAAAGCTACAGTTTTTACTAGTGTGCTCCAATCACTCCACCTGCAGCAGGAATACAGGATTACTGTTGTTGCACCTGTGTTGCCAATAGCCTCAGTGCCAGGCTGGGCATGCTCCTGCTACCAGACAAAGCCAGCCAGCAGTCCTTTCCAGGAACAGCAGCGCCTCAACATGCTTCCCACAGTTCACACAACCAAAGCCTAACTTTCTCAGAAACTCTTGATCCTCTCTCCTTCAGTCAAAATGGTTATCTCCTTAGCACCGCTGTAGCTTATGCAGATTTAGGCCCCTGGGCTCATTCCATCTTGGTCTTGCATGTCTTTCCTAGCTGCTGTACCTCTGAAACACCATCTGTTGCCTGTGCTCTGACTTGTTCAATCAGTGCCATATTTTTCATTTCCCTCAGTTCCAGCTGCACCATCACAGCTGTGAAGGTCTTGGAAAATGGGCCTTCTACTATCAAGGCAGTTGTAGATCAGAAAAGCAGAAAGTGAACTGCATGTCAGACTTCCTGCGCAGCTCTTCAGTATTCATTTTGTTCTGATGCAACAGCCAGGTTGACTGAAACAAAGAAGGGATGGACAGCAACTGCTGTCATATGTAGCCTGAATTGCTGTTCTTTAACCTGGAAAATCCTTGGCCTTGGAGAAGCAAACTTAGCTTCCAGTTTGCACTGTGGAACAAAGAAGAACTGACATCTACAAGAGGGTTTTCCCAAACTTACTTAAACTTGCAGAGAAACTTTCCTATCCTCAATCTACTTGTGTAGTCTGAGCAACTTCACTAGCTGGCCCAGAGCAAGCAGCACTGATGATACATGTTCTTGTTTATTGTAATATGTCACGACTCCTTTGACTTGAAGCCAGAGCAGAGTATTTCTGGCTCACCTTTTCTCCATGGCTGTTACCAATTCCTCATGCCACAAACCTTCCCTGGACAATTCTGTAGAAGTTATTATTAGAGCTTTTGGAATATACCAAAGAGGCCAGCAGAATTAGGGACTGAGCTCTAATTAGCTCGCCTAATAAGGCAGCAGCTCACCTTCTGCTAGTTGTTATCCTTTAGGCAAATGCAAAACAACTCCATTGCTCAGCTGATGTTATCCTTAAACCATCTCTCTCTCAACAGGGGAGGGGAATGTTTGCCAAGAGTTAAACACTCATGCCCCAGCACAGTATACAAGAGACCTCTGGTCACATTAACAAGTACATGGCCAATCTCACTGAGCTATACTTACTGAAAAAATAAATTAACCATAATGCTGGTAAGGTTCTTTCTTTGCCTTCTCTTCCCAAGTTTTCTGAACACACCATCTCTGAAACTCTGAAATTTTAGACACTTTGCTCTGAAGTTAGGCTGATTCCCTTGTCAGCTTTTTATACTTTGCTTTTTAACCTTTAACATAAGCATTTAACATCTCAAACAATTCTACAGGTTTACAGCTGCCAGGTCTAGCTCCAAAGGAGAAACCAACTAAACAATGTATATCAGCTCAAAACAAAACGGAAAGTTAATCTATCAGTGCATAAACTTAAACAGCTTTATGCAAAATTTACTTCACTGAACAGCAGAGTTCACTCTTCTCAAAGCATTGGGAACAGTCTGATGAGATGAGTACTTTTAGTTAAATTAGTTAAAGTATGGATCATCCTAAAACAAGTCTAAAATGAAGCAGTTTATATGTTCATAATCTTGGAAAAAAGGTAACAACCTATTTTCCTATTTCTCGAAAGTATCTCCTAAGAGAGACCATTTATTCACTTACTTACTTGTTCTTTACCTCTGGAAGTGTCAGCAGCCAGATTTCAGATTCCTTATGTACTGCAGTTTAAGATCACACCAAACTTCTCTATTCTTGGATTGTGTCAACTGAGTGAGGCCAGGGCTGTTCCTTTTCAGCCTGCTGCTAAGTATCTGGCACTTGCCAGATGAAGCAGATCTACCTTATCAGGTGAGCAGCAATTCCAACAGCCACTCCTCCTTCGCAAATAGAAGGCAAAAGGCCTGTGTTCAGGAGACTGGTAACAGAGTGATTAAAACGAGAAGAAAAGAGAAGAAAAGAGAAGAAAAGAGAAGAAAAGAGAAGAAAAGAGAAGAAAAGAGAAGAAAAGAGAAGAAAAGAGAAGAAAAGAGAAGAAAAGAGAAGAAAAGAGAAGAAAAGAGAAGAAAAGAGAAGAAAAGAGAAGAAAAGAGAAGAAAAGAGAAGAAAAGAGAAGAAAAGAGAAGAAAAGAGAAGAAAAGAGAAGAAAAGAGAAGAAAAGAGAAGAAAAGAGAAGAAAAGAGAAGAAAAGAGAAGAAAAGAGAAGAAAAGAGAAAGTCAATTACCAGAATTTTTTGTGGCCAGACAGAAGTTCAGACCAACATCCCTCTGGCTCCTGGTAAACTTGTCTCCATCACCATAAACACTAGTGACACAGCTGCAATGGAAAGATGAAGGAATAAATGGGTCACAGATAGCTGGCTTTGCTCAAAGAATCACTGCTGCCCTCAAAAACAACAGACCTGCAACAGGAAGAGATTTGGAAGCTTCCCCTTCACCTCAGCTGCTGTTTATCCCCCAGAACAAGACAGGGCTCACTTTGATGTTCTTTACACCACTGGAGGATGGAATAACTGCAGGCAGAAGGCCCACCGCACAAGCACTTTTTTATTGAAATCAGTAAGTCATACAGGTACAGGATTTGTACAAAAAAAAAAATCCAAGAAAATAATTTGCTAGCTTGACTCCAATAGCTTAAAACTTTGTGTCTGGTTTTAAATGTGTATGACATTTCAGCAAAAGCTTGAAATGCTCACGAGACATGAAGGGTTTGTCTGCCTTACCATAAATTCTGCATTACAGGAAAACAGACAAAAAGAAAAAGACAGGCTAGCTTCTTGGTTAGGAGTCCAGCAAGCAATGGGTGTCAGAGTTGTAAGCTCATCTAACTTGCCATCAGGAAAGCTGATACTTACCAGATAGTGAAAGATCCCACTATTTGTGCTCAGATACAGCTCTGTTGATTATATATTTGACTCCCAGAACTGAGATGGGTTGTGTGAGTTGTGTGTGTGCACGTGTGTGTGTGTGCATACATGTTTTTAAAAAAATTTGGTAATCCTCATATTTTTAAAGTCTACTTCCTATGTTTAGCTTGCAAGCCAAAGAGAGGCAAAAAGCATAAAACTTCATCCTATGTACACATACACACACACCCCCTTGCATTAAATCAACATCAGTAAAATCCAGGAGGGTTCTTGGACTGCTACCACTTGACTTACAAAAATAGGGGACTGAGGGTATCTGTGGTAGGGTACATCTTAATATTTCATTCTAATTCACAGTATGAAAACTACTTGAATTCCACCTTTGCTTGAAAAAGGGAAGGTTTTTAAAAAACAATTTTCAGAGAATTACAAACAGGTTTCAATACTAACAAATTCTGCTCGTCCTCCTTCCCCTACTTGTTATAAAACCCAGTCAATATGCAGCCACCATCACAATGTTAAAAATGCATTCAAGGTAGTTGGCTGGTGCCTTGCAACAGTACAGAAGCACACAGCAGCTTTGCCCCACCACCGCCAGAGGATAGTTTCCTGCAAGCTGTGTGCTGTACTGGAAGTCTTAGCGTAGAAGAGACACAGCATGAAAGAATAACTTTGTCCTTGTGAAACGCACACTTGGCTTCCAGGGCACAGGCTGCTGCATCTCAAGAGGATGGAGAGCTGGGGTGCAACACGAGAGGCTACAATGCTCTTTGTAAGGCTCAGATGAACTGTGCCCTCAGAACAAGACGTGTTAGTTCTCTTACTACTCCTCTGGCTTCTTGCCCCTACTGCTCCAATATTTGCTATATGCCTCTTGGAACATGTTTTTACAGGGGATTTTGGCCTTCAGTTTGGTGCAGATAAGGAAAGAACCCCCCATCTTCCGATGAAGAGAATAGGTCTCCTCTGGCGGAGGGACAAGTCGATGCTTCAGCATGACTGGGATTAAGCCATGGATCTTTTCCGTGGTGCTTTGGTTGCCAAAATCAAAAGGTTCCTCAGATGCAAAAGCCTCTCCCAGGATGAGGACAGCATTTAAGTGGGCATCTTCCATTTCCTGCCCAAAGGAAAGAGGCATAAGTAACATCACTAGCCATTTTAAACATCAGGGGAAAAAAAAGTGCTAGTGCTAACAGCAGTTCAGGAGAGACAGTCAGCAGTACCCACAACAAAGGAAACATCCAGCCCCCGACAGAGATTGATGAACACTTGATTAATCGAGTTTCAAGCAACTAGTCTCCCAAGAGACCATCTGCCCAGTCATGAGATTTCAGACATCATCACCTGCAGGATCTTGTTAGAGAAGCAGGGGGGGACAACACATACCACACACACTTTGTGGTCAGCAGTATCATCATTACTGCTTCTGTTCCCCAAGGGAGGTGACAGAGCAAAAGCTGAGCCATTTTCTGCCCTTCTCCCTCACCCAAAAAGCAATGCTTTCATGGACTGTAATTGGCTTTTCCCTATCAAGAGAGCTGTAAAAGTCCCCAGACCCACACTCTAACAAATTTCTCACCTGGCCAGCACTAAAAACAGACCATTCTACTCCATACCTTGACTTCATAGCCGGTGAGGAATTTCATCTCAATTGACTTCTTCAGTACTCTTTCTCTGTCCATGTCAGCAGCCGCCTTGATTACCTGAATAGGAAGAACACTTTCAGGAGAGCTAGCAGATGACAGAAAAATGCTTTGAGTACAAGACTAACGTGCAGGTGACTTGCTCAGGCTACCCACTCACTTCCTTACCCCTGCTCCCTTTTTTGCCAGATGTGGAGCAGCTGCAGTCTGCAAGTTGGCCAGTGTAAGAGCTATTGGCAAGGAAAGAAAGAAAAAAAAAAGAAAAAAAAAGCTCTTCCCAGTAAGGCTGGGCATAGCAGACCAGAGAACAGACAGACACCAAAAAAGCTTCATGAACCAATCACCCCCTTCCCCTCAAAAAAACAGTGAGGGGCGTTGGATGAAATCTGCTGGCCACTGCAGCTCAACTTATCAAGTGCGGAACACTGTGATCAAGAAAGAGGCACGTATGACACTGCGCGAATTAATCAGTTTGTAAGCAGGCTAAAAGAGTCACAGGACAGGAAAGACAGCAAACAGTACAAGCAATTCCTGCATACTCTCATGTAAAATAACATATCGCTGCCTTCACAGTGGGTGGGAAGAGATGATACCCATTCAGATATGCTGTACTGCCCAAGTACCTCAGTAAACAGCATTACAATTTTCCATGTTTGGTTTGTAATTTAAACATAACTGGGATAGCAAAAGGTTTGCAACAGACATACAGAAGACTACAGTAAGGTATAAAACCAGAATAGAGATCATTCATCCAAAAGTGGATTAAAGTGCAGACACAAAGTGAAATAGCTAAGAGTTGAGCAGAATCTTGCAAATACTAAGTTTCCCCCAGTGCAGCACTCCAGTACATGCTTTAAGTCCTCACCTCAATGTATACATCTGTGAACTTCTCATCAAACCCTCGCGTTGCTCCGAAGTCCAACAGGGCCACCTGGACAGGGACAAACCCTTCTGTATTAAGTATCAAGCACTCAAAGAGGCCTGACCTGAGAAGACTCCTGATGTAATTTTATTAAGCTCAACTGCCTGGAGGTTTTGCACAGCAGTTCAGATTCCCCCAAACTCCTTTCTTCCCTGATAGCAGCAGAAAGAAGCATTTACTCCAGTACATGGCAGAGGAGATATGGCCTATGCTTGCACCATCATAAGCAAACAGCCAAACCGACAAGCAGGACATCTGGAATCACTTCCCCAAGCACAGCACAAGACAAGAGCCTTAGTCTAGTGTCCTTGGCTCAGCCATGCCCTTGTAGATAGTATCACAAACCGCATCTTTCTACCGATCAGCTTCAGAACAGACCCTGAGGCTAAGAAAACAACTGGGACTGGACCAAAGACAGGGAGCCAGCCAGGGTAACACCCAGACTAAGCAAGAACTGGTGGCAAAAAGGACAGGTTTCACTGTCCTACCTGCCTAAGGCTCAAGGGCAGAAACCCAGGAGATGCCCTCAGTAAGGGCTGATTAAACTTTAGAAGTGGGGAAATAATCACAAACTGATTAAAAGCTGCTCTTGTACAGAAACAGCTGCTGTTTGGGCTTACCTTGTGCAACTGTGGGTCATAGAAGAAGTTAGACCAGTTTGGGTCAGTCTGCATATACCTGAACTCAAACAGCTCCCGCAGACACAGGACCAGGATGTGGTGACAGATCTTGAAAAGCAGAGGGAGAAAGTAGTAAGTCAGGAGGGCAAGTGAGCCCCAGTCATGCACATAATTTGCAGCAGACTTCAGCACACAGGGGATACACCACCATGCTGGCAGGAACAGTCTGCTCTTCTGGATGCTGGAAAACACTTGAATAGATCAGAGTCTCGCAACAACTCCCAGCCCACATCCTGGAGTGGGACATCCTGAACAGACAGCACAGATCTCACACAAGTTTTACACCAGCCTCTACTGCAGTTCATGTCAACCCCTGGATACACATCCACAGCAGGTTCTAGGGGTCATCCAGCTGCATGTGTTTGACTTGTATCCTGGTCCTGCCTTTTGCCTACCCAGCTTTGACTCCCCACTTTGTTTTCCCTTTGAGAGCAAAGGTACATCTTCACAGTGGGAGGAGGGATCCAGTAGCAGAGACTGAGGAGACCAGTAAAGCATTATGGCTCACCCTGGTGGAAAGTCCTCCAGAGCTTGGCCAGAACAAAGTCAGTGCAGCTCATGGGAAAACAAGATGGAGTTCTAGCATATTTTAAAGGTCTGAAGAAGCTGGAGAAGAAGAGTCTCTTTCTGAAAGGCTTTTGAGCAATGTACAGAGCTAGGTCCAAATCACTACTGAAAGGGTCTTTGCTAGACACATACACACCATGTACTGTTCAGCTAAATGCCCAGCTGGGCTCAGCACTAGCCGAGCTGGGGAGAAGAGCAGAAGTAGGCAGATGCCTTGGGACTGATGGGCCTGGAGGGAGCAACAGCAACAGTCCCAGGAGAGCCCACAGTTTATTACATACTACAGCAGAACTTTTCTAGGAGGATATTTAAGCTGGAGCCTGTTCAGCAGAACTGCCGGCCTCATTCAACCTCTCTTTGGCTTCCACAAAGCTCCTGTCCCAAGTGAAACACCGTATCCAATGGGAAGGCAGGACAGCACCAAATGTAAGCCAGGCCCTGCTACAGGACACTGCCATCTGGGTCAGAAGGCTGTGGGCCAGCCATGCTGTTTGCTTCTCCTCTTTGCTTAGAGGCAAAAAAAGGGCTGTTCCCGCAGCAACATCCCACTTCAGGGTCTGCTAAAAGCAGTCCCTGATGATACAGCAGCCTATTAGAGAGGACAAGCCCTGAGAAAAAACAGACAGCTCAGGGGTCACAGGCAGCCAGCTCTGGCATAGCTCCAAGTCCAGTGTGTTACTGGGATCCATTTTATCTAGAGGAACATACTCTGCACTCTTCCCCAGTGACCTGCTAACAGCTGATAGATCACACCAAGACACACACATGCACAGGGGGAACCCCCCCCACCCCCACCCAAATCCAAATACCAGGACAGTTATTTCTGCTAACAGAGCAGCTGCTTGTCCCATCACAGACTCCAATCCCTTGTTATATTCAGCACCAACGCCTACCCATCCCCACATTCTCCCCTGCTCTTGTTTACTGAGAGGTACTTTTCCAGAAGGCCTGGGCAGCGCAGGTCATTCTCACAGGGGGAAGTGACACCTAACCACTTGCACAATGGGAGAAGATGCTTGCTACACTTCTGTCCAAAAGACCAGCTGCAAAACAAGACCCCCTCTCCTCCAGCTGGCAATCCCAACCAAGCTTAGGGTCACCTGAGAGAAACCGGGCATTTAGGAGTTACACAGCCCTCTGCCAGCAACCTGGATAAACGGCCAGCAAAGCCTACAGAGCTAGGTTAGCTCCTCTTGAGCCACTCTCACCATTCTCCAATCCCTCCTTGTGCATCAGTGCAGGACTGCAAGGCCTAAACCAGCCCGGGGACACACTGGCATTGCTGCCAGATTACCTACACAGAAATCTTAAGAGGCTCCAAACAGTTGCCAGCTCCAGCCCTGCTTTTCACTGCTCAAGGTTAGCCTTTCCATGAAGAGCTCTTTAGCCCACCAGCCATCAAGCAGGTGGAGTGTGCTGCTCTGAGCTAAGGAAGAAGCAAGATAGGCCTGACAATACCTCATTTCGGATCTCCTGGCTCAGCCCTACAGCTTGATCCAACGGGAAGCCAGACACCAACTCTGTGGTCAGGACATGTTGGCTGCACAGCTCATCCACTACTCTTGGGACATAAAAGAATGGGTGGTCTTTCAGCAGCTCCCTAGGGGGTGAAGAAAGGAAGGGAAAAGGTTAAGAGTCCCAAAAGCAGCTTATTTCAGTGCTGCCACCCTCTCCCCACAGCCTGGCTGTCACCACCAGAAGGTGTTTTCCCTCAGTTACAACAGGGATCAAGTCACCAGAAACAACGCCAGCAGGTTACAGCTGCTGCTGGCTCCAGAGGTCACATCTCCTGCCGGAGCACTGGCATTAGGAGGGCTCCGGGCTGGCACATTAAGGGGCAGTGGGCAGGACCCTCTCCAGCTCCTTTGCCCACCCTGCTTCGTTTCAGGACCAGACTACACAGAGAGGAAATATGCCTTTTCCAAGGGGAGCAATGCTACAGGGGCAGTTCTGCAGAGAAGCAGGAGGGTCACCAAGCCTCCAACCAGCTCTCCCTGATCCAGCCCTCATGTAAAAACAAACTGGACCCCAGCACTACAGGGAGACAAGGGAGCAGCCAGCACTGGTAGTGCCAATTGCTGCAAGAGAGTTGAGCTGAAAAACCTCAAAGGTGCTAGGAGAGCACAGTACATGGACCAGTGCTGCAAACCTGGTCTCATGAGTTACTATAGTGCTTTCGCATGTAAAGCGGAGGCTCATGTTGAAGGAGAGGGGATAGAAGCTGCCCACCTCATCCCCATGCTTCAACAACTGCAAGTTTGATTGACTGAAAACATGCCTGGCTCTGAGAAGAGGTAGCAATGCTTGGGGACAGCTCACAGAGCATAAACACAAACAGCTCGCCTTGTGCTATAACCCAGGGGCATGGCATTCACCTCCACAGTGTCCCTGGAAATTAAATAACCTCTCCTGCATTTCACATACATACACACACACACACAGATGGGAGAGGCTGAATACAATGATATGAACATACTGGAATTTCTTTGCACAGGCAGCTTCTCTCTGGTAATCACACTCCAGGGCCAGCTCTCTGCTCAGAACTTCAATCAAATGCTCAGGGAACAAACCTGAAAGCAGAAGGGCAGAGACAAGAAAGTAAGCTTAGAAAAAAAACAATCCCTCAGGCTAAACGCTTTCCAGCCCATTAAGGAGGACAGAGCAGCACCTAAGGAGGAACCTGCCAGCCAGACAACTCCAAGCAAGCCCAGAAAGTGTGCAAAGGCCTCAGAGAGCCGACCTGTATTTCCAACTAGATACAGGTTCTGCAGGTAATTCCAGGCCATGGTTACATAGCTGCTCCTAAAGCAAGGTAAGTCCTGTTCTCCCCTCTCTCCCACAGCCCAAACTGTCCATTCCTGCTCTCTTGTGGTTAGGGCAGCTCTGGTGTTGGTATGGCTATGCAGAGAAACACAGCTAGGGGCAGAAGCACTTAAAAAATAACCCAGGCAAAAGGAAGAAAAAAAAAAAAAAAAAAAGGAAAAAAAGCTGCAAAATTGTGTCTCCCTGCAACCGGGAGCAGACATAGCAGGGCAGAGCAGTCAGCATGACTGAGAAAGTGAATTGAAGCAGGATGTAGCCAGGGCCTGAGTTGCCAAGTCTGTTTTTTTCAAGTCTTGGAGCTGAAAAACTATGCTGTTCCTTGGGCCAGCCATGGCTGGGACTGTAGCAGCATGAGGGCCCTGCCCAGCCAGCACAGAGGGACAGTCCCAGTTTTCGTCAGCACCCAGCCTGATTTAAGAGCAACATTTGTACATTCCCACTAAGATTCACAACTGCTGCCAGGCAGGTGTTTGGAAGGAGGAACAGTAAGTGCTGGCATCACTGGAGAAAGAAGATACGTATCTGTGTGCTGGGACACTGGGCAAGCTCCGAGTGTGGCAGTTCTCCACCTCTCTACCATTCTTGACTAGGAAGAGGAGGGAATGACAGGTACAGAGGGATACAGGAAATACAGGGAAGAATGAATTCTGCCAAATGCAGGAATTCATGTCAGAAAAGGATGGGGACAAAGCCAGACTATATAGCGTGATCGTTGCTCATGCTTCACGCCTAGAAAGCCATTAGAATCGAGTATGCATAGGGCACTTCACACCTTGTAAAGAGTCCCCATGGGTCTGTCACTGTACAGAGCACACCGAGACAAGTACATGTTCCTCCACCTCACACCATGCACACACACACATACAGAGCGCCAAGCAGAACAAGACAGGGTGCCCTGCCCACTCCACTGAGTGGGCAGCAGGGCAGGCGCATGCCCAGCAACGTCAGCAGCAGTTCTGTACCTGGGGGAGGGAAGCAGAGCAGAGCTCCCCCCAGGCTGGCCCTGCACCCCCTGCCCACAGCTACTGCCTCTCCTGCTTTCTGCAGGAGGTCAGCTCATGGGCAGACTCTTCCCAAGTCACATCTACTGTTTCCTTGATGTCATTTCCTCTCTAGTCTATGGACACAGGTGTGTGACATGCTGCTTGGAAGGGGTTGGCAACACTCAACACGTGCCAGTGGCAACAAGAAGCTGCCAAGCCTTGCACAGGTACTGGCAGAAAACTGAATGACCCCATTCTTGTGGGACCCCTACACTAGCTTCCTCCTCCTCCCTCTGCCAAGGGTCTCAGTTGTTTTACCTTCAGGAAGAATATTGCTCATGCTCAGGACAGTCATCAGGTTGTTAACATCACTGTTGATGCTCTGGGCAACTCCAGGGTACTGCAGGACAGAAAGGGAAAGGATAGCGTTGACACTAGATGAACCCAGGATATCCAGCTCTTCAGGGTAAGATAGAAACCCCTTCCAGTTTAACATGCACTGACCCCCAAACACAACCACCTACAGCCTGGCAGTGAACCAGGACATACCGAGGCACACACCACTCTTCTGAAAGCCTGCTCAATGCCCAGCATCTAAAGTGGCAGGACAGAGATGAGCTAAGATTCAGTCCCTTGCAAACAGAACAGCCCGTTAAGTTCCTCTGACATGGGTTCTTCCAGTACGTTAAAGAAATCCTCAGACATGCAAATCCCAGCAACACTGAGATGCCAATCGGTCACTTCCCAGCACAGCTCAAAGCACACGGCACTGACAGTCCCAGAGGGACTGCGATAGGGCAGGTGGTGTGGCCCCAGTCCAGGCAAAGGTGCCCTCTTCTGTTCTTCTTCACCCAAGCCGTCAAGGGAGCCAGCCAAAACCACTCTGTGGATCTGACTGTGCTGATGCCACAGCATTAGCCTTCCATTGCCTTTAACTTGGCCTAACTTCAGAAGAGTGCCTTGGAGACAACAGGCCTGAGAAGAAGCCACCAGTACCCATCCATACTGCTTCTAAAATAACCCTGCCTTACAAAACAAGCCACTAACCAGATGTCTAGCTTTGCCTGGGACTCTGCTCAGTTGGCAAGGGATATTGCTCCTTTGAATTATAAAACATGCAGCTCCAGAACATTTCAGCTCCAGAACGCATTTCCATTAGTAATATCTGGCCCAAGTTGCTGACAGCTTTATGGGGAGTTGGTGAACAACACCTTGCATCAAACTGCCACTGCTCAACACACAGATGATCAGCGTATGCTTATCATTTCAAACGTCCTTAACCTTCAGGCTGTGACCAGAAAGGGGAGCTGTGCACATCTAAAAGGGCACATGACCTATGGAACATGTAGGTTCCTTGCACACAGCAGCAGAGCCAAGGAGGTACAAGCAGTCCCTCACCACTGCAGTGGTGCAGTGATATACCTATGAGAAAGAGCTCCCATTCATCTGGAGTCAAACTGGCTCAAGCAGCAAAACAGTTTGTTCTTCCCTTCTGCTTGCATTAGCTAAGACGTTGCTGGAGCCAATTTTTACTTGCATTAAATGTTTCCTGTCTAGCAGTAAACATATTTATGCAGCTCCATTGCCCTTCTACAGAGCATAGACAAGAGAAGACTAGTCTGTAAAGCTCACCTGGATTTTCATGGCAACTTCCTTCCCATTTTTCAAGCGTGCCAGATGAACCTGACCAATCGAAGCAGCAGCAAAGGGACGCTCTTCAAAGGACTCCAGCATATCCCTCCAGTTGGGGCCAAGGTCATTGTTCAGAGTTTTCTACAAATAAAAAGAAAGGATCAGAATATGGAAAGCAAAGATTTAAGATTTTCCTTGTCAGAAATCACGTTCCTCTAAGGAGCCTTGCATGGCCTAGAGTAGTTTCTAGTACCTGCCCCTGCTTTCTAGATTGTCCTCCCTTCTTTGTCCTTATACATGATTGCAAAGAACAGCCCGGCCAGCAGTGCAAACCCAGCACTAAACAGATTCTGCTCACTCAGGCTACCACAGTAGAGTCTCACACAGATCCAAAGGGCAAAGATCTCTGGCAATACACCACTGCTGTAAGTATACAAAGGCCCCCCTTTTGGTGCCACTTGCTATCTTGTGGAAAATGGAGGAATATCTAACTCCTTGTTCATTTTCATCATACTGCCAAGCTGAACAGTGGCACTCCAGGTATGCAAGAGAGACTCTCTTTAAGGCAATATTAATAATTAAAAATCACAGCCTGCTTTAACAGCTTTTTTGCTACGTTGCCAAACTGTCACCCTGAAGTTCTGGCTCTGCTCAGTGTCTTTTAAAGAATAAGTAGTACTGGCAACTCCTTTTGCATCACCCTTCTGGTCCTCCTTTACAAATGGACGGAGAAAGAGAACATGTACGTAGCGGAAGGCAAGCCTAGTTCACTTCATTCCAACCTTTCTTGAAGGTGGGTTAAATTTTATCAACAACAGCAAGAACAAAGTTTCTGTTAATCTTCCATCAGACTAAGGCTTGTAAGTCAGCTTTTCAAGTGAGATTTAAGCATTTTTAGACGCTGGCTTAACATTCAGAAGCAAGACTACAGAAAGGGAACAAACAGAAGAGGAGGAGACTACATTAAATAAAACCTACATAATGGTATTTGTAGGCAACATCCTGTTCCATCACCATAGCCTCAGGATGTAAAAAATACATTTTTCCTCTGTCCAGAGCTGAGCTTCCATGTGTGGGAGAGAACAGCACCCCAGAATTAAGATCAGTTCTCACCCACTATCAAAAAAGATGCAATACTTTTTGAGAGAATAATCTTAAAAATAACCAAACAGGTAACGTGGACTGGTAAGTCACAGGTAACATTTATTTTATTACTGTCCCCTCTTCCCTGATAAGCAGGAAGGAATATTCCTTACCATCATCTGCTTTATTGGCATGAAGTCAGCACTCTGACGTACACGCTCAAAAATCCTCTGGAGATGGGGGTTGATGAAGGCATCATCTGCCAAGGGGAAAAGCACAAGTCAGTCAAAGCAGGTGCTGCATTCTCCTATTCTTGTTCAGCACACAAATAATTGCTTATCTGCATTCAGACAAGCCAGCTTCTCCTTCCCACAAGCATGCCCTGATGAAGGTTTTTAAAATTATTTCTATTTTAGAAGTTCTCCTTACCCAGAAATAGCATCTGAGGCTCATCTCCTGAAGTATCACACGTCTGATAAGTGAGTCAAACAGAAGTCCCACGCACAAAGTAAAGAGCCATTCCTCCCTCTTTACTCTTGCACAAAACCTGCATCCTACCCAAGCCTCTCCTAAGCTCATCTCCTGCTGCAGCACGAGAAAGTTTCTGTGCACCTTCTCTCACTTATCAGGGGAAAACCAAAGCATGAATACTCTAGAAAGTGTGCTGAGAAAGTTTTTATACTTTGGAGTCAAGCATCAGCTGCCATTTTATTTTACTGAACGAAGCCAGTGAATACCGAGTCTCCACCAGCCACTAAGAGCAGTGCTCTGCACCGCAACAGGCAGCGCTGCACAGCGCTGAGGCTTTTGGTGCAACTGCGGCTTTGACAAACCCAATGAGCAGATCACACTCTGCACAAACCTCTAACATTCACCAACCCTTCTTGCTGAAGATAGTGTGGCATTCAGGTCCAGGAGAGGCCACTTTGTGTCACGGAAACATGAGGTTGGAAGGAACCTTTTGGAAAGTCATCCAAACTCTCTCAAGGTTCACAGTATACTTAATGCAATTCACTTGAAGGGGTAACAGCTTCTCTTGAAAGGTACACTACAGTAAGACAGCACTTACACAAATACCAGACTCTTAGAGGAATCAATATTCAGCATCTGGTACTGTAAACAACTACCAAAATGCAAAGCAACTAGGATTGTGCAGAAGAAAACACAGCTGAGCCAAAAATAACTTATTTCAAGAGTCAGAAGAATTTAGCAATCAAATATTTATGCTCATAAGAAAGGATGGGGGAGGAGGGGTGCCTTGAAAGAGCAGTCTTCTCCTTCAAGCACAGGCTTCAACAACAGGTTGGAGAAAAGCCACCTGTTCTGCAAAACATTTCATTTCTTAAAGGCTCATGGAGAAATTAGCCAGTTTTATCTGCAGCTCTCCCAACACTGGAAAAAAATCCAAGCTACCAGCCTTAACATTGAGGATTTTACCTGCACAAATGCTAGTGACATTAAAATAGAAATGTATATTTGTATCTGTGTGAATGCAGATAAATGATAAGTCTATCCAGAGACAAAAAGAAGCAAAATAGCTAGCTTAAGAGTAGAGTCCTGGGAAGGGGAGTGGGGAGGAATGGGAAGAGAAGATACATAATGCAAAGACATGGCAGCTAACATACTTTGCGTTGCTTAGAAATTCTCATCGAAGCCATGAGCAGCATTTAAAAGTATTAACAAAACCCCACTTTGGAAGCATCAGGAATTTTTAAGAGGAGATGCCATTCTATCACTGCAAGTCAGATTAACAGGCTTTGCAGGGACTGCAAGTAAAACTCCCATCATGACATTATGACCCTGCAAGAAGACTAAGCATTACGTTTGCATGTGCATTCTGAACCCTGAAAGCAGCTTCTACTCTGGGCTCAATTAAGTAAGTATGAAAAACCTCTTAAGATTATAGGTGTGCGCTCTGGGGTAGGTAAACTTAATAGCCATGATGCTGTAACATTTTAACCTGCACCTCCTAGAATGCCCATGCAGAAGGAGAGGGGGGCCTCACTGAAACCAACTCCTGCTCCCACAAGCTGCTTGTCTCATGGTAGCAGGGTCTGCCACAGGCATTTAAGATCAGCTTGTGTTATTCTGTTCATTGCCGACATCCCAGCAATTCACAAAATTCAATCTTTAGTTTGAGCACGCACTCTTCACTGGGGCAGCTTGAGAGTCACTACCTCATTCATTAGTGCAACGCCAATTAACCAAGAAAGCTCCAAGTCCAGATTGCCTGTACGAAAACACATCAGCAACAATAAAATCGGCCACACTGCAGAGGCAATTCTGTGACAAAACAAAGCTTACAACATGCTGATGAACAAGGTTATACTGCTTTGTGGTAAACTGATGAGGCCTTACAGGAATGAAACATGAAGAGTCAGGGCAGGATATTCACAACCAGCAAAGGCATCCGCCTTTCAGACATCTTCCAGAGCACACCCACCGGGACAAGGTATTAACTTGGGCCCTTGGCATCCTTTCTGCACCTGACCTTCAGGGATTTGGGTCCCTAACAGATCTACTGACTCTCAGAAGCAGGCAGCAAGGTTTTTAAGGACACTGCTTTGTTACTCCTGGGTGGTTTAACTCGCAGGTGCTCATCTGCACCTGGACAAGGCAACACAGAGCCCATGTGCTCAACAATTAGCACATCTCCCTGCTACCTGAAGAACCCACCAGACTCACTCAGGCCACAGAGAAGCCCATGAAGTGGCAGGAACCATGCTAAAACCTCCCATCCAAATAGCCAGCCCAAGAACTGGATACACTGCAACACAGGAAACATAACTTTCACCATGACCATCCCACAGCACAGTTACCCAGGGCCCATCTTCTCTCCAGGCATGGCAGCACTCCTCACACTTTTCACAAGAGGGCTGGGCAGCACCACTGAGCTTGCTAAAGGCCTGTATGTCCTTGACATCCAAGTGAAGTCAATCAGCAAGTGTTTTACACTCCTGCCAAAGCTCAATCACATTAGGAGACAGCAGACAATGAGAAAAATCCAGAGCGTTTCTGCTCCTCAGAGCTGGCCTTTCACAGCTGTTCCCTCTTCACTCACATCCAGGCTCAGGACAGCTGTGACCAGGCTCTCAACACACATCAGGTGCAACTCATAACAGTGTCTAAATATTTTAAGTAAATCCCCACCTAGGGCAGACAAATTAACTTCACAGCTGATTTCTAGACATGGCTCACTCAACCCAGATGTCAGAGGCACTGGCCACACAAAGCAAGGAGCAGAAGAGCTCCTCCTAGATCTGCACCATGACCAAGGTGGAAGACAATCTACCTGCAAGTGCCAGCACCTGGCAGTTTCCAGAGGGTGAGAAAACAGCATACTGGTGGCAGCCTTTGACACATCAGCTGCTGCCTTTCCCCTAGCTTTGTTAGTGTTGCCATCAGCCTGGCAGGTGGAACAGCACACACCTGAGACAGGTAACTAGCAAATAAAGAACAGAGAAATGCCACAGGCAGGGCTCTCTGGGACAGTGAACTGGCCATGCTCTTTCAGCTTGCCCAAGTTATCCAATATCCCACTGGATCCAGCCTCAGCAGTCAGCACCTAAAAAAATTCAAGCAGAAGCACGAGCCAAGCAAGCCGAGTACTTCAGACACTCGGACACTGATTCAGTTTCAGTGACATCTTGAAAGCTATTTCTAAACAAGCGTAGCAGCTATTTTTGGCTAGTTCTTCCCTTCCCTGATGAGTTGGGCAGGAAGGAGAGGTGGACAGTTCCAGATAAGGTTTGAATTCAAAACACCTGTTATCTCCCAGGAGTGACCTAACAGCTCAGTGCAAAGCTACATATGTCACTCACACCTTCACTTCTAATCACTGACTTTAGAGTCTCATGGATTAAGAATCAGTTTGAAATCCCTTCAAGATAAAAACTCAACTAAGTTTATACCTGAAAAGCTTATGAGCTGTACTGGCCCTTCTAGCAAAGCTCCTGTGCCAGTCAAACATGTAAACCACTAACAGGTTGCTGCAATGGGAAAGGGCTGTGGATATATTTTTGACCATACCTGGAGATCATAGAACAGCATCATGTTCTTTTCTTCCTCCTCTTTTCTAGCAGGACACTTGTGTACTCAGTGTGACATAGCTCTGCTTTTAACAATTGCTTTTTAATACAGACATTAAAATTCACAGAACAGAGTCATCTTATTTTCACCCAATTTCAGGAGCATTACCTAGGCATCAAGTGAGCTGACTCTGATCAGAGCAGTTGTATGCCCAACTGAGCTCAGATTTACAACAGAGGCACTAGAGGAAGCAGGTGATGGTATATTGCACACAAAGTCATTACAGATTGAAAGTAGGCTGAACTTCATCAGATACATCACCATCACTGTTCTCACATGAGAAAGCCACATGTCTTTGCCCTCCACATTCATTTGACTTTGACTGACTGATTCAAAGCATCTGACTCTCCCCGCATGTGACAAGAAATTCTTCACCCCACCTGGAAACAGTAAGGAGAGTAGCTGAGGTCCTATGCTACCACTTACCTTGAATGCTTAACATCTGTCCCAGCTTCAGTGCCGCTCCTCGGACCTTGCACAAAGTTCTCACGATTCTTTCTGCATTGGCCTCCGACAGGAATGGGCTGGAATCCATCACCGCTTTCTTTCCTGAGGGCAAGAAGACAGCATATGGATGAAGAGTGCCCTTACCTCTGTGAGCTTACTCCATTGTATTACTCCACATTCAACAGAAGACTCACTCTTCCCCAGAAAACCAAAATAGGACTACACTTAGTATCTTTACTGCAACCTAAGGGCAGACTGCAGGCACGTACACATGTCTTGTGCCAACTTTGACCTTGCTGGCTTGAGGGCCAACAGCAGCTAGCCACAGCGGATGTTTGTGGAGGCTATGTGGACTGTCCAGGATCCTGGGCAGAAACAGGTGCTGAACTTGCTGTACCAGCTAGGTCAGCCTAGCACATTACATGGTCTCCTAAGGCCCATGTCATAGGCTGAAGCATAGCTATAGGCTCAGAAGAGCAGTAAAGGTGAGCCACAGCAAGGAGTGGGGAGGATCATCAAAAGCCTTAATAACACAGTGGGATAGACTGAAGATGTGCTGGAACTTCATAGGGTGGGAGCAGGGATTCACACCAGCCCCAACCCTCCTTTCCCAAACCCAGTAATTCTTGCTTATTCACACAAACACATATTGCAACCACACATTTACAACATGCACTAGGCATCTGTACAGGGCAGACAGTTTTCACATCATCCTCTAAGCCTGTATTAACATTCTTCCCTAATCGGACTGAAATTTACCATCTTCTTGATACACAGGCAAAACAGACATCCTGTCCCAGCACCATAACCCCAAAACACCCCACCTGCATACAGCATTTTGAAAAGCAGCAGATTGTATATCTGTGATGAGGTTATCAAGCCAGCCAACGCCCAGACAGGCTGGAGAATGTCCTCAAAGCAGAAGCCTAAACACCCTCATCTGTGCTACTGTATTCTTCTTGGAGAACTTTGCCACTGGGGAAATTAATCTCAGTTGTCAGGATTACCAAGCTTCCCCTCTCACATCTTCACACATGCATGTTGTTCCTTGCTATGTTCCTGTGAGAAATTTGCCACTGAGAGAGATGCTGCACAATTCAGTCTAGCTAAAGCCCCTTGCTCTGACTGTACTTAGAGGCCATGCAGGGAGAAGGCCGAACCCTTCTGTCCTTACTCCCATCAGCAGTCACCCAAACATCAACTTCCACAGAACAAGGCCCAAAACATACAGACTCAAAAAAACAAACACACACACAACCACACAATCCCTTCCTCCAAAAATAGCAAACCCTGATGGGTGACAGGCTCAGTAAGTGGTCATGACTGCCATCTGTACACCTGTGACATGGTCCTAGGTATGCAACATGGTTTCTGCATGGCATAAGAAGCCTTTTCCCTCAGCTTTCCCCCTTCCCTTTCTTTCAAGGAAGGAAGGAAGAGGGAGAGAGACACTGACATGTGTCTGACATTACACAGTCCCTTTGAGAGGGACAGAAGGAGCAAGCAGGCACCCACCAACTGCTTCTCTTGGGGCTTCAGCTCAGCTCCTGCTCATGGGGAGCCAAGCAGGAGAGACGTCAGGTCTTGCAGCCAGGCTGCAGGGCCCAAGGCTCATGCCTAGATCTTAGAGACACAAAGCCTTTTCACACTTCAGAGGAGAAGGGTACAGAGGACAAAACAGCTGAAGCATACAACATTTGCGGGAAGTCCACATATACCACAAGCAGGGCACAAAAAGGCATGGCAGCACTAACTGCCTGAAGAACTCAGACAGATGAAAATTACTGGTGCGCCATGTAGTGACTGCAGCAGCAAGAGCTCCTCTCCATCTCCAGCTGACTCCCTCCCAGGAAGGTACACAGAGGGAGCTCAGGCTGGCACAGGGACAGGGAAAAGAGCTGGGATCTAAACTGAAGCAGCTGCTGTCTGAACTGTGGTGGCTCACATGGTTTGGTGCAAACATCAGAGTGCTACTGAACTACCGGGCACCCTTATACCCCAGCTAACAGCTGGCTGGCTCAAAGCTCTCCCTAGAGGAGTGATGCCATTGAATTCTCCACCAGCAGTTCACAGCGTTGCCAAGCACTGCCTTCCCCTTGCTTCAGTCCCCATTTTCTTTACCTGTTTTGTGAGAGAACAGCAAGATGACACTCTGTGGGGGATATTTTCTATCTGTCCAAACACTGTTCCAGAGCAAAGGAAGAATGTACATGAAATGGAGCAAGGTGGGAGGAGGGGGAAAAAAAAACAAAAACCAAAACCAAAAACACACTTAACCAAGAGCGAAGCACACAAGATGGCTATTCTGGAATCCAGACTGAACAAGAAAGGAGAGCAAGATGCAGAAAGCCAGGAGTCACCATCTGCACTATATACAGCTATGCTCAGAGCAAATGTTGCCCTGGATCCTGGGCAGATAGAGCTGCCTAGGGCAGAAGGATCTGACTTTACCCCTTGGAAAGCTGGCTCTGGAGAGTGCGGTGCTTGGAGCCATCCAACAGAGCTCTGGCTGTCAAGTATATCAACAGGAAAACTCTGGATCCTTAGCAATGATGTTCTTGCACAAGCTCCATGAGACACATAGAAGCCAGGAAAACTACCAAATCAAAGCCTTACCCTCCCTTCATGCCACCTGCATGCACACACACACACACACACACACACCCTCCTCAGTCTACAATAGGATAAAGGAGTTTGTTAATCATTAAAGTCATCTCCAGAACCCAGTGAACCCTGACAATTTGAAAACAGTCTTATCAGAGAAAGAGCCAAACACAGGCGCTCCCCATCCTCCTCCTCTTCTGGCATGCTTCTCAATGAAGTCAAGCCCACAGGGCCACTACCTGATCACTAGTCAGCCCAGCCACATGTGATTAGTTGTTTGTTTTTGCACATTGCTAAAAGGGGACACGAATTGGAAGGCAACTTGAAAGCGAGAGTCAAAAGCAGGCTTATGTAAATGGCACATGAAGAGGAAGAGGAAATGAAGAGGAAGAAAACAAACAGAAAATAGAGATAGGCTTCCAATGCGGGGGGGAGAGGAAATGGAGACAAAACCCAGCACAGTTCAAAATATGTTCTATGCCAATTCTCAGTAGGTTAAAGTGAAAGTTCTTCCTATAAACAGCAGCCACCTTCTGCTGCTACAAACTATCCCTCCCATCTCAAGATCACAAGAATGATTACCTATCCATTAAAAAGGGAAGGAAAGAAAAACAAAACAAAAAAACAGCTAGTCACATCTAAACAGCTGTGGCAGTGAGGAGGACTCTGAAAGGGAAGCTCCCGCTGCCACAATGCCTGGAATCTGTCAGCTCTTCCACAGTGCAGGCAGCAGACAGATGCCCTCAGGAATGCTAGACCCACATTTTCCTTTCAGAGTCCAGGATCAGCTCGAAGCCTTCCAAATCTGTGTGCATCTTGCAGCTGCTCTTCCCCCACCTTCACTGTTATTACCTGGAGAACCCACTACTGAGCTTTGTGCATATTTGTTTTTAGGACCACCCACTACACAAGCTTTAGGGCAAGAGAACAGCCAAGAACATTAAAAAAAAAAAAAAAAAGCACTTGGGAGTGATAACTCAAGGAGATTGCATTTTTTCCTTTCTGTAAGGAAACAACCCTATGTTCAAATCTAGGCCAGCTGCCAGCCCTTCAGGACTCTGCCCAGCCCAGCATTTGCACAGTGCCTACCAGAACAGCCCAGTACAGGTCATTAATAAGTTATAAAATTGACCTTGAATCCGAGTCTCTTTTGCTAGTAATGGCAACTATTTATCTGGGCACCCTGTCTGATTTTTATTCCTGGAAACTTTGTTCTACCCTCCCACCCCATGTCAGCCTTGCACTTTAGATACACACTCTAAATATTGAGACTGCTGTCAAGGTCACCAGTGACCCAGGAGGTTATTTTCAATTTGCTTGATCAGCACAGTAAGAAAATTCATGCTGGAAATGGAGTATGGCCATCCTCTTTTTAAATGAATAATGTGAATGAAACCACTTAGTAAAGCACTTGGAGGGCAGCATTAACCCCTCAAGTCCATAAAGAAAACCCCTGCAACTACATGCAGGAGAAATACATGTCCAGGACATCAGGCTTGTGGGTGGTGGGAGGGGGATATTCACAAACTCTTGCACCTCATTTTTTGTTTGAGGGCAGAACTCCTGTAGCTTAGGAAAATTCCTTCTTTCTCACAATGTAAGGAAGAGAAACAGCTCATGTACTCCCACAAATTTCATAGCTCTGCAAGCTCCTGTTTTCACTTTGGGGTGTGCCCATTAGAAAATAATCTGGCAAGCAGAGAAATACCAACAGTTGTGCAATATCTCCTCAGTTAAAAGCAAAGCAAACCATCAGTTTACAACAGGTACAAACAACCTGCCAAACACATCGCAAGTGCTGAAAGCAAAAGCCTTCAAGGATTCTCTACAGGCTGGGCCATGTTTGCCAACATGCATGCTTTTAAATCAAAGCAAAGAAACCCACCCAGCCTCAAACACCTCAGGTCAGGGAGCGAAACAACGCTTTGCCAAGGATCCTTTCTCTCTGCTGGGCTGCTGTGCATTGCCTAGTTGCAAGGGGAATACAAAGATGTAAGTGTTAATGGGCAGTATCCTAGATGACACACAGACTGCTCCCCCTTCCACAGGGGGTGTGTATTCTGTCCGCCGTCTTTTTAATTTCTTCCATTTTGAGCCACTCAAGTACTTCCTGGAATAGAAGTTTATGCTTCCTCAAGGAAGAGGAGAGAAAGACACAAACTGGCCTAGTAGTACAATACTATTGTCCACAGTAAAATTACAAAGATTCTCACCATCTCAAAGCAATGCTTCTGAACCAGGAATGATTTGACCTCATTTTTACCTCTAACTACAAGAGCTTAACCCTTTCTGCCAGTTTCCTCCAGTCACTGGAAAAATCCAAATGTACTGGCCAGACCAGATAGAGCAGCTGAAGACTAGACAGCCTGCAATGACTTTACCAAGAACCTTACATTTTGCAGTGTCCCACCCAAGCTTTTATGGATAAGAAACAAGTGAATCCAGCCAGAAGCTTTATGAGTAATTTGCTGTTTTCCAAGAAAGATCACTATGTACGTTCTATACCCTAAACCACTCATCTGCACACAACCATTCTCTACAACCACATTTTACCATTATATAACCTTAGAGAAAAAACATCACAGCATAACCAGGTATAACTCAGGAATATTATGCCCCCAGCTTTAATCAAGCTGGCAAGGAAACCTGAACAGATATAGCACGGCCTTTTGAGCTTATTATGAGAATCTTTCAGAGGAAGGCAAAAGATACTGAAAGTAGAAATCTGCCATTTAAAATGCATCTAAGTTGTTTTCTCTCCCTTAAAAGAGAAAAGGGCAGCCATCCTCTGAGTTCCTACAAGGCACAAAAGCCTTACATTTTAAACAGACTGCAACCACTAGCAGCATAAAGTTTTCAGACATACAGGCTCATCTACAGTTTCTGTACTGGTAGAACTATATGGTTTCACTGTACAATTTAAACAAAACAAAAAAAAAAAATCCAAGAACAGGCTCAAGTATAGTATTCATGCTCAGGTGTGGCTATGGGGAAGCAAGATGTAGGAATTATGTGGGCATAAATTTATTCTCCCACGTATACCTCTGTCTGTATAGTGAGGCTGTGGTACACTTAGGGAAAAAAGTCTGGAGGTGGGGAATCCGTATTGTAACAATAAAAGAATTAGCTGCATCCTTTTACTCTAACCATACCACCTTCCCAACTTTCAAAAGAATAAAGTCTTGCAAATGACTATTCAGGTAGACTGTGCATGAAAAAAAATAAATAAATAAAACAGAAGTAATGACTTTTTTTTTTTTTTTTTTTTTAATTAAGACAAAAGGAATGAGGATGCAAAAATGGCTTACCATTGCGTTCATCAGGTCTAAGGCTCTTCTTTGCAACTTCTGCCAGTGCCCCAATGCCAAGACCAACAGCTAGTCCTTTAAAATAAGAAAAAGACCCTGATCAGTGTGAAAAAAAGTGTCTTTCCAAGCCATGCACAGGTGTTTTTTGTAATTAATCCTAAGACACATGATCATATGCACGGCTGCAAAAACAGTTTGATTAGAACATCCTGGCTTTTACAATGGAGTCATCTTAGAGATTAACACTAAACTGTTTTCTCCTGTACCTCTTTCTTCAGCCCAGCATGTCAGGCAAGCACTAGAGGCTAGGCCAGTCTGGGATGCCCAACTCCTGTAAAGGGCACCAGTGAGTGCCGCTCAAAAGCTCTCTGTGCTCTGGCTGAGGTCCTGCTGCAGACTCGAACTGTGGGATTTAGAAGGGGGGAGAAAACTATTCACAGTGTGGTTCGGGAAGTAAAGACTCCCCCATGATACCACAGTAGGGGGAAGCAAAAATATATTCCAATAAAGCCATTCCCAGTAGATCTTCAAGAGGCCTAATTTTTCTGTGCCCCTATTAGCACAAATAAACTTGAATGTTGGGACATTAGCTGTTTTTGGCTTCCAACTGCTCCTTGATTATGGGAATTAGAAACATATTTTCCTTCTAAAGGCCCACCTTATCCAAACAGTATTGTAAGCTACAATTCCAAGGAGGTGGGCCATGGAGTAACCCCTAACACACAGCAACAGCAAGACCATGAGATGAAACACCAGCACTCATATGCTATCCCACTTGCAAGCAGCGAGGTCTGGGCTGCTCCCTCACAGCCACAGATTAAGCTATGACTACCAGAGTGTTACAAGGAGGTGTTATCTCCCACCACAAACCTGACCAGAACCACCAAAGATTATACATCTCACAGATTAATCATGCAATAACCAATACGATCGAAGGTATGACTGCCTTCCCAATTTCAAATGTTTTATTTTACTGGATAATAAAAGATTTGGGTAGCCAGAGCAGCTGGTGCTCCCTCACAGCTCCTCAGCAATGGTGGATCCCATCACGCCTTACTCCCATAGTGCTGGCAGGACTTGGTGCACACGTCTTCCAAGCACCCCAGGCCCTCCTTGAGTCACTGTGGGACAGCTTCCAAGCTAAAACAACTGGGTGACACAGAGTACAGTGAAGCATGCATAGCTGACACGCACGCAGCTCTTTGCGCATGCGTGCGTGGGAGGAAACACAGTGTGTGCATCCACGCACGTTTTGTAGTGTTAGCTGAGGAAGCCTGGGCACAAACAAGTTGAACCTCATTTTGCATGGTGAGTTCTTCCTCTTTCCCATCAATTAATTACAACTCCACCTGTACCAATAAAATTTTAAACATACACAGTATGTCTCCTTCAGAAACAGCTCTACCTTGCAATCCTGCAGACTAAGGGCACTGGGCCAAAGAACCCAGCATAAGGCAAAGCACAGGTCATAGCAGGCATCAGCGACATTACAAGGCCTTTGCACTAACTGCTTCCAAGGCTGCTTCCATACAGTTTTCTTCAGATGAGGCAGTTTACCTTCAGACTAAGTTTTCATTCTCCATTGCACATAGATATTTAAGAGCATATGGTATAATACAGAAATCTACACTCAGCAATAAAACACTTCCGGCTTTCACAGGATACCATGATTTTAACATTTCAATACTTAGATTGAAAAACCCTAAAAAAAAAATCCTAAATTAAACTGTGGGGTTTTTTTGTTTTTGTTGCATATTCTCCTATTTTCTGCAAGTCTTCCTATAAAGGTGTGGCACCTACACACTAAATTTATGCCTGAGGAAGCCTACTATCACTAGCTAATTTCTGCAGACCCTTCAATAGGGCAGAGGTATGCATGACCACTAAATGAAGGAAAGACATCTTAGTCTTTTGCACTCAAAACCTGAAGATTTTATTATCTGAGGGAAAACAGGGAAAGATACCCCTAGACTCCTCAGGAAAAAGCAGAGACTTTTCAAACACAGCATAAATAGTACCTACTAAAGCACTGATACACAGTCACCTCCAATCACATCTCATACCCAAGACAGTAGCACAAGACAGTAAATCTGAGCAGAAAGTACGAAGAGTCAGACAAGAAAGGAAAGACAACAGATCTCATAAACAAAAGTGATTTGCTAGGCTGCAAATGAGTGGCAAGTCACACAGCACTTGTTCTGTTGGCTTTTATCCTGTTTCCATTACTTCTGAAGCAGAACGTGGCTCTGTCATTATCAGAACTTGGTTGAACAGGGTTGGCAGTAATTGGTCCCAATTAAATAAGCCACATCTCCTGCTAAATGTTCTGACTCTTTCATGTTCATTACTAAAATTTTTGCCTCCCATACCTAAAATAAAATGTATTTTAAGTTATTAATATCTCTTTGCATTAAGACACAAACCACTTTAAAGGCAAATCAAGACTAGATTCTACTCTATCTTCCAGAATAAAACCAGAGTTCTGGTATGCTCCAAATTAGTTCTTGCTTTTCACCAGTGTAAGCAAGATCGGACTCCAAATAAATGTACATCACACTTTCTCTGCTTGTGGTTGTAGAGAGTCTAATATCCAAACTGAAACTATAGACTCCCCTAGAAAGAGTGCTTCTATTACAATAGCTCTTCTTAAATAGGACAGAGTGGAGAGAGAAGAAAATTCTGCTAGAAACTGAACTCCCAAGTATTAGCCAACAACTGTTTCAAATAAATTTAAAAAGCCAGGCATAAACAAGTTTAAGCCTTATCAGCTGCTTACTAGTAAAGGTCTGAAGTTGAAATGAAGGCTTCAAGAATCTTCACAATATAATCATAGTATCCAGCAGTGTATTTAACTCTGCGCATTATATGAAAATGCAACACTCCAAATCTTCAGCAACTAACTGGAAACCTCTCAGGGCGTATAAAGCCTGAGCCTAAATGTGGTAGCAGATGGGCAGAAAATACTCTTGGAACCATGCGGGATCATGTTTATCTTTGATGTTTGCTCCTTAGCAGTCATGCCTGCAAGGTTGTCACCAGCTGTATGTAACCTATCACTAAGAAACAGGTGATAATTCAAAAGTCTCATTTCTCACAGACAATACCAAAATTTGGCCTCTTCTCCAAACCTCTGATGGTTAGGAAGGGCTGCCACTTTTCAGAAATTTCCATTACTCACTTTTTTCCTCCAGTTTTATCAAGTTATTTATCAGAAGAATTATAAAAGTTAAGAAATTAATATCAAGGGCTAAAATTCCTCATGGCTATAACTCCATCCACTAACATCAACACTGGATATTAGTCTGACCCTGAACTTTGGGAATATGTTACTTTCTCCTTCACTAATTTGAATTTCATTATCTGGGGCATCTGGAGCACAAACAGCTCATGCAACAAAAACCAGTGTGGGAAGCTTCACCTTTCCTTATCTTACAAATTAGGCTAACGTGCTAGGGTTCAGAAAACAAATACTAGACAGGAGGGTTCAGAGCCGCAACACTCATTCCCTGAAATGCTGTTCATATTTGTTTTCCAAGCCTCTTCTACGCACCAACCCATCTGAAAATCTGTGGTCTAGGCACATACTGTTTGAACACAGCTAATGCTGCCAGTTGTTCACTTGTTAGTAAGACTAAGTCATCCCTCCAGAGAAGCTGCCTGGCTGTAAAGGAAAAAGCATTCTCCTTATCTGTACCACTAGCCTACTGACCTTGGACAAGTCACTCCTGAAGCCCCTTGCTTTCCTTATCTGCAAGATGAGTACTTCCAACAAGATTTATTATTCTGCAACAATTTTCAGCATCACTGAACAGCCACACTTCAGCACCTTGGAAAATAACATCCCCCAGCACCAGCAGAAAGTCACACTCCAGCATTTAGTACTTTCTGTAGACAGACAGATCGTTTCAGGCCTGGAAAATGCCAATTGGTTTTATAACAGTAGAGTGTTTCTTCAGACATTTTCCAGGCATCTCCGGCATGCACTACACTTCAAACCAAGTCCATCGAGATCTGAATCAGGTTAAAAACATGCACACGTGCGCGCGTGCGCACACACACACACACTCACTCTTCTTGCTCAGCAACTGGCACAACAAAACAAATGGATGCTGAACAGCCTGTTATCACTCTGCTCAGCCTGCCAAGCTCTGGAGGTGGGCAAGATCTTCCCTGGGAGCAGCCCGTGTTCTGGATTCAGTCACGTCAAACACTGCAGGCACCACACACAACATGCCGCAAGCTGCAGGCACAGTTGTGCATTGATTCCAGTTAGCTTTCTGAGCACTAAAATGCTCACTAGAAGAAAACCACGCATAGCTGTCACTCATGTATGTGTTTGAATACTGCAGTTGTCAGTCCTGCATAGACTTGAAGGAGATTAAGAAGTTCATAACCTATTTTAAAAGGGACTTTTTTTCCAAAACTGCTTAGAAATTCATTAAGTCTAAACATCATTGCAATCTCCTTGCATTTTCTTTATTGCAAAGGGATCTTATTACATAATTAAGTGAATAAACTTACAAACCAGGAATGTGACAAATGGAGAAGGAAACTGGTGTGGGGGACAGGCAGGGAGGAAATCATATGAGGAAGGAGAAATGGAAATAAAGGAAAGACCAAGAACTGGGTGGAACTGGTGACCCATCAGGCCATAAAACAAGCAAGGAACAAAGAATAAATAAATAAATAAATATTGATTTCACCCCTGAAAAATCAGGGATGATATTTAGCACTATAAAAGCAGCTGTCAGCAATCACTTCAATTGCAGCAAGAAAAGCAGCATACAAAAATGCATATGAAGAGCAGAAAGAAGTTCAGTAGTTTGGCTCTAGTCTATGACTAGAGTCTAGACAACGCTCTAGCCAGCATGAAACGCTCTTTAGATCAGTGTTACACACGAGTATTAGAGAAGATCTTCAAGCCTTCCAGCAACAGCCTCTGTACATCTTTGCTCCCAGAATAAGTGAGAAGCCGGGCAAACTCTCAGCTGCAGTCCAAGTACTTGTGCCTCCTGTTACTAATGTGTCCATCGCCCACAAGTGTATCCTAACACCATGGCTGAGAAATCAACATTCCCTGGAACATCTGATTCATTCAGCTCGAAGGAAGGGAGAGAAGCAAAGAAAACATGCAAGGAAATGAACAAGGCAAAGTGGCTCAACTGTGAAAGGGATCATGCCAACTGCATGGGAATTCAGCTGTCTGAACCCCAGAGAGAATTAAATGAAATCCATTTTTGACCTACTCAGCATCTTTCCATCTTCTGCAAGTCCTAAATGTTGTTCTTCCACTAATGAAATAAAGAAAGAGAGATTTCTGTCCTGACAAGAAAAGGCATAGGCAAACGCCGCCCAGCAGACCTCTTGCCTTGTTTCAAACCACCTCAACCATTCCATTTCCCACATAATTTCCTGGGGTCTTCAAACAAACGTGGCACCACAAAGCACACAGAAAAGATACCATCCTCTGAAAGCTTACTTGCCGTTAGGCTACACTCCCCAGTGGATATGAAACAACCTCATGCCCCTAATTATTTCCAAGGCAATGTGTACAGGGAGCTGGTGAAGCAGGAAATAGTGACACCCCCCACCCCAGCCCACACTTAAACCTGACTGTTTAAATGATCTAAGAAACAGGAACAGAGTTGATTCACTGCCATTCCACAGGTTAATAGTGACATCTCCCCAAAAGGGCTCCTTCCAACTGCTAACCATCATTCTTCAGCACAGCACTACGTCTCTTTTTGCAGCAGCTCCCAAAAACCAGTGATGTAATTGGAGACTCATTAAATCATCCCAAACCTTCTTGTTTCTGACTTCTGTTGAAAAGGCAAGACGAAAGAGAATGTACATGAGAGAGAGAACACACTGCAGGCACAGGGAGCTTCCAACACATCTACCATTGAGGTCTGAAGCACTTAGTTTACTTCAAGTTTATTTTATTTTTTCCTCTTAGGAAAGGCAAGATAAGATGGGCTGGGCTTCGGGAAAACAAATTCAATTCCCATCTCAGTTGGGAACTGCCTCCTACACATTCATAAAACTCCCTTAAATCAGCCTCATTCCTCAGCTTCCAAATATTTTCTAAAAATTGTATACACATTACCTCCTGCATCACTTCTTTGAAGAATGCCCAGAAAGGACTGGCTCAAATCCAGTGAGGGCAAGAAGTAGCTAAGAGAGGCACACAAGCACTGCCCTTCCCTGCTCATAATCTAAGAGGAAAACAGTTAACTCTAAGCCAAAGCTCACCAAGAGCTTCAGAGCAATCAAAAAAGGGAAAGAAGCAAATGATGCATCACAGTTCTTGCCATCAGCTTATGTTTTCCTGGTGAAAGACAGTCATTAGAGCCTTTAAGGGGGGGAGGAGGTGAGAAGACAGTAGTCCATCTGTAACTGGACAGTTTTTCCCCCCCCCAAAAAAATCCTCTCCATCCTGGATCAGCAAAACATTTAGCTGTTCTGTTGGCAGACACTTCTCATTCAGCCTTTAAGCTGCTGTTCCAACTATCGAACGGGAATGCACAAAGATCCAGGAGGCCTACCTGACAGTAGCCAACTAATGAGCTCTGTGACATTTAGTCATACCCCAGCCTTTCACAGAAAGCCACAGATCATACCCACTTCCCTACATACTCAGGGCCAAGTTCAGAAAGTGTCTCAGAAAGTTCAGAATTCAAGTACTCCTAATAATCTCTCCCTTGAGCACTGAAGACAGACTCCTCCAGCAGAGCAGCTCCTGGTATCTCTCATAGTATCTGGAATATTAAAATACTTTGCAGAAACATAATTTGAAAAAGGACATTTCTCATCAGATAAGAGCCAGCCAAGAAAAGTCACACTAAAATTAACTGATGTGGTTTCACAATTACACTGTCTCTCTCAGGCCCACATGCAGGTCAGAAAAAGCACTCTAAACTTGGAGCAAATAACATGCAGGAGTTGTTCCTAGCTATAAAATGGATCCTTCTTTCCCTATAGTTTTAAAGGCTAAAAGCTCATATCAATTGTCAGATCTTGATCCAGATTAAGAAGTGTTCCTTATCGACAGTCCTCCCATATGGGGTTGCCCACACTACTTTAGAACTTCCCATCCCAAAACCTTCAGGCATGACAAGCCTACTGGAATATTGCCAAAGTGGTTTTTTTGTTTGTTTGTTTGTTTTTTAATTAAAAACCCTACTTATAGCCCACATCTGCTGTTTGTTAACCAGCACACTGACAGTACTACTTCTCCTTGCTGTTGCAACAAGAACTCAGGGGGAAGAAAACAAATGAGTGTCAAGAAGAGACTGAAGAGACCAGAGAATCTGTACACCCCCCCTCTCCATTTTTGCAACAAGACCTTCCCCTAAAAGCAGGCTGAATACAACAGCCTTGTCTTGTCATAATTTCAATCATATGAAACAGAAAATTGGAGAAGAGAAGGGACAAGACCAAAAACTGAATAAAAACAGGTATGACTAAGGCTGCTGCTCATCAACAATCTCTCTTTCTCACTGTTCCTTTTTGTTAAGTTACTTTTTTTTCCCTGAGGCAGGAAAAGATAGCTAGTTATATTCCCTCTGGAAGCATGAGTCAGCCTTTCCTCACGTGACAGTCTTGGGCACCAAGAGCTGGAGTGTACAGA
Source organism: Apteryx mantelli (assembly GCF_036417845.1). NCBI lineage: Eukaryota > Metazoa > Chordata > Aves > Apterygiformes > Apterygidae > Apteryx > Apteryx mantelli. Next base: position 24,303,176 of record NC_089980.1, on the reverse strand, counting down.
CACAGAATTGGAATTCAAAGTTCCCAGAAAATATGGTCATCTCCACTTCACATCCACCAGCTGTCAGCAAGCTGCAGATAAATCCAACAATTTGGAAAGTGAAAGCTAAAAATGCTGCAACATATTTTCCATAAAAATCAAGGGTGGATTAGGAGGGAGACTTGTATGTTAACGGAGCTAAGAACAATAATCAGATCAGTTTGAAAATAATGCCCTTCTTACTCCAAAAAGCAGATCATGACTCCTGGTTCTCTTTAAGGAATACTAAAGCATGCAAAGAAGACAGAGTGCCTGCAATGAAGCACACAGTTAAAGAGATTTGACAGGCATTAAAAGATTCTTCCTTATCACAAAGCTCACTTGCTACTTATCACTGTGCTGCAAAGAATCAGTCCCTGTCCCCAACTCCTCCTAGTGTGCATAACACTGACACACACACACACACACACAAAGAATAATTATTTTCATATAATGGTTGATCTGAATTGCATTTGACAGGCTATATATTTTTCTTTCCTCAGAGACCCATAGGACAGTGTCTAGTTTGCACATGTGTTTTTCTGTCAAGTGTTGTAGAAGAGAATCAGAGCCACAAGACTCTAACATGCTACTTGTGAGAGACTGCTCACAGCCTAGTTAGGCTGCAGTTATCTCAAAACACTGTGGTCACAAAAAACAATTTAGAGACTTCCCCATCTAATGATCAGCTAAGTAAGACTAGCTCCACTGTGATTATTTTTTTTCCACCTGCAATGCCGTGATAGTTCCCTTTCTCTCAGGGACACGTAAACACATCTTGGGATATAAGACATCAGATAAGCATCAATTGTTAACATTATTGAAGATGTTTAGCTGCTTTATAATACAAGTCCCATTCTGCAAATGGGACTCTGCAGTCTAGGTTTCAACTAGAGTTTGCTGCAAAGAGCTTACAATCTCAGACTTCACATTTTTCCTGTGAGAAAATAATTTATAAGCAATAGCTAAGTATATCAAACCTTGTCTATTATCATCTCTGCACCCTCAAATCAATACCAGAAGAATACATTCTAGATTCAATCACTATTCAGAGAACTAACCTGGAGATGTTTGAGAAAAATCATTAAAAAAGACTCAGGTTGCTCCAGCTGTCTGTGCTGACAACAACAGCATGTTGTGAGGACTAGAAGGAGAATTTCCTCAATAAAATGGAATCACATATACAGGACTAGGACATTTCTACAGACTGGAGAACAACCTGCACTCCTCTCTCCCCCACCCATTAAAACTGCAGGGTCCAGTATGTGTTACCAAGATGACATGCAGTATCTGTGCTATACTATTAAGAGCAACTCTTCTTTTCATTTCAGAGCAGGAGTAGGAAAGCTAAGCTCCAGGAATCCGATCAGCCTGTGGTCCCAAGAGAAAGACAAAAGAAAACACATGCCAGCTCCATGGTGGTTGTTAAAAACAAGTAGATTGCTGAATGCATCTGAAAGATCAGTTTGTCTATTTGGGTGGGAAAGGTTTTTCTTTGCCATACTACTGCAGTAGCTGTTAGATAGGATTAAAAAAAAAAAAAAAGTCAAAGTATAATGTCACACTGAGTAAAAGCCAAGATCCATAAACAAATGAAGCTGTGAACAAAGTCAGCTGTTTATGGGAAAGCACCTTCTTATTAGTAAGCTTAGAGAGAAAACAGAACCAGTTAATGCTTCAGAAGAAGCACCGTCATAGCCAACCATTAATCAGTATGTGCAAGTCCGGTGACTTCGCAAGTGCAGGTGTGCTACCTCACCTCCAAAGTTGGCGAGCCTTCCAATCCGTGTGACAGGAACTTTGCGCTCTCGGGCCCGTTCACTGAGCTGCAGCAACAGGGGAGAAGGGAGAAAGGAAAAGGAAAAAGCCACAAATGAACTGGGCATAAGGTCAGATACCTACAAATTAAGAGTGAAGCTTCTAAAACACTTAAAGAGCAATTCTGTACTACACAAAGTTTTTCTCGGACATCAAGCCCCATACATATTGAGAGATTCTGAAGCAAACACACTGCAGAACAGACATACCATAAACTGAAGCTAAGTAGACAAACGAGATTGTCAGCATTTCTATCTTTCTCAACCAGGTTTAGAAACTCCATTTTTTACTTTTACCTCAGCAGTCCTTATATTTTTAAAATGCACAATGCCAACCCAAACTCCCTTCCACACATGAAATCACAACTCACAGAAGGTTATCAGATTCACAGTCCTGCAGATACTTCCTCCCCACACACAACAGCTGAAGCCACAGAAGCATACAGTTTCATTGAAGGAATAGCCCAAACAGGTGAACCCACAGTAGCATCTGATACTGGGTTTGGGGAAGAAGGCAGAAAGTCAGAGCAGATGGCAAATCTCTCCACTGTGAAGAGAGATTCCACTCTCCACTGTGTCTGTCCACTATGACAGCGAGGGGGGGGGGGGGGGGAAGAGAGAGAGAAGGCCACTCTGCTGTGGCCTTTCTGCCCCGTCTCACACAAGGGCATGATGCCCAGAAGCAACATTTGTGAGCTGTGCTACTCTTTGATCTACTAATGATCAGGACAACATGTCTTTCATCTCTAGAAAGACTGCAAGACAGACCTTAGAAAGCCATGACCTTCACTGACAGAAGTTTAGGCCCAGTCCATTCTTCATAGTCATGGCAAGACTACTAGCTAAAGGGGACAGGCTTTCTAGGTCAAAAGAGACCTTTTAGGGCAGTCCTCAAACCTTTGTAGCCTACATCTGTCCACATCTGCCCAAAATCTCACCCTGAAAACTGGCACAAAATATTGACCTGTCATTATTGTAATAGCACATCAAGTCCTCACAGCTCAAGGAATGAAAGGAGAGCTCCTGTTTGTATAAAGCTGAAGCCTAACCCTATGCATGCATTTTAAACATCCTCTCACACCAAAATATCTGATATACAGGGTGCAGGTGTGAGAGAAGAGCCTGAAAAACTGTTGACAGAATAATCAGAGATCCAAGTTAAGGAGCACTGACACTTCCCTCTTTTGCCCCCACAAGAAAAGAATAGTGAAAGTGTAAGAGGTGAGAGAAACACAGGAAGAGGTAAGGACAATCCAGTACAGAAAGCATAGTACTAAGAATCCTTACTAAAAACAAACACACATACCATCTGTTTGTAAGGTTTCTGCTCCGAACCTGTTTTGGCCTGTCTGGCTTTATCAATATCTTCAGCTGTCAGTCCACCAACTGAAGAATGGTCTTGGTGAAAAGCCCTGTTTTGTCCAAAGGCAGCAGCAAAAGGATTTCCAGGGTCCCTAAAGCCTCCAAATAACCTTGCATCCATTTTGGCAGGGAAAGGCTTCTGTCCCAGGCCTGAATCTCCAGTCTCGCCAACATTTCTAAAAGGTCCATTGGTAGTATAAGAATAAGCAGGGCCCTCAACGCTGTGTTCATTGGGCTTGCCAGGTGGAGTAGAGAAGTCCATTGAAGCATTTGACGGCTCTTGTGCTGAGAAGTCATAGTCTTTACCAAAATCGTCAGTGAGATCAGTTAAGTTCTCCTGCTGTTTGCCTAGTTCCTGCAAAAAATAATAGAAATACTTTAAAAACAAAACTTAAAACCCAGTACATACCCACCCTTGATCCTCAAAGGTGGGCATGCAGCTCAGCTGTCCTGCCTCTACAATGAGCAATTTATACAGAATCTGGCACCAGAGACATTCACAGTAGGGACAGAGGAAAAAGGGAGATGCTAAGGACATCTGGGACCATAGGCAGTCTTTCAACCACATTGATGGGACAAATTCATTAACAGCTTCTCAAACACGAGAAGCTGGAGATGCCTTGTTCCATACATACTGCCAGGAAGGGCCGCTAATTCTAGAGATCACTACAAGCAATATACTGCCCAGAAATAACAGGTGATGGGAGCTACAGAACAGCATGAGATAGCTTTTGCTGTCCCTCCTCATTACAGAGCTGCTCTCATTCTCAATGTTCAGTTCTTACCCCTAGTGTGCTCCCTCCTCCTACACTACCCCCAATCATGCCATGTCAGCACTTTTAAGCCCAAAACTACCTGAAGCAAAAACCAGACACCTACCTATACACCAGTAAGCTCAGCCCTCCATGGCCAATGACATTACCAATTTCAAAACGCATCTCATCAATCAAGCAATAAACTATGGCAAGGCTTGCTGTCAAACAAACAAGGTGCTAGAAGCAAGGAGAACAGTGCCAAACACAGCAACACTCAAGATAAGCTTCTCCTGACTGTCTTCTGTTCTGTCCTGACCTGCAACAGCTGCCCCATGAGCCCAGATATTTCCCATCACTTTTTGGCACAGGCAATACCAGAGCCAGCAGCAGAGCATTAACTCAGATTTGTTACTCTATATATTCCAATTACCTGTCTCAGTAACAACAAAACCCTGGAAGTACTGATGACCATTAAGGCCAATCAAAAGCATTTTAAGTCCTGCTGTGGTCAGGCAAGCAGGCAGCATATTTTAGGCTCTTTCCTAAGTACTAATTATTTTTCCCTTCCTTGCGGAAAAAAGGAGAACGTAGCCTTTCCTGTTATGCAGCAGGTCTCATGCTATTCTGAACATCAAAATTACTTGCAGGATGGGGCGGGGAGAAATCTCTCTGTATGTGGGGACCATGGCCACAACACTGACTGACAATTGAAAGCAAGACAACCTCCCTACTTCCATACTTCAATCTTTAAAAGCATGTCAGACAGCCAGAAACTTGCCATAGATCAAGAGACAAGAAATATATTCACTTACTATAAAAGCTTTCCTCTCTTCAAAACAGAGAAGTCTTGTAGCCCAGACTGCAGATTTCTTAAGAGGCCCTGCTTTGGCAGCAGCTTCTCCTACATCTCATTTACAGAACGCAATGCGAGTATTCTGCAGATGTATTCGCATGGATTTTCTCTTTTGCAGTGAAACACACATAGAAGCAGGAAAACATTATCTCTTTCCATGGATGCAAAAGGAAGACAAAGGCAGGTCAAAGCACTAACAAACACACTAAGAGTGTTTCTCAGGTCAAAGCAATGGCAAGCTTAAATAGAACCAGGGTAACATACAATCAGATTTTAGGGCTGAAGCCAAAGGATACTGCCATGATAGTCTAAACTTACCGCACAAAATAAACCTCAAAACCTCGCCCATTAATTTCTGCTTCAAGGCCATAATTTATTTGTGCTACAGTATCTTTCTAAAGGATGACTGTTCTTCATTTAGACAAGTTCCTTCTCTCAGACAAGCCCCAGATTTTCAGGAGATGGAAAGACAGCAAATGGGATGCTCTTATCCATACTCATGTCCATTACTCATACTGATTACAGCAGCTGCCATTTAAAAAAAAAAAATGTAAACAAAAAAAGAGACTTTTCTTTAGGTTCCTCATTCAAAAACCAGACTCCGCTATAAGTGGTGAATATGCAAACACCTGAACCTGCACCTTCCTGAAAAGTGTCACATGCACCAACTCTATAAAGAAAGGAAGAAGCACTAAGCTATATCCAATTCACTCTGGAAAAGTTCATTCTCTCAGTCAAAGGAGGGGTAATCAATGCCTGATGTTTGAAGGAGACCACAAGTAACAAAGCCACTGGCCAGTCTTAATAAGACCTTGATCTCTGACGAGATGAGGAGAGCAAAGGACACTTAATTTTCAGCATGCCTTAAACAGTCAGAAATGGAAACCGATACACTCCGCAAAATGTTCCCCTCCTACTCGTGTCTGAGCACCAAACACCTACCGCACCCTACAGAACTCCTGGAGAATTTGCAGCTTGTTCTGACATCTGTATTATTTACCTAGCACTTCATACAGCTAGATTCTAGTTCACGATGGGAGTTCCTGGCCGCCCTCACGATACAAGTTTCCTGAAAAAAAGGCAAAAAAAGATCTACTATACTGTACGCATGGTTTCCTTACCTGCATTTTCCCCAAGGCAGAACTAAACTGTTCTTCAGCAGCGGCCTGCAGACTCTTTGCAACGGTAAATGCATCGCCCCCAAGGAGCACCTGCCGAAGCTGTCCTGCTTGGGTTTCTAGGACTGCTTTACTGAGCTTTGTCAAGCCTCTCATGAGCATGATGGCATCACCTGCCATGACTGAACTCTTTCTGTGCTGAAAGATGAGAAGAGAGGAAAAAAAAGAAAGAAAGAAAAAAAAAAAAAGAGGTCATGGAATACAGCAATAACAAAAGTTTGCAACTAGTTTCAAGTCACCTGAAAGCCAATGGCATATCCCAGATAATCTCATTCCACTTTGGCAACCAGCCACGGTGAGAAATTCTGTTTGCAGTTCCGATAACACACCGGCCAGCTCGAACGACAGCTAGCTAGCTGACCTTACCAGGCAAAATGAGAACTCCTCTTATGACCATGCATTAGTTTGGATAGCATTCCAGGACTTTACAGAAATATTCAACTTATTATTGACCAGAGGGAGGCAAAGACAGGTAGATCTCAACAACCCTGCAAAAATGGTCCTAATTTCTTCCCAATCTTCAAAAAGATTAAATGCATTAGCATTTGACCTTTGAAACATATTTTCAGTGCCTGATAGCATGGATGAAGTGTACTGACAACTGCCACATCCCATTCCTGCCTTGGAACCATGCCTGTGCATTTTACATAGCACAATTTCTTCACTCCCACATCAGTATGTGAGCTTTGTCTATCCGCCAAAGGTAGTCTACTCAGCCCCCAATTTGTAGCTCACTCTGCCACTTGTAACTGGAAACTTGGTATGCTCTAAACACCTCTCTACCATGACCTTGCAAACCATTTGGAAAGTGCTGCACTACCATGTAGTGCAGAGTCAAAACTCAGTATCACTTCCTACTTGAGAGGCACCCTGACTCAGACTCATAACAGTTTCTGCAATTTCAGTGTCCTCAAGTACAAACTGGGCATTATAGGATGCAGAACAGAATGTTTTTGAGATGAACAAGTTCAGCTGACCCCTTTTAGCACAGCCTAGAACTAAGTTCAGGCTCAGGACACCAGCTCTCCTATATCGCTATGGTTCAAGTAAAAGAAAACCAGAAGTGGCTTGTTCCAAGCAGAACTGTCTCTCAGAAGAGAAGGCCCATGGATATGAAGTAAATAGAGCAGATGCACACAGACTGTGCTGGGGTGCCAAAATTGTCTTGCCAGGGAGATGGTTTTATCTGTTTATTTTGTCTCTCACACTTTTTAAAGCACTCCCACATCTTTAAAGCACAGTGATGATAACTCAGTGTAGATTTTTCAGCAGTCTGAGGGGTCGCAATTCCAGGGCTGGCTCAGTCACATGCATGCCCACCTTTTCTGACACAGAAAATGGAGCCACATAGCTGGCACAAGATGCTGCCTAAGGCTCAACTTCACCTGTGGAATATTCTCCCTGTGCTGATCTGGAGGAAAAAGAAAAAAGAAAAAAAGGAAAAAACTGACTGCAGTAGCTTCAGAGCACTACCAGGGCCACGTATTTGAACTATTATCAAAATAGGTGCACAGGCACCATTTCATTTTTAGAAGATATTCTGTCAACACCCACATACGCACAACAACTGTAACTGTTAATACATTGAAGTGACTCAAGTGATACAGAGTCAACAGCACACATGGTATTATACCCTACTGCAAACAACAAGTAATTGGATCCAGTTACCATTGCAGGAAATGCAAAGCCTGTCTCGCAAACAAGATCGCTGTATCAGTCACGCAGGAGAAGTATGGATTGCTATAGCTAAAGTTCAGGATACGTATATAATTTTACTGCAGTCACACAGGAGAAGTGTGGATTCCTATAGCTGAATTTCAGAAATACACTACTATGTAAATGATGGTTAAATCTTGGTTACTGGAGTCTTTGTTCAACACCTGTTAATCAGTGATCAAAATCAGGAACAATTGCTGTAGCCGGGAAGTGAGTATAATACATTACATGCTCTAAGTATGGTCTTCAGAAGGACAGCCAAGTGTTAGCCACATTATCTGGGTTTAATGGGTTAGCTGTAAGAAAACAAAATCACATCCGCCCAGGTCATCGTTCTGTGTTTACTGTTACAAAACCTGCCTACATGCTCCCGACCTGTAAGAAGTGTTACTTCTGAATCTCTTCATAGTTTAGTCACTAGTGCTGGTTTTAATGTTGCATAATGCACTTTTAAAACTTAAATACTGTTTGTCAGGTACGGAGATTTACTCTGCCAACAAGAGTGTTCCCCTCCCCCCCCCATCCTTACACTGAAGATATCCACATAGTTCTCAATCAAAGCATTTGCAGGTGATGCCTGCAATTCAGTGCTAGAAAAAGTAGTTAACCAACAGCACATTACTGTCCTCTCTGAAACAAAACCTCTTAAAGGTTGCTTCTACTGAAAAGCTCATTGTTTAAACAGTCTCATGTATTAGGAGCATAGAAGAGATTGAACATGAACCCCCCCCCCCAAGAAGGGCAACAAAAGGTAATGCAATACAGATCAATGTACACTAAGACAATGCACAAAAAAAATCCACTTTTACATGGATTCTTTCTAACCAGCAATGCTAAAACCATATCCTTCCTTTCACCCAAATAGCTGAAGGGCTCATTTTGAATTGACAGTTATGATACAGTAAACATACATTTTTAATACATCTTCTGAAATAAAATTCAACAGAGAAGCTAATGCAATCACAAATGGAAAACATGCATTGCTCAATGTGCGTTCAACCCCACATTGCTAAATATATCACTGAGGAAACAGGACCAATTCCCCTTTATAGGTTTTAGCTATAAAAGACAACTCTGGGCCCAAATCATTGCTACTGATGTTCTACTGACTTGCATGCTGTCATCACCACTTTGTCCAGCACCGGGGTTATAACCACCTACGTATCATGCAAGTGCTTTGTTAGTTCAGAAGCATCAGAAACATGTTCCTATGCTGCACGGGAAAAAGGACCAGCTATTATAACAGGCCATTCCAGTCAGCACCTCTTTACTCACTGAAGAGACAAGCGAGCTCCTCTCCATAATGTAGTGGGGAAGGTATGTCCCACAGGCTTTATAATAATTAATCACTCCCCCCCGTACTCCCCATGCCATCTTTTTGAGGTACTACATCAGAAATAATCACCAAATGAAGTTCCGGGCTCCATCATGAAGTAAAGTCCCTCACAAGACAGAGGGATTTCCCTCTACAATAAGGCCCCTGCACACATCAGTACGTCAAGGGTACAAAGGGATTTACCCACACACAGGTAAATCGGATATAAGCTGCTCTTGCTTGACTGAATGGGGCGAATCTCACACCCGAGTGTTCTGGCACTCTACAAAAGCCACAAAGCAAGACCCAAATCCCACTCTAGCGAGCTAACGCTCTCACTCGGAAGTTTTTCAAATGTGTTTTTATTTGTGGATTCTTAAAATCGCGTTCCAGCAGAAACACAGGCCTGTGTAGCAAATACAAGCCTACAGGCTATTGACTTGCTGTTTTCAGTGATCCTTCGCAGACTGTATACAAAGTAGCTCACAGAGGACAAATTGAAACCACTGCTTGAACATAATTAAACACAAGGCATAGTTCAATAAAAACTTCATAGGTCACACCCAGAGAGAGGAACCAACAAATAAAGGCTGAGGAGGAGCATATTTTCCAAAGTGAGACAATACTCCAGCTTTAATAAACAATTGCATCTGTAAGCCACCTCCTTCCAATTCCTCATCCTTTGTATACTAAGTGCTCGCCATTAATAAAGCCAAGTCAGGAAAAAGCAGAGGAAAGAAAAATAACTATGCTGCAATGATTAATCCTTTGGCCATAGACATCAGGAGCAAGAAAATACTCAGCTAACATCTGTACCCATCATCATACACTATGAAAATAAGAGTTAGGAAGCGCAATCAGAACTGAACTCTACTATACCGTAGGCCTTTTCCTCACTGGAAAAAAATCCCAGGATATCCGATTTTGTAGATCTCACAATTAGCAGGACACATTGCTTTCTGTGTCCTTTCCAGGAAAATTAATCAGAGATTAATGAGGTTATCACACACAAAAGGTGAAGAAAAACCATGCTAGATAAGCAAGAAGGGAAAAAGAGTATAAAAACAAAACAAAAAAGAATCAGTAGAACTATCTTTTTCTTCAGTGAAAAAAAATGATGAGCACAAGCAAGGACAAGAGACAAGAAAACCGAAAGATGGAAAAGCATGCACTTCCAAGGTAGAAGACTGGCACCATAACCCCAGCAATACATGCATGTTAACATCCAATGCAGACAACAGGCAAGGGAATTGTTTCTACTGCAAGTTCCATTTATGCTACTACTGATTCAATATATAGCGTAAACAAGCTCTACCAAAAACTGATTTAAGGAGTGGTTTCCGCCAGCACTAGTCCAAGTCCAGAAAAGTGTATTATAGTTAACTTGTCTCCTGAGGAATCACTATCTAGCATTGGCAGAGATTAACACACTTTCTATACAGAGTACTGACAAGCTGGTCATGTCCATACAAGCTGTCAGAATGTCTGGCAATGCAGCTTGAAGAGGGTTGACAAGCATCAACCACGAGTATTTCCCAAGTATAGGCAGGGTCACAGTGTTTGTTTAGTGAACTTTTCACAGCTGAATGAACCTACAGAAAGCATCCCACACCTTTTAGCATGGGGAAGGCAGTATCTCACTGAGGAAGTTAGAACCAAGTCATCCATGGACACAGAATGAGATTCACATGGCAGATGGAGGGGCTGATGTGGGGCACGTGCCACACCGGTAGGTAACCTGTCTCCTGACATCAAACCGGACTTTGAACCCTGTTGTAATGACACAAAACACAAAACGTGGTAGTGACACAAAACTAAAATCAAATATTGCAAGCTGCCTGGATTGCTTCTATGTGCAGCAACTGTCTGCCTCAAAAGCCACTGTCTCCTCATGAGTAACAGCAGCATATTTCCTTCTTTCTTCAACATGCCACACTATTAGACTGAAGGTTTAAGCAAGTACAGCAAGACAGTCAGTAAACATATCAAAGGTCAAGCACTGAAATAAAAAAAACCTCACAAACAGGTAACAGATAAAACTTAGAATTCTTACATTTACAGTGATGTCAAAAATACATTCCTCCTTTCATTCCCCTTCTTTCCCACATGCTAGCATGTACACACATTCTACAGAAATGTGGTTTGGGGGGAAGTTTTCTGCGCATCACAAAACAGCCTCTCTCAAGGTGATCACTTCCCCTAGCATCAACAGTTTGCTATCCACACCAGAAAGAAGCCCTTCTACTGCCGAAGAGGCAAAAGAAAACAAACAAACAAACAAACAAACAAACAACCCTCCACTCACTTCACACCCACCCACCTCACAAGCAGCACAGTATTGCACTAGCCCACATTCTCCCCTCAGGGCTCTGGATAGTTTTAGCTGCCTTCTTTACCTCAAGTTTTTCTTTTAAAGAAATGATCCAAAATGAAAAAATAGACTGGACAGGTAGTAAGACAGATAATTGAAGCAATCTCTATGCTTTTTTTCCCCCCCCCCTTCTGCCTGTTGTCCATTATCACAATCACTGTTATCTTAAGTGAATCTGAACAAGGACTAGAATCCTGGAATCGGTGTTGTAACCACCCATCCCATCAGCATTGGGGTGACTGTGACAACAGTATGAATATGAAATTAAAAAGAATAAACACCACAAACAAGGTCACAGGTGACCATATATTCAACATTTGTTCCATGACCACAAATCCAGAAGTAGCAGACTATAGCTTCAAAATAAGTATTATTCATCAAGCTGTTCTACAGCTCTTCTTTTTCAGATTTTCCCTCTTTCTTATTACATGTGTTGCCATGTTGATCCTTTCATGTGATCCTTTCATGACCTTTTTCAGTTCCATCACATACATCCACACCAGCCCCCTTAATAACAGATTACCAGGCCCCAGCCTAGTCATATTTTCATTAGTTGGATTCCTTGGGCTGCAGCTGACCCAAATTTCAACTTATCAGGGCACAGAACAAAAAACATTTTAAAAGGAAAAAGTTACCATCATCCTTTAGATCAAACTGAAGATCTCCTACTTCACTTATCCTTCATTCTTCTCTTCCACCCCTTCACACACACACAAAAGAAATCTGTTTAAAGATCTGACCAACAACAGAATTAAGTACTCCTGTATTTGAATCCAAACCACGGTGCAGGACTCAAGTTCCCTTAAATTCAGTTAGTCTCTGAAGGCAGTTTTAGAAATACCCTTGCACAAATAAAAGTTTGCCAACAGCATTTAAAACTGAAACAGCTTCCAAAGGCATGCAGCACTTGTTTACACTCTATTCATTGTAACAGCAGCACATGCACTGATAGAAGTGGGCTGCTTGGCAGACAAATGCATCTTCCCCCAAAAATTCAGAAGGCCTAGCAGCCATTTTTGGCAAATGACAGCTAGCTCAGAACCCAGCATGAGCAGTTTTCCCCATAAATGGCTTGACACACACCATAAGTCAAAAAAAATGCTTGGACATTTTAAAAGTAAGCATAGAGTCTGCTTTATTTTAGGCAGATACATCAATGCAAACTGACTGTTCTGGACTGACGGCTCTATATACTTCTTTCTGGTTAGGTCAGACATTGTCTGGGGACATGCACAAGCAGAGTCACAGCCCACGTGCCTGGAATTAATAGAACCTCTTTCTATCCTGGTCATGGATCTAGAAATAATTCACTCACAGTTAAGATCCTAGTGAGAGCCTGCATTCCCTTCACTACAGGCCACTTCCTCTACTGATAAATCTTGACACAAAATCCTAATTTCTGTCACAAGCATCATTTTGAGGTAGATCCGATGCAACCATTTTGATTTTAAGGCTGCAGCTCACTCACTTTTCCCAAGAACGAGTTCTGTTCCAGGGAAACAAGTACTTGACACTGAGAGGGCAAAAAGTTCCATTTCCCTTATTTGCAGGCCTTTAAAATGTACTATTTATGCAAAGAAAGATTTAGGCCATTTTCACACTTTTTCCTGGCTCTGTTACACTGAGGCTGTGGTGACACTGGCTTAGCTTTAACTGGATAGCGCCCCAACGTGGGAGATACCAAACCACTACCTGCAGTCCATTTCTTTATCTTTCCTTTCAGAAAGGTGAGCTTCTGCACGTAGAGAGGTTTTTTTTATTTCACTAGCTTTTGATACCAGAATTATGAGACTATTTCTTCCACTTCCCATTTCAACCAGTGTCAAGTTTTCAGAAGTATTTACAGTCCCTGTTTATCCCGGAACTAAAGTAGTACAGACAAAAGCAGATCTTTCACTAGCAGTTCCACTAGTGGACAAGTCAAGGGCTTTGTTGTGCTACCAGCTAGCTGAACCAGTAATTTAATTTCACAAATAACTAAGTTCATCCTTACTGATCGTACTGAGGGCTACTGTGGGTCATCTGTCTGTTCCTCTCATCCACAGCTAACTTTGTTCCAGTTACACGGAACTGGAAACAGCATTAGCTAGAATGCTTACTTTAATGGACGCTGCTAATTAGAGAAGATACTTCCATTGAAATTGCACTTATATGCAGCACCTAACACCCTATCTTTGTATTATCTCATGTTACAAATACAAAAGGGAAGAGGAATAAAAGGGAACAAGGAAAAAAATAAGTTATTTTTTCAGTTTATTCATGCAACAACACTTAGAACAAGCCATTTCACTGTATCACCCATATGGCTCCATACCAGCAGGCACAAGCGTAACTTTAATCACATGAATAATCTTGATAAGTTTTGTGACTAAAGTTACTTCCCATGTGTCAATCTTTCATCTACAACAGGGAAAACAGTATATTAAAAACAAGATGGAGCATGACCACAAAAGCACAGATTAACATGAGATTCAGGCAGGCCTTGCATTTGAAATGTATACTAAAACAGACCTACTAAAAGCTGAACCTATACTTTTGTTTGGTTTTATGGTAAGCTTACACAAAAGCACCATTCACACAGTTGACAAGGTCCAAGGCATTCCTCTACGAGTGTTAACATACAACTAAAAAAATCACTTTAAAAGACGAGTTTTCCACAATACCACATGGAACAAACCTAACCATCAGGATTTATAAAAAGGTTACACTAAAGCTCTCCTGATCAAATCTAAAAGTTGTGTTCAAACAAAGCTAATATTATAAACATCTCCCTTGACATTTCCAGATTAGCACTACACTCTCACAGTATCGCAGAAGAGACCACAAAAGCTTAGTTGCCCATCTGATGCAAGCAGGGAGCTGCACTTCTCCACAGTATTAAGCTCTGCGCAGGTAACCAACAGAACTTCCTAATGGTCTCATGCTCCGAACTGGAATGCAAAGTATAAATGAGGGAGGTTATCAGTTGGCAGTTTTTTGGGTTTTTTTTGGCATATGCTCTTATGCTGTAATTGTTATTGGGAGTTTTATCTTTCTGAAAGCACGCAGAGTCCAATTTGGAAATTACAGACTGATAAAAAGCTGCATCTCAAACAAATGAAGATTGTTTTAGACTCAAATACACCATGATTTAAGAAGAGATTCTTGAGAAAACAGGAGCTTTTCCTCTTGCATTTAAACATGCACCGCTTTTCACTAGTAGATCTCAAAGAACTAAAGAAAGGAGACTGATATCCATTTTTTCTATTTTAGAGGGAAGAAAGCAATTAATTTGCCCAAGATTATACAGCATGTTAGTGGCAGAATGGAATGGAATCACAGCTCTCTCCTGAGTACATTAATCCTTATAGCATACAGCCTGTATCTCAGTGCCCTTTAAATCTCCATCTCTATAGAGCAAAAACAAACCAAGGAGTTGGCCAGTTTGATGACCACCTTAACAGTATATTGTGAATAGAAGTATCTAAATGATTAAATGCTGCATCAGTGGAGGTTTTGGGTCAGAACTCCTCTAATTATAAACTTCTGTAAAACTAAACACATCCTGGACCTGTAACCATTCCATTCACCTGTCTTTCCTTAGGTGTAAGAAGGTATTTTCCTTATTATCCTTTTCATACACAGAGGCAGAGCCACACGTTTTGTCCTGAGTCACTACTCAAAGTGAGTGACCGGTACTCCATGCATGTCTCTCTCTGTGGAGTACACACATTCCCTGCTCACACGGTGGGCATAACCCTTCCATTATCACTGTGAACAGCAGGTCATACACACAGTCTCCCACTATTGATCCTGGAGGCGTGCATGTCTATATAGATGCCATGCCTTTCAACCTTGTCCTCGAACCTAGGGTTAAGTTCAAATTTAGTAACTTACAACACACACAAGCCTATTCATAGCCTTCCTAACATACCAGTGTCCTAGCTACAGGAGCTTTCCCACTCTGGCTGTGCCAAAACCTCTCCTGTAAGGACAGGAAAAACAGGATGTAAGAAGAGGACATACCAGTAGGCAAAAAAGACTACTTCAAGAAACCACAGACTGAGGTGGGTTGTAGAACTACAGCTGCAGTGCTTAGGAGAACATGGTCTGAGTCTACAGTTCCTATATTCCAGCTCTACCACAAATCTCGGACAAGTTCTTTGCTTCAGTTCCTGCTTATCATACACAGGGGTATCTTCAACACCAGGGTATATAAAGCTCACTCCTCTTTTTCCCATAACCTACAACTAGGTCTAATCTGCAAGCTGTCATACCTAATACAGAATCTAAAAGTCTACAGTTATGTTCTCTCTGAATATGTTCTGTAAAATCATATTCTATATAACGCAGAATCTAAAGCACCAAAGCTTTACACAACATAAATAGGTGCCTTCGGAAATCCCAGACTTCCCATTGTGACTTCTGAATGGCCATATTCCAAAAAGCTTTGCTGTTACATACAATTGTATGCTTAATTCTATGTTTACTGTTTTTAGAGGAGTTCTCTAAAAGAGGCACTCATTTCACTCACAGCTTACTATCCAACCATTCTTCCTTCCACCTCTTTCCCAGTCCTGATAAACTTCTTTGTTCAATACTGTCAAAGTATTCAAGACAAGGATTTAATACTCCCAGATGGCACAGTTCAACAGACAGCAGAAGAGCTGTGACGTTTCAGAATACTAAGTCAGGCCCTTTTATAGTATATTTCCTCAGCACGGGCAGAAAAAACAAGGTGTGTGATTTGTTTTTTTTAAAAAAAAAAAACTAAACAAAACTGAATAGTGGTAAATAAAGATTTAGGCTAAACACATACAGGCTAAATAAAGATCTAATTTACGCACAAAACCAGGAGAAACTGAGGGGCAAATTCTCACAATACACTGTAACTGGAAGACATTACACTTACAACACAAAACAGTTCTAGGACTAACTACTCCATAAGCAGATCATCCTATTTGACATCTCTATATAAAAATCTGTAAGGAAAACACATAGCCTTTAAGCAGCTTCCAGAACAAAGTAGTTTTTACTCTGTATATGTTTCCAACCTTGTATAGGCAGACATACAAAGTTGTAACATTTCTAGAAGCCAACTCCATAAAATTGTCAACCATGTTTTTCAGAGCAGCTGGTGTTATTTCCTATGTTCTGAGAGGTGCACAGAACACTTCAGACACCAAATAACTGGGAATTTAAGATTCTTCATTTAGCTCTACACATCTCTACTTACTGACAAAACATAAAAAACATAAAAAAGTGCATACAACTGTGGTAAGAAAGGGCAAGACCTGCATACCCTATTATTTCTTGGTCTTGCTCAGCAGCTTAGATTGGTTTAACTTTGCCATCTGCTGTAACTTCAGGAAAAAACAGTGGCATCTACTTAAACATGGAGGACATCTTTGAATCTAAAGATAGGCTCACGTCAATAACATGAGCTTTCACTGCTGGGTGGGAGAGCAAACACTGAACGAATTCCCCTGTACACCCTCAAACTACTGTGCTCTATTGTTGACTTGCATTTTGGCCCCATAAGAAAATAACAAATTATTTTCTTCTTCAGGAAAAGCTCACAGAACATGCAGAACTTTAAGTACTTTATTAAACAAGTTAAGAGGGAAGCTACCTTTCTCCTTAAGATGCTCTACCTCAGAATTAACAGTGCAATAAGCCAAAAAGCCTCTTCCAGACCCCTTTCTTAAACAGTTTTAGACTGAGAAGGCCAGGAAGCCTACATAGGTGCAGGTCATGAGATACCTAAATACTGCTTCAGACTTGCTACTCCTAATCAAAGCAGTACTGTTCATCCATCACTACAGAATGATTTTAGGAATATACAAGAAACAATTTTATCCATGCATCAAGCTGAGTCCTGAGATATGTATTTAGCAAGCCAGCTGAACCAAGCAAGCTATATCAAGCACTCTGACACACTAAATGAAAAAAAGACATTCAGGAAAAACAAATCAACCTACACCTACCAAAAAAAAAAAAAAAAAAAAAAAATCTCATGTCACCAGTCAAACAGTTGAGCTCAATTCCTGCTTTCTAATTTCCCTAATGTTACCATCCCCCTTCTCTCTCACTTTCTAGAGAAATAACATAACCCAGAAAAACAAAAACAAAAAAAAAAAAGAGAGGGGTGTGAAATGACAGACCACCACCTTCCTATAAAAGGACTAGTGGAAGACTGGAAGCCAAAAAAAAAGAATTATGTTCTTGCTGCATAGATTCAACATGAGCTATTATTAACCTGCTCTAAATATCACAAGTGAAACAACCAGAGCTGCATTGCATAGTATGAAATTCTCCTTGACAGCAAGGAAACAAGGTGACCAACACTCAAATGGTAAACACATAGAGGAATTCTCCACATCTCCTGACCTTTTCTTCCACTTATCACACCACTTTATTTTTTAAAAGTGAGACACCATTAAAGCACTGCAGGTCACCTATTTTTTTTCTGTCAGATTAAGCCTGGACAACATACAACAGTTTATTATAAGCAGATCTTGTTCAAGGTTATGAAGGTTATTGCTAACTAACATTAAAGTACAAAATACAAAAATAAATCTGTCTGGTCTAAGAGCAGGCAGATTGGTAAGCAAATGAATCACAGTTAAACTGTTCTTTCTACTGACGTAAGAAATAGGGATAAAGAACTTATTACATGGTAGAGAAATTCAGGACCACCAATTTTTTGTTTAAGTGACAGACACCCATCTGCTTCAGCTTTTACAACTCAGAGCAGTTTCTAAACCCCTTCAGAGGTCCCTCACTGAGCTACTATTGGCTTTGAGGAGTATCCTTCTGCACACAGCACTAAGTATTTTACACATGGTCTAAGACTACACCCCACTTAGAAGACACTTCTCAACTGCCAATTTAAAGACAAGCAACTCAGGGCATAAAGTTTAGAAGTTGTTACATTCAAATATTTAAGCAAATTCTTAGTTCTGGGGGGGTTGCTTGGTATTTTGGTTATTTTTTTGTGGGGGTGGAGTTTTTTAAAAACTAACACTTTATGTTACCAAAAGCAGAAGAATCTTTTGCATCCTTCCACATTTTTCTTTGCTTGAACACTAAATAAACCAGTTTGCCTCATTTCTGTTACCAGTACTTTCCCAGCTTTTTTGTTCATTTTTCATAAAGCTGGCTGCAATGTTTGGATTTTCATTACACAGAGGGAGAAAGTTTTGCCGTAGTTGGGAGCACTCAGATTGTGTTTGGATCAGAAGTAGTCTTATTAAGTAACATACAGTTTTGCAGAAGTTA
Organism: Apteryx mantelli; assembly: GCF_036417845.1. Taxonomy (NCBI): domain Eukaryota; kingdom Metazoa; phylum Chordata; class Aves; order Apterygiformes; family Apterygidae; genus Apteryx; species Apteryx mantelli. Next base: position 24,284,531 of record NC_089980.1, on the reverse strand, counting down.
TGATTCAGTAACTATGAATGGAACATTTTATAAGCCAAGAGTCTGTATTTGTAGTTATTTGGAATCAGTTTGCTCAGGGCATGTTTAAAAGTACCCACCCAATTAATTTTGGTCACTTTGTTACAAAGAATGTACAAATCTGTTAAGTTTGTCTGTGAAAAATAGACAATTTCCTTGGTCACATTATCAAAGCTGGCGGTCTTATGTTTTCTTCCCCATTTCAGCCACAAACAAATGCAAAATGTCCAAGAGATATGGTTTACATCCATCTTTAACCACAATTATAGAGCCTTTCCAGAGACAAAGAGAAGTGAGATTCTTAGCCAAAGCGGACTTGAAAGTCAGCACACATTTATGCAGCACGAGGCAAGGTTTTGCAGTTTCTTCAGCAATGTCAGCAGTGACATGGCAAGACACATACCTTACAAAGGGGAAAAGTAGATTCCCCCCTTTATCCTAAGCACTTTTAGGTTGAATATAAAATACAAGAAAAAGTTATCTTTCCAGAATAGCCTAAGCAGCTGTTGGGCAAGTTGAGAGATACCATTCCCTTCTCTGAAGGGGATCAATTTGCAAAACACGCAGCTCACCCAGCAATACAGAGACGAGACACCCAGAAGAGGCCAGGAGAAGGTTAGCCTCTCATAAAGCCGTTACCAACGCGAAGTCTGTAAGGGGCAGGAAAACGCGGGACAGGGAGCTCCAAGGGTTGCACAAGGCCGGGGTTGCACACATCAGACGTTGGGCAACCGCGCACAGTTATACGGCCCGGGGCCCAAGCGCGCTCCTCTTTATGGCCGTCATCGGTCGCGGCGACAGCCCTAAACCCACTGATGTTCCCGACCCGCTCCCGAGCGCGACGGTTTAACCGACAACCGGGGCGCGGTGGGGCGGGGCGGGGCTGCACCGCCCCTGCGCTGCGCACCTGCCCAGGCGGCGGCTCTGAAGCGGCGCCGCTCCATGTCCCCGCAAGGCCGCGGGCGAGGCCGCCGCTGAGGCGCCCCGCGGGGCCGGGACCCGCCGCCCCGCGTTACCGCGCACGGCAAGGCCGGGTCCCCCCGCCCGCCCCGCCGCCATTGCCCCGCGGACCCCTCACACGTCTCCCCGCGGAGCTGAGGGACCCCGGGCGGCGGCGGCGGCCACGCCCCCTCCTCACGCCGCGCACGCGGCGCGCAACGGCCGCCGGCAGCGGCACCGCCACGGCGGGGCGACCGCCGGCCCCGGCCGGGCCCCGCACAGCCCCTTCTTCCCCCCGCCAGCACCGCCGGGGCGGCCCCCGTTACTGCGGCCTGCGCGCCGAGCCCGCCCCGGCTGCAGCCTGGCTGCAGCCTCGCCTGCCCCGCACCTCGGCTCGGCTCGGCTCGGCTCGGCTCGCCTCACCTCGCGCCGCGTCACCTCAGCCCGCCGTGCCGTGCCGTGCCGGGCCCGCGCGCTTGTTTACCGCCCCGGCCGCCCCCGGCCGAGGCCCGGCCTCGGGCCCCGCCCCCGCGCCGCTCCCATTGGCTCCGCCTAGGGCCCCGCCCCCTCCGCGGCGGAGCGCGGAGCGTGCCGAGCCCGTGCGCCGCGCGCCTCCGCCAATGGCAGGAGGGGACGGGCGGGCCGGCGGCGCGCGGGGCGGCTGCAGGGGGACGTGAGGCCCGTGAGGTCCGTGCGGCGGCGGCGGCGGCGGCCGTTGGGCGCGAGGGGCGGGGGGGAGGGGTGGGGGAGCGTCGCGCCGCCGCGGCGGGAGGCGGCTCTGGGGCCGGTGGGGGGGGCGTCGCGGCAGGTCAGGCGCCGAGGGGCTTGGGGGCGCCCCCGGGCCGGGGGTCTGTCCCCAGACAGGCTGAACGGAAGGGGCAGCTCCATTTTGTGGTGCTGCGCGGCCCCGAAACGTTGGCGTTTGGGTGCGCCTGTGTTTCTCTAAGCACTGGCTTAAAATCACACACGATGCGGTTCATATGCACGTTGGAAATTACGGCCAATGTTCGTATGTGCGTTGGAAAGAAAAACCTCGCGTCGTTTCTTGCAGGTTGATTCCAGCAACGCGGTGTCTCAAAGATGCTACAAGGAGCTAGTAGTAACAAGCAACTCTGTACCTTTCTGGACGGTGTGGTAAGCACACAGCTCTATCAGCAGCTCTCCTCTCTAAAAAAATAACAAATAAGACATTCTTTGCAGTTTGTTTGCTGCAAGGCTGCATTAGTGTATTTGGACAAGTTTTAGGGATTAAATAGTTGTGTTTTTTTTTTTTTTAACAGAGTTTATAACTCCTTCTTGTCCTAGAATAACTGGTAGGACTGACCAGCAAACAGCCCTGAGTTTTAATTTCAGCTGTGTCAATTGCTTACTTTGGCCAACCTTTTCAGCTAACTGGTAGTTTGAATTGGAGTGCTTAAATCTACCCTGAAGGACTTATATCAAAGTTACAGGGAGTTGCGGGTGCCATGCACTTGTGAAGAAGGAAGCTGGATAAATGGTCTGCTGCAAATGTGTATAGGGGTTTAACACTATACAGCGTGTTGGTGAATATGACTGCCGATCTTGTAGTGCCACGTTTCCCTCGTCTGTAAAGTGGGATAATTACATCCATATCTCCAGGTGTCAATACGAGAGGTTATTTGGCTAGTATTAATGAACACACAAAATATTGTGTAAAGGTTACATTTATTCCTTCATATTTTTCTAAAAATAAAAAGATTTACTTCCCACTCAAGCTATGCTCATCTTCCCAGTTAGACCATGGGACGTTTTCTGCTAGGAAATGAACAGACACCTACAAGTATATTTAGCAAAACCTATCGCTCAGCCATTATCTGGATTGGAAACAAGTCTCAGTCAGTACTAGAACGGCTGGATTTGACCTTAAAAGGTTAAAAAAAATCCCTGAGAAAGGTACATTCTTTACTTTTTACTCCTCTAAGTACAGGCTGTGCATAGACACAATATATCTGAAGGGGAAAGGCCAAACATGACACTTTCATGTCTTAGAACTAGATGCAGACTGGATGTGTTAGATGATTCAAAAACAGAGCTGTAATAAGATATCAGCCTTGAAAAGTTTTGTCTAAAAATGCCTAGTCGTCTTAATTTCAACAAGGATATCTTCAGAAATTTCTGTATACAAATTAAATGTTCTATTTCTGGTTAATTCCATACCATTTTCTCTAAAAGAGAGGTGATCTTTACTCACACCTGTAAAGAAATATATTTTCTTTAAGGATAATTTTCTTTAACCTATTGCTGTACTGAATTGGAATGTCGGTTCCAAGTTTCTGTGTAACGTCACTTAGCTTATGTCAGCTCAGTACTAATTGTGAAATATGTCTTAGTCACTGTTCTGAGCACAGGGAATTCCATGGGTTTCTGCATGTACACACTGTCATAGTTTGGGATTTAGGCAGAACAGGCACAGGATGTAAAGCTCTCCCCATCTTTTAAAGACGGCCTGATTGGTTCACTTTATTTCCACACAGTAAATCATTGGATATTCTTGCCCATGCTGTTAAATTTGCATTACACCTTATATTCCCGAGCTTTCTGGATCCTTAAAAGACCCCCTGTATTTGATGATACGGCTGGGTCTCTCTACACTTAAACTAAAGAGGAAAAAGGACCTGTTTTCCTTCCACCCAATTTGGTATGCAAACAGTTGGGATTGAGAAGCTTGACTGAAGCTGCTGGAAACAGCTCTTTTACACTCTTTTTTGTTATTGTTTATTTATTTGGGGGGAATAGGAATAGGACACCCATGACTCAAAATCAGGAGCCAGAAGCAAACTTTTATGGGGGTTGGTTGCCTAACAGTGTCCAATGCTGAGGTTGAAAGGCAGGCATGCTGCATGTAATGCACTGGGAGAACTGTTCCAGGGCAGAAGCCATGCAAGATCTCCCTGTACACTGGAAAGAAAAGGGTAACAAAGAAAATCCCATCAGCCTTTGGGATTGGTTTAGTGCTACCAACCATGAGATTCATACCCCTGAAACCTGGAGAAAGAAGAGACAAGAGTGCTCTACTACAAAAATAGGTGAGGGAGTCATTCTTTCCTTTGGAAAGAATAAGGTAGTTTATGTAATAAATTAGTAGCTGACAATTCACGTGGGCTTCGGGAGATCTAAATTCAGGTTCCCTGTCTGCTAGTGAAGACTTACGGCATTCCACCCTCGCATTGGGACCCTAATTGTTACTCATGCTCTTGCCTTCTCCTCTCTCCAGTCCTATTATTATTATTATATTCTACGCAATGGGAAAGCTCAGCAAGAGGAAATGAGGATGGGGTACTCCTCCATCCTTTCCAAATCCCAGACAAATTTACAGTATGGCTTTGTGCAAACTGTACCTTCTTCAGAGGCAGGAGGTATGAATGTGAATCCGGTGGGGATCAGCCCAGCCTGCCCCATTCTGGTTTTGTGCCCTCCACCAAAAGACAGATAAAACAGCAGTGACACTTGCTTCATCCCTGCTTTGAATCAGCTGTCAGAGTTGTGTAGGAGTTGATCTGCTAAATGTGCTATCTGCAAAATATGCGAGCACTTGCCCGATTAAGTCTCTTCAAGAGGTGCAGATAGAATAAACCAGTGTTTGTGGATCTTTAATCACCTAGGAAACTTCCATGTAAAAAAAAAAGCTTTGGCATCTGTGGATACCTTAGTGCTTCCACCAGTGTGATGTAACAGCAGAATGAGACTGTTGCAGATTAAAAGTTTTACTCAGTGTCTAAATCCCATGTAATTTCTATGTTAGATGCTTGCATTCTTTTGCAGAGGTGTGCAATGCAGATCTGAATTTACAGAGCAAGCCTGAGAAATCCGGTGAAAAAGCAAGTTCCCAGATTTTCGGGAATCTCTTGATTACTTATAAGAACAAGAAATGAACAGCATCAAGAAATCAGCCACAGTACATCTTTGGTGCTACAGCTGTAATTCGCTTCTTGCCTCTTGTTCAGTATTGTTATATTGAAATTGCAACATATTGGTGCCTTATCCAGAAATGTGAGCATTTACGGCAAGAACCTTGCATCTATGACGTTCTGTTCAGATTATAAGTAATACTATAAGTCACTCTTCCCCAGAGCCTTCTCTCTACTGATGTTAAAATGGTTTGTTGAAGATTATTTAGTTCTCCAAATATTCTGATTTTGCAAGTCAGAGAGAGGTCAGTACCTTACCCAAGGTCAGAGAGAAAGCTTGATATAGCAGCCAGAAGTCCTGACTGTCTAGCAGATACTTTAACTGTGTCATCATATCTTCACCTCATATTGCCTGTTGATACATTATATAATGAAGGACACAATGATGCAATTTCATGAGGTGCATAAATAGCTCTGCTGCAGGTCTGGGGTAAAAGCAACAAGAAGATTCTCAGGCTTCTTGAATGTGACTTCCAGAAGGGTCACTTTTGGTCGCTTTTGGGTGAGATTGCTTGCTGTTTTCTGAGAGAAGTCTGTTTGTTCACCACCTAACAGCTAGCTGCTTACTGGATGCCAGGGAACACCCAGGAAATGCTGTGCCAATTCTAGTGCCGACTGCTTTGAAGAACTCGGAGAAAGCCGGCCTCTTTTGAAGCCTTGTACAAAGAAGACTGAGTTTCCAGGCGTATATGAGGAAGAATAGTCCAGAGTGGCTAAACTTTTACAAACTAAACAAGTTAGAGAACCGGAGCCTGGAAAGACCTTTAGGCTCTACAGTAAGAAGGGCTCCATTGCAACAGGAAATTAGTAGTCAGCTAACTAACATACAAAAAAAAAGAATTAATGGGTTCTCAATTAAACAACCATTGGTTGTGCCATTAGGCTAACAAGCATCCAGGCTGTTCAGAGAACACTCAGAAGCCCTTTTACACAGGACAGGCCTGAGCTGTTTCTCTGACCACAGTAAAATATACATCACCATACTTCTCCCATGTTCACACAGTTAACCACAAAGAAAAACTGCTCTGAAAATGTTTCCCCCAGTTCTCCCTCTCCAAGCAACCACCGAGGGTCACGTAAGCTACCTAATAGGGTTTTTTTGTGTTCACTCATCTTTTTTAGAGGGTAAGTTCTTCAGGTAGGAAGAATGTCTTATCTGACCACATTGATTTATTGTGTGCCATCAACATATTATAATAATATAAGGATGATGAACTGGAACAGCTCAAGAAATCATCACTGGACAGGTGGCTTGGTTTCAGTAGTTAACTTGTAGGTATTACAAAACTTTGGCAGGTTCCAGTGACGCTGTTTGTACCATATGTTATTTACGTGGCCTTATGGCCAAGAATGAGAGTAATAACCTTGTAAAGAAATGAGATCTCTCAGACTCAGTCAGTGGTAGATGCACATCCAATATCATCATAGGATCCAAATGATGAGCTATTTTTACAACGGCTCTGCTCTGATTCCTGAACTGTGTATTTTCATCCCAAAGCACTCAGGCGTTCTTTGCACTTCTCCTTCTTTTCCCTCTCCTCTCACTGCGAAAAAGGAAGGAGACAAGGCTCAATTTTATTTAGTCAGTGAGCGCTTTATTTCTAAGATGATTTAGTGCTGATGGAAGGAGTCAGTGTGGCAGTTCTAGAGACTAATGTTTTTTTCCTCTTAAGAGGAAGGCACAGTGCAGGGAACAGGACACGTATTCATGAACCCCCATCCCCATTTTCTTTCCAGGGCTCTTAGCAAGCAGCCTTGGTCCGCACAGCAGGAGAAATCAGGGAAAGCAAGTAGTGCTCCTCAGCTCCTGACTGCTGAAGGGCTTCTGTGTTCCCTAGCCAAAAGAAAGGAGTATCAAGAAGACAGAGAAACCTTCCCCTTATGCCTTAGGTTTTGCCTTGCTGAGAAAGCTGTTTTCACAGATACCTCTCAATGCCCCTGCTCGCACTGCTCGTCCATTCTCTGTGCCCCTGCGAGTAACCAGTGTTAGGAAAGCAAGGCAAAAAGGGTGTTGGACCACAGAGGCAATTTATTATGTCCTTGGGCCTGGGGGGGGGGGGGGGGGAAGAGATCAACACAGGCCTGGGAGGCTGATGGTGAGAGAAAGCTTAAGGCTCCAGGATTTTGTACTTCCTGCTATTACGTATCCAGAATGCACTGCAGTGGCTTTTGACAGGGTCTTTGTGGCTAGTGCTGCGTAGCTCCGGGGAGCTGACCATACAGTACTGAACTCTAATGGGAGGTGGGGGCGGAGCCAGCAATGCTGAGATCATCTCTAACGATTATTTGGGAAGAAGCAGCATTCTTCCAGCACTTTAGAGTATCCTTCTGGATTTCTCTACTCAGGGATGCAAGGGAGATCACAGCCTCATTATCTTTCACCAGGGTTCAGCCCTGCCTTCCAACCCACGCACCACATTCCCAGCGGGCCAGATAACATTGTGTTCTCTCCCCCTCGGAGACAAGAAGTGTTGAAAATATGTTCTCTCAAACTAGAAGTTTACATACGTAGGTGAACGTTGTTTTTTCTTTTCTTTAGATTATGAAAGAAAACAGAACTAGGTGTTATACTCTAGATTGGGTTGTAACAAGCCACAACAAGCTCAGGCTACAAGCATGTTCATCACTGACAGCGGCTCACCAGAAAAAATTCTGCAGCGTAACACACCACCACACCAGGCTCTTCTGTGGTTCATACTGTCCACAGTTCCCCCCGCAAACTTGGCCAGAAGGGTGCAGAGTGGGAACTGGGTGCTTTGGAAAGTTGGAGACAAGCCCATGGGGGTGGAGTTTGCTGAGAGAAGGACAGTGTCAGGTGGAGAGGCTGCAGAGAGAAGTGCTAAATGGAAGAAAGCGATATCAGTCCTTGTCTTTGGATAGCTTGTGGGATGGTATAGGGCAAGGACAGGCACCTTGCCCCTCCATCTTAGCAATTAATGCAGCAAAACGTTTGGAATATAGCTTGTACGCTCAAACTGTGTTGCACAACTAGTGCTTGTTACGAATATCAAGCAAAGCCTTTTTGGATGGGATCAAGTTAAAAAGAGGGTAGCAGTCTGATTAGCAGCTGTGTGCCTCAAGAACGTGGTATTCCTGTTTCTCCCAGGACCCGTGGGACTCAGTTAAACATTACTTAGTTTGTAATTCTTCTTTATCTCTGGGCTAGACCGATCGGTTGTTTCTGCTCATTGTAAATTGCATTTGCTTGCACAGTTTGGTGAGTGCTTTGCCCTGTTCTCTCATCAGCTGATTGACTACACGTAGTTCAATCGATCCTGCAGAGGCCTAGTGCAAAGACACAGTTATTTGCAGTTTCCAGCCAGGATTCATTTTACAGATGATAACTAATGAAGGCATGCATCCCCTAGGTAAATATGGTAAACTCTTGAAACTAGGCAAACAGAAGGAAGTCGTTTGCCTACAGTTAGACACTACAAAGAGCCTTTTACAAAGGACAGAAGGGTTATCTAGAACAGTTTGCACAGGGTTGGTTCTAAACAGAAAGGCAGGCTGGAGCCACAGAATATGGGAGAAACAGAGCGATTTCTGAGGATTTTGCAAGGCTTTGGAGAACTTAGCCTGCACATTAGCATTAGTCATTGTAGTTTGCTTTGCTGGCTAATGGTGAAGCACGCTACTGAACTCAGCTCTTACCACCAGCTTTTGGTGCAGTATTGCCTTGTGTCACACAGCTAGAGAGCAGTGAGCTATGTTGCCCCAGCCTGGAATCATTCACAAGAAAATGTATTTTCTTCCGCAGGCTTGAGAGCTGGCTTCCCCATGTCTTGCCTTGCTGTTCAAACACAGTGCAAGGTGTGGAAGGGAGACAGGGCAAGTTACCGGGTTCTTCTGAGTGCCTGTGTGGCAAATGGATGCACTCAAGGCTCTGGCCACTTGCCTGAGGGTAATTCATAGATGGTCCCAACAATATACTTTTAGCAGTCAGTCTATAGGGAAAGCAGAATTATTGCTACCTTTGGACCTTGATTGACCCTTTTTCTGCTATGCTGTGGCTATTGATCCAATTCTTGAGGTCATTTGAGAAGGACTACATAATCTGGCCTCTAGTATCTACATTTGTGTCTACATAGCTGGAGGCAAAGATCGATTGGCAGCAGAACATCCTAGCTGAACTCCGATGTGTCAGCCAAGAGAGAGACTCCAGCAGTAAATAGAAATCTCTGAAAGGAATGGCTGATCAAGATATGGTCCAGGCATCCAGGTTAAGCCCTTCATTTGACCTCGTGCGAATTATTCAACTCTATCTGTAAAATAAGGTTAATGGCATTCTTCTGCTATGTCGTGCTCTTAGAAAGCCAGACTCCTAAAGGAGTGCTTGGAAAGCCTCAGTGGGAGCACAGCAGAATCATTTCAACACACCCTGTAGCTATGCACAGGGAGAAGAGCTTGCCTTCAGGCACAGCTGCGCAAAGAACCAGCAGCGCAGGTTCATTCTCCCATCGGCTCCCCGATGCTTCCAAGATTTCTAGCCTGCAGGGCCCCAGGATGGGAGCACAAAGATGTCCCTTTACTTCAGTGATCCTACTAGATACAATATCTAACGATGCAGCCTAGACAGTGACTATATAATTAATGTACCATCCACTCCATACAGTTTAGCAGCTGTCACGTCAGTTTAATTGGCAGCCTGCTTTCAAAGCAGAGTAAACACAGCCCCTTTCTTAGAAGATGGATGTTCCCCTGTTCTTCCTCTGCAGCAGCACTCCTATTTTATGACGGCACTGAAAAGCACACGCACACAATGGCAGCAAGGAAGGTGACCAAACTCTTTACAGGATAGGTGCCTCTAGTATTGCTTTATGTCCCCAACTAACCCTCATTTTCCTATCCTGTTTAAGTCTTGAAAGCTGTAACTGCACTGCCATAACAACACCGGATAGAGAAGCCAGCACCCCACTCCTCTTTTGTAAATCTAACCCACACCTCCAATGCACTTCTAACCTTGTATTCTTTCCTAGGCTAAAAGTCCACAGATCACAGCCTCTATAGCCAAATGCGTTTGCTGGATTCCTGTTTCTCATTAGTTTTCTGCATGACCCAGAGTTTGATTTGGCAGCATGATGAGTTCTCTGAAATCACCAAGTGTATTTGCCATTTCAATTCTCAGTTTGCCCATTCAAATAACGTAAGGACAGAAATCACATTTTTTCCCCCATTAAAGAAGAAAATCAAACAGCGTTCATGCCTCTTGAAACCCTTGCAGAGCACTGCTGGAAGACTATTAACACATTATTTGGAGAATAAAAATAGCTCATATTTGAACTTCCAAGAATATCACAAAAGCCATATTTAGCAGGGGCTTGCAGAGAGGACATGTGTTTCCCAAAACCATGAAGAGGTAAAGAGTTCCTGTTGGAGTAGTTATGTTGACACTACTGGCATTTTATTACTACTATTTGTTGGTACATCAAAGCTGTGGATAGGTAGCTTTAAAAATAATCCTGAATACCTTCATTCAGCCCCAGTGATCTTGCCTGCTTTACACCCATTTCAAAGGAAGATGTAGATTCTTTCATAAACAGATGCAGTTCTACAAAGTCAGGGAGAATTGCATGTGCTTATATTTAGCTTTATAATGGCTGAGAGAATGATACTGCGTAAGTTAAAAGCTGGATCAAGTTTCCACTCTCTCTCTGGCTGGTTTTACATTGTTCTTACTTCACTTAAATGCAAGTTAGATGTGGAGTTACTCCCATTAATACTGGGGTGAGCAAGGTCTCCCTAAAAATGATAGAAAGCAGTGATGTAGGAGAAAACATGCCTAATGCTTTTCCTGCTCTGCCCCCTTCTGATTCTTCAGGCCTTGCAAGACAGTTAGGGAGTGCCAGGCTAGGGGACTTCACAACATCTATTTCTGCACAGGCCTAATCATGAGTTGGCCTTGGGAGCTGCCACTTAGTTCAGGTTGCATTTGATAGGACTCAAACAGTTCCCAGTGTTGGAAAACTTCCACTCCAACTACTTGGCCCCATACCTGTCTCAGGTTTCTATATCAAGGAGTTTAGCTAGTTCCACTTCAAAGCCTCTATTTATTTATAACTTTTTAATACTGAGCCATAAATAGTGCTGAGCAGTGATGCCTCCCCAAAATGTGCTCTTGGGCACCTGTCAAACAAATGTGTGGCATGAAGGGGACATGTTCACATTCAGTTAACTCTTTGAGTGCCCAGGGCAAATATCTTGTATTTAGAAAGCGGGAAAAGATGGAGGCAAGCAAACCTGCAGCAAAATGAAGATGTAAAAGGAAGCAGAGTGACTTGTGTGTTCATGTTCAATGCTTTGATCTGAGCAGATCTTTCCTGTGTAAGCAAGCCCAGCATTTACACCCGTACTCTCTTTCTCTGTTTTCTAATTGTAAGATGAGAACAGCTCACATTGCCTTACCTTATGGGGGGCAGGGGAAGCAAGGATAAATTCAACTAGGGAAGGTGCATTAGGGGCCATATGAATACCTTAGTAGAGGAGAATCTGGCAAAGGTATCACATCTGTCCATGATACCTTCTTATAAAGCATATGCAGTTTGAATAAACTGGAATAACCCCTCTTCTTCCATAGGACACAAGAAACATGATCTAGATAGATCCCCCAGTGCAAAGAGCTGGAATGAGAGCAGTGTACCCTTTACTCAGATGACCAGGACCTGCTGGGAAGGAAGAGGAGACTGCAAGTGACAGGCATGACAAAGCAATGAGTATAGTTATTCTTTTGCTTCTTGAGGATACTTAGAAGAAAATCTAATTTAGAGATGCCTGGAGGGGCCTCTGACTTACTCTTGGGTGTACTCAAACTAGGGCTGGGTGCTTAAAAAAAAAAAAAAAAAAAAAAAAAAAAAAAAAAAGACCCAAACAAAATTTAGAGCATGCAGTGTAATAACAGTATCTCATCCGGAGCTGCTGGGCTGATCATGGCGTCACACCGAAACCAGCTGGTTTTAAATGGATTCTAGTGCCATATGAGCTTACACTCACTCAAGGCTTCTCCCTTGCTGTGCCAAATCTGCAGCTGTTTTGGGGTGTGGGGTGCCTGTTCTTTCCCTGCCATGGGGTAGACTCCAGGGCCTTCAGCCTCACTGAACAACAGGGAGTCCACAGCAGAGTGCTTTAAAATGGCTGGTACTTCTCCATACAGACTTACTGCCCTCCCATGGGTGCCATGGAGCATCTCTAATGCAGAAACAGGGAGACCAGGTACTAAAGGAAAGAGAAAAGCAACTGTATCTTTGATTAAAAAAAAAAAAGTTTAAGTTAGAAGGAAGAAGAAGTCAAAAAAACTGTGTAATTAACTGGAAGTACCTAGAAAGGCAAGAACAAAGCAGAGAAATTTACTGCTTTGGGGGTGGGTAGGCAGACCTCCAATGCTTTGTTTTACAAGGGCAGATGCCCTTGAGCTAGTCATCACTAGGGTCCTGTCAGTGAGCGCCAGAAACTCGGAGAGATGATCCATCTGACTTCATCTCATGGCCCCATGGAGGAGGTGTCATTAGCTACTGGTGCAAAGAGGGAGTGGGAGACCAAATCACTGCTCCTTCTCTGACTTTGATAGGAATGTGCTGTGACTTTGCTGTATCCACTTCTCTCATTGGCCCAGTTTCAACAGTAGGTGTTTGTAAAGCTGTTGGTGAGACATATCACATTGCAAATGCATTCTTTTCTCTCTGTGAATCAGAGGGAGATGGCAATTCTAATACAGACTGCCTCCTCACTGAGGTATTTCCTGAAGTTAGGCATTATGAATGAGACCTTAGGCATCCGATGAAAGCTGCTATAGAAGCACTGTATGATCCTACAAATAGACTTATTTCTTACACTTTCTTTATGACTTTGCTATTTCTTGTGCCATATCTGTGGGCAGAATGCATCTCCAGTCTTTGATGCACAGCAGACACGTCAAACAAAACCTCAAACAAACAACAGAAAGCAACAATGCAGTGGCAAGAAGAAAAACAGTAATAGGCATAAGCAGCAACTGTGGGGTCAGAAGGGGACAACGCCAAAATGATTGAATTGCATGTGCTTCTGACAGAGGAACTAAATACTGCAAGAAGGCTGCATATCTCCCAGCAGTGAAAAGCTTGGATTTGCACTGGGCAGGCTTACCACTATACTTTTTGTTCCTGAACATAGCCTCAATCTTACATGTTAGGGATTGATGTATGCCCAAGCCACATTTGAGACCAGATACAAAGGGACACTCATTTTAGATTGGAGAGGAGGAGTTGGCATGATATGGGTCATCTACAGAAACGCCAATACATGGCACCTTCTATAGGACTTCAAGCTGTTGAGTGACATCTTCATCAAGATGGGTGTCATTCCAGCCTACCTGACAGCTGTACTTTTTTGGGGATGCATATCAGTGGGAGTATTCAGAGCTTCTCCAGGGTCAAAGAGACTCCAGTTTAGCAGAGCATGTAACAAAGTGAAATCAATGAACGAACAGCGTGGACAGACAAATGCTTTGCTACACACACAGACGCTCACTCAATTTGCAGGTCACTGGGCCAGTTTCTCACATGGCTACTGTCTTCACCCTTTTCTCTCTCTTGCTCCTTTTTAAGGGAGTAGGGTAAATCCCACCCTCTCCATTTTCACATTTTGGGCCATGCTGCTGCATGATATTAAGATCACAAACAAAACTTCACTTTCATGCACAAGTGAAAATGTCCAATGAGATAAGAAATCACTCAATATCATTTCAAAACTCATGTGTTTGTGTGTATGTGTGTATATACACACATATATACACATATATATTTGTAGTAAATACATATAAACTTTTACACAATTAAAACCACTCCAGTATATACACGATATACTTCTATCCCTCACCAAGACAATACATTGTTGCACTGACAGAATCCATTGCTCAGTTATCTTTTAAATTACGTTTTTCAAAAGTTATGCAGAATTGCTCAGTGAGAGGCCAATCTTTGGCAAGCATGAATCTGCAGAAAAACACCAGCTCCAGCAGTGATCCTTCAAGATTTGAAGGATCCCCCCAGTTTCCTTTGCATATCAACTCCACTTTCATAGAAATAAATTGTTTCTAACAATACGCTACAACCCTGTTAAGCAGGATTTTTTCTAGTACATATAAATATTTCATATCCTCTTGATACCATGCAATCCAAGAAAATAAATCATGATTGCAAGTGACTGTATTTTGATTTGGCCCTAGAACTTTTTTGTTAAAAAATGAAAACTACTCTCACATAAACCTTTAAAAACAGCAGACACTTCTACTGATTTACATTTCCAAAGGAAATACCTTTTAGTAATAATTAACTCTTCAGCTCTAGCTTTTAAATCCAAATATTGCAAGTGTGAGAAATGAGGACAGAAAACTAAACAAAGAGCAGAAATTACTTACTTGTTCAGAGACACACAAAGCTCATACAAACCCTTACGTATTTTTTTAAAAATTTGTTTAAATCACCTGCATGATGTCCTTGTTAAATATCAAAGTAGATTAGTTTTAACAAGTCTATTGGAAAAAGCACTATCTTAAAAATACGTAATTCAAAGCCTTATCTAAAAAGTATTTCAGACATGAAGTTCTGCATCTCTCAGTGACACTGCATTGTTCACAAAACCTTGCGTAACGTTGCCTTTTGAAACACTGACATCGATCAGCTGTCAAAGAAAATAGAGCTTATTTGAGTAATAGACACTCAAGTACAAGAAAAAAAAAAAATCACAGAAGCTACCTATTTCTAAGAAACTGACTCTTGGAATAGTAAGAAATTGCTTTTAAAATGTGGAGAAAAAGTCAGAGTGATTAAATAAATCTAACTGTAAGACTGAGTCAGACCTGTATCTTTTACTGGCAACAAGCACTGTGATTTTTTTTTTTTTTTAAATGAACTCACTTGAGGCTGTGTAAATATTCCCAGCAGTAATGATGCCTTATTTAGAGTAAGGTAACAGCAGATTAAAATTTGTACCCCCATATTTTGATACAAACTATGACAGGGTATTTTCAAATGAGTCCCTTTTACATTAAATAGCTGGTTTTAAATTTGTAATAAAAAGTCTTTAAACATCAAAAAGTAGTTAGTATCAAAAAACAGGTAAGCCAAACCTCAGTCAGTGTTAGAGGACCTCCTCATAAAGGGAAAGTAATTTATCTTTGGAGTGATTACAGTACACACAGAAATGAGACCACACAAGAAGTCACAGGTCAACTGATTTACTGGAGTTGTGCAGTAATTCCACCTTATAGCAATTTGAGGATTGCAATATGGACCCAGAGAGAGGTTTCCTAGAAAATAAAATGCTGGGAAGAGACAGGAAAAATAAAAAAAATCTGCCTTCCCGCACTGAGGATCTGAACCCCTGGAACGGCCAGCCCTGCCTTCAGCTGTCAGCTGCAGTGGCGGATGCACTCAGCCACGAGCCTGGTGTTTAAACTTCCTATTGCTGATGTCCTGTCTGGATCCATCACTGCTCACCATGTCTCACTAGGGTCAGAATAAATAGGCATTGGGGGCAATTTCAACGGAAGCTATGCGCATAGACACCAGCTTATGAAGTTGGGCCCCACACTTCTGTCTAATGCTCACAACCAGGTGTGACACTGCTCTGTGCATGTTGACTGCCATGGTTTTTTTTAATTACAGGTATGACTTTTGCTACATGTTCGTACAACACTTCAATACATGAAAGTGTTAACAATTACAGAGCACAATTGAACTTCACTGCAATTCCAGGACTAAAACACCTTAGCTCCTGGAAGCACAGATCAGACCCTTCATATGTCCACCAGTCCATGCTACATGCAGGTTTCTGTGCTCAAAACAGCCAGTGTTCACATCAAATACATTTAAGTAATGCTCTGACGTCAGCAATGAGCCAGGCTTTTCACTGGAGTCCATAAGACTTAGGGCTCCTGTGAAAATTCTCAGCCTAAGATGTAACGACTAGATTTTTAGTACATATCATGTCACAGAGTTAGTGTTTTCCTTAAAAATATATGGCACTAAGTGTAAAACTTAATGACTTATTCCAAACAGCATACCATACTTCACAGCAAAGCTTTCAAAAAAAAAAAAAAAAAAAAAAAAAAAGACACCACTCCTCTAACTTCCACTTCTTCTCCTTCTAAATATACAGCTGGTGGGAAGCCAGGGTATCCATGAATGGTCGCACAAGGTTGTCTGTCGAGAAGTAAAAGACCAAGCCAAAGGTAATGGAGATGGGAAGAGCAGGCAATGCTTTCTTAAAAACAGCCAGTAGTAAAAGAGTTAAACATAAACCCTGCCAGAGAGAAGGGAATAAAAAACACAAAAAGATACAGTAAGAAGCCCATAAACATATCTATCATCAATAATCCAATATACAAATAATAATCTATATACTGTACAGAAATTGAAGCCTGCCTGAGCTACCGCTGGGATGAGGTGCCTTTTCCCACATCTTCACATTTCACACAAGTTGGTCAGGTATTTTTCTCAACAGTCTTGATGAGCTTAGTTCTCTGCTGAGAGTGTGGTGTAAATGGCTAGTGCTCACACACAACTGAACCCAAGAGGTTAATTTACAGATTATTTTAGCCTTGGTTCTACACCATTATGTATAAATTACTGATCCAGCAGATAAAGCCATTTAAATTCTGGTAAGCTGCAAAGATAAGGAGCTTCACTAGAGGGCTCTAACACACAGCAGCATGTACTTCTAAAACCTTCCTAGTTTTCAAGGTCTCTTGGGGAAAGAGAGAGAACAAAAAACAAACAAAAAGAAATTCCACTCTGTTGACTGGATTGCTCATTATTACAAGCAAATTCTGCTTTTAGCTGTATAGCAAGCCAAGATTGTTTTATCGGTGTAAGTACGAAAGCTTTTGTAGATTTTGGGTGGACAGTATAACTAAGTGCACTTAGTACTGATTCCTTCTCTCATCTGAATAATTTTTGCCCCCTCCACAGCATTGGAGCTTCAGAGACAATGTTCATACTAGGCTCCAAAAAACAGCCAGTAGCTGAGGTTCAGTAGATGGGATGCTTTTCCTAACTGCTTATAGACTGCAAGTTTGATTAATATCTAACCGAGTCTGTGAAATTGCAAAAGGAGCTAGAACAAATTTTAACAGTACCATGAAAGAAACAAAATGGGACATAAAGTCTCAGGGACAGATAACAGAGTGTTCCCTACAGCAAAGGGACCCAGCGCTGGACCCCAAGATGTGGAAGGAGGTGATTCTATATGTTTCTCTGATCTGTGAGGTAGGAAAGCTACAGTGAATGCACTCCATTTAAATTAGCTAATTTCTAGTTCTCATGAAACAGTTTCTTGATCCAGTCTTCACAAGTGCAAGTCACTGTCATTCTCTGCCTTTGGAATCTAAGTGGAGAAACACAGGTTCAAGAAGGACGCAATAACTCATTTTCTTTTACCTTTTAAAACCACTGCTGTTGCCCTTCCAGTTAGTTTTTATGAGGCTGCTGGTGTAAACAGCAAGTTCCTAGTAATGATTTTCTACCTATGCTGAAGCTCAACAGCATGCAGTTGTTAGACCTTGCAGGGCTGAGTTCTTGAGCAGTTACAGCAAGATAGTCATCTCCCTTTACTGATAATATCTATGAATTTTTGAGTCTCCTACCTTCCTATTTTTTCCTGCTCCAGCAGAAGAACAAGATAGGTCTACATCCTCTTGTCTAGCAGCTCTCCTTAGCAAAAGGGAGTTAGCCATTTGACTATGCTTGCTAATCAAGACAGAGTTCTCAGCATTAACTCTTGTGGCTGACAGAAGTCCCCAATCTACAGCACTGAAGCAAACACACTGACAGCTCAGCTCTAACTGTCTTCCCTGTGGCTGTTTCACTACCACCATCTCCATGCGTGGCCCTGCTCTGAGGAACTCTCCCTCCCAGCCCACATGGTTTGGCTTCTTCTGGCAGTTGTTTATAGCCTGTCTCTACAGACAGGGCACTGGGCTAGGAAATATACTGGCTATTTCTTCTAAATACCCAGCATGTTACCTGTAGTGATTTCACAGTGCTCAGCTGTTGGTTCTTCTGGCAACACTGCAGTGCTAAACAGACTATAACAGAATGTTTAGATTGCTCACTTACTATGAGGATGGCTACAAAACAGGCCAGCGTAGTATTCCAGTCTCCACTAGCTGTGGCAGCTGCTTTCCCAACAAGCACACTGTAAAATATGAAGTCTCCAAGGCCCAGCTTCACACCCCCTGAGAGAAGTAGAAGAAAGAAAAGAAAACAAGTTACTACTTCTTCTGTTTTGCTTCCTCAACTCACTCTTGTCCTCTGGGGATCAGGTAAACGTTCCTAGTCCTGGCTACCAACTTGAATCCTTAGCATCCCACAATGAGGTAAGGGGGCGGCAGGTTACTAAAGAGACTAAGACTTACAGTCCCCTCTTTTGCCTTTTTTAAAGAAAACAAAAAACTACACACTCTGCACCTTTCCCTGAAGTGCTTTCTTGTGTTGCCCTACAGCTGTACTAGCTGAGGAAGTGTGTGGATGGAAAGGGGTAGGAGGCAGGGGGGAAGAAGGAACTGCTTAAACTGTCCAGGTAGACAAGAGATGTCAGTGGAACCAAAATCCAGAACTGCAGCAGCAAGAAGTCATTTATAGCCAGATTCAAAACTGCAGTTGCTCGAAAAGTCACAGCTCTTCAAATTTATTGCAAATAGATCAAACTGGGGAGCAAAGTGTAAATGACTGCAAGTAAAAATATCATGCTCTGACCCTGACAGCACTGAAAACATGATATAAAGTTTCCCTTACTTTCCTCCTCCTCCAGCTCCTCTAAAGTAGCGATGGGGTGGGTTGGAACAGGACTCCTTGTCTCCGAAATTTCAGAGTCTGAGTGTGAAGGGCTTCTGTGGTTCTCTCTCCCATCCTCAGCTTGGTTCCAGACAAATAAACCAAGAAGAAAGGACAAAAAAGAAACACAAGAGGTAGCTACATTCGTAACTTGTTTTAATGCATGAAATCCACACTTTTTTGAAGCTTCTCTGGAATGGGTAGGCCCTTTGTCTCTCCGAGATGTGTTTACCAAGACCAATTCCAGCAGAGGGATTTATCAGGTTTGAGGAAAATGTGTGTATTTTAAACAGTCCAGAAGGCTACGTGTTCACAGCTTCTTTGGAAGGTACACAGGGGTTCAATGACTGCAACAAGTGAGTAAATACACAGAAGTAAGCATTGCTCTACCAGTCACTAAAGACAAAGGTAGTCTTCCCATCAGTTCCCAAGCACGGGCTCAAACTCTCAGACGTGCTGGTATCTGTAGCCTGCATAGGCTAGCAGGACAAGTAAAGTGAAGCAAGCTTACTATGCAACCGAGCACACCGCACGTTCTTACATCTTTGGGGTGGAGGTGCTCAGGTATTCCCTAGCTAGTAGCATTACAAAAACGGATGACTAAGAGGACTGCTGTTTATAAGAAAAGTTCTGCTCTGAATCACATTGACGCTAGAGCTGGGTGTTCACACTTGGGTAAGTGGACACGTTTCATTCTTCACAGTTTTTTTTTTTTTTTTTAAATGTTCAACGTATCTAACAAAGCCCTTTCATCTTTCCTGTTCTCACGCTATGCCACTTCTAGAAGTAGCTGGTCTGTGATACATTATTTTATGTGAAAGTTTCTGTTTTTTCAGAAAGCATGACACAAAGTTTCCAGTCCATGTTAGTCTGACGGGATGCTACTGCTGCAGATGCAAGCAGACACACAGAACTTCCACAGAGGCATTTGTAGTTTGCTTCTACTCTGTGCCCATTTCAAAGCAGGACATACTATCTGCAGGGACACAATCAACTGCTCCATCCTGAAAATAAGCAGTATGTTCAGTTATCAAGCCTTAGCATACATGTCTTTCTTGAAATGGCTACTTAGCATAAAGAGGTACAGTCAGCTCTGAAGTGCAAGAGGACCAAATGGGAAATCCTCCAAACACCACAAGTCAGATTTTATTCAGTCACCTTCACAACTGCAGTTTTATTTTAACTTGCACTTCAAGAAGATAAAGGCGAAGGCACACAAATTACCACAGGATTAGCTAGAACACAAGCTTGGAGTACATCAGCTACTGTTGGGTATTCCTCAAGCATACACTTTTACCCAAGGGTAAATGTAAAGACATTCATTTTCCTTGGTAGGGTAAGCTAAATTGCACTTACAGCTAGGTAGAAGCATGTCCGCTCCATGGCAGTTGCCTGAATGCAACACTAAGTTCACTAGCTCATTTATCTCTTAGTATTATGTTTACGAGCCTATGTTGTAATTAACCATCCCCAGCCAGTAAAAATATAAAAACCCACCAACGTGCTCCCACCTGTGACTTCAGTACATCTGATGTGCTGGACAGCACTTTTTTGTTTGGTTGTGGGTTTTGAGGTTTTTTGTTTGTTTGTTATCCGTTTGTTTTTAAAATAAAGACAGTCTGAATGCTGCAGCTCACTACATCATCCAGTCATCTTTGCTGCCAGGCTAGACAGCAGGTTTGATAAGATCACTGAGGTCTGCAGCTAACTTAACAATACTGCAAAAAAAAGAAAATGCAGCCATCAAAATTAAGGGGCCCACATTCCTTATGGATTCTTAAACATACACATTATTTCCATGGGGCATTGCTTTGAATAGAAAAGTGATGTGCAAACAAACCTGTATCCCATGTCTGCTGACTTGGTCCTCTTGCTGCTGTGTCTGGCTTTGCCATTCCAACTGTCCACATCATAGCAGCTAGAAGAAAGTAGTTAACTGTGTAAAACATAGGTCACATTTCATTCTCGATTTTATAAAAATGCAGGATAAGAATGTAGCTATCCCTACAAATATAAACCCATATCTCTGTAAGTGCTTTTAAAACACTCTTAGTTGGGTTCCCTAGTCACTTAGAAGGCAGAGAGAGAAGGTGAGAGAGAACTAGGGCAGTGTATCCATTTAGTTTTTGAGAGAGTCTCAGAGCACAAGTAGTTAGTCTGTACAGTCTACTCTGTAGGCTGAAGAAAGCAAAAAATCCAAAAATAGGGTCTTCATCTCCTTTGTTTTCTTCCTTGTTTCTGGCTCTTCTATGAAAAGAAAACATTTTCCAAGAAACAATGATATTACAAAAATCAACCAGAGATTAAGTTATACAGCATACTTTTCATGTTCTGCTAAAAGTAAAGCAGATACAAGTAGGGGATATGCAAGAGTTGTTGGAGAGCCACTTGTCTCTCAGCCTGTCTTGGTTTTTTCCCCCCCTTCCTCCTGTCAATCTATGGGTTATTTCCATTTTGGGTTGAAGAACAACTGAAGGATGACTTGAGCTTTATTCTTGAGGTGGATCCCTAATTTAAAAAAAACAAATAACAAAACAAAAAAAGCACAGACCATTCTAAGATCAATGGAAGGGAACTAAAGGCAGCTGTTTAAGTGTATATATCTTTCTCCTGTTTTCATTAAAAAAAACAAACTAACTAACTAAACAAGAAAGCCAAAGCAAATGCAGTGCCTGCTATTCCATTATAGGCACAGCCAAGGCAATGTTTTTTATCTAGAGATAGCCACAGAATGCGGTCTTGCAATGGAGACACTGGCTTCTGCACAAGAACTTTCTGTTCGGTATTATTTTCCAATTTTTCTCTTCTCCTTTAGAGAAACACTTGTTTATTAACTAAATCATGTAAGATATTTCATCTAGATTGTCTACTGCCAGGCCTAACAGAATCCCCAGTAAAAGGGAAGGCAGCTGAAGCCATCAGGAGCTCCGTTTGGAACGCATAAGAGCATTTATATAACATTAAATACTTAAACCAGGTTGTAGGCATCTTTGACTGAGCACCCAAGATCTGGAAATACCCATTCATCCTGCAAACGATGTAATGAAAAAGTCACTGATGTCCATGAAACACCTGCACCCAGATCACATAAGCATTAAGTCACCTGTTTTCCAACTATCAGTCTTAAACATATGACTGGAACACCCAAGAACACTGTCCCAGTGAACAGCATAGGGAAGAAAGAAGAAAGCCAGGAAAGAAATGACCTATTTTGTTTGCAGAGCGGTGCTTGAAAAGAGTCTCTTTATAAAGCAAGCAGCCACAACAAAGCAAGTATATTCTAAACGACACCATCCATACAGTGCACAGAACAAGAAGGTTGAAGGAAGGATGGAGTCTTATCACACACTTAAAGTGTGTCTATAAAACATGCACACACAAGGGAAATGTAAATTGGGGGGCATCCTCTAACTACTTGGCTTTGCAAACCCTACTGTCCATCTAACACAGGTTTTTAAATGCAGAACAAATAGGCATGTTCTGCACTGCATTCACAAAACGATAAATCTCCTTTTGAACATTTCAGCTTCACTGGTCAAGTCTGGAAAGTGGTGCCCCCCTTCAGCTAGAGTTAACATCATTCTAAGCGAAAACCAAGGCCTACAAATTGTCTGTTGCAGGACATAAAACGTGCATCAGTTTGAGAGCAAGTAAATAAAATAGCGCTCATTGGTTTGACACAGAAACAGGTTGCAAGTTTAATCTGGTTGAAAGCATTAACCTTCTAATTTTACTCACAGGAATATATCAGCGCAGGAAAAATGGGTTCATTTCTCTCCTGTGCAGTTTCTACCAGCATTCTTAGTGGCCCCTTGGGACAGAGAACAGCCATCAGATCTGCAAAGAAAAAAGGGCCAGGCAATCGTATCTCAAACTACTATTCATATATGTTCTGGGTCTTTTAAAAAAAACTACTCCTCCCTCAAAATGACATCTATCAATATCAACTGGATAATTTCCCGAATGGCAGGTTTAGTCACTTTGCATAACTAGCTGTTAGTCTCTGAAGATGTTGTTCACTTAAATGTCATCCCCAAGGTTTAATGTGCTAGTAAGAATTTTCATTGCACTAATCCTATAAAAAGCCTCTTGAGAGCACCACATTATTTCTTTGAAAGTAAGTGGCCGCATTACACAGAGGCATAAAATTTAATTAGAAGAGGACTGAAGGTACTTTGTTCATATTCCACAAACTCTTGCTACATACACTGACTCCATTTTCCACACAGACCAAGTCTTTGGTACAGCTCCTCTTTGCCTACCCTCTCTCCCCACCAGAGCTCCTCACCAATCTGAAATGTCACCTCCCAGCCACCTCTTGTTCTGCAGGTTCTCTTGAAACTTTTAACTCAGACCAAAGCCCACGATCTCCTGATAACCAGTAATTGAATCCTGCAGGACTACCAGGTTACTACTGCTAATATCCAACCACCCCTACCATGCAGTTAGATGTGGTTCAGTACTTCCTTGACTCGGTGTTCCACTTTGAGGAAGAAAAGACATGGTATGAGGAAGAAAAGACGTGGTACAAGTACAATAGTTACATGAACAAGTTACCAGAAGACAAGCCAGCAAGTCAACTTATTTGCCATCTGCCCTCTTTCCAAAGCTGTTAGCCCCATGAAGTCATTTTTTGAGTGACATGCATAGGCATGAGCTTGTCTCAGAGTAACCTGCCCATAAGCCACACCCTAAGCATCACAACCCAGACTTACCATAGATAGAGATGGCACCTAGAATGACCCAGGCTGACCACTCGGGGAGATATTTAATGAAAACCAGCGCCATTAGAGCACTGATCATAATGAGATATGCTTGCTGGAGCTGCAAGGGACCTTTCCAGTGGATGCAAATCATTCCAACAGCCCCAAAATTCCAGATGACTAAAATGAGAGTGGGGTAATCCATGGCCACGTTATACGTCTTCAGTACTTCCCTGGAATACAACAGGGAAATTCAGCTGACCAATAAAAGCAAGAGACAAGCAAAACATCTTACTAGCTCTCCTTAAACAGACAATTCTCCTGCTACACCAGGAGGATGCAGGACAGAAGTGACTCTTATCATGACCAAAAAGCACCTTCATTACATTCTGTCTGTACCATCCTTAACTGCTCACCTGCCTTGCACCCAATTGCTGCTCTTACATCTCCTGCAGAGGGGAACAGAGAGCTATGTACTGCGTGCCTAGACAAAGACCACATTGCCTTTTGAAGTAGGCAGTGATTCCAAGGATTCGAGTGGGATGAATTTCAAGACTTAGCTGAACATAGGACTGTGGCTACAAGACAATCTTTAGTAAAGAAGTCATATAAGAGTCATCCCACCAGTGGCAATATTAAAAGTGAAGAGAACAATTTTAACAAATATCACCAAGTTAAAGGCTTGGTTTCATCTGAGTTTACAGTTAAGGGAATGAGCTTGAAGAGATGCAGTCTGAGAGTAAGGCAGAACAAATCAGAGAACCAGCTCCACGTAAAGTGCCTTTGCACCTGATTCTCAGAGGCTGGAGACACCAACAGCACGTTTTGGGAACCTCCATCTAGCCAAGCAGCTTCAGCAGTTTCACATGACACCCTTTCTAGAGGCCACTGAGGACAGATACCTCAGGATGCTGGCAATTTATACCAGTGACTCCAGAGACTCACTGTCAATGTGTGTGTGTAACTCAGGGCCTCTGTACCAAAAGGTTCAGGTAGTTCACTTAATGCTCAAGGTATCATCTCCCAGTGAGGGAGTTAAAGAAGTGAGGAAGTTCTGAACTGTCATGATACCTGCAACATTTCCACTTACCCAAGATATATGTAGGTGAAAAGGAAGAGCAGCATCAAAGAGGACAGGATCAGCCAGCCATGGATGAACTATCAAGGGCAAGAAGAAACAGTGACCAAAGGGTCTGCCTGTTCTCCCCCATGCATGGTGCAGTGCTGCATGCACTATGAAAGAGCTTTCTATTATCCAACAGTCTTTCCCTCTTCACTTCTCCAGTTTCCAAACACCCTGCCTTCTCCACTGCAGGTAAGGGGCAGCAGGGAGGTAGCCAGCTGCTCACAGTTCTCCCATCATGCCATTTTATAGTCTAGCTGTTGGTGGGTTTTGGTTTTTTTTTTTTGGATCTCTTCCCTATCCCACTTCCATGGGTATCTTTACTGGCTCCCAGTTCAGACAGGTAAGCACATCCTCTCTGCTTGGCAGGGAAGGGAAGAGGTTTGCCCAAGGCTGCGCAAAACATCCATCTCAGGGTCAAGTTTAGAAGTCAGCAACGCCTGGCACTCAAATGCCGAGCTGGTACCTCACATAACTCCCTGGGCAGCCTGCCACAGAGCTGAATATGCTTTTTCCTCCAAGCCTTCTCCCCTTCCACCAGAGCCTCCACAGGTAGGAATAATACCAGTTCCCACAAAGCCTGTCTGAAACTTAAGAGGAGGCTTTTGCACTAGATGGTACAACTCAGTCCTTAAGTACAAACCCCAAAACTCTTTGGTCGGATGGAGAAGAGTCAAACCTGACTAGCACAAAGTAACAGGCCTCATTTTGAAGAGCCTACCATTAGTTACAACACAACAGCTCTACCACCACTGGGAAAGACTTCTCTACAATGAGATTCTTGCTATGATTAAAACATGGACTAGCCAATGCAGTGCCTGTACCTCTCACTGATGCGCAAGTGCCACTTGAAAGTTCACAGCACAGCACGTGGAAAAGGCCACGTGCTGGCTCTGGCATGAATGCTTTACCTTATAGCAGCGATATTTATAGAGCAGAACTAGGAATACGGTCATTACGACAATGACGCTGATCATTATGATGGTGTTCAACACTGAGTTCAAGAGACGCTGGCCCACAGATGGGGTATCCTCACTGAAAGGCGTGTAGATCCTGCAGTATAAAGCAAAAGCCATGTAAAGTACACATCTATCCTCTTCTAACAGACTACCCCAAGGTAAAATGGATCTCTCTGTGTGTAGGAAAGAAAGGGAGGTGTGACTGTGAAGGACAGTAAACATGATATATAGTCTTCAAAGGGGCCTGGCTCCAGTTAATTATCAACTAACCATTAGTGGTCTTTATCCACAGCACATTCCTACAGAGCAGTTGTGACTGACCAAACTCTAAAATAAAAAAAATAAATAAATAAGAAAAAAAACACTAGACCATAAATGGCTTTAAGTCTTGTAACTCCTATTGCACGTCTCTGGACCTCTTCACAATAATGCCAAGGATACATCACAGGTGCCGTCCTCCTCCCTTTCCCTGCTTGGTAAGGGTCTTAAACGTTTTTATCCCTTCTCGCTCACCCCACAAATTTGGTTTCCTTTGGTTCAGTTCAGGGACCACAGTCCCTGTTTCTCCGCCCTCAATGTGAAGTGCCCCTCTTACAGCCCTGAGAATGCTCTCAGGCACCGTCAGCAAGAGCCGGATGGAATTATGTATCCACACCATGAGCGTTTAGGAAACAGAAATGTCATCAGGTAATGAGACAGTTTTCTCACTCATCCAAATGAGCATGCTATTCCCTGATTGCTGCCAGCTAGCAGGTGAACAGACTGGGAATTCAGCCTGGGCCTTTTATGCTGCAATATGGAGCAACTTCATTATAACTCTACTCACAGGCTTTGCTTAAGGCACCCAAATGACAGTGCTAACGAATCAGTATAGCACAGGTACGGAAAAACTCACACAGATGAACTTATGGCATTAGATGCACTTTGGCAAGATCTTTTGTGTGTTTGCACAGATACCTTTAGTTGTGTAAAGATTCTCCTGACCTGTCAAGGAAGCATTCTGCGTACACAGACACACGTGCTTGGAATGTATGTGTAAGTGCTAGGGATCCCGTGTACTCGGAGGCTGTTTTGAAGACCCCACTTACAGCTGCCCGTTTTTCTCCGTATAGAAGCGCACTGACTTTATGGTGGCGACGACAACAATCATACAAAGGGTGACAGGCACAAAGAGCATGATTACATGCTTTGCTCCATATTTCAGAGTCAGTTCCTCCTCTTCATTTTCCAAGGCACTCTCTCTCACTGGAACACTCGAGCCAGACATATTCCCGTCAGCAGCATTGTTAGGGCTATGGCTGCTACCCGTTCGCCTCTTCTGAAAAGAAAAGTTTGCAAAGGTATAAGACAATCCTCTTTTCTTTCTATTCAGAGCTCCATTCAGTCATATTTCAAGGGGCTGTTGTGGGTTTCTGCAGCATACCAACTTCTTCCTATAGGAAGTTATCCAACTGAACAATATGATTAAGAATTACATTACAAACAGGCTGCAATAGAGTTTTTAAGTCAAAAGCATGAGTATTTGAGGGCCTCTCCAGTGCATACATACAGATGGATCCATGCACATAAAGGGTGAGGTGAGCAGAACTGGGAGAGAAGAAATCTGAGGTGGCACAAGACTGACCAGTTTGGTAAAGCAAGCACAGCATAGCTGTAGGAGCAGATCCAAGCTGCTTCACTGGAGGTAGGACAAGATTCTGTTCTAAGGTTTGTTGCATTTGACCAGAGTGGACAAAGGGTTTCTGGCAAAACAAGAAGACTGAAAAGGATATCTTCCAAGAGTCATATGTGCATTGGGGTCTGGTTAAAAGCTTGCATCTTCACCAAAAAAAGGGGAAAGGGGAGGAGCATATACGGACATAAAAAGGGGAAAAAAGTCACAGTGGAGGAAACAGGAACAGGCAATACTGCTGCTGGCTAAGACAGTGAAACCACAGGAACAACACTGGCCAAAGCCAGTCCTAGCAGCCAGTCTGCTGGAGGGACTGAGGGGTGACAGGACAGCATCTATCATTACACCATATTTCTTCAGGCCCTGAAAAGGAAGCAGACCTACCCTATGTGTCTGTGCTTCCCCTGCTTCCGAGGCTTGCAGGCCATCCTGGTAGGAGGGTACTGGAGGGCTCTCTGCAGACATCAGAGATGTTCTCTCATTGCAGGGCTCCTCCTCGCTGTCTGAGTTGTTCATGAACGTGATCATCATCGCTTTTCCAAGGAGCACTCAGGAGGGGCACGGCCAAGCACTGCTCAAGCCTGAGGGGACAAGTAGAAGGGAAGGAAAGAAAAACAGTGAACACCGCAGTGCAAACATAACTGGAAGTCTGAAGAGGAGGCGCAATTCCAGCTGGAAACCTGTAGCAGACTGCGTAACTCCATCTCCTTCTAACAAAAGATTTAGCCTGCTGTCACTCCAGGCATGACAACCCATTCAGTTAAAGTCACCAGTCTGGGAGAACAGCAAAATGCAGCGCTGAACCAATTGGACCTGATCAATCTAACAGTTTTTCTTTGTCACAGCTTCCACAGTTGCTGCCTCTGGGCTTTCCCTCCCACATTAGCACACCTCGACTTTCACACAGGAGGTTTCTGAGAGCTCAGAGAGCAGTTTGATTTGCGTGGGCCAAGCAATGCTTCACTTCAAATGCTAGCTGTTTGCTAGAAGGCTAACAGAGCTCAGCTCTTACACAGCACAGCAGCAGGCATCAGCAGGTAGCAGAAGTTTATTGCTAACCTGAAGCTTCAGCTTTGCACAAGTCAATAAGCAGGAGTTCCATGCTGTCATCCTCTGCTTATGAACCAGACGAATTTCATAAGTAGTTCCTCTCTTTGCCCACAGAGCATGGCAAGAGGTTTGCGTACAAAGGGAAAAGACCTATCCCCTTAGATTAGCCACCTTTCTCTCCCCCCTTCCTTTTTTTTTTCCCCTCCCTATGTTGCCTTGTGAGGAAGAACAAAACAACTTGGAGGCTAGAATTTTTTTGGCCTCTTTCCACATATTGCTGTGTCCAAAAGCAAACAAAGCAGTGGCACAGTGGAGAATGGAGAGGAACAGCTCTTTTTAGTCACTGGAGACAGGAGGTGCACTGCCTTGGCTAATTCAGAATAGCCTTAAAGCCAGGATTACAGGAATCTGTAAAGACGGGCAATATGTGAATTCATTTTAGCATTTATTAAGTCCACTTAACAAAGCAACTGAGTCAATAAAGATAATTTAGACACCTCCTGATTCTCAGCCACCTACCTATAAGCAAAAGCAGACCTTTAATGCATGGAAAAGCTGTAATATCTACAACATCATCTCCTCCTCTCTGCAGTATTTTACACTATTTTTTCCCCTCAGGATCCTTGAGTATCTCAGGAAACACATCTGACTCAGAAAAGGAAGCTGAAGAAACCATGTGACTTGGACACAGTCACTTAAATCTGAATTGTGCATTCATGGTCCAACCAGTAGTCTATGCTGTCTGCCAGCCAACTTGAGTGTTCAGAGCAGATACTTCGAAGCTCTGCAGGAGATTCGTACTTCTCACTGAGAAAACTGAAATTCACTTCAGTTTCAGAACAAGTAAGAGGAGGGAACGGGAGATTTCCCTGTCTTCCACAACCTCCTGAACACACCTGGCACCTTCAAAAAATTTTAGAAAGTAAACTCAGCTTGCCCAAATGAGACATTTTTCAGACATCTGCTCCTCTCCTGCCTTCTCCTCAAGCCTTTTCTTACCATTTTGTTCCTCTTTCCATGATTAAAAACAATATAGTTATTGGGGACAAATGCAGTGGCAGCCCTCAAGCCAGGGCTACTAGGTCCACAGTAATATTGTATTCTCAATGAGTGAGCCTCCTGGCACCTGCATTTTTGTGCTTACTTCTTAGAGAGCCTGAAATCTCCACTTTCTGGATGCTTAACATTCTTCTGACTGAGCACATAGGGTCTCATAATTCACAGTTGAGAGCCCAGATTCTGGCTCAATTATAGGATTTAGTCCTTCTTTAAAGAAGTGGGTACATGTTTAATACGAAGTCATTCAAGCATGACATACTTCTGGATCAGCAGAGTCTGAACAGGTTAAGTTACACATGCCATTGGATTGTAAGTACCTAGATCTGTGACCCATGGAATTTAAATAACTCTCAAAACCTTCTGCACATGCTGGAGCCCAGGGAAGAAGTAAAGATTTATTCTCCGATAGTCTGAAGCCAAAATTTAGGCTTTAAGAACTTACCCAAAGTATTAAAGAATATTTTCTCCCAAAATTAGAGAAACCGTCAGACAATTTCACCTATGTGAACAGAGCAATACTGCAGAAGACCTCAGAAGGGACCAATTAGCCTACTTTCAACACCCTAGTTGTGCCCACTGGAGGAGTTAAACTGACAGCAAGAACAAGTTACTAATTACTAACACCTACAATTACACGGAAAGAAATCTCATGTTGTAAAACAGCCTTTTTAAGCTGGGCATTTTCTATTACTCTCCCTCGAAAGGATTATGAACAAAGGCAAACATGCAAAAACACTTCTGAGCAACAGGCAGACTCGGACCTGAGCCAGGCTTTACCAGTCTTCCCATCCCTTGTTTATAATGCTTTGGGTTCAGTGAGTATTGACACAAACAGTCTCCAGCACACCAGGGATTTTACAGGAGTTCCTGTGGCAACCACCCCTCAGCAAATCCTCAGGGGTTGTATTCACAGCTGCCTTAAACTCACCTAAACACACGCTCCTGTCAAAGGTGCAGTCCCACCACCCTTTCCCCCAGTCTCTCTTACACCAACACCAGGTACTCATCAGCAGGGTAGTGCTTTTGAAAAGACAAAGGGGACTTGTTTTCCTTTGTTTCCACAGAGGCAGGTTTCCGCACGACTGGCTCCCAGGCTGGCTACTGGACCAGCCATAGTGCCAGCGCCCACATGAGGAAAAAGGAGGGCTGGGCCTTCCCCTTTCTATAGGGTTGAAGCCTTATGGTGGTGCAAAGCATTCATGAAATCACACGCTTGGGCAAGATGATTTAGCCCACCTAGCTGTTTATCCTGTTTATAATCTTCAATATGTGACATGAGCCTTTAATTTGGGGAAGGGAGAAAGGTGGATTAACAGCCTCCTAATGCAGACAGATAAGGACATCTGTTCCCCTCTCCGCAGATGAGGGTGACTGAGAATGGCACGCTTCCTGGCATGGATGCTGCCACACCAGCAGCAAAGCTGTGCTGGCGCAGAGACTGCCAGGCAACCTCAGCCCGACTGCGGAGCAAGCAAGTCAGCAGAGGCTGCCGAGGCCAGCGGGACTCACCACTGGGGCAGTCAGCCCAACCTTCCCTCAGGTCTGCAACACCTACAGCAGCGCTGCCCTTACCGAAGCGGGAGTCTTTGATATGTGGCTTGTGGAGGAAGAGTGATCCTCCCCTCTGCCACACCACTGGCTCCAGCGGAGAGTTTTGCTAATGCCACTATTTAGTCATCAGAGCCGCCCTTCGAACTGACACTACTCTGCGTTGGATGCCAGACAGAGCAATCTCCTTCAGGAGACGAAGGACTCAGCCCAATCACCATCACAACTACTCACCCAGCATTTGCAGCACCCCTTGGGTTGAGCAAAGCAAAGAGAAGGCCTTTGCCCCAAGGGCTCACTTGCCAGACAGAAAGAAAACAGGGGACCCACAAAGCACCAGGCAACCAAGAAAGAGGTGTTACAAGTCTGCACTGTTTTTTGGTATCACTTTGCTAGTTAAACTATGGTAAGGGATCTTGTGGAGAGGATTTCTGTCTCCCAAGGACCCTGGGTACCCCCTAACAGAAAGCAAAGGAATCTTTCCTAGATGCAATTATTTTTGTGCATGACACCAGATATGTCAATGCACATAGACAATGTGTTTTTCTAGGCTGAGCTTGGAAAAAGGAAGGACGCTTCAGGAAGGGCAGGAAGGGCTGGGACAAAAACACTTCCTTTACAGCTCTAGTGATAGGAGGAGCTTGCCAGGGGGGCAGGGGGGACGCATGCTGTACCTGTATTCACAGATGATTACAGAGCATGGTCTACTGAACACAGTAAATGAAGAAAGTGAACAACATACGCCACACAGTCTTCAAACCGATCACAGTAAGTCACGGGAGATCAGGCACAATTTTCCTCTTTTCCTCTGTGGATGGATTCAAACTGTTAGGACCCATTCAAAATCGTTAGATTTTTAAGTGCCAAAAGACTAAACTCAAAACCGTATGGCAAAAACGAAAGGGCCCAAAAGCCAGGAAAGTATTGTGCATTTCTTATAACTGAACAGTAGAGGTGCGAATACAATGACTCCCACTTTCCAGCAGCTCTCTGAAGTCTGCAGGAAAGCAGAGGTACCAATTTCTCTCTTCCCAGATGTCTTTCATGCAAGGGATCTCCTTCTTCAGCTGGGGTAAGTCAGCTTCATGGATTTCCTCAAAGCTAGGCCAATTCACCTAACATTAGGATCCAGCCTTAGTTTGCCTTTCAATATCAGGCTACAACATCCTCATGCTGCAAACAGACCCAAATCCCTTGCTTTGTCCTTCATCCATAATAAATACCACCAGTATAATGTACAGCGCAGAACAGCTGCTATAGGTTAGCAGAATATTTAATAATCCATTTGAGAGTTTAAACTCCTGCTTACACATATTGTTATCTTTGATGGTAGTTAGATGAAGTGAAACAGTTTTCATTTGCTATATTTAGATCAAGAGAGCTTGACACTGACAGCCTCATGTTTTCCTAAGTTTAGGCTGTAACTGTGCTGCTGTTAGTAAATATAAAGAGAAAGAAAAAGAGTTTCAGAAGTTCTAAGTAGAAGGAAACGAAAGGCAATTTAGCCTTTCAGATTCTTCCCAGTAAGCAAGGCCAAAACATGCATGCTGGTAAAAAGACAAGCTGCTCAGAACACACCATCTAAACAGTCGAAAGAAAACTTGCAAGTGCCATTTCAGTTTCAGCTCGAGTGCAAAAATAACAAAACATGAGATGCTAAAAGGAAGTTGTCAAGATTTGGAGGCCTCTTTCTCCTTTTTAGGAAATACCAGCACAATTATACTAACATTACTTTCTTTTGTCCCACAAGAAAGGCACAGCACATAGCCACAAATTGTTGTTATTTTGCTGCTAGAGTTTAAACTAGACCCTCCTGAAGAGCGTCAAACCATGCTAGCAGAAGGATTATCTTGCCAAGTTTGACTGCCACCAGCAGTCAGCTTCAGGCTGAAGCACAAAAGCACCACATCCCCGCTGACGTACTTACGCCAGGAAGACTTTGAAGTGCGGCTCGGGCCTCATGCGCAGAAATAGCTAATAGCGTTGGTACTTCTAATATTGCCCCGGGGCACCTGAGCCAGCAGACCCCGACGATGATGGGGCAGCTCGCATCGCGGGTGCCCGGGGACACCCGTACTTGCATTGCGCCCCCGTCCCCTCCCGGGGCGCGGGGGACACGCGCATACGCACCGGAGCCTCGCTCGCCTCCCGGAGCGGGTCAGCTTCCTCCTGCGTCCGCACGCATGACCTGCCCCACGCACGCACCCCGCAGCCGGCGGCCGGGAAAGGGGAGCGAGGCAGGGAGGAAAGAGACTTTTTTTTTTTTGGGGGGGGGGGAGAAAAAACAACAAAAAACAACAGTCAGTGACTTCACAGGAGAGCGCTGGAAAAAAGCCTTGGGCCCATGCATGCATTTTTCCCAAGGGTTGTTTTTAACACTTAAAAAATCTGTTCGCCACTCAGAATTTGCTGGCAGCGGTTTCAAATGAAATAATGTCTTCCAGCCCGAGGCAGAAATACACTCCCACCCCTCCTCGGGGAATAAATAAATACATACATACATAATGTAGATATATAATATATATATGAATTAATAAATAATATGCATACATGCATGCACACATATAAAAACACTATATATATATATATATATATATATATATATATATATATATTTGCTGTCAGCAGAAGGAGCCAGCAAGGCTCATGTTCCCCCGCTCGGCCCCGAGGGCGAGTTTGCCCCATCTTCCCGTGCCGGGCCGAGCTCCCCGGGGAGGAGGCGGAGGCGCCGCGCACGGCTCCAGCGGCGCGGCGCCCCCGCGCAAACGCCCGGCCCGGCCCGGCCGGAGCGGAGCGGGGCGCGGAGCAGCGCGGCCCCCCCGAGCCGGCCCCGCCGGGGCGCCCCGAGCCGCCCCTGCCTCACCTGGCCCCGGCGCGGCGTGGCGCAGCCCGGCGCGACACGGCACGGACCCGACAGCGCTCCCATTGGCTCCGGCGCATTCGATCCCCCCTTCACGCAGCCCGCGGAGGGGGACAGGCGCGCGCGCTGATTCGCCACAGCGGATGTCGCTCCTCCGAGAGCCTCCGCCCACTCTGCGGGATTCTCCAATGGAAGCGAAGGGTGGGATGAGGGCCGGCCAATAGGAAGGCGGTTGAGGGAGGCCTCACCATGCCCTTCTCCGTCCGCCAGGTGGTATCTGTGAGGGGCCGCCATGATGGGGGCGCGTGGCGGGGCCCGGCCCGGCCCGGCCCGGCCCGGCCCGGCCCGGCCCGGCTCCCCGCAGCTCCCCCTTGCCCCGGGGCCCCGCAGCCCCAAGAGACATAGGAAATTCGGCGAGGCCGGGGACCTCGCCTGGCCCCGTCCAGCCGCACGGCGGGCACGGCGAGGCGGGGACGCTCGTGGGCGGCCTGGGGAAGCCGGGCAGGTGCGCAGATCTCCACTGAAATCGGAAAGCGAGAGGGAAGCGTGGAGGAGCGAAATGAGAAGCAGCGCGAGGAACAGTTCTTTCAGGGTCGCTTTGCTGAGTTTATAGATTAGAGGGGTGGGGGAAAGAAAAACAAAATTACAAACATTTTACATTATTTGCTATTGGATGCGAGAAGTTTGTATTTTCAGAATGTAAGTTTTGTTGTTAAAAGTTAAAAAAGATCCAGCACGGCAGTCAGAAGGAGATAGTCCTGCAGACAGATGAAACTTTCTCAGTCAGCCTGCAGACAGTTCCTGGGCCCCCGTTGCTGTCCATAGCTTTATCAAGCAATAGTGCAGTGAGATTAAGGCTTCGTAGCAGTTCCTCATCATTTGTGGGGGCAGAGGCACGAACCAGAGTCGTGCTAATCCCCCTCTGCTGCTGCTGTTGCCTAAGAAGAGCCTCCAGCACAGGCACATGGAAGTATTCGTGGCAGAGCTTCACCTTGCTCTTCGCTTGGTGCCGTCCCTGATGGTTTTACGTGCAAAAGACCCGAAAGATAGGATAGCAATAAAGGAGGCACAAGGTATAGTAAGAAAAGTGAACTACTCCATTATTTGTCAATAGAGTAATAGAAATTTCCTGCAGATTCCAACTCTAACTTGACCGTCGCTTTCCCTGACTTTCCTTCAGAATAAAGGTGACAAGAGTACACCTTCCTAATACCCGTGGTCCTTATTCAGAGCTGCTTTGCACGCAGAAATAAGTAACACATAAAATTCTTCAGAGCCCCAGAGAACTGCCTATCAAAGTATTGTCGGCTGCCCTTTGCCGAGACAGTCGGTCTAGGAAAACCAATAAACTGTGTGCTTGGCTGTATTTGTCAGAAGAGTGTCACAGCTCTTTGAAATAGGTTTGTCTCAAAGGCTGTGTCTATCCTTTTCCTTGTGCTGAGTTGTTAAGTTCCTTTCCACTGGTCACTTGATCCAGCTGGATTTTTTTAAATGGGAATTTCTCTGATGAATTGAATCCTTCACGCATGGTATGCTCCATTGCTTGTCAAGTTTGTTAGGGCAAGGAACAATTTTGGTTGTGCTCTGTTTTTCCACAACCAACAGGAATTTTAGAGCCCTTTAGTTTTATGTGGGTCTTATATATCTGGCATAAATTTGGGCTAATAGTAAAAATATTTATTCGTTTTAGAAGATTTTACATCTTCAAAGCGAAAGCATTGGCAGGCTGAACTGCACTGCTCTGCCTCACTGACAGCTGCCTTTCCGAGAACGCGTGTTCTGCCTGCCTCCTTTGTGGTTTTCAGAGCTTAAAATCTGGCTTAACTCAGTGCTCCTCTTCTGTACAAGTGGGTGGTATGAACACAAAGACATGTGTCAGCCCCTCCTTCCTTGAGAGTTAATGCCATACAGCTTTCAGTCAGAATGTCCCTTTATTTTTTTTTATATATTTTTTTCTAGCTGCATCACATGAGAAACATCTGACCTGAGAGCAAATTAAAGGACTCCTTTATCAACCCCCCACACTGTATCATACAGGCATCAGAAATATTTCTCGGTTTCTTTTTCTCTTCTTCTTTAAACAGATCTATGAAGTCCTTTCCTTAAATGATCTCTCACAGATAATGTAAAGTATGGCAGTTCCTAAAAAGATTATGTGGCAAACTGCATCTCAGCTTCTCAACTCAGGAGGTCACAGTCTCTCCCCAGAAGCAATTGTCACCAGCCTGATTGTTGTTCTGATGTATGTGGGGACATTCTGTGGGATTGCCCTCATGTGCTTCGTTTTAGTGCTTAGAAGTTTACAGTAGGAGATCTCAGGGAGTTTTTAGTCATAAACTGTTACAATCCTCCAAATATATCCAAGGAATTGTGGCTGTTTAATTTCAGGAGGTATAAATAATACCCGGAAATAGGACTACTGACACAAATTCAAACACTGAGATGCTCCCTTGGCTTTCAAATGGAAACAGACACAACACCATCCATCAAAACAGTATTAAAAGCCTCTTATGTTTACATTGAAGATATGAGTGGGGTCAAGTCCAAAATATTTGAAGTTTCACACTAGAGTGTAGACAGTACTTCCTAAGAGTTTTGCTAGGTTTATTCCACTCTGTAAATCTGCAGTCCCTCAAGGAAAGGTCATTACTGAATACCAAAGTAAGCATCTTTCTCATAACTGAAGGATATCTGCTCAGTCATATGATTTTTTAGCATGCAGAGAGCACTCATGACTGAGTGCCAGCCATGAACAGATATCACATATTGGTGTCACACTTCTGTTGATTTTTAAAGAGTAATCCCACGTTAGCTGTACCATAAAGCCTCAGATCCAACTGAACAGTTTAGGCTTAAGCTCCAGTATTGAAGAGCATGGTGTATCCTTCTTCCTAAAGCAGATAGAGAGAAAGTATGGATTCAGACTCTCCCAGACTGTAGACTATTGGTCTGATTGCTGGAAGGACATCTCCACTGGGAGGGGATACTAACTAGTAGACAGCCGGCCCTGTGCTATGCTGTGAATGTTCATGCCATACATGTCTCCCATGGTGTTATATAGACCTGAGATCATCTCGTGCTTCATTGATTCCAGTATCTTGGTAGTCTTCCAGTGCATGATAGAAACAATGTGGATGGCTGCTTTTTAGGGTATGTAGAAATGAGCTAAACATGAGGCCTGAATCAAACAGACAAGGCCAAGGTATTGGGAGGGGAATGGGAATTAAATTTGATTAAGTCTGCAGTCAGAAAGTAATCACAGTGATGCATCCAGACCAATGCAATGCCAGCAAAATCTTACCTGGCTTATGAGTCTTACAGACTGTGCAGGACCATCAAGGTCAGCCAGTACGGTCTAGCAGGAGTAGGACTACTCCAACAGGAGCACCCTGTGCCTGCCTGGGCACAGCAGCAGAGGGAGTGTCCAGCTGCCATGGTATCCTCTAGACCACTGTCACATTCAGACAGCTTCTCCTCTCTCCTTGTTGCGTACATGCTTGTACATACTCTGAAATGTCCAGTGCACAGCAGTGGCTCTACGCTAGCCAAGCTACAGGATACTTTTTGAGGCCCTAGCATTCTTTGTCCTGTTACCTACCCCTGGTTTCGTATGACAGTTGGAGTACTTTGCCCATCACAAGGATTACCATTTTAGGTAGGAATAATCCAAGACCTGAGCCTGTCTTCACCTTGTTTTCCCGCACTGAACTCATCTAGACTGAAAACACCTCTTCCCTTATGCATTGGCCTGCTAGTTAAGGTACCGTGGCATCGGTTACAAAACTAAGGGTAGTAATTTTTCTTAGTTAGCTTTAATGCTCCACCTCTGCCATTACAAAAAAGTTTCTCTTGTCCATAGCATGCAAAATGCAGCCTTATGGCTACCCTGCTCTTCCCAGAATTGTGCTCATTTCATTTAGGACAATGTGGGGAACATGCATCCATACTGAGTCTAAAAACAGTACTGGCCTAGAAAGAGAAGTTTTATTTTTTCCAGGTAGAGCCAATAGTAAGCTCTTCTGAAAATACTAATTCCTGATTCAGAAATTATTTAGCTGCATGGAGCTGAGCATTGACAAAAATCAAATATCTCTTTAGGAGATAAATGCACTAGCCCAAAAAGCAGTGTTATGCCTTTAAAGCTGTTGGTTTCTGTTTGGCTTTCCAGATTGTGGGATAAATCCTTTAGATGACCCCAGGCTCAGAGATGTAAGCAGACCTGTTCACATGGGTAAGAAAACTATGAATTAAGACTGCTCTCTTCTGACTGAAGTCAATGGTAACTCCATAACAATTTTAACTGAAGTGAAATCAGTCTTGGAAAAGAGGAAAATACATGTTTAACAAGCATCTTTTAAAAAAGCACATAGCAGACAAAACAAGACATTCCCCATAACAGTACAGATGGATCTATGTCATTTACTTGGGCCCTCTACTAGGAGACATCGTGGGAAGGATGTGGCCAAGGAATAAAAATTTTACATTTGCATTCAAACATGCTTTTCTATTGTATTTCGAGGAGATTTGCTTCTCCATATCTTATAAAAGACAGTCTTAATATATACACTAGGGGGCACAGGCCTTCTATGCATGGATGTCTCCTTTGTAGCTGGATTGGCTGTTTGACATGCACACATGTCCACCCTGAACTCTGTTACACCGCGTGATCATCCTTTGAGAGGGTTTTGTTGTAATCAGAGTCCTGCAAAATACATTAGTTGCTCCTATAGTCCTCTATAGAGAATTTTTCTGTGAAATGTCTCTTGTTGCAAAATTCCTGACCCTACCAGAGCAATTGTTTTGAAACCGTGTTGTTTGCCAGATTCTACCACGCTGTTCAGACGCTCAGATTCAGCCCTGCTAGCATGGCTCTATCATGACCACTGTTCCCATTGGGGGAGCTGCACTTGTGGCAGCAAGGGTAGGAAATTTGAGTGAATGTAGGCAAAAATATATTTCTCACTTTCCAATGGGGCGAGAGGAAAAGCGTGCTATTTTGGTTTTTGTTAAAAAAAAATCAAGGCTTTATTGCCTGCTGTTTCTGAACTTCACTCACTTCCTCAGGCTAAGGCAGCAACTTTCCAATGGATTCATTGTCATACGCCTGAAAGCTCCTCTACACAGAGGCACTTAGAATAGTTTATCTAATTAACTTTTAAAGTAAATTAATTAAACTTGGTTTAAACCCCTTCCCCTTCAGCAGCAGTGGCCATTCCTAAAAGAGCCTTCATTGGCATTTAGTTTATTGAACTTTGCATTAGCACCATTGAATCAAGCCTTTAATTAGGTTTTGAACCAACTTAGTTAAACTGGTTCAAGCCAGTTTGACTTTCAATTATGTGGTAGCCAAAGAGTTTATTTCATTTTGAGATAAACCAAATAAGAGAGTTCACACAGGGATTTTCTACTGATCAAACAAAGCAGTTTTAAATCAAATCTACAGTTAAACCGCTGCGGCTTTTCAAAACCTTAGGACTTCTTTTTTCCTCTTGTACAATGAAACTGTAAGTAAGTAAGTTGCAGAAAAAAACCCAAGAGATTTCTTTTATAAATCAGGAAGGTTTAAGCATGGGTCTCAAATTAAGGAAATAACAGTAACTAGTACCTTGCATTCTCCATCTTCTTTATAACTTCCCTCCTCTTTCCCCCGTGTGAAAAACATCAATTGCTTCAAGAAGAACTTCAGAACTTAATTATTTTTAAGTCTTGCAAGGTGTTACACTTTGCTAATGAATCATACTCCTCATCTGTAATTTTTCATAAGCACAATTAAGGTGGCCTTTTTCCATTCCACTGCCCTATTTCACCCAAATCACCTTGGTGTTCACATGCTGCCCCAGTGATATCACTACACATCTCGCTGCTGTTTTCATGTGTAATAGTAATTTGTGCTTCCAGTGCAGCAAAACTTTGCAGGCATTACGGCTGACACTCTCCTTGGGCAAAAGGTCATCATGAGACACAGTCATACTGCAACTCTCGCAGACAGGCCGGAGTTGACTGTAGATGGTGCATAAGCTGTCTGAATTTCAGCCTGACCGTATTTGTCTCCCAGAGGCCTGACAGAACCTGGAGATACCTCAGTCAGGGTTGGGGTAAAGCACAGCTACTATCTCACAGCTCACACAACAATGTACACCAATCAAGGAGAGAGAAATAAAGAGAAAAGCACACAGACCTGGCATTGTCATAGTGAAGTTAGTCTGGCAGAAAGTCATTAGGGAATAGAGAATTAGAGAGGAGAGGACATCACAAATAAATAAAAATGACAATCTTTCATTTGAATACAAGGTGCAGAGTCTCCACAAATGTCTGTGGTATCTGTGGATATGTATTTGCTTTTTCTTAATACCCATCTGAGGAAATTAGGTTTTTGTGCAAATAGAAATGGTAAGATCCTAAGATCTTAGGAGGGAAAAATAGCAGAAAAAAACAATGCACTGTGATAGAGTAGGTGTGAGTATCTGAGCAAAGCGAGACACTGCATCAGAATCCGTGCTCAGTGATGCAGTCTGAATTCATTGACATTGGTCTTCTGCACATCAGCCTTGTGCAAATACAGACCTCAGGCAGGCAGCCTGCTTAGTCTCTGCTTGGTTCAGTCAGGAACTTTTCTGTGCCTGAAACCCTTGGTGAAAGAATAACACCACTCTGGACACATTGCCCAACAGACACCAAGCAATTCAATTCCGGCATCTGTGCTGCCATGGAAGGCAACAGAAAAATCAGCAAGACAGAGAGTGGGTGTCATGCTGTCAGAAGAGCTGCAATACCCATGTCCAAAATGAAAATTTACAGCTCTGCATGACAGAAAAAGGTGTAGTATCCTCATCTTCCCTATCATGCAAGATGAATTTACTCATATGAACATCAGGAAAAAGCAAGTGCACCTCCACAAATACTTCAGTGGTATTTGTGGATGCCTTACAGGTTTGAATGTGAATATAAAAGCTCTGATAAACAATGTCAAGATCAGAGATGTTATTTAAAAAGAAGAAAGATACCTTTACTGTAATTTAGAAAAAGAAACAGTATGCTGGTGGCTTTCTGTATGAGCAAGAGTAGCATTTAAGAGACCAATGTTTTCCTGTGCGCTCATTTCAAATGCTGAGTTTGAGACACTTTGGGCCTCATTTTTGTACATGCTGAGCAAACAGTACTCCACACTTCATGAAAATCATGAGGTTCAAGAAACACATGGGTCAGTCCAGACAGGTTTCCTTTTGGGCACACAGAAATAGAGGCATCAAAAATCACCAAGCTGTTTGGAAAATGTTGGTCTTTACCTCTCCCTACCTTAGTTTTCCCATCTGCATGATGGGCAGGATGATATTTACCCTGAGTGAGAAGTGCTTTGATATCTAAGGATGGGGTAGTGAAGTGCTGTATCTCATTAATGAAGGTAAGCAATGTCCACTGTACTGCACACAATGCCAACAGTTAGATCATTTCACACCCACCTCTGTTTTCCTCCCTAAACTGCATTTCTGCCTCCTATGTCTTTCTGCAGAGCTATTCACATTCATATTTATTCCAGTCTCTATACAGTCGGTTCTATAGCCTCATCAGATTCATTTCATTCTTCAACCCGGTGCAAATATCTTAAATGCCAGTTAAATCATTTCACCTGTTAAAATAATTTCATGGCTCAGAAGGCCAGCGTGACACTTTTTCTAAACTCAAACCCTACTTTCCTTGTTTAGGTAAACTCCTTGTGAATTTGGGATTGAGTCTAGCCTACAGATCCCAATCTGTAGTCCAAACAGCCAGCACCACAGCAGATGCATTTGGCAGCTGATGGCCAGCGAGAAGTTTTCCTAGACCTTGAAAAGAGGAACTTTTTTCTGCTGTAGATGTTATATCTGAATAAAGAACCTCTGATTCTAATCTCAATGCCAAGTTAATGCAAGGGTCTGATGGTATCTGAATAGGTACCTTGTACACACTAAGGGAGTAAGCAAGTTAGCTTTTCTGATAGTGAGGAGAGCCTTTAACCGCTAGAACCAGAGTAGTTTTGCTGCAGAAAGGAAGTGGGAGGCTTGAGCAGCAAAGAGAGAAGGGCTTGCAGCTTGGGCACTGATTTAGGATGCTGGTGGTCCAGGCTGGCTTCCCAGGTCCTGCACAGACTTCCTAAATACAACACGGAGATAGGAACCTTTCTGAGGCCTGACTTGCTTCTTAGACAGTAAGCGCTTTGACAGAGAGGCTCCTGCTTATTGTATATATGTGTGTGTTTCACTTATGTTATGAAGTTCTGGTCTTCTGGTTCTTTGGTCATTTGAATAAATTTTCAGTTCAGTGGCCAAGCCAAATAAATCAGAGCTGGACTGAAATCTGTTTGAACTGATCCACCGCAGAAATATCTGGGGTTTATTTGTGTTCACAAGAAAGACTATAAAATGTTGCTCTGAGTTGCGGAAAATATTTTATTCAACCCAAAATGGAATCTTTCCTTCTTAACACACTTACAGTAAAAAAAAAAAGTTAAATAACAGACGAGCATTACAAGATTGCTGATGGTAGTGGCCACCCTCTTCTGCTAAAGCAAGCACGTATCTAGGCTGTGTGAAACCCGGATCTTAGTGTCTTCTCCATCTGAGAGGATCTGAACCCACCTTTCTCATTTCTCACAGAGGTGTCTTGTCAAAGCTGTTCTACAACCACCAAATTTACTCCAAGGGAGGAATCTTGCCTAGTGCTATGATCAGTCTTGTCTTATAATTTGATCTTGTTACAAAGCCAGTGCATTTCCAACGTGCTGAAATAGTTCCTTTTGATGTTGACAACATCAGCGTAGTTTTTAGTGCAATCAAAACTATACTGAAAATTTGATTGAGGGGAAGTCATTCTATGCATGTGCTGAAGAGACCAGTTCTCAGCAGCTCTTATTCCTTTTTGAACTATCCAATAGACTCTTACAAATAGGATATAATTTTCTATTAAAATCTATTAGAGGGGAGAAAAAAGCATACAAATGATACCGGTGTTTTTAGGACTTTTCTAAAAAAGCTTCTC
The DNA here is from genome assembly GCF_036417845.1 of Apteryx mantelli. NCBI lineage: Eukaryota > Metazoa > Chordata > Aves > Apterygiformes > Apterygidae > Apteryx > Apteryx mantelli. The sequence goes on along the minus strand of NC_089980.1, from coordinate 24,241,848 downwards.
TTTTCTTTGCCATAAAGAAATATGAAACATAATATTTAAAGGGATACACTGAATACTTTATCTAAATTTTAGCTCATAGTGTTGGGAGGCTTTTTACTGTAAAATATTTCTTGCAAAATCTGATATGAGCGTAAGCTGACTCATGGAAGAAAAATCGAGTCATAAAGAATAGCTACTTGAACATTCACAGCAGTGAACCCTAACACGCCCGTGAGTGTGGGAAAATTGTAAAACTGATTCTAAAGGCTGACCAACCTGCTCGAAAGGAGAAAGAAAAGCTAAAGAGGAAGAAAAAACAGCAGACAGGATGAAAATGGAGAATTCAAAAATCTTAAACTCCACTTCTTTCAAAAGCAAGGCTTTTTTGGAGGCCTGCAATCCAGTTTGTGCCTGAAGTCCTGATAAAAACAAAAGAACTGTGAATAGGGATCATATTGCAAGATGGAGCTCTAAATAAACACCTACATGCTTGCATTACCCATCTCATCCCAGAAAGTAATGCACCTTCTGCCTTTATCTTCTGACCTTCTTTTGTGCTTCTGTGAAGCCACTGGAAGCATGATGCGTCTTGCTTATGGGCTTGTTGACTAAGTTTGGTCACAGTGTCTGTGTTTCCCTTGGTTTCCAAAGGTTTCCTGGCAGTCTGCAGGGTTATATGGCAATAAACAGTTATAGGAGATATTCTTCAAAAAGAGAGAGAGAGAAAGGATGGAAAAGTAAGGAAAGAAGGAAGGAAGAAGGGAGGGAGGAAGGACAGAAGGAAGGAAGAGAAAGGAAGCAAGCAAGCAAGGGAATAAGTGCTTGTTGACGGTGTCCTTCCCTGGGAATCCCAGGAGGACTGATTGATGCCAGTGCCACATATTCATTGCTCACTATGTGCTGGGCTATGATGTATCCTTTCCAGTGTGCCATAAAAGCATATTAATTCATGATGGAGACATCAAAGTGAAATGTGTGACTTAGAACAGATGTATAACTTTGCTAGCCGAAGTCCTGTAGTTATCCCCACATTCGATGTACCATGGGGCAGCAGAACAAGAAGTTTTTTTCCTTGCGGCCCCCAGGGGGAAGCGGAGAATTGATTCACCAAGGCCTCTGAATCATTGCTCTTGTCTGAGTAGCCCTTGCTGCTGTGGTTAGGGGATGAGCCACGTGCTGCTCTTCTGCTGGGCTTTACTGAGCACACCCCTAGAGCCTGGGGCCCTTGGCTTTCCTGGGCTAGAGCGAAGCGTTCGTCTCCCTCGGAGCAACCCCTCTGGGTGCCAAATAGGACTACTGCAGCAAGTCCTAAGCGGTGTCCCTTTGGGAGCCTCTGACAACTTCCCAGGTAACTCAGAAACAAAGTTTCCAACGCAGAGATTGCGCTTCTGAAGCGCAAGCAAGCAGAACGGTGCTGCAAAACAAGAAAAGCCAGGGAGCTCCTGCCTGACTCTGCCCTCTCCCTCTGCAGGGCAGCGTGGCGCCCTCGCTGAGTCGGGAGCACGCAGTTTTGTTGCTCTTCTCGCCTTCTCTCTCCTTGCGAAACTTCCCCAGGGCTTTCTATCCTCTCGCACCCTGGGCAGCCTTTCCAGCTCACGCCGGGCCTCTTCCCTTAGTGTCTGACCCATCTGGTTGGGGGCTTTTGAGCTTCTGCTTCGCAGCCTTGGCAAAGCATTTCTGTCAGCGGGGCTGGGGCTACAGCCATCAGTCTGGCTGTTGCGTTTGTGAGGATGCTCCTCATCTAGCCCTCGTTTGACCTTTCCTGCGTGGTCTCCTGAATAGCCTCTTTCTGGCTGCTTTGGATTTAATTCTAGGTTCTCCAGCTGTGTGGGGAGATCAGTGTCACAAGCAATGTTCATAATGAAAACAGAAATCTTTTCCCAGTTCCTCCCCATTTCTTCTATAAAGTAATAAATGCTCTGTGATTTCAATGACACTGCTTCTGTAATGGAATATCCGTGTACCTAAGTGATTCTCTCAGATTTCAAGTCTCTCAGTGGCTTCTCTAAAGGAAAAACTGCATGTAAAATGCTAACTAAGTACATTTTGCAAATTAAGTAAACCGGAGATATATGCAAACCCCACTTTCTTTGATTTGGTTCCCATGCCTTTATTTGACATTTAAAATTTAGAAACCAAACCAACAAAATCAATAATGTCCTACAAACCATTTAAATTAAACCCTCTCTGCAGGATCGAGTCTTTCAGTAAAAGAAAGGTTTGATTTAGAGCCCGTAGGAATCAGTGTTTCTCTCCCCTCGAGCCTTTGGATCAGGCCCTGGGAGTTTTATGAAACACTGGCAGAAGCATTGGAACAATAAACATTAGCACAATAAGCACGAGCACAATAAGCATTAGAACAACAAGCATTAGAGCACTATGGGCAGAGCTAATTGATGGGAGTCTGGAAAGAGCAAGGAAGGTCTCCTGGAGCTGCCTGAGGATCGCTGAAGGCCTGGCCCACACAGATGCAGGGAGCAGATCAGCTGGACTTTGCTATTAACCTGCAGGGAGAGAACACTGGGGGAAAAAAGGGGCTCTATATGGCAGCTGAGAAACTCTCGATGGCCAAGGCAAGAAGAGACAGCTAATGATAATCTTGCAATAACTACTACAACAAAAAAAGCTAGTGCAATAACAGTATAAAAATAATAGCTGTTACCAAGAACTGGTACAAGTAACTTGCCTGGTGTGTTGGTTTTACCAAAGTTCATCACATAAACATGACGATATAAAGCGATACTGAGGGAAAAGGCTTTAGCTGTGGTCTGTGGTCCATAAGACCGTGAGCTGTGGATCGTGGGGGGCTCAGGAGAGGCTCCTGAGCAGAAACATGAAGGATGTTTTCAATCCAAAGTGTGAAAACAGAGTCATTGGTAAGAAACATAGCAAAAGAAATGCTGAGGGATGGGAGAGGTCCCCAGTCTGGCAAGCTTAGGAGTCATTTGTCAGAGAGCGAATACTTGGTGAGCACCCCCGGGGTGCTGTGTACTAGTGAGAGTCTCCCTGGCCCTTAGCACAGCCCCTGCCCTGCGGGGGAACAAGTCTGGCCAGGGCACACAGTTAGCAGGGAACACAGCCACAGTGGGGGGCTGGGTCCGAATGTCTCTGACAGCTCCCCTTCGATACTGGTGCCCGCACGAGGGCTCAGTCAGGGCACTGGGATGGGTAAATCCCCATCCTCCAGTTCCCTGTCACGGGCCAGTCTCTTCCTATTCAGTGTCATTGCCCCAGGGCTGGGGATCCCCTGGGAAAATATTTTCATAATTGCTATTGCCCTTCCTCACACTGACATGGGCTTTCCTGGGGGAAGGACTTGGTTTATGACTGGGTATCTCAATACAGAGCAGAGGCCGTCAATGCGCTCCCAGCACCCAAGGGTGGTTACGGCATGGGGCTGATGGGCAAGATAGCCCTTACTCCTCTCTCTGCTAATGACTCACGGCATGGCCTTGGGCATAACACTGCAGCTCCTGTTACCCTCAGTTCTCGTACTTGTACAGCAGGGAGTACCGGATTCACCACTGCAAAATGCTCTGAGGTCTTTCAGTTGTAGCTGCGGAGAGTTCCTTATAAACCATTCATCTTTTTAAGTCAGCAGCTTGTTAAAAGGAAAGGCTGTCTGATATTCTTACCTTAAATGCGGATGGAAAAAATACGTCTAACCAGTGGAAACTAATTTGAATTCAGTAGATTATTCAGTAGCTTGTATGTAAATCCTTGCTCTCAATTTTTGAATAGTACAAGTGAAAAAAGGAAATGTGGAAAAAAGTACTTCCTTGGAGACTGTGTTTGACTGGATTTTGAACTGAATTCTGAAAAAGAGAATTTCATCAGTTGCTAACCCAGAGACAGCTGTGTTTCTGGAGTAGTTTTGCAGTATGATACCTGATCCACAGCCCATTCTAATCAGTAAGTGTTTTTCTTTGGACATAAGTGGGTCACATATGAGGACTATCATTTGTATTTCCTTTAACATTCATCAGCCATTTGGGGATTTTTCAGGGATAACCTAAATGCTAGAGAAAAGGCCAAAACTTATTTCAGGTATGATGTAATCCATTTTAATGGAGTAATCCCAGGGACTGATCTGGTTTATTATTCTCAAATTATTATAATTATTTCAAATGTAATCAAAATTAATTAAAGGCTTTCAAACCCCACTGATACTCTAAATTGCTGCAATAATTTAATTGCATTTACTCATGAAAAAGCTTCCATAATTGTTAATGCTTAAGCTTATTAGTGGAAAATATTTGACTGTAATCTCATTCCATAATGGTTTGGAAAAGTGAGTGCTGTAACAGCTACTCTAATTCAGTTTGCCCACAATGCAACTAATGTTTCAATGAAGCAAAATCAACCAAAACTCTTCTACGTTTATATTCTCAGTGTGTTACATGCAGTCTAAAATGTTTGAAAATTAAAATGAAAAATAGACCATCAGAGTTTTTCCAAAACTAACCCGTCAAGACTACCTTGTCAAAGACAGCATGTTTCACGGAGAACAGGTTAGACCAGATGTGGGTATTCTAAACTGATCCATTGTTGGAGATAGGACTTGATGAAAAACACAGTTTTTCAGAGAATGCTGAGCCCTGCCTCCCACTTTTACAAGTCGCTTTATCTGGCAAGTGCCTCTGATTCACCACAGCCTTTAGAAAAAGTCACTGAGATTCATTCAGGCGTTAAGAATGGAAGAATGTAGTTTTGATAGAGAAAAAGGTGAGAGTTACAAATCACTTTTTTAGTGGAAAATGAAGTGCAATACCGACTCCAGACAAACTCCCATTTCTGGTAAACTTGAGAGACATCATCTGTTAGCAACAGCCAGGCAAATCTCGTCAGCAGTTAAGTGTCCTGCACCCTGCCTGGGAAAACCATCATCCCTCTTTTTCCAAAGCAGCCAAAAGTTGAGGCACATGTTGTTTTCATGTAAATATCAATGAAATGCTTGTTCTTAATGACAGCTTGTATTTGAGGGACACTGTCCTGCTTCCAGCCATTTTTTGGCCGAAACTTAAGTCTTTGTGCCTGACCACCTTGGTTGCTGAAATTGCTCCGACACGACTTTTTCTGCGAGGGAAAGGGGAAGGATTGCTGGGTTGCCAGGGGTGTGAGGACTCCCCTGTTACCGGCAATATGTTTTTCTTTGAGACACTGCAACTGCAAATGCTGCTCGGATTCTTGCCATGGAAGTTTATTTTTCCATCAGACGGCAAGCAAGCTAGGAGAGTGTGAGAAAACAGAGGCAACGAGTGTTATATCCCCGTGCAGAGACTCGGGCTGGCCACCAGCCAGCAAGGCCGGCACTGCAGTTGTTTAGTTAAAAGAAAATATGAGAAAAGTAATGTTTGATGACAATCTAATGTCGGGGCCCGTGACATCACCTGTTCCCAGCTGCTGATTAATCATGTGAAAGAAATTAATTTCAACATGGAAGAGCGTGAATCTAACTACTGGGACAAATAACTGCATTCATAAAGGACATAGGAGGGAAGAATTTGTCAAGTGTTTGGTCAAATTAGATCATTTCTTTTAGAACAGCCCCAACCCCCAATTCTCTGTGTCGATGTCAAATTCATTACTGAATCCTTGGGGCCTGATTCCACTCTTACATGATTCAGTCTTCTGGCTTCAGCAGAATTACTGCAGATTGATTTACCCATGAGTAGAACTGAGCATCAACTTGAGGAAGAGGAGATGGGAAAATGGCATGGCATGAAAGTAAAACCGCAGACAATGTAGGAGTTTCACTGAGGCTGAGCAGTGAAAGAGCCTCTGGCACGGGCCTCAAGGGTTTGGGGGAGCTTTCCTAGGGTGCTCAGCACTCCCAGTATCACGGGGAGTTTGGGCTCTGTCTGTCTCCCGATTTCAGCTTTCAGAAATATTCCTAAGAGTTCATAGACCCTGTGTATACTTGTCACTTCCCATCCAGGCAGACTTCCCAGGAGAAGGAAGGAGGGTGGGAATGCACCAGTACAAGTACCGCGGGGCTTTCACGTCAGGGCTTGGGAAAAGTAAGATACCACTTAAAAACTCTGCAGGTGAGATCACTGTTCAGACAGCAAATTTGATGGCTGAGATTTTGTTAGATGTTAGGGTTCGTCTCCTAGTTTCCAGTGGTCTCAAGAGGGCAAAGGAAACCCTGCTGAAGTCAATGGCAAAATGGACATTGATTCGAAGAAGACCAGAATTTCACCTGTTATTTTGATGTCCCTTCCAGTGTCTCTCCGGCAACTTTAATGTGGTGACATCCAAAGGAGGACTGAGCCCAGATTTCTGAGTAGGACAGCTCTGATTAACTCTGTTTTATGGTTCATCACTGACACACGACTTTCTTGATTACTAAGTCAGCCTCCAGCAGTCTCTCTTGGAGGTTTCAAGTCTGAGTATGCTCGTAAAACCTTCCTGCCAAAAGCAAGGCCCTCATATAAGGTTTGTACCTGCACAGATTCCAAATTTCCATTTGTCTAACTTTAAATACTGTTCCATCAACTATAATAAATCACAGTCTGCTCCCCTCTTCCTCCACATCTCTTTCTGAAACAATAAAAATGGCAGATGATTCCCCGATGACCACTGTTGCTGATGACGCAAATAGCACCTCACTTACTGGATCCTGTAATTCTTGTCCAGCACCATCCATCACCTTCACAGAGGAGAAGAGAGGTTAAGTAAACTGTCTTTTAATGACAGATGGGTCTGTAAAAAAGAAAAAGAAGATGTTTCATTGTTCTAACATTTTGTTCCTTTTTGGAAATGTCAAAAATGTAAAACAGAAGGAAACAAAGGTTTTTTCTTGTAAAATACACTTGCAATTCAGTCCAAAAACGACCCTGAGGAGAGTTAAAGAAATTTGGTCATGCAGTGAGTGAAGTGAATATCCTTGCCAACAAAAGATGGATGTTTCCGGGATACTCTCTGCCTCTCCTATCAGAAAAGGTCATTGCAAAGCATTTCTCTGGTACTTGTTATCAATATTTCTCCCTCTCCCTGAGTCTGGAGATGGGATGGTGGTGTCAGCTGGCTGGAGCTCTTGCACTCTTCCAGTTCACCTATTCAGGATGAGGGTGTCCTCAGCTGGAAAAAGACAACGTAAGAGAACTGGCAAACCTGAAGCAGTTTATCATATGGAGACACACTTGAAAAGTAAATCCTTGGAGCTTTATCCAGGTGTGTCCTTCCGGCTCCTCATAAAATGCACCTGAAGAAAAAGCTTCACTCTGTTCTCAGTGGAGAGAAGACCCCAGAGGCTTTCAGCTTTTGCAGTGCCTTTAGCTGGGGTTGCAGGCCACGTTCACAAGGTGAACCCTCTCCCTGTAGGCTGGGCTGCGCACCATCTCGGCGAAGGGGCAACATCTCCACCAGCAGTTGCTGTGCCTCGAGAAGGTCCAGCTGAGGGAGGCCTGGGAGTCCCCCTCCAGGCAGCAGATAAGCCTCCTTGCCATGCTCCTCTGCTGCACCACCCTCCTGGGGCTCTGCCTGCCTCAAGCCAGCCTGAGGTCCCAGATAACCCAGTCCTTAATGCTGCTAATGGGAATCATGCTAATGTGATATGGGGCCCAGGCAACGAGGACTACTCTCTATGGATCTGTCCAGAAATGAGGAGCGCAAAGGATGAAAAAGGATCAAAGAAGCAGTGGGAAGAAAACAGTGGCTCTGCTGAGAACTGCAGGCACCACACCTCTCCTCTTCCACCCTCACTTTTGTATCTCATTAAGGTACTTAGGTGAATTCCCCTGGGAAAAACAAGCCCTGAGAGGGGCCACCTGGAATTCTGTGGCATTGATCCCCATCCAGCAGGAAGCAGGGAGCAGATACATATTAGGAACCCATTAGAGCTGCAGCCTCACTCATCAGCTCACATTCAGCAGGCTTGCAAATGGATGAGTAATGTTTCCTCCAGTTCTAATGGATTTTTAGATAGCTAATTTTAAGCAGCTCAACACTGTTAGTACCTGCCAAACCACAAAAGCTCTTTCACCTCTCCCACTGGAAAAAAGAAATGGGCAGCCCATTCCTCAGAGCACAGAAGAGCAGCGCAGAGAAGGCCATGGTTGTGAAGAATCGCAAACTTCATGGAGAAGTGAGGGACCATTCCCACTCTTGAAATCCGTCCTCTTACTCAGGCACCTAAATATGCATTTAAATGCCTCAATTTAGTTACACAGAGATGAGTCCCAGACAGCTGGGACAGTTTAGCCTGGAGAAGAGAAGACTGAGGGGGGATCTTATCAATGTGTATAAGTATCTGAAGGGACGGTGCAGAGAGGAGGGATCCAGCCTCTTTTCAGTGGTGCCCAGCAACAGGAGGAGAGGCAACGGGCACAAACTGAAACACAGGCAGGTCCCTCTGAACATGAGGAAAAACTTCTTTACTGTGAGGGTGACTGAACACTGAAACAGGTTGCTCAGAGAGGTTGTGGAGTCTCCTTCCTTGGAGATATTCAAAAGCCATCTGGACACAATCCTGGGCAACGTGCTCTAGGTGACCCTGCTTGAGCAGGGGGGTTGGACTAGATGAACTCCAGAGGTCCCTTCCAACCTCAACCGTTCTGTGATTCTGTGAAAACTCCAGCCATAGAAACTTGCCCAAGTTTAGAGAGCACACGGTAGTAAAGTGGGAAATGTCAAAGATCTGAAACCTCTGTAATCTGCAGCAGTGGGTTAAAAATCTTCTTAGATGTGTGCCCTTCCAGAGATAATTAACTCCTCCAATTCAAGAGCAACTTGGAAACACACGGAGGTGGAGGAAGGGCAGCTCAAGAGGAAGTTTGTCCTGGGCAAACCAGACAGAGGAGGCAGGAGCACAGCAAGGAAAACTACACTGTGCTGCTGAATTTGCTGCTGAAATCCAGAACTGAGGAGGCAGCTCAGAGGGCCCAGCTCTAAGCGTGGATGTCTGCGGGGCAGGGGCTGGGGGCAGCAGGGAGGCAGGGCTACGGCTGGTACAGGCTGGGGATGGAAAAGCTGTCCTGGGTGCCGCTCAGCAGGCCACGTTGCGGGTGTATGAGCACATAGAGGTGCGTTCACCTGCGAGCGCGCCAAGAAGAGCACGTGACGGAGTGGTCTGTGTTGTGTGCGTGCTCACGTGCGATCATCCTAGCAGTACCTCTGCTCACACATGGTGTGCGTTTGCACCCGTGTTATGACTGGGCACACACATACGTGTGCGCACAAACTTGTGGTAGGAATGAAAATGTGCCTAGGTGGGCATGTATGCTATTATTTCCATAATGGCTTTACCTATCGCTAGTGGTTCAGAGGAAAGTGGAAGCTTTCCTAGCATGATCCAGTATGTGGATTTCAATGTGTCTGGGAAAGGTATTCTTGCCCAAGACAATTTTACATGTAAGGACTGGTGTTTTCCAGTGACTGCTATAATACAGCTGCTTTTTCAGGATCAGGGGTCCACTGATCTTTGCAATTTGTTGCATGGCAATGAACAGTACTACATACGGAAAATAATACGGATAATACACTGTTGTCTGGCAACATCATTTAAGAATATTTTCATAGCTCTGTTGCTTTAGCTATTCAAAATTATGGAGAATCAACTTAGATCTGCAAGTTTATTAAAATCTGCTGTACTCATTCAAAGTTGGGCATTTTTCCTTTCACAGACTTAAGGACAGAGAAAGGTAAACATCTGTGCTTTTTCCTGGGTACTTTATTAGAAATATTTTGGTAAATCCTTAAAATATATTATTATGCCACAGGCTTTCAGATGAATGCAAAAATAGATACTTGGAGAGAGCCAATATGCCTTATTTTAAGTTAGATGTCCACATCCCAATATGGGCTTTAAAATTATTAATCTTGTCTTCTGCAGTGCTCTCTCTATCCCAGTTTTTCAAAACACAGAGATCACTTGTTACAGAGTGGAATCTTTGACATCATTTCTTGTGATTTCGTGTTCATCTCATCCCTAAAAGGTGCGGTGGAGTCTCGCAGCTCTGGAGCACTGAATATGCCCATCCTATTCTGCAAAACCCAAAAGAGTGTATGTGACATACTGCACACTTAAAAAAAAATAGCTTGTCTTCTTCCTGCCGTGGTCATAGCTATCTCAAACAAATGCAAAGCTGCCCAATTATGGTTATGTGGTCACAGTCTAGTGGAATAACTGCGACCCATGAATAGGAAAAACCTCTTCAGACAATGAAGCAGTATTTGAACCCACATTCTTTTATGCCCACAGACTTAGGTACAACTTTTAATAGGCCTTAGGGTCCAACAGTGAGGGATTTCCCATTTGAATTTAATTTTTACTGAACCTCAGTAAAATGTAACAATACACATTTCATGTGTTCCTAGTGCTTCTTCTTAGGTCTGTGCAAAAAAAGGAAATATTAATGCTGAATCATGGGTTACTCCCCAAACAGGCAGATGTGTCTGTGTTCTTATTACTAGCAAATGGGAACCGTGGGCCCGCTTGCTGCTGCAAGGCCCTGCTGCAGAGCAGCGGAGCACAGCTGCAGCACACCCCGACTGCAGAGCTGGGCTCTTCTCCGGCACCAGGAAAAAAACAGGAATAGCAGCACGGAAACTAATGAGCATTCCCAGACATAAAACCAGTGCGCATTCACATCAGACCTTCGTATCTTCATCCTGAGTAGTTTACTAGCTGAGGGAAAAATCAAGGTAGCGCTGGCATATATGCATTGCATCAAGGCGAATGGTAACGTTGTGCTTGTGATAGGGTTCCTAAACTGCCTCGTGTATCGCGTGTCTGTATAATTCCTTGCTGAAGTGCTTAGCTATGCATAATATTTTCCATACGTACATTTTTAAAGCTCTTGAGCTCTGTAACAGTTCTCCAAAGTCCTGCTGCAAAATCTAGAGCCTGTGATCCAACCCGATTTACTTAGCACAGCACTAAGGCTTTGCATGTGTGTGCTGTGCATGGATGTATAGCATGTATGCATCCTTTCCTCCAGGCACTTTGAGTCTGAAACTTCAAGCAAATCACAGCCACACACAAGACATCTTAGTACGTATTGCCTCTTCCACAGGCAAGCAAACCAAGGCAGAGCAAGCCACATTGCTAACACCCCGCAACGAGGCAGGGAGAGAGGCAGGAGCAGACTGCCAAGATCCTTGGCTGGGTTTCTCTGCAGCACTGAGCCATATCACTTGGTGCAGCATGGGGCGAGGTGCAGGGAGAAATGTGCGGAGGAGGCTCCTGGGGGACAAAACTGGTTCCTCTGTAGTCTGGGTGGATGCGTGCTCGTCCGAGCTCAGGCAGACGTGGGTGGCAGTACACAGCATGCCCTAAATTACACTGGCTTGCGACAGGTGCCTCTGCAGAGCCCCGGGTGCTTGCTCCCTGCACAGAGGCCGGTGCAAAAAATATTAACCAGTCACTCCTGAATCCTGCCATCATACATGTCTCTGTGGGATAGGAAGGAGGGGAGCAAATAACCAGTTAACCCAGCTCTGACCTAGCTGAGAGCTAGGCAAACCAGCTGCTTTCTGACCTGTTTCACCACCGAAGCAATGCAAAAGTGCCAGTGCAGAATGAGCCCCTGAGCCCTACTCTGAGTCCTCTGCTTCGCCTGCCCACCCAGCCTGGGCAGAGCAGAAATGTGCCATTCCTGGACAGTCACCCTCCTGAATAGCAGCCTATTCTCAGCACATACTTCAGTCTTGTATTTCCTCCCAAGTCTTCTGTGGTTCTTTCACTTGTAAAATATTAGTCAAACTCATTCTCTGTCACACTGACATAAACATAAATTAAGTTTGCTGACTGTGTTTATCCATTTACTTCTACATTTTACACAGCTGTAAGATTCAACTAACTGGTGACGAAATGCCATAAAATACTAACTTCTACTGCAAGGATGCTGACAGTCCTTCTGATGCTGAAAGGGATGAACGGTGACAGTTTGGAGAATCCATCTTTAAAATACAGTGAAGGCTGTCTTATCCAACCAGTCCGAGAACTGACAGAGAATAATACTTTAAAAAATGAATCTTGTAGTAAAGGAGGGACAGAAGAAGGAGGATACTTGAGGACTGTAGTTGTTTTTATGATTAGATTTTAATGATTTTTTTTCCATTTTGCTTTTCCAATTCAATTAATACTAAGCAGGTTGTGGTCTGTTCTGTGCTATTCTATCCTTATAATGCAGCCCACACCATATTAATTGAGTGCCTCCAAGCATTTAAGAGAATAGTGTGTCTAACATCTGTCATGCAACTGTTCTCCCCTCTCCATGAAAGGAGGGATTTATGCAGTACAGCGTCTTGTTTCGGCGGGGTTTTGTTTGCTTGTTATTTTGGTTTGGGTTGGGGAAGGGGTTCTTTAAGTCAGTATACATGTCTCTCTGTGTTCCTCCCAAGGAAAATAGGTCAGAGAAATATGCCACGCACCTGGAGTAGTGGAGACTGCTGAGACTTGCAGCACCCCCCTGTCCTGGGGCGACTATTCCCAAGCCTCGGCCCCTCACAGCGATGAAGTGAGCATCCCTGGGCCAGAGGAGAGAGAGGGTCACAGTCATCTTCTTCATGCTTTAGGGCAACCTTTTAGGTACTACCGCAGGGCTCAGCGTGGCAAGCCTTGGCCTAAGGACCAGGACGGTGTCTGACTCCAGAGGAAGGCGGTGCGTGAAGCAAAGGCCAGGCCTGCTGTGCTCCCGGCAGCTCGCGCTGGCCGAGTCACAAGGCACCTTGTCTGCAAGGGATCCCCCAGTTCTGGACGGCTGCACCCAGGAGTCAAAGCAAAAAGCTATCTAGGTCCACAGCAGAGGCTGAAAGCTGTAAAAACCGAAAGGTTTTTACACACCTAGGACAGCTCCATGCCCTTCTGTAAGTGTTTATCTCAGGAATACGTCCTGCAGCATATACGTACCCTCCCTAAGTGGAAGATCCTGCTCGTTTTGATGGACTCTCTTGAATAAGGACAAGTTGCCCATGCAAAAGTTTGCTGGATCCAGTGTTTGCGTATTAGAGTCTTATCCCAGCCTGCTTCAGTATCCTCAAGCACCGCAATAATTTTCTTTGGAAACAGGAAGTATAAATTCATATGAAGAACATGATCTTTATCAGTGATTTAAGCAGAAGTAAGATTGTTTGGGACTGAGACTGACCCTTTTACTTGAAGAACCTGTGCTGAGATTGCAAGCGGGTTGGAGCAGGACCATCTTTTGGTTCGTTTTGTGCAGCACCTAGCGCAATGGTGCCGAAGCCACGGCGAGGGCTCCTTGGCTGCACGCAGCAGCCACTGCACTGCTAATGCCTGAAGATGTCCATCTGCGTCCATGAAAGAAACCTGCCCACTTTCTTTCCTCCATCCCTGCTCCTTGGCTGGACTAGCAACCTGTTTCAGTGTGTGCTTTTCATTTAGTCTATCCTCAGACGCGCAGTTTCCACTTGATTGGAAACAAGTGTGCTGCACGTTGTCTGCTCTTTCTTCACTATATAACGTGGACTGCTGCCGGGGTCCAATCTGGAGACAATTATTTCTCTCCTGTACCTACTCGTTCTAAAAAGCAATTTATCCCTGCATTTTATTTTTCTCCTTCCACTTTTATTAGCCACTTCATGAAGAGGAGCCTGATGTTTTATATGACACCCACAGAACAGATCTAGCTCTAGACATCACATATTTCAGTAACGTGATGAAATTCTGCCGTATTTTAAGACCTTGTCTCCGTTAGTGAGTCTTGTATCAGTATACACACTGCAGTGAATTCACTCCTCCTTTCTCCTATTCTGTACAGATAGGAATATCAGATGAATATCAGACGGTGCTTGAATTTGTGTGACTTTAAGAAAGGGCTTTAAGCACCCATTGTGGTTATGCTGTTGTAAATACCCTTTATCTAAACAGCCTTCCAAGATGGTCAAAACATACACGTGCAGATATGTAGTAGTACTTGGAAGTATCATAGTGCAGCTCTTTCAGCAAGGAAGATATGTGTTAATCTGCATGTATTCCTGAATTTATTATTTCTATCAAACATTCCTATTTTTAGATGTCTGTATGCAGACATGAGGGAATAGGAGCTACAAACAACCAAAATCTGCAGATATTGGCACACATGAGTAAGCTTCTCCCATGAATAGCGCCATTATACTCCGTGGGGTCACTTCTGCGAGGAGAACTGATCCCATAACTTTATTTCATGAAAGACCAGTTCTTAACTGAGCACAGACACTGAGGGAACAGATTTGAGTGGAAAGAGTCTAAAAATCTCTTTTCCTGCGGTGAATTCAAAATAACATTTCTCTTAGTGGAAAAACAAACATAAGCTCATTTTGGGTGTCTCTCTCTGTCTGCCTGCGGGATTGGCAATCCACACCTTCTTCTGCACATTCAGAGACCTTCCTGCCCCTGTTTACACTCTGGAGGTTGTGTCTTAATTACAGAAAGCTGATCCGCTGTAACACCAATTTCCCCCTCGAGGGGAAATTCCTAGCTGTGAAATCCCAGCAGAGACAAATTGCAGGTCTTTTTTTTTTTTTCCCCCTTGGCCAGTCCAAATCGACCCCAAAACTGCCACCTGGGTTTGACCTTGACTACTACTTTGAGAACAAATTGCAGTGCCTGCTCTCCTGAAGTGCTGACATAGAGACAACTATTTCCAATGAGTTATCTTGATACGAAAATCATGCTGTATCACAGCCAGGAGCCTGCTCCTGCTGCCAAGTGGGACCCGTGCCTGGGGGCTGCAGGAGCAGGGAAAGTGCTGGCTGTGGCCTTTCCTGCATCAGGAAGGACGGCCCTGGTCCTGAACGCGTTTCGGTGCAGTCCTGCCGAAACCTGGGGCAGAGCCGTGGCTGCTGGATGTGACCGTGAGAGCTTACCCCACTTGGCCATCCCCGGGAGCCCCAGCCTGCCGCGTTGCCCGTCTGCAGGTCGCCGACACCGATGCGACGTGCCCACCAAAAGCTACGCAAGCCTGGCGGGGAGGGCTTTGCGCTCCCCTGGGGCTAATGGGAATGACCAGCATGATGGAAAGCAGGGCAGGATCAGGACCAAGTTGTGTGGGGGAGAAAGGGGATGCTGGGCAAAACGGCTATGCCTTCGGGAGGGTGCACGGGGACATCGGCAACCTTTCGGCCTTCGGACCTGTGGACATAGGGACCATCCTTCCTCTTGCCCGTGGTACGCAGGGGAGGAGCACGAAAGCCGGTTCATCCAGGGAAGCTGGAAAGCGAAACGCAGGTTGCAAGAGGACGGTGGGAGGGTTTCTCTGCCATTTGCCCCTCTGAGAAGGCAGGCTTTGCAGGCGAGCCGCAGGGCCGGGGAGCCCCGGCACCCCCCGCTGCGCGGGCAGGCCCCACGCGGGCTTTGTGCAGAGCTCGGCTCAGGCGTGCAAAGGGTTGCAGCGAGACACGGTGCACGCTAAGGCGAGGAGTGGAAAATGGATCGTGTATCTTTAACCCACAGAGGCCGAAACGTGTTTTTTTTCATAGTTAACAATGGAAACTTTTTTTTTCAGTGTTTCCCTCCAGCGGTCCTGCCAAGCAGCACAGCGAGAGCGAGAGAGAGAGAGAGAGAGAGAAAAAAAAAAGAAACTTGTTCCGCTGAGTTCAACCCCAGACAGGCTCACAACTTCCTTCCTGCTTTCCTACCCCCTCCCTCCGCTCTCCTCCTTCTCTCTTCGCTTCTCCCTCCGCTCCTCGCCCCGCGCTTCCAGCCGCACCGGGAGCGGGCGCCGGCGGCCGCGGCGCGGACCTGGCCGCAGCGCGGAGCCGCCCGCGCCCGCGCAGCCTCCGCCGCGGAAGCGGGCGGCGGGGGGGGGGCAGAGCCCGGCGCCCCCCGGCCCCCCCCGAGGGGAGAGGAAAGCTGCCTAAATACGGGCGCGGAGCGGCACTGCCGGCCGGGCGCCGGGGCTGCGCGGCCGCGCCCGCGCCCGCGGAGATGGTTGCTGGAGCGCGCAGCGGCCGCCGGCGCCGGCGGGCGCTCCCGGGCGGCGCGCACTGAGCGCGGAGCCTGCTCGCAGGTAAGCGCCGGCACCGGCAGCGGCACCGGCCGGGAAGTGCCCCGGGGCGGCTCCCGGCGGCGGCCCCGGCCCGCTCCGCGCCCGCGGGGAGCCGGGGAAGGGGAAGCGGGGGGCGAGCGGCGCCGCCGGGGTCGCCCCGGGGGCTGCCGCCCTGTGCCCGGGGCAGCCTGGCCCCCGCGGCTCTCCTGCACCCGGACCCCCTCCCCGAGCGGGCCGCCCCCCACCCGCACCCCGTGGGCCCTCCCGCACCCGAGACCCGGCCGCGCTCCCCGTGCCGGCGCTGAGCCGCGCTGCTGGGTGCCGGGGGTCCCGGCGATCGGGGGGCGCCCCGCCAAGCCCCGCCGCTGCATCCGGGCGATGCCTGGAGCGATGGGGAACTCTTAGTTCATGCAGTCGCTGGGGGCCGAACTTAGAGCCTACAGGACGGAGGCATTTCGCTGCCTCTCGCCTCGCAGGGACATGCAGGGATACCACTGACAGCATCATTCGCGTGTGCTCCCGAAGACGTGTGCGCCCGTAAGCAGAGCCTGCACACAAAGCTGCGTGCTCAGGCAGGCAGCCGGCGTGGGGAGATCTCGCAGGGTCCCCGTGCCCCAGCACGGGATGAGGATTGCAGCGCCAGCGGTGCACAGAGCAAGCAGGCACAAAGGCAGACGTACGAGAGCACAGAGACTTGCAAAGAGCCACCTACAAAAGCAGAGTGCCACACACACGCACGTGCACGCACACACACACACACACGCTCACCCGTGACAGAGCAAACGGCAAAACACGCCTGTACGTGGGATCCAGGCTGGGACGGGGGGACGGGTGCAGCAGCCGGCGGCCAGGCGCGCGTGGGGCAGGCGTGCCGAGACAGGGCATGCGTGCAGCTGGACAAGCCCGTGTTGCTGCGGACGAGTAGGGGGGAAAACAGGGGAAATGGTGCAACCAGGTAGCCTTCCTGTATCAGCGAAAAGAAATCCCCGCTTGAGGCGAGATCTTGGCAGGTCGTAGGTGACAAACCGGAAGCTGGCAAATTTGAGCTGTTTGGAGTTTTTTCCTTCCTTCAGAAAAAGTCAGCACTGGGGCCAAAACCTGAAAGCTTCCAACTTTCAGCCAGCACCAGCTGGCCAAAGCTCCCAAACTGTGCTGGGGGAGCAGCCGCTGGGGGCTCGGTGCCCTCCTGGACCCTGCGGCTGCATGGAAAGACAACCCGGGGGCAGGGAGGGCGGCAAAGTGGGGGCACCGCAGCCCCAAATCCTTGCACCCCTAGGCCGAGACCCTGCAGGTGGCCAAGCTGGGTCGTGTCGCCAGAGGCGGAGCATCCAGGCCGCGTGCAGGCGTGTGCAGGGGCCGTGGCGGGGGGCCGCGCACAGACACCCCTGTGCCGCTGGGAGGAGGGAAGGGCCGGGCCAGCTGTGCGCACAGCTGGGGGGCAGGCCCAGGGAGGGGGCGCAGAGCCGCTCTCACCACTTCTCTCTCTCTCTCTCTCCCCAGACGACCCGTTTTATGGAGCTGCAGGCCGGGGCTGGCCCAGCTCCCCTGCCGCCCCCCGGTGATGCCCCTGGTCCCGGCACGGAGAGACCCCCGGCAGCCCCGCGGAGCCTGAGCGCGGAGGCGGCGGCGGCGGCGGCGGCCCCCCTGTGCGCCCCGGCTGACTACTATGGCCGTGTACTGCTATGCGCTCAATAGCTTGGTGATGATGAATAGCAACAGCGAGGTGACAAGCGGCGGGAGCAAGACGCCGCCTCCCCCCGGACAAGTGCTCTCCGGGGGCCCGGAGACGCCCGGCAGCTGCCTCCCGCTCCCCGTCTTCAGCCCGGCCCCCGCGCGGCCCCGGTCGCCGTGCCGCGGCCCCGCTTTCCTCTTCCCGCCGCCCGAGGAGCCCCCGCGGGCGCCGGGCAGCCCCGGGGGGCGGCGGGGCAGCCAGGGCGGCGAGGGGCCGCCGGGCCCCGCCACAGCGCGCCACCTGCAGCGGGAGCTGCACAACGTCCAGGTGAACCAGAAAGTGGGGCTCTTCGAGGCGCACATCCAGGCGCACAGCTCCGCCGCCCACCCCCCGCACAGCCCGCGCAGCCCCCGGCCGCCCTCGCCCCGGCCCCGGCCCGCCAGCCCCACGGCGCCCGCGGCGGGACTCGGCCCCGGCCCCCGGCCGCGGGCCTACGGGCAGAGCGAGGCCCCCGATGGCGGCGGGGCGCGGGGCCAGCCGAGCGCCACGGGCCCCCCCGGGGGCTCGGCGGCGACGGAGACGCAGAGTGGGGGGCAGGCGCCGGGCGGCAGCCCCCTGCAGCCGTCGGGGCCCGGGCCGCAGCGGGGCGAGGTGGTGGTGGCCCCCGCGGGACTGGAGGGCCGGTGCCCGGCGGGCGGCGGGAGCATCCCCGCCGTCATCGTTACGGACCTGGGGGGCCCGGAGGAGGAGGCGGGCGCCGTGCCCCCCGGCAGCCTGCCCGTCCGGAAGCTGTCGTCGTCCTCGGCCTCTTCCACCGGCTTCTCCTCGTCCTGGGAGGAGTCTGAGGAGGACATCTCCAGCGACCCCGAGCGCATGCTGGACCAGGCACCCGCCTTCCTGCAGACCCTAGACCAGCAGAAGCCCCGAGTGGTGAGTCCCATGCCGGCCCCGGGCAGGTGGGGCAGGGGCTAGCGGCACACGCCGCTGCGGGAGGGCAAAGCCGGGACCCAGCCGTCCGGCGTGCCTGAGGTCCGTGCTGCGCGGGGAAACTTGCCGTTTGCTCAGAGCTGCTTGCTTTCCCTCACATGGGAAGCTCATCCCTGTTGCTAGTGTGCAGAAGGCCTGCTCGCGGGAGAGAGCCGGCTGCACCGTCCGTGCAAAGCTTTCCGGGCACGGCAAGGTGGCTGCGAGAGCGCTTCACCAGGACCTGCTTGCTGCAGCCTTCTGCTGACATGGGGTTGCTAGCCGCAGCTTTACATCAGCATAGCTTCCCTGGCTCCAGGAGCTTTCCCAGGATTTACATGAGCCTCAGGGAGAATATATTTCCCCTTCAGAGTCGAAACTGTGTGGGCTATCTATTAAGAAGTATACTGATGCCCATCACCATAGTATCTGTGTGGCTTTCACAGGGAATCAGGAGTCTCTAGAATTTCTGGTACCTCTTGGAAAAAACTTTTTGCTTGTGAGGTATCTTATATTTTAAGTAAGCATATTTTGTATTAGATATTTATGTTAAGTTCATTTGTTTCTGGATCTTTGTTTTGGGGCTGCTTGGGAGACTTCAGGCAAGAGAAAGCATCAGTGTTGTATTGCTCTTAGAGCAGAAAGGTCTCTTCAGAAAGGAGGGCTTTGAGGCATTCTCCAAAGATACGCACGCACTGGACTTGTTGCGTCACTTTGGGGATTCATTCCATATCTGAGTGCTCTCCACAGAGTGTGCTTTGTTCGGAGCCGTCACACCGTTTATCTGGAGCGCTTTGACTGCCTTAGCCCAGTGCAGTGCAGTGATCACGAGCTCCTCAGATCGGCACGCAGGCTTCCCATCCTCAGGAGGCGATGTATTAAATCAATGTGAAATCAGCACTGAAGCCTCACACTGACAAAGCCTGAAAACTGTAGGAGCAGCCCAGCGTCTCCTTAATTTTAAAGGGTGACAATGGCCCGTCAGTTTTCGGTAATGTGGTTCATTATATTTAACTTTCTGTAGACACAAGATAGTGAAACTCTCGTTAAGTTCAATGACATGAGGAAGACCAGCGTGGGGGAATATCTAAGTAGAGTGAAAGAATCAAAGTCATGATGAAAAACTGACACAGTGTGGTTTATAAAACACTCAGTAGTCTGAAATAAACATCCTTGCTTTTCTATCCATTTCTTCCTATTCCAAGAACTCAGACTCGGTTCTGCTCAGGACGGAGAAGCAGCTGAGTAAAAGCACAGTTCATGAAGTTACGAGTCTGGGGCTCATAGTGTTTGCAGACAGTTTTGCATCTTAGGGCTTGTGAATGATGAATCAAATTGCTGCCTTTGGTACTTGCCATAATCTTTCCGCTGATTAAGTTCTGCTGGTTTTGTGTGCATGAGTCTTAGTAATCTCTGATCATCTCCATGCTAGCAACTGCTGCTATTGATGGATCCCACTGATTTTCTGCTGAAAGCAATTCACTGATGGGCAAACTCATCCCTGAGGCTATTGTGGAAAGTTTCCTGGGGTCTTGGACCGACTCTCAGCAGCCTCCCGTGGCCTTCAGTGCACGGGGCCCGTCCCCTGGCTTGGCCGTGAGCCGACAAGCCTTGTTCTACCAGAGTGAGATCAGAGCAGGTCTAAGATCAGAGTAACTGCTGGGTTCAGTGGGACTGCTCCAGGCTAAATGACATCAAGATCTGGTCCAAAATGTGTCTGTGAAGCCCAAGGAGGTTCACTTGATTTTCTTTTTCAGCATTGGAATAGTCTCGGCAGGAGCGGCTGGACTAATTTATGATGATACTTTCTGCTGTGCTCCAAAGGTCCCGTGCAGGGCTGATCACTGGCTTTGGCAGGGTATAGTCAACTTCTCAGCAGGATTGTGCACAAATGCCCAGTAATTCAAAGCTGATTCATATAAATAACACCCAACTTCGTATACTGTTTGGCAACTTCTTTTAAATCCCTAACAACAACAGAAGGCAGCTACTTAAGCAGTCTCAGGTTGCCCGCTCATTAGTTTTCATGAACTCACTATTTCATTTTAGCAGCACATACTGTCTGGAAATTAGTGGTGCAATAGAAGAATGTGTGAGAAGTTCCTCTGCAACTCGTACTTCTGTGTCAGAAGAAGTCTTTCTGGGAGACCTTGGCTGACAGAAACCACCGTCGTTGTCCTGAGTTCAGCAGCCACGCGCTGGGCATGGGCTGAGTGCTGGGGGCGCAGGGAAGGGTTGTAGCACCTGAAAGAGAGGTGATGGTGAGCAACAGGAAAGCCGTTCTTGCTGCAGATGGGTTGTGCGTTGCACGCCCTGCACAGCGTGTTTACAGATGCGATAAACAGCAGGCTGGCTTCTGCCCTTCCTTTCTGGAGGCTGTCTGGCGTGGCGAGTCCGTTAGGGACGTCCGGCTGTCTCTTGCAGTTCCTCTTGATGTTCCCGGGAAAGCAGGCAGATCCCTCCGCCTGGGCGCAGGCGTTTGCCCCGCTGCATTTGCAGGTTAGGTAGGGAACTTGTTTTGCGCTTGGGCCCACAAATCGGACAGTAATCTCGAGAAGATGATGCTGCCTAGCGAGAGGAAGGGAGGTGGCTTGGCCCCCTCCTTTGACGCTGCGACTTGGAGCAGCTCCGGGGCTGCGCGGCTGGTACGGACTCGAACTCTGTTTACTGAAAGCATTTGGGGAGCGCGCTGCCTGTCCCCGGAGCGCGCTGGCGCCCAGGGGCCTGCGCGGGGCTGGGAAACGGGGACTCTGCCGCGATTGTAGGCGGCTTGTGAAACGCAGCGATGACAGGAACAGTTTGACAGTCTGCTGCTGCTTAGTTGCAAGTCCACTTAAGGCCCGCGTAAACCTCCGCCTAAGGGCTTTTGTGCAGCTGTGGCTTTCCCTGGGCTGCTGCTGGCAAAACCTCACGCTTGTTTATTGATGCTCGCAAGGTTTCGGAGGCACTTGAGCGATGACACTTCTCGGGCTGCGTGGGAGGGACGGCCCGTCCAGGCGGCGCGTTCGGACGGGGCCGCGGCAGCCTGACGCGCCGCGGGGCAGCGCTCGCCGCGCGCCCTCCGCCGCAGCAGCGGGGGCAGGCGGGGGGAGGCGGGGGTGTCGCGGGGGACACGGCGGCCGTGGCGAAGGGCGGCTGTCCCCCTCGCAGCGCGCCTCACGCTGGCAGAGGGTTTCTCCCCTCCTCGTTGACCGTGCAGGTTTAATGTCTAGGGGACATTAGGTGCTCCCTGTCCCAGCCTCCGGGCCCCCAGGCTTGGCAGCTGACTGCACCCCTTAAGCAAAAGATATTCAAGTGCTGCTCGTTGCAGCAGGTTGTTACTAAACCAAATCCCCAAATTTCTCAGTTCCTCAGCAGCTAGTGGCAAGGCGAGAGAGAAGTGGAGGGGAATGCAGAAACTGTGCAAGTACTTACCGTAGGAAAATGAAGTGTTAAGGGGAAAAAAAAAGAACATCCTGGAAAAACAGCACAAGATGCTACAGCATGTTCCTCGTCACTGCTTTCCCCCAGCCACTGTGGAAACACGAGGATCCGCAGCAGCGCAGCCACTGAGAAGCTCTCAGTACTCTGCAAAACCTCTGCTCCTCTCAACAGGCGGAGCGGCTTGCCCGGAATAAGAGACTGCCATTAACATGTGCAAAATGGCAAGAGCTTTTGTAAGACGCTAATGGGATTGCTGCTGACGGGTGAAATTTTTTATTGATTTTTTTTGTTGTTGTTTGACTCGCAATGGCTGTAACGTTTTTCTGAGACAAGTCAAGTTTAGATAGGGTTGGTGTCGACCAAGGGCCTGTGGGAGCCCCGCTTATTTCTCTTTGAGACGTTCCAAGGCATAAGCTGAAAACAGCACTCCTGATTTGTTCCTATAAAATCAATCAAATTAAATATGCTTTCATTCCTTTTCCTCGCTGTCACTGCGATCAGGAAGCCTCTCTGTAACAGAAACCATGACCACATGGCTATAGTGATGCGTGCAAGCTCGTGAATGTGTGTCTGTGTGTTATTCACTGTTTGTGTATTTTACTCCTTCCTCCCACTGTGTTTGTCTTATAAGCTCATAGCTCATGAGTGGTATCACCAATTTTGTATCAATATAATGTCTATGATAGTAGGGCCCTGCGTGGTTGCACAGAGGTACGACTGTTACTCTAATAACGTGTATTACTGTGCTATAGGCAAGGTACTGCAGCTGCATGAGGAAGGTGCTTAGTGCACTGGGCAAGCTGCTGACGGATGGAGCCTCTTCCAGCCCTGCTGTAGGAAGACTTGGAGGAAGAGCAGGGTGAGGCGGATGTCTCTGTTTCGATTCACAGGGTGCCACGTTCAGCAGACCCAGCAGCGAGGCTTATTCGTCTGCTGGGAAGAGATCAGGGATGCCCGGTGCGCAGCTGGCTGGACAGATGCTCGAGGTGCTCTTGGGTCAGGTCTGTGCACCCTGGGGCGCTCACAAAAGTTGTCCTCTACCCACTCATGTGGCCTCCTCAGGGGATAAGCCACAGTCTGATGGGCCCCTGCCCACAGAGGCTAAATGAAGGTGCTGCTGTAACCCAAGGGGAGGTGAACGGTGCTATCTCAAGTCCCTTTTCATCAGCACTTTTAAGCTCATTGAGATGGGTTTCTGCTCTGCTCACATCCTCCGTGACTGACAGCACAGGAATTATATGGCACATAGCAGATTTGCTTCATAGAGGGACTTAATTGCTAGCGCATCTGTTGTCTTTTGCATATTTTGTTTTTAGAACGATTTCACGCTCTGAACACATTCATAAAAAAGAGAAAAAAAGCCTAAAGCATTTCTGAGGTGCCAGAAGAGAATCAAGAGGAAACTTCCAGCTCATTATTCCTAGGGTCACCAGCCCTGGGAACAGCAAGGATTCCTCCCCTTGTGCCTGGAATCACAGGTTTTCGGGAGCTTTGCTAGTCGGACCCTCAGGGTGATTAGCTGGACATCCACAGAATTAAGTTCCCAGATCAATGGAAACTTTGCAGTTTCATCTACACCTTTTTAGAGCCTTGAAATGAAAAAAAAAAAAAAAATCATAGTCAGCACCTGTCTCATGTTTTCCATTTTATTTCTGTAATGTGTTAGGACAGATTTGCATGTGAAGAAAATATTAGCGCAGCACTGAGCTCTTGGGTGCAATGCAGTGACCAAAAGCCAATGCTGGGGTAATGTTTTCTTTACATGTAAATCTGTTGTAACTCACTAGGGAAATAATGGCACCCATGTGTGATATTAAAGCTCACTCCAGCTCAGATTAGTCTCGTGGAATTGTTAGGGATTGTTTTTGTTTATACCAGTCAGTAAATTTATGCAGTAAATTTCACCTGCTTTCATGCAATGAAGCCCGGCCAAACTTTCTAGGAAAGGTATGTTAATATTTAACAAATAGTGTAAACCTAATGTTAACATTTTCAAAAGCTCCAAGTAACTTAGCAGCCTAATCCCTGTTTTCAAAAGTGACTTTTAGGGGAATGTGGACTTCTATGCTGGCTGGGTCACCTTTGAAATGGCCCTTTTAAGGCATTAATCTTGCTCAGCCTAGCTGGATGTCTCCTTAGGATAAGTTCCCTCCTATGGTATCTCCTTGTCTCTGTCGATCGTCTGGGGTCTTGAGGACTAGTCTCGGGTATGCTTAAGATAGAGGAATCTCTTCCTAAATTACCCACCAATGTTTTCTATAAAATTTATCAAAATTTCATTCTTACTCATGCACATAAAAAGCCAGGTCATGCGTAGCCCAATGGCTGCAAGTAGTTCAGGAAGCTGCTTCAGTCTGAGGTGTACCATTTTCAAAAGAAAGTCCCTGTAATTCAGCTCTTAAATCAGCGTTTAGGCAGCAAAATGTGCAATTTGCTCTGTGAGGGGGGTGATGACCCAGCAGTGCCTTTCAATGTGAGTCGTCATGGGTATGTTTAGAAACTCAGGGTCATCTCCAGCTGCAAGTTTCTGTCCGTGTGTGCATGCAACGCATGCCCTCAGTGCCGGTGGGTGCTTTTGGAAAAGGTAGCTTGCAGTGTTGCTCTTTCCCAGCGACGGTGGCAGCTCAACGCCGCGGAGCCGCGTGTGGAGCGGCTGCCGGGGCTGCGCGCCGCTGGAGACCCCTGCCGCTGCGAGCTGTCGCTTGTGCCCACCGCTGAGTGCTGGCGCTTTCTGGCCTGCCGTTTCTCATGGATAGACAGTATCAAAGCCTGGAGCAGCTGCATGCTGCTAAGACCCGCGTTATCCTTTTCCCTCACGATGTTATTTTCCATGTTATCATACATTTCAGCTATGAAAGGAAAGAAGTGGGTTTTTTATAGTAAAGAACATTCTTTTCATTAATGACATGGAAAAGGAGACAGTCTGGTAAAAGGAATTCAATTCTTCCTTTCAGATCTAAGATTTATTGCTAGCCAAAAAACAAGGATTGCTTTCGGAAGGAGAACTAGAGGGTAAAACAACAAGTGCTTCTTACCACTTAACACTTCTTCATGTAAGTAGTACAGTGTATTATCTCATCAGCACTACACAACAGGAACTGCATTAACATTCACCACCGTTGCGGTTCTTAAGTAATAGTAAAGCATCCTTCGTCCCCCAGAAAGACATATATGGGCTCGGGAGTGACACACTGACATTTGAATGAGTTTGGTTCAAAATACAGAATCGGATTGTCTCTTTGCTGTTTGCTTCACACACTTGATTTGCAGAGAGGTCAGCCCCTGCAGTTCCTGTGTTGTGGAGCTCACTGAACTTATCCGGGTTTTGCCTAGGGTTTCATCCTTGGCTGCTGAAGTTTCGTGCTTGGCTTTAAGTCTTGTACCTGGTGCTTTGGCAAGTCGGGCTCTTACACTGTGTGAAGCACAGGGGGTCTCCTTCTGCAGGCTTTGCTCTTACAAAACTCCCCTCAACCTGACTGGCTTTGGCTTTGCCTGAATAAAGACCAAAATATTACTGCCAGGAATGAGAAGTACAATGTCTTAGTAGGATTGCTACCCAGAGAGCAGGCCTGGCCCTTTGCCCCTTGATCGGGGTTTGCAGAAGGCCAGGGCATGTTAGTAATGTGGTGCCGAGTGGGAGTTAGCGGAGGACTCAACAACAGCAGCGCCTACCTTCAGCATCACCTCCTCCTCCTCCTCCCCCTTCGCTTCCTGTCCCTTTGCCCTTGCTTGGGCAATTCATCTACAGCAAGATACAATCAAAGAACCCTCTTCCTCTGCTGAACAATTCGCTCCTTTTGTTAGGGTCAGATAAAACGCTGATAAAAGCTGTTGGAGCTCCACCGAATCCAGCAGGTATGCTGCAGATTAGGTCCTTCATCATTTTTTGCCTTGCTCTCCCCTGCATGTATCCAGTTACGTCTTGCAGTAGGTCCAACAAGAAACTGAATTAATGAAACAGAGAACCGGTCCCCCACGGTTTTTGTCCGTTGATAAACACGGCGCTTCAGCGCCTTTGCGGACAGGACTTTTACAAGTGGAAAGGTCTGCAGGGTGACTTTTGGGAAACTGCCTTTTAAGGTCGAGTGGGTTTTTTTGTTGTTGTTCCTCACTAACCAGCCTTCATTGCCCTCTGCTCGCTGAAGGGACAGGAGCAGAGCCTTGCCTCCAGCTCCCCGGGAAAGGCTGCTCACTGCAGCGGTGCTTTCTCTGGCAGCCTGGTCTCCGGAGGGGTGAGAATAGCTTTTATCCCATTGAGCTAAAGGCATTCAAAACAGTGCCACTAAATGTGGTCGAGGGAGCCTGCGTACACCCGAAAAGAGAGGAGCCCAGGGTGCTCTCTGAGGAGGGACGGGGCAGGGGGAGCTGAGCAGGCTCCTCACCATGTGGGCCCGAGGAATTGCTCTGCCAGCAGCCCTGAGCCCTGCTGGGTCTCCAGGGCTGTCCTCCCGCTGCGAGCACGGTACAGAGCAGCCAGGGAGAATTAGCAACATGTCCAAATATAATATGGTTGCTATTACGGGTAATATATATTTAACACTCTGCAGGGACCATTCAAGCCTGCATCTGTAGGAAATTAAAAAAAAAAAAAAAAAAAAAGGTCAGGTTTGCTTTTTTGGCAGTCTGCTGATCAGAGCGTCCAATCTGCAATCTCTCTTGGTATGTTTTATGTGGGTGGGTTTTGTTAAGTTAAGGCAAAGTTATTGCACCCCTAGGCTACTCACATTAAATGTTTCTCCAATTTTAGCAACATTCTTTCCAGGCTCAGCTACATTTGTTTTTATCTTCTCTATGGCAATTGATGATCCAAGTCTAAAATGTATAACTCTGCAGGATCTCCTGTTATATATTTCTTCCACAGCTGTAGCTGAATCAGGACTGTATAATCCAACGACATGTTGTAATGCCTAATGCTTTCTTTAATACATTCCAGATTTAAAGAGTCAGCAGAGTTTACATATCCAAAGTAATAAATTTAAACAATAATAAGGACAATTCCTGAATCATGATTGTATCTTGAAATTGTGTGTGTGGGGGGGGGGGGGGTTCCCTTCTATCTTTGCTGGTCTGGCTAAAGTCTGTTTGTAGGAAACTCAACAGGACAGATGATAAAAGATGATGAGACAAACAGCTTAATCCTCTAATAATGTCAAGTGGAAAATCCAACAGCAGATTGGCAAGGAGCTCGCATAAGAACTACGAAGTAGCCCTTACTGAGGACTACAGAACTAGTTTAAAACAGTGAGATCAGGATATAATTAGAGATGAGCCTGAATAAGTCCCCACAGGTTCAAACATTTCTTTGAACCCTGAAATTGAGCACAGTTCTTTTTTTTTTTTTTTTTTGCCCATACCCACCTAACATCTGCTTAGCTCCACTGGGGCCAGTTTGCTGTCACCTTGTACCTTCTGCCGTCCTCAGTGCTAACACAAAGTGGCTGTAAAAGACCCCAGGTTGGTATTTTGGGCTTTTTCGAGTGCCGTTGCAACAGCGTGGTAGCTGCGAGCGCCCGCTGCCTGCGGACCTGTGCTGATGCCCGTCCCGGCGGCGCGAGGCAGAGGAGCGCCGCTCGTGGCCACGTGCTGGGCACTGAGTCCCACCACCTCGTCCTCCCCTTGCCGAGGAGCAGGCAGGGATGCACGCTGCTGCTTAGGACAGGCTCGGGCTGCCGCGAATAGATATGCCTTGAAAGCAAGGCATGTGGTCACAGAAGTAGGAGGTCCTAAGAAATGCAACTGCCAAGCAGCTACAGAAAAAGCTTGTTAATTATTATCTCTTCAGGGCTGTATCTACCGGGAGCTGAGAGCCCTTCGCCCTGGGCTGTTGTGGCAGGAGTGTGTTGGTGTAAGGGGAGAGGGTGGCGACGAGGCCGTCCCGAAAGGAAACAGATTTAGATTTTAGACCTGTGTGCACCTGAATTACTGTTGTATTTTAAAAGGCCGCGGAAGAAACGTGAAGCCCGTTGTTTGAAAAGCACTGCCAGGCGTGCTCGCCCGGCTCCACTGTTTGCAGCCGTCTCCTAGGAATTTGTATATAAATTGTCCCCGGTCCGTTTTTAATCTCTCTGCTTGACAAATCCTGCGTTTCTCTTCTGTACTGTTAGCAGAGCGCGGACTAACCTTGATCTTTTTGCCGAGCCGACAGAATTGCCTTGTCGGGTGTCACGTTGCCACCTTCGAGAGCGCACGATTCAGGCTGCGAGCAAGATGTGCCGCCACTGAAAGATCTGCTTAAAGCTCATACGTTCAAGATAAACTGGTGAAAACCAGCTCTAAACTGAGCCAGACTGTCTCTCGGAGGAGGGAGCAGCCAATGTAGCCTGGCTTTCATGGCATCCTTCCTGCACAGGCGGTCACAACGCGCAGCGCGAGCCCGGGGCTCACAGCTCTGCTCCTGCACCGTTAGCAGCCTCCCAGAGACGTCTCGCCGCGAGGAGAGGAGGCTCGGCCTCTCCCCTCAGGTCTCTCTTTTCTCCTGCGGGGTCTCTGAGCTTTCGGCTCAGCTTACGTGCGGGTCCAGATCCCGAGTTCGTTTCCGGGGTGGGAACCCTTCCCGGCAGGGTAGGAAGCTCCAAGGCACCTGGGGGACAGAGGCTCTCCTCGTGCTTGAGCACAACTCAACGCAGAGGGTGACCTTTCAGCACTGAAAGAAGAAGGGATGGGAACAGAATAAATCACAGCCTTGAGAGCACAGGTAAGTGGTTTAGACTTGGTGCCCCTGAGGAGGAGGAGTGACGGCCGAGAGGCCTAGAGAGCTGCCGTCGGGGCCAAGTGGCAGATCTGGGAAGTGATTTTTCAGCAAGGGGTTTGGCGGATCTTTGCGGAGCGAGTCTGCAGAGGAAAGGATATCGAGATATGAAACTGAGATAGGAGGCGATGAGCCCTGGAGGTGAATTTCAGTTGGGTGGGTAGGTTGGAAAGACTCTGTTAGGGATTTATCCTGAAGAAATGTGCAAGACTGACAGATAGGTTGGCTGCAAGGACTGAGAGAGAGAGGTCCAAGTTTTCCACTTGCTAAAAGTTTCAGGGTTGGAGCAAAACACTCACAAATGAGAGCAGTAACGTTTACGCTCGCCTTGCGAAGGCACAGATTGTTCTGCGAATTGCCGGGCTGTGAAGAACCGAGCCTCTGCATTGCCTTGCAAACCTCAGGGCAGTCATGTTTCCATCGAAGCCAAAGCCAAATTCTCCATCGACTTGTGTGAAAGCAGCTCCAAGCCCCCACAGTACGCTGGCTTACCTTCAGGGGCCCGGTGTTGAATTTAAGATTTTTCCGAGAGCACCAAAGCTCAGAGCGCTCCCCTGGTATCAGGAAACCAAGCGCAGCCTCAGGAGGAATCCCCTCCACGCGGCTGCTGCTCTCGGAGGCTGACTTTCCACCCAGGCTCCAGAGAAATGTGGCCGAGGGCTTTTCCAGGGCAGCAATGCCAAAGGCTCTGGGCCGCAGAGCCCCTCGATGCCCAGAAGGATGCTGGTGTTTGTGCGCCTGTCCCTCTCACTCGTGCCCTGTAGCGTCTGCACTGCGTCCCTTCGGCTGTCTGACCGCCCCCATCCCGGCAAACCCTCGGCAGGACATAAGATTGTGAGAGCTGGCTGGGGTTGGAAGAATAGGGTTTTTTTGACAAATAGTAATTTTTCCAGCAAATGTCAAGGGGGAGGGGAGGGGGGAGTCAAAATGATTCACAAATTCAAACACATTTTCTGAATAGTTCTGGCCTAGAAAAAAATACAGAGGTGGGGGAAGAGAGAGGGATGTTAAAAATAGTGAAATGTGTGTCATTCTGACACTTTCAAAATGAACCGTTTCATTTTGGGAATGGTTTGTTTATGTTTTGCAAGCACTTGAAATGTAGATTTGAGTGGCAAATGAGATCAGAGTGGCATTTTTCACTTAAATGTTGACCTCAGTACTAAAACACATTGAAGGAAGAAAAGAGAAAAGGTTTTTCAAAAGTTACATAACCAAAATGAAACATGGCCTTTTGCTTTGGCACCCAACGAGACATTTCAGAATTTTCCTTCAAAAGCCCCACGATTTCGGCTGTGTTCAGCCTGACCCGAGCGTTTCCTCTCCCCCCGATTTTTGCTTAAATTTCTGATGTAAAAATATCCATTCTCCCTCCAGCTCCCATGCTGGCCAACCTTTAAGTCTAATGCCATGGAGCAAGTAGTTTAATCTGAGGTCAACCACACTTTGCTGTGATTCAAACTGAAACCTGTGGTATCGAGTGAATAAGAGCCATAGGTTTTGTAGATAACTGGCAGCTTCTCCGGAAGATGCAGTGTCGAACCTCATTTAAAAAAATAACCCAGACTCCTGGGGCCCTGAAATCTGATCTAGAAATCTCGAGCGAAGCCGGCGCTTGCACCCAGCTGAATGGCAGACTTTCACTCCTCCGGCACTTGCGCTGGGCTCATTCAGCTGATTCTCTAGAGGGAAGCGAGCAAACCCCCAGCGATTACTCTGCCGTAGCCAAAGCGCGCGGCCTCATTTCCCCGCGCAGAGGGGAAGGCACATGCGTATTCGCTCTGCGGGGAGCCATCGCTGAGCGTGCCAGCCGCCGCCGTGTTTCCTGCGCTGTCGGTCCTTGCACCGTTTGCTCAGCTGGAGTAAAGCGCTCGGCACCTGGAGCGGAGCTGCCTTGGCTGAGATTTGCCTTGCCGCACTCTGCGGCGCCTTGGGAGGGTCCGCGGGTGGGACAACAAATTTTAGCAGCAGCTCTTTTGGGTCAGGGGCTGTAGGAAAGCACTTGTCCATCCTATGGGAAGAATCTGGGTTTTACCTGCATCAGGAAGGTTTACAAGCTATTTTCTGGCCCGCCATAATTTTAACGTTGTTGAAGGGTGGCTGTCACGGTGCGGGCAGGACACGGACGTTTTTGTCACTGCGGTATCTAATGAGATAGCCGCCCGGCGAGACGGCGCAGGACGCGGCCGCAAGCGGTGCCCGCCGGCGCGGGAGCTGGTGCGGTGGCGGGGAGGAGCGGGCCGTGCTCCCTGCCAGCCCCGGGGCAGCAACGAGCCTGCTGGTTCTCTGCGGTTCTGAGCAGCCCCCTGGGATGCCGGGGTCCCCCTGCGTTGGTGGGTGATGAGGGCCTGCAGCGGGATGGAGAATGAAGGCCAGTGCGCGTGTAACAGCTCTGCAGCTCTCTTGATCGTGCATTTGCTGTTAAAACAACCCAGCATCGCCCCCAAATCATGAGGATTGCCTTAAAAACTGCTGCTTTTTAATTCCCTTTTTGAAGTCCTGAGTTTGATTGATTGATTTCCTAGTTTCTGTGCCTTTACCATGAACTTGGTGCCCCAAGTCTCTCAGTCTTTTCTATGCAAGCTAGAAGGCTAGAAACATACTTTCTTTCTAAAAATGAAAGCTCAGAGTCTCAACCGCCTGCGTCGGAGAGCTGGGAGCTGTGAGAGCAGCAAGGCAGGGCTGGCCGTAAAACTGCGAGGGCTGGCAAAAGCGCCATCGAAAGAGCCGCTTCTCTCGGTCGAGAAATGTGCTGAATGGAAAGAAAGGCCAGAAAGGGCACGTAAGCCGACCCTGCTTTCCTGTAACAAACTGAGAACGGCAGCTCTCCCCCTCCGCCCCAGCTGAAACAAAAAGCCCATACAGGCCGAGAGCAAAATCTGCCTTCCTGTTTGTAGCGGGAGCGCGAGGCCTGGGATAGCAGGTGGCATCGCACTTGGGCTTCTCCCTGGGAACTGGGAATCATCTCCTAGGCAAAACCTGGAGGTAGGAGCACAGGTGGGGGCAAAGGAGGAAACCGGAGAACCAGGACCGCGCAAACCGCACGCGGAGGCCCCCAGCGCTTTCCTCTTGAATCTCCTCTAAAACACAGTTTGAGAACTGATTGCTTCTTCTGCAAATAAAGGTGATTCAGAGATCTTTGACACCAGCAGCTGCCAGCAAATGGGAAAACAGCTGCGACTATATTAATCGGTAAATGGGAAAGCAGAGCCTGCTGGCCAGTATTTCGTCAGTGCAGATTATAAGATTTTAGCAAAACTCTCGACTTTCCAAATGAACAATTGCATTCGGACAATGATCTATGGAAGATTGTACATGTCTTTTTTACAAGGATATTAGGCTCTGACAGTGCTTGGAAAATACCCAGCAGGGTTGTTTAACCTCCCCAAACTACATTGTAATTGAATGTTGCAGAGGTACCGAGGTGTTTCCAAATCCTGTGCTCCTGGCTGCCCTAAAGGTGTTTGGATGTAAAGCTGCCCTGATCGGATACCAAGTTTGCCTCTTGAATTAAAATGCTGCAGTGTTCACTTTTTTCCTTACCAACTGATAGGTATGCATCTTTTGCTTCCTTTTGACTTGTCCTTAGAGCTATTACGTGTTTAAAGGGAATAATCCCCAAAGCAAAGGCATCGATGTTGCGCATCCCCCTTCTTTTCTCAGGTGCACCATCTGCAGAGCTAACTCCCGGGAAATCGCACCGCCACGGCGGTTTTAAAGATTGTCCACAACATGCAGATGTTCTTCTGCAGAGCAGCTGCCCTTGGAAAATTAGCTCTACCTACTCGTGGCCTAATAAACAGAATTAGAACATTTCCAGGATATAAAATTGAGTAAGGAAAGCAGCTTTACTGGCTATTACCAGGAAACATAGGCTTGCATAACAGCAACATTTTCCATACGCTATGCAATTAAGTAACTTGCTTGGGAATTAAATTGCAAGTCGGTTTAAGCAGCACAGCCAGCTGTAATGTCACACACATTACAACACACATACTGAATGTTGTTACTTGGTGTCAGTGTTTATTGAACAGAATGGGGATTTGAGAAACAAGCTTTGGCCCAGGAAATACTGACAATGTGATGGCACTTAACATCTCTAAAGCAGTGCAGCTAATGTTACAATTTTTTGGAATAATTTGGAATAATAACATAAAATACTTCTGAAAATACCTGCTAATCCCTTTAAACCCCTAAAATACATTAATTTTCCTGTTGGATAATGAAAAGCCACAGGTTTCACCACTAATCTTGAAAATATCCTGCGGTTTTTGGAATAGTGAGGGAGATGCCGGGTGTAGGTTTGGTGGCTGATTCTGCAGCCACAGTCCCACCTGATCTCACTGGAAAAAGCTTATTTGTCACTGCGTTGCCTTGCTGTCTTCTTTTGCTACTGCAGGAACCGGGGCCAGAAGAGTGCAGAGCTCACTGACTCCTCAAACTATGTTTCTCTCTCATTTTTATTGAGAATAATTGATGCTGTAGAACATTGGTTCATTTAAATTTGAAGACTGGAATGAGATTGGGCCAAATTAACCCTGCTGTAGCTCTGTGGGCTTGCACCAGGGATAAATTTGATCCAGAATAAGACTAACATGAAACACAGAGGGGCTGGGTTAGTGCAGTGTGTATATTAATTGCTAGGTCACGGAGAACTGCCCACATTGCAAAATCCCCCTCGCAGCTGGTACGGTTAGGGTCCCTTTGGGAAGCGCAGCACAGGCAGATCAAGGACAAAACGTGGGCTGAAGACTAAACTTTCGGTCTCTTCCTAAAGCCAGGCTTTTCTGCTCCGAGTTGAGGATCCTGTTGGCAGTGCTGTGCGAGGTCCACTCGCACAGCTGTTCCCGACTGGCATCTCCGGGGACAGGGCAGGTCAGATCGCCGTACCCTTCAGCGGGAGTAAAGTTATAAATACATTTTGGAACAAAAATAGGAACCATCCACCAGAGCTATTTCTGATGACCTCAAAATAAAGCTAGAATTCATTTTTTTTCTCTGTTTCTTGACACGGCTGCTGAGCTCTCCAGCAGAACAGGAAGTTGTCTGAGGAGCTGTTTGAGTAACCAGAGTCGTCAGATCAATGGAAAAAAATGGTTTGAGTACATTTTGTGAAAGTGCAGCCAACAATTTTGAAATTGCTGCAGTTTCTCTTCCTAGATCAGGGCTGCTTTTAATGCCAAGGGGACTTATGGTTACCACTACTACATCTGTAATCAAAAAGAGCGTTTCTTTGTGATGATTTACACAGTGTGCACCCAGGGGTGCAGCAGAAATCTTGCCCTTGGAGACTCACTCCTTGGATCAAATTCCAGATGAGTTAATCTCTCAACGTATTCAAGAGCCTATATAATTTTGCAGCACCTACGATGCCATTTAGAAGAAAAGTAAACTTGGGTTTATTGGTAGTTGGGCATGGGGGGGGTCAGGATTAGTGAGGGGGCAGGAAGAGGAAGGCGGCACCATTTTGCTGTCAAGGAGGAGGACGCACAGTTCTTCATCTCAGAATTGAGGCTGGTCCTACCTTTTAGTGACACTTGTAGCTTCTTTCATGTTTTGCAAGCTCATCTGAGAATTGAATGAATGCCAAATTAATCTTTGAAGGGAAGCAGAGCTGGGTTGAAAAAATCTCCAGCACAGATCATTCAAAGGAAGTGCAACTTTTAGAAAAGCAGGTGAAGTGCATCTAAGAATCTACCTGGTCTTTCTTGTTTTCTTTTTTCCTTTTTCTCTTTCCTCCCCTTAGTTCCACTTACGTTTTGCCTCTTTGCTGTCTCATCGTGTCACCATTTCCTTGGTTTTCTTTTCCATTAGTCTTTCTCACGGAGGCAGAGAAAAGGTTTTAGATCCCATCACACGCTCCAGCTGGAACCAGAGCCCGACTCTTTTCTTACCCTGTTTTCTCCAGGTTTTTGTCACGGGTCGTCGGGAACGCTCCCCTGCCTTTCGCTGATTGTCTTTTCAGCTGTCCTCTGCTTTCGGCATTCCCATGGCACTTGGGCAAAGGCCGGCTGGAGCGGCGAGCGGGGGCACGGCGGGCAGTGCCGCCAGCGAGGGGAGGAGGAAGGGCCGGCGCGGAGCGAGACGGGGCGGCCGTGGGGAGCGAGGGCCGCGGAGCGAGACGGGGCGGCCGTGGGGAGCGAGGGCCGTGGAGCGAGACGGGGCGGCCGTGGGGAGCGAGGGCCGTGGAGCGAGATGGGGCGGCCGTGGGGAGCGAGGGCCACGGAGCGAGACGGGGCGGCCGTGGGGAGCGAGGGCCGCGGAGCGAGATGGGGCGGCCGTGGGGAGCGAGGGCCGCGGCGCGGGAGAGCCGCGAGCCGGGGCCCGCGCGGGGAGATAAGGCGGGCAGGAAGGGAGCAAAGGGGAAAGGCAGGTGGAAAGGGGAAGTGACCGGGGAGTCCAGGAAGACCGGGGAGAATACAAGGGAAGCTGCTCAGCCATCTGGGAATCTGCTTTGGCCATGTGCGAATCGCTCCCGGCCTGGCCGCTCCCCGCCTCCGCGCAGAGCAGAGCGGCGCTGCCGGCAGGCCCGGCAGAGGCGCCGGCGCTCTGCCCCCGGGAGCCGGCATGGCAGCCCGCAGCCTGCTGGGGTGAGCACCACGGTGGCGGCGGGGTGCGCGAGTGGGGGGCGAGGGCCAGCGAGCGGGCGCCCTGAATTGGCTCGCCGCGAGCCGGCGGGCGGCGGTGGAGGGAGCCGGCGCGTCGGCTGGGGGCGACGGCGTGGGCGCGCGGCCGGCGGGGCAGGGCTGGAGGCGTGCAACCTGGCTGCGGGGAGCGAGGAACGACGTGGGATGGGGGCAGGAGGAGAAGTCACGGGGAGCTGAGGGCAAAAGCTCGTCGCGGGGTGACGGAGGGGGAAAGCAAAGGAAGGAAGTCAGCTGGAAAGTTGCAGGTAGGTGGCGGAAAACAGTGTCGGGGAAGGCTGGAAAGGAAAGGCAGGGGAAGGACAGCGAGGAGAGCTAGGACACTAAGATTTTCCAAGCACCCAGTGATACCTGGGGTAGGATTTGTGACAAACAGCTACACTGCGCCCGCCTGCCTGTGCCATCAGCGGGGTGAACGGGCCCCTCCGGAGCGCAGCAGACGTGACCTGCCTGCGCCAGTCCGAGACGCGCCGTGACGGTAAAAGGAGTGACTAACACAGATTAAGTCGTCTGCGCTGAACACGTCTAAAAATAGGTGAGACGAATTGCAGTCCTGAGGACAAAACATGACAATTTGTGAACACAAACAGTCGCGTGTTGTCTGGCTGGGTGCGCTCGTGCCTCCTCCACGCAGGCACCTGACGGGGAGGTGCGCCCAGCGCCGGGGCTCGCGCCATGCGGCGCACGTGCGACTCCCAGCATGCGGCCAGGTTGTAGCTCAGCTCTGCTCACTGCGTGCACGGGCACGGGGCTCCTGGTTTGGGGGGCCGGCTGCCTTGGCCAGAGGTACGGAGGTCACTTGGCTTTAACTCGCACCGGGAGGCGCCAGGGGCGATACGTGCTCAGCCGCCTGCGCTCTGGCCTTCGCCCTCCCAGCGCTGCCCCGCTGCTTGTCCCGAAGGAGAGGCATTTTCTGTGCCGCGGTGATGGGACAGCTAGGAAAGGATAGCACTGTACCTCCGTGCTTGCAGCCAGGCGGCTCCCTGCTCTCGTCCCTGTTCCCAGCCCCACGCATCTCCTGATCTCCACCACTAGGTCTCCAGTCCCTCGCCTCGTCTTCAAAACTCGCTGTGCACTTACGCGCGCAGGCGTCCCCCCAGGCGAAATGCTGCCAAACGATGCGTGACGAGAGGCAAACGGCTGGATTCTGGCTGTAGCTAAGGCTCGCGGTTATTCTGAGGAAAAACCGTGAGTGTCTCCCCCTGCCCCGAGGAGTGGCAGCTGGTTCATGTTGGTCACGAACCCGAGAGTTTCTGGTGCTACCTCAGCTTGTCTAACAGTGGGCCACTTGCCGCCCAAGTG
Organism: Apteryx mantelli; assembly: GCF_036417845.1. Lineage (NCBI taxonomy): Eukaryota > Metazoa > Chordata > Aves > Apterygiformes > Apterygidae > Apteryx > Apteryx mantelli. The sequence goes on along the minus strand of NC_089980.1, from coordinate 24,205,182 downwards.
GAAGGGAACAGATTTTAAACCTAGTGACCGTGACATTGGCAAAGACGTTTAAAATGCTTGGGTCTGGCGGGTTGTAGACGCGCTCCTCGTTCACCTCGTCCTTTCCACCCTTTGCAAGCTGCCTCGTTCTCACGCTGTGCGTTTCCTCCGCCTGCAAAAGCACTTAGAAAAGCTTGGATCCCAAAGTCGCATATTCTCGATATTTATGCGCCCCTGATGATTTTCCATGGAAGATCTTAATCTTGCGCGTCAGGCAAAGATTTGCATTTGTCAGAACGAATACCAGCAAGGTGCAGAGCTCGCATCCAGGCAGCAGGCAGGCTAGAAAAATATTTTTTGTGTGTAATTAACTTTCTAAGAGCTCCCTCCTCCTTCTCTAGGCTTTCATTTGCCTCTGCGCTCCGGGTCTGTGAAGGCAAGGATACCCTAAGGGCCGAGGGCCATCGCTGAGATCGCTTTGCTGGCAGTGCGCGCAGCAGGAGCACAGAGGCTGCCTTCCCTGTATTTCCACATTCATATTAGCTGTTGAAACATGTTGTCTCACAAGAGCTAGGGTATCATCCCACTAAACTGATTTACACACGTTTAGAGGGGATTAGCAAAAACCCAATAAGCCGGTTTCTGATCGCTGCAATAGTTTCCAGATTTGTTTGTTTAGAAGCCTGTGTGAAGCATTACTTCTGCCAGCCCCCAGGCTGCAACTGGAAAGGTCCTCGTAATGAGGACGGTCAGGAGCTGTGTGAAATTTATGTGTGGGATTACTTAGCCTGCAAACTAATCGGCTTGGAGTGAAGTATTTAAGATTATTGCGAAAACTCTTCCATTCCATCATTTCTACTTGCCCTGTCCAGTACTATAAGACAAACAGTTTGCATGATGAAATTGGAAGGAAGTGCACACGGACTTGGAGAAGAAGTGAATCTCTCGTTCTGCGCAGAGCCGTCCCGTGGAGCGCACCGCTGGGGGACCGCGCGGCTTCGAGGCCTGCCCGGCCCCACGGAGGGGAGCGGGGCTGGATGCACACCTCGGCCACCCACAGGCAGTTGCGCGGGCTGAGACGCGGAGTCACATGCTGGCTTTCGGTAGAGGCCATAAGCTGGTCATGTGAAAGGAACCAGAAGGGATTTCTGGGCTGCGTGGGCGGCGTTGTGCCACAGCCTCCATGGCTGATGGGCCGGGGCCGCCCTCGCCTCTGGCTCCTCTCCACGCTCCGGCGGCGGCAGGGCGCTGCAGAGGTGCCGCGGCGAGGGCCCTCGGCACCCACGTGAAGGGTCTGGTCCAAATGCGAAGGCGGCTCTTTGGGCTTCCCACCTTCCCGTGAAGCAGAGGCACACCTGAGGGCCTGGCGCGCGTGAGCGTGCAGCGGCATCCGCTCTGTCGCGTCTGGGCCGCGTAGGCTGTACCACCTCTCACTGGCATGGCTGAAACTCCAGATATAAGAGCGTTTGCCCAGTTTTCTGTTAAATACTCCACCTGAGAAAATGACAGGCATAGGTTTTTCGGCTCGCTAGACCCAGCCTTGCAGACGATGAACCCAAGGTGCATCACTGAGACCGATGATAGCCACAAGCCAGCAGTGGGGCATGGGGCGCCGGATCGGAGGGGAAGGTTGGTTGCAAAAGGTGGCGTGAGCCCCTGGACATGCTGTGCAGAGCTCGCAGCGGCGCTGGCCGCTGCTTTCCTGCAAACACCATCAACAGGGCATCTCCGGGCGTCCTGCGCCGCCAGGCCCGGGGGCAAGCTCTTCCCAGTACGAATTCCCTCGGTGTTCTCTGCGGCAGCAGCGCTCTCACGTTTACGCTGGTGAGGATCCGGCCGCTGTCTCCAATGGTTACATAAATAGCGAGCAGCTCGCGCCGAGTTAGCAAACCCCTCCCTTTTCCTGCAGCTTCAGCTCGAGCGGCCGTGCCGCTTGTGATGCTCTGTCACAGCAGAAAATGAGAGAAACATGGAAAAACAAGGTGATACGACATTTGTTTCAAAGTATGCAGCTGGGCTCTGTGCCTGCAGGGAGGGGAGTAGGTATTTTTAAACTACATTTTTTAAGCAAGGAGTGAAGTAGATCCAAAAATTATTTATGCAGCCTTAATAGTGATTATATCTCTGGAGGGGCTTCAGTGGAAAGGATTATATGTACTGTCCAAATAGCGTCTCACTCCCGTATGGCATATTGAGATCAAAATAGTTTTGTATGCACATGTCAGTTGACACTGAGCAGCCTGACGTTTCAGCAGATGGGATTTTCATGCACGCTTGTGGTCCAGGTGCTTTCTGTAAAGTCCAGAGGCTGTGAGTGAGTAGCTGAGCTTCCTGAGGGTGCACTCGGCGCCGCCGGGGAGGACGCAAGCGAGGGCAGCTGGCGGGGTCGTAAGCCCCAGCGAGATGAGCCTTCAGGGCCCACGTGCACCCACGTGGGTCACCCTGCAGTGACCGTGCTCAGCACCTTGGCAGGCCAAGAGAGCTCAAGGCAGGTGGCTGCTCAGGGCACCGTCCCCCTCTGGAAGTTCAGGTTGGCTGTCGGTCCGTTCCTCTTAGATGAGTTTGGATTTTTTAATCCAGGGATAGGGTTGAGGAACATCAACAGGGCTTTTCAGACATTAGTTAGTCCATTGTATGCTTTCATGAGTGAACTGTGCCAATGACGTGGTGGAGCAGTAAACACCAGTTTCTGATCCACCTACCCCTGGGTGGTCTACATGGCTGGTCTGAAAAAAACAGGACTTTCAGGTCAGAGCCTAATGCTAAAGGTGCATGTCTTTGCATGAGACATTTTGAAGGGTGAACTTGATGCATCGTCACCAGACTAGGGAGCTGATGGGCTGGAGATACCGAGTGGCGTAGTCACCTGGCAGCTTCTGCTATAGCATCAAGGAGTCCCAGGGACCAACATGCATCATTATTTATCCTAGACAAGAGAAGGCTTTACTGGGACCACATCATGTATATTTTGAGGCCCATATGTTCACTGTTGTTCCTTACCACTTTTCTCTTGATTTGGGTGGTCAACAAGCCCCCTTAGATGATTCCAATGGTTGGGCACTGCCAGGCTGCACAGTCCTGGGAAGGGGCTTGCTCCTCACGCTCCTGCTCTCCTCTGCCAGGATTCAGACAACCAGTTGGCTTTTGCTTACTAGGTCCAGCTTTTCCTTCCTTGGTCCAGCAAAACTCACTCCTCCCAGGTGGGCTCTCTGCCTCTGCTAGCTGACAACACCAGAGTTTCGCTTTGTGCCCAGGATTTCTGCAGAAATTCCCCTCACCTCCTGCATTAAGATTTTCTCCTCCAACCTGTGGGACTGGCCCTTTTGGGCATCCCATCACACTGGGAGCTCTGCTGGGTCACAGCCAGGCTCTGCTACCCCCTCAAAGCCAGCTCAGTGTAATAGAGGTAGTCTCCAATGGCTGACTATTTTCCACTGTGAGAGGCAGTCCCAGGCTTTGCTCTGGGGAAAAGCAGGCATTTCTAATACTGCAGGAGTTTCACCTTTTTCCGTGCTTAGCTTGAACCAAGGATCCATATAGCTCCTTGCAATGATTAGCTCTGTAGTCCGTAATTTGGCTAGCAGTGGGTCCTTGTCTCCCCTCCTTTTTCAAGCATCACATCCCAAAATAAATATCGAAGGAGCCAATGAGTGAAGTTGGACATAAGGGCGGATGTTACAGGGTTGTGTGACAGCAGAGATATACATTGCCTCGCATTGAGGGGAGTCCTTGTCTTCTCATGCAAGAGGTTCAGCAATATGTTTCCTTCTTCTGATGGCGGCTTGCCAAGTCGAGCAGGTTAGCGCTGATAAAAACATCTCTCTGCAACCCTCAAACTGGGGCATACGGGTTTCCTCTTCAGATTTGCATTTCTCTTGCAGCCCCTTTCGACTGACCTGAGGTTCAGTCATGTGCAGGCGGAAGAAGCCTTGCATTTATGCAAGGTTAACTGTAAGAGACTTGAGGAGGAGCAGAAGAGCATGAGCACATGCACAAACACACACACGCACACACACAAACAACCCAGAAACCAAACCTCACCTACTGTTACAGGAGATGAACGTTGTTTCTCAGCATGGTGTTGCTCTCACCACACAGCTGGTTAGCACGCGGCAGCAGCAGGAGATCAGAGGAAGAGCTCATGTGCAATCGTGGCACACGCGTGGTGGAGCACACACGTGCACATGCAGACAGTGCATTTGCACACACGACGGCCACCGTCTTTGCTGGTACTTGGACCTCCAGAGCTGCCAGCAACCTTCAGAACCAAAAATGTGAGCTTTGCAGCTCGGGATAAAGAGCATGCTTTGAGAAGAAGGGAACTGCAGGCGGCCCATCGCCTTCGTGCCTTGGTGAGGGGTGTGGATGGGCGCAGGAGCTGGTGCGTCGGAGGGACCAGGAGTGACAGTCTCCCCGGCGGCTCCTGCTCGGCCGTGTGGAGCGCTCCCACCCGTTTATTAACAGTGCCTGTGTTGTATTTGCACCATGGGGGCCCAATTCCCAAACTGTCAGTTTTCCCTCCGTCCTTACTGGAAAGCAAAGCTCTCGCTGGAGCTTAGCTGAAGTTAGTTTTTTTTTTAAATAAGGACAGTAAAAAAATGAAAAGAGACTTCAAGATTTGATCAAGTATGAAGGTTGCTTTTGCTTTTAGTTTCACAAACATGACAAACATCCCAAGTTTCCCTAATGACTGAGGTCAAAATGGAAACAAGCTGTTTATGGGGGGAGTGAGAAAAAGCTGGTGAATCTTTAAACCCATGGCACCTCTGTGGCTCTCGTCAACAAAACGGAGCACAAAAAGCCTCCTCATTAAGATGGCTAGTCATGGACTGGCCTGGCAGGAGCGTGTGCGTGGCTTTCATTACAAACCCCGGAGTGAGGCAGCATGTCCTGGGTCGGTGCTTCACTGCAGACTGATGCCCAGGTCTGCCTGAGGTTGTATCATAACCTGGCAGGTGCCGGGCGCACGGGAACCATCTGCCACAGAGACCTGTCCGGGAAGCCCAGGTTGTTGGTCTAGGATCTGCGATAGCTCCTTTAGCAGGGGGAGCCTCTGTCCTTGGGTTTCTCTGTTGTCAGTAAGAAATCCCCAGCTCGGCCTTCTGGACACTTTGCTCCTACGCTGGGATTGCAACGTGGTGAGCTCATGTCCCCGTGGCAGGGCCTGTGGGAATAGACTGGTGTTTATGAGGTGCTGCAGAGCTGGAGGCAGCCAGGATCTCAGCGGCTTCATCCTCTGGAGGAAGCTCGGTGCCAAGCCCGCAGCCTGCGGCGGGCGTGCATCTCTGCAGCAGGCCGAGGCAGACCCTCGGCTCCGGGCACCCTCTCCTTTCACCCTCTCCCTATCCCCGCGGCACCTGGGGAGAGCAGCCAGCAGCTCCCTTCCAGCTCCACCTGCTGCACAGGGCAGCAGAAGGGACGGACACGGTGCCCACCCCACGCTCCTGCCCCTCCGCGAGTGACGATGCAGGGGACAAACTGCCCCAGGAGCTGATGCGTCAGGCCTTGGCGAGCCCCAACTCTGTTAAGCATCGTTGCTGCTAGGGACTTAGCATTGCTTCCCCGGATTTGGGCTTTTTCCTCAGCATTGTGCTAGTCTTGACTGTCCTCTTCCCTTCTCTAACTTTCCATAATTACTCTCATCGCCCTCTCTCCCCAGCAAGTCAATGCCATTAAATCCATGCATCAAATCCGTAGCGACATTGACAGCATGCTCATTTCCTGGGCTGGCTCCCGAGGGCTCTCTGCGACCTCCTTATTAAACTCCTGACCTTCAGCTGAAGTGATTTGTCAGCTTCTGTCAATCACTGCTGCCTGGAGCCATCAGAGGTGACTTGCATCTCTCAGGACGCAGAAGGTTTCTCTGCCTCTGAAATACATAAGGTTTCATTAGATGTTTTGCATTTATACTATAAGCTCTCTGTGGCAATGGATCATCTCTTCGTCTTTTTTATTGTACAGGATGTAGCACAAGCAGGCCCTGATTCCTGTTTACTTTAAACACTATCACAACATTACTATGCATGCTTTCCTGATTATTTCTTCCCTCTGCCGCAGGCCTTCCAGGGTTTAAAATGCTTCATATTTGTAGATCACACAAATCAAACATTTTATTATTCAATCAATATGTCCATGAGAAGCGAAGTAGAAACCTTTCCAATAGAAAATGGATGGATGTAATTTGTTTGCCCGTATGTCATGTGCAGGATGGGGTGGATATGGCACCACCCGACTGCAAGTGCTGGGGAAGCCACCCTGCTTTTTGGAGAGCCACTAGTGCGGGAGCAGGAAAAGCGAGGTGACGGCAGAGCTACAAGCCTGCCACGCATCCCGGCCCCTCTCCCCCGAGCTGCTGTGGGCCTGTCTATAGTTTTGTTTAAAGGAGACCCCTGCAGGCGCCCGGCCCTCTTGTTTGTGAGCGGGTTCGCCGCCGTGGGGAGCGACTGGGGCCGGCGTGGGAGCCTTGCCGTGGGATCTGTGGGGTGCTGCCCCACAGAGCTGGGCATCGCCAGCACCCTCGCACTTGCCGTGCTCAGAGCCCTCCGCATGGCTGTGTCTCGGGCATCCTTGGCAGCACCCCTGTTGGGCAACGGCATTGAGTGAGGAAGCCTTGGCAGAGAGGTCAGCATTTTCTTAAGCACCCGCTGACTTTAGACACCTCTGTTTTGGGGCCCGTTTTGAGGCAGGCAGGGGTGAAGAGCAGTTATTGATCTGGCCTGTACTCCGTGCCCGCCCACGCTGCCCTCGGGGTCTCAGACCTCCAGGCCTGATGGTGCTCCAGATTAGTGACCCTGTGGGAAAAACACGAGCTTCAGTGAGCGTATCCAGTGCCTGTGATAGCCTTAGGAGCACAGGTTAGACCTCCTCTTTCCATGTTCCTCAGCTCTTAGACTCGCACCTCAGTCTCCTAGACATATATGGCTCTCAGTCGGACACCTTCCACCAGCCTTTACCATGACTTCTTAACTCCTTTTTTTTTCTTATTACTGTAAAGCATGTTTCTCCTAGTCCAACAGAAAACAAGGCAATGTAGAAAACAATATGCAATTCAGTTTGCAGTGGTGCATCTAATTTACAGGAACTGGCTACTTCGTACAGTACATGCTGTGAAATAACAGATCTGACTTGGCACAGGCTGGACAAACAGAGGTGACTAAGCAATCCAGTTGATTTATGGCACTAGCCTTGCACAGCAGATCCGGGAAGCCTCTGGGAAAACTGCCTATAGCTTAAGGAATTGCCACCTGAGAATTATAAAGCCTGCTGGGCACAGCAGAGACCTGCTTTCAGAGCCTGATGCATGAAACATGAGGGAGGAGAGAACCTAGCTGTGGTCACCACCTCTCTTGGAGCTCCCCACGGCTGGGGCTGCCGACGGGTGAGGGAAGTGCTGCTCCGAGCTGGATTGCCATGCAAGGGGCCCTGAGGAGATCCGGCGACCATGGACTGCCGCAGCGGCTGTGGGAACTCCTGTCTCAGGTAGGCAACTGCTGGGACAGGCAGGGACGAGTAAGAGGAGCTTGGAGATGTGGAGATATTGCTGCTCCACTGTGGCAGGGAGACGGGAGAAGGGGGATGTTGGGGTGAATGAAACATCCGAGCGCTGCAGAGCAGCATGATAGGGGCGGACGGCGGTCTGGGTTCAGCAGTGCACAGTACATGCACTCCCAGGAAACCGGTGGGACCTGAGGATGGTCATTCCTCACGGCATTGCGGCATACGCCTGCTCTGTGCACATCGCGGGCTGCAGGCTGTAGGTAGACGCAGAGAACCCTCTCATGGACAAGGAGACAAAGCCGTTTGCCTGATTTAATTTATTCTCATGATAAAAACACCATCCATCATAAATGGGAATATTTGTGCGCTGTCTGAACATGAGCTGTGGTGACTTTGTGGGCTGCTGTTAGACATTATTGGTTTAATTTTTGCCTAGCCCACTTGTGTCCTCATAAAGGTGTGCCCACAGCCCCACCATCCCTCAGTTTAGGTTTTACTGGCCTGCACTGCAGAGAGATTTTCATTCTCAGCGGCAGCTGATACTGAGCGCACTGTGCTGGGGAAGCTGTGTTGCCAGTGCAGGGCTTTTGGGGGTTAAGTGGGTAGGGAAGAAGCTCAGTAAAAAAGAAGTGGCCATATGACTGCAGTCACTTAGCAGGGGGTGAGTTCAGCTATGCAACCCAGTGCCAATGGGCAAGGCGTGCTCTGCCTTCCCTCCTCCTCCTCACTGCCCTGCAAGTACTAGCCCTTTTTCCTCGTCTCTAGCCCCGCTGGGTTCGAGCAAGCTAGCCCTTCGTTACCCCACTCTCCTCCGCTACCTCGCGCTGCCTGCTTGGCACAGCACCACCACCGCCAGAAGTGCTGGCACTGGGCAGCGGCGAGAGAGATTTGCCTCCTTATCTCAGTCACTGCCCTTAGCTCCTGAGCGGCCAGTGACAGCGGCTGCGGGAGAGCCCGGTGAAACGCCCTGCTGTGTCTCCCAAGCTGGTGCCGCTGCTCCCTGAGGATAGCATTCGCCCTGCCCACCCCTCCGCTCTGGTGGTGGCAGTGCCCAGGGACTGGTAGCCCTTGATGGTGGCGTGTGACAGTCCCAGAGGCCGGGGCAGGGGTGGAGAAAGGGAAATCCCACATCTAGCGGAGATCTGGGGCTGGCAACAGTGGGTGCAGCCCTTGCTTCAGAAGGGAGGGAAAAACAAAGGGATGAAAGCTTGCCACACTTCCTGGGAAGACGGGAGCAACTTGATGGGAGGGAGGCAACAGCTCCCTGAGGCCAGAGCGTGTGAAATGTGAGCACTCCTCTTGGAGATGTAGCGCTGTGTCCTGCTGGACAAGAGGCCTCAGGCTTGATGGGCATGTTTGGGGATAAATGATACAGAAAGGATGAATACAGCTAAAAATGAAGGGAATTTGGCTGCCAGGACCTATGTGTCTTAGTGTGTAGGGCATGAAATACAGGATTTGCCAGCGGAGGAGCGTGGAGAGCAGGCGGTAGTTGCTCTGCCTGTTGATCCTGGCACAGATGTTGTGGTATGTAAGCACCTCTCGATCACCTGTGGAGCGGAGGAAGGAGGGGTATGCCCGGCATGCATAGAAATGACGGCCTCTGTCTGAGAGCGATGGGTTACCACGGCCAGGTGCTGCAAGGCTTGCTAGACTTTACAACTCCTTCCCAGTTCCTTGTGGGACCCCACCCAGAAACATGGATCTAAAATCCGCCTTGGGGTTGTTCTAGATGTGTGGCCCTGTTATACATTTCCATCTCTTAGATCCAGGGAGGGTTTCTTTGCTGGTTGTAGCACATATCTCGGCGCATTAAGGATTCCTGCACGTATACAGCCCCGTCAGAGCTAGATGGGGGCAGAGGCAGAAGATAGTGATCAGCAGCTGACTTGCAAATCAGGACTGTCTCCTTTCACGTGGGCTGCAACGCTCGCAGCTGGCTCGCAGTCAGATCCACATGCCTTACCGTCCATGCAGGGGCTGGGGTGTAAGTCTGGGATTCGTTAAGTACCTGGTTGTTCTTGTCACGCAGCCCAGAGAGGGAAATCAGTGGACACTTGGTGGCCAGAAGTAGCAGCTTGAAGGCACTGCCTATATAGCAGTTCACACAAGTTTTGAAGCTACTGATGGTGCATACAAACTGTAGATAGAAGCGTTTGTGTGTCTCTGAAAAAAATCCGATAGAAAGGTTTTCATGCTTGCGTAGTCACTGTTCTTGCAGACAACAATTCCTCCGTACATGAACTCCCACTACGTTATCAAAAATGTGATGCAAACCTCAGGGAAGCCAAGCAATATGGGAAACTTGTCAGGTGAGAACGGCGTTCAAGAGCTGCTTCTCTGAGAAGCTGTAACTTTCTTTTCATGAATTTATCTGCTGATAGCTCTGCTGTCAGCTGAATTCCTTTGCTTGAAAGCGTCCTTCGTCAGCAGATCCCGGTGCTGCAAATCTGCTCCCTCGCCGTGGCGGGGGGCACCGAGGGATGGGGCAGGCGGAGGGCAGCTTTCCACACAAGCCACTGACTCTCTTCTAGATTTGAGGGTGGGCATGTTTGCATTACTTAACAGAAGCAAATACAGTCTAAGTCTGAAAGTACTTAACTGAACTTTGATTGAGGTGATTGAGGTGATTTTTGGGGCCAGATTTTTACCGACTGCTTATTTTTTGAAAAAATGTCACTCACATAAGACACTAATATTAAGCTCAAGTTCTTCAGGAGTTGGGGGCCTCTGCCTTTCCCAGTCTTCTTGTGTGTATGTGTGTTGAAAAAAGCTTAATTTAATATGGCTGCCCCATAGTTTGGAAATGTGGCTGTGCTAAATGGTTCTTTGCTATGTTGCTCCTGCAAAGATTCCCCTGGATCCCATAGAAATAGCAGATGTTAGCTCTCAGTAGTGAAAAGAAAAGCCTAAAGTTCAAAGGAAGCTTTGCATCAGACTGGAAGAATGAACCCAAATCTTGACATTTCCTTGTCCGGGCTTTGTGCCTGCTAGTACATCTCGCAGATGCATGTGGTGGGGATGTGCAGTGCACCACCACCTGACTTTTCATGCAGAGGCAGTGACAAATGTACATCCTTGTGTGTCCCCGTTTGTGGTCTGCAAGAGAGTCCCAGAAAAAGAGCTCGTGCCTTCAGGCTCAAGCACTTAAAACATGTGCTTTTGGTGGTGACAGCCGCAGGATGTTACAGACAGGGGCTCGCTTTCTTTTGCTGCAGCCTTCTGGTTCCTGGGAAGCTCTTTGTGAATGAATCAGCGGCAACGACCTTATTTTCAGTAAATGGGGAGAGGAGGTACTCGCTGATATTCTGCAGAGATGCCTGATTAAGCCGCAGAGTAAATAATAGGAACAAATATTTCAGAAGGACCTTTCCCTGAGGGTTTGTTCCCACTGAGTCAGTCCCTGTTACATCAACAAACAAGAACTACGGGAGTCGCCAGGGCTGAGCGGAAACCAAGACAAGAAGGGCTGATTTCTCCTTTCCCCTCAGCTGTGCTGTCGCTATGGATCTCAGTTTGCAACGTACAAGCACAAATGTCAGTACGCAGTCCTGGGGTTGCCTTGAATTCCGAAAGCAGCGGTGAACTGTGGTAGTCTGACCCCGTCCCCTCTCAATAAACTCTTCCTGGACATGTCTTGCAAAAGCTGTTGCTACACTTCGTGCTCTTCAAGATGGGCCTCCCGCCCTGGGCTGAGCCGCGCGCTCCTCCGAGGCTGCCCATCCCACGGCCAGCCCATGACTCGGGTGGCAGTGCCAGCGCTGCTGAGCTGCTGCCCTGCTCCCGGCCGTGAATCTCACTTCTGCAGTTGAATTTCCACCCAGCCCCAAGAAGGGAATTCGTGCCCAGCCTTAGGAGTGCTCGTCTATGACGTGCTCCTTACGCTAGGTTTGGTACATATTTCTAGAGGGCTGTTTTTCAGGTATCCTTTCGTACAGGATCACCACTGTGCATGCTGCTTAATGGTTATTCAAGGCAAGTCCTGGTGCAAGAAGTCATGACGGCAGCATGCACAGTCCCTGAAGGACTGGGGTTGTGCCAGTGTGTAGGGGGCGCGCAGCTGTTTGGCTGCTGCATTGGGGACCAGATTTGCACGCTTTAGGAGAGCTCGGTGCTGACCACAGATCCTCGAAAGCTGCACAGACCATTGCACTAGTGTGACATGAGCGCTCTGCTAGTCTGGCAGGGATTAAACCTGGGATCTCGGTGTCCCCGAGCACAAGCTGGGAATGCTTGTCATGAAAGAGCCAATTTTCTAGCCCTGAGCTATGCGGCCGTATAGTCCCTAGTTACAGAGAGCAAGCACTGACCTAGGGAGTTAGCTGCTCTGTTAGCAGCTGCCAAAATGGGGTGGTGGGATCGGGTCATGCAGAATAAAAACACATGTCTGTTCAATGTGGGGAAAGTAACTGTCCGTCTCAGGATCCTGCCTGTCCACCAGGAGCAGGCTGCGTGCCTGCAGATCGCAGCACAACTGGTAGCTATCAGCTCGGACTGTGCAGACCTGACAGCTTGTTTCCATAAGAAACTATCAGTGAAGTGCGAATTCCTGACTTGCCTGCCGCTGACTCCAGCCAAGCAGCGAGGGCTTGTTGCAACACAAGGGCATGTTAGAGGACTCCGGCGCGGGGGAATCCAGCTGTGGCAACAGCTCCCAGTTCCATGGGAAATGTTATTATTCATGGTGCTCCAGCCAAAGGCTTCACTATCCGCAAAGCCAAAAGAAAAAGGCGCTCTTCCCGGCAATAAGATGGGGGCAAATTATGTGCATTTACATGGACAGCCCCCTTACGGGGGCTGAGAATTTCCTGCGTGCTCAGCAGGATGATTGCAAAGTGTTGGATCATCTCAGCTGTCAGCAACCTCTGCAGAAGGCACTTTTGCAGTCAACGGCTGGGATCCTGGTTTAGGATAAGCAGAGCCACCGCAGACCTGCTCGCCCGGCCAGTGTGTGTTGCATTTTCCCACATGTAGGTGTGAGGTTACTGGGATGATGTCCTCCATTGGAAAATGTCCCAAAAAGCCCACCAAAAAGGCAAGAGAAGGAGAGGGAGTGCAAGTGGGGATGCAGTACTAAGGGGATTAATTAAAATAATTTTCCAGGATTTCTTAAAGCAAGCAAAATACAGATGGCAAGGCAGAGCCAGCTGGGCATAAGCGAGCCGACGGCTGAGTCAGCTGCTTGCGCTGCTGTCCTGCCTCCTCTGAACTTCCTCCCCTTTTGGCCTCTGCCTTCCCTCGCTGGAAAGGGGAAAGGGTATGCACTGCATTCGCCGCCTTCTTGAAGTGCTTAGGATAAACTTCCCGGTGTTTTGAAATGTGAAAAGCTCTGTGCAGGGCAAGGAAGCCCAGGGAAAGCACAGTAACCTCAGGGGCAGCCTGGCCGGAGTTCAAAGGTGACAGGGTTTTTGACTGATTGCTGCTGTGCTCAGAAGTGCCTCTAAACAGTGCTGGAAAATACTTCAGTCCAATAGCGCCTTTCTTTTTTTTCCTTTTTCCCTCAGCTCACATTCTTTTCCCTGGCATTTTGGCTGACTGTCAAGTGGATTTATTGCTCTAATGGCAGAAAATGACCGTCAGTAAATCCCAGTGTTTTCGCAGCCTCGGAGGCAAGCTGCTCATTGCCCGCGCGCCGAAGCCCGGCTATGTGACGGGGTGTTTTTCTAGCCTTCTTCCGCCGGCCGGGGTGGGGGATGGCCTGGCGCGGAAGAAGAGATCCCGCAGCCGTGGTTCAGCGTCCTGGTGGCGGGGACAGTGGTGCAGCGGGTTAACGCACGGCTGCAAACCCAAGAGGCGTTTGAGGTTATCGGAAGCGGACTGGAGAGCCGGGGCGTGCGGCAGGCGTGGAAGGTCTTACTAACAGCGTGTCCGCCGTGATGAGTGTTGCGTGCCATGGGACATGCTTCGACGAGGAGTCAAATTTGGCCTGTGTACGGAAGGACGGGATCTTTTCGGTGCGGCTCCATCCGCTGATGGGGCTGCGTTTCCAGGGCAGAGCTGTGTCCAGAGTCAGGCTTCGAATATCCATATGCCGCCAGGAGCTCGAGCCATTCTGGATATACGTGCTGGACGCAGCTGCGTTCATGTGACTTCCTGGGCTAAACTTTGTTACGGGGGAAAAAGCAAAGTCTTTGTTTACCCGTCTCAATGGAAAAGTTTAGTTCTGGCCTGTCTTGCCAAGGCAGGAGCGAGTGTGCCAAAGCGATAGTGCAGCAAATGCTGGCCGCTGGCGAAGCGGGGCCGGAGCTGGCCGCGGGCGCAGGCAGCGTGGCGCGGGCCGCGCGCGGGGAGGCCGTCGGGCCCCGGCCCTGCGGGGAGCGCCAGCCGGGCTGGGTCTCGGCCCTCGCGGTTGCTGCAGACGGCCGGCGTGGTGCCGGGCACGTCCCCCGCCGCCTCGTCCTCCCCGCGGAAAATGAGCGGGGTGGGAGAGGCGAGTGCCGCCTCTGGGGAGAGCGGCGGCTCGGAGAGGGGAAATCCCTCTGGCCGCCTGTGCCCAGGGGACCTGGCACAACGCACCACGGGCCCCTTCGTGGCTTCAAAATGCTCTTTTAATTCAAGTAATCGCAGCTCTGGTACCGACTAGCGCAAGCCCCAGCTGCGGCCGAGAGAGCGCCTGAGCAGCCCCAGGCCTGGCTTTGGCCAGGGGATCGCTGCCTCAGCCCCACCACCGCGGTGGGCCGCTGCCAGGAGGGGGAGGTGGTCTCTCAGACCCAGGGCTTTCGTTTCGGGGAACGAGCCTGGGAAACAGCGGGTGTCCAAGGAGAGTCACCTCAGGGGCGTGCGGGGCTTTTACTGCCCTCTCTGTCTTTCCTCCCTCCTCTCAGCCAAGCGCCAGCGGCTCCCGAGCATGGGGCACCAGGCTGGCGTGGCAGCTCTCTCCCGGCGCCGAGGCGCGAGTCGCGTGTACGGCTTTCATTTAGATGGGCTGAAACCGCTAAGAGGGTTAAATTATAGCCAGTCAATGCACCTCCATCCTCCAGGAGTCCCACGCATGGAGCAGCTCCTAAAAGTGCTGCCAACAGGCCTCTGCAATGGGAAACTCGTCTGGGGCAGGTTGGTCACGTGCTTTCCGACGCATGGGCTGCTCTCCTGTGCCCCACTGCCACGGTGCGGCCTTCCCCAGCGCGCGGCCTTTCCGTCTGCGGCCCAAAGCATGCCGCAGAAGCTGCTGAGGGCCCTGGTAGCAGAGCGCAGCACCAGAATCGCCCTGGACCTCAAAGCTGAACCTGCGCACAAAGGGCAGGCCTGCCTGAGCAGACTTTTTTCATATTTTCCGGTGGGAATGGGAGACTCGACTAGACCTAGTACTGACTCACTAAACCCAGCCCTCAAGATGAGTCCCTCAGAACAGATAACTTCTTGTGTTGTCCTCTTCCCGATCTAAGGAAGCGACAGTGTTGTGGAGCAAAAGAGTGTGCTCCATGTACGCGTTACCTGGACGCCTGTTTCTAAAACTTTCCGCTCGAAAATGAGAGCACACTCAGTGAACTCTGCTGCTAATCCCAAATCCCAGCTCTTATTACTCTGTAGCTAAAATGCGGTTGAAGCTTCCCCAGTGATTTCGTCCTGATCCTCAGTTCTCCTCGTACTTCTCTTCCTTTCCTTCGGACTCAAATGAACCCTCCTGCCCCGTTAATGGGACCTGCATCTTTCAAATGAGACTCTGTTAACTAATTGCCGTAGCCATCATTTTCCTGATGCTTTAGGTGACCCTTTGTGTAATTAGGTCTCTCTGCAGCTAACCAAAATTTCCCTCCCCGCAAAATCTAGCTGTTCTCCAGGATGTGCTAGTCACTGACTTGTGATCACTTCTTGGTTGTCTGGCACATCAGTCTCCATCACTAATAATCACCTCACAGGTAGGAATCAACACATTTTTTGTTAGTACCTCTAACACCCTGGCTATTTAAAATATCTTAGTTCATTAGCAAAACACCATTTCTGGCATATGCACTTCTCCGTTCCAGAATGACTGATTGCAACTATCGAAAACGCTTGCAGTTTTGTTCAGCAAGCTGAACAAAATAGGACACTTGCATCTGCTTGTGCCCATACCCCGACACAATCACACGGGAGAGGGACAAACCTGTGCTGCTGTTTGCCTAGCCAAGTAATGGGCCCAGGTGAAACCCTTAGGGTAATCTGGGGGGGGAGGAGGGTTGGTTCTGCTGTCCTATCAGTGCCTGGGCAACAAGGCTCACATTTTAAAATCCAGCTTCAGCTCTTGCAGGATTTTTAAATCTGCCCTCCTGATTTGCAGCTTTAGCTAACCCAGTTGGTACTAAGGCTCACTGAGGATCCCGGCCTTTCTGTCAGCCAGAGGTGAGCGAGCTGCAGCAGCAGCCAGCCAGATAGTCATTAGCAAGGTGTTTGGGAACAGCACCAACTTTGCATAGTCAATTAGATTTGTGATTAAGAACAGAGAGGATTTAGCCATAATATTTGCATAGCTGTTGTGCAGAGCTCTGCAAGTGCCGCTGTGCTGTTGGTAGCTAACCCTGGGACGGCAATAGCAGTTTTGGCCTGGCACTTGGTGAGCAGTGAGAGCACTTGCAGGCAGAGAGGTGTAGTTTTGCTCTGCTGTTTCAGAGAATCTGGTTCAGGAGAGCTGAATCCTCCTGTGCTCAGTTTCTTCCTGAGCTGTCGCCTGGGAACAAGTCCCTGATCAGCCCTGCATGCTAGCGGCAACGTAGTATTGGCAACGTATGAGCCTCCTCCGTCAATGGTGCTGCCGCTGGGACTCAGCTGCCTTGTGGCTGCAGCTGTCTGAAGATCCTTGTCTCCTCTAAGAGGTGGCAAATGGAAGTCTTTCAAGTAATTCTTGTAGCTGTAAGACTGGGAATGCTACTTGCTCATCAATAGCTTCCTGACTTGCTTTAAATGCAAAGAGCCCTGATGTTGTGCAGGTGAAGGAACAGCGAATCTGAAATGGTGCTATGCAAAAAATGCAAATATTGCTTTTATTAGTAGCTTTCCATGCGAGAGGAACAGTACATTTGCAAAGCAGGCCAGCTTATTTTCTGCAAATCTCTCTTTGTCATTCCTTGTGAGGCCGAGGAGTCTCTAACATTGCACTCCCGGAGAGCCCTGGCCCTGGCAGCCCGTGTGATGTTGCACGTATTTGTCACTTTGCTTGCACCCAGACTGTAGGGTCGCATCCTTCACAGGCCAAACAGTGAGTCCTGAGAGTGCCACCCAGCCAGGCAGTGGAGCTAGGCAAAGTCGCCAAAAGATAACCAGCTCTGAGCCAAAGTATTAAAAGGCAACTCGTGATTTCTAGTTGCTTCAGTCTTGCCGTTATTCTGCCTGACCTTGTGAAGGTCTCAGCACTTTTCTGCAGAGAAATGGCCTTGCCTTTCAGACAGGAAATCTGCAAGGCATGTATAGGCAACTTTTAGAGATCCCCCACAGGTAAAATTGCCTTTCTGTGGCTTCCTTCCTAACCATCAACAGGGGCAACTCTTGACCTTCAAAATGTCCATTTTTTCCTTTTCTTTCTTAAGGAAGGGGAGGTTTCTGAGACCATGATTCAATACCACTGGACTAAAACTTTAATTCTACGTCCAGCTGCCTGTCGGTGACTCTGAGGACCAGCCTGGCAGGCTGCATGTCAGCATGCTGCTAAGCACGGTGGCATTTCGACGGCAGCTGCCACCTCTCTGTAGTTCCTCCGTACCTAGAATTGATGAGTGGAAACAACCCTGCAGGGCAGAAAATCCTCACAGGGAAACGAAATGCCAAGATTTCTAGCTCCGCGCGTGCCAGGGAGGCACCAAGAGGATCGCTGACGCAGCGCACGAACCGGACTGGAGAGGACAGAATAGCCCCAGCACATTAATCCTGAATTGTCACAGTGAAATCGCACTGTGGGGAGAGGTGTAGAGCAGCCGTACGTACCCAGTTAGTCGGACTGCTCGGGAGCATTTTCTGTCCTCTGAAATGCTTGAGTTGTGCTTGGTACAGCAGGCGCCTCCGAAAACTGGCTCGATGGCCAACAGCTGTCAGGCTGTGAGACTCTGGGGAGGTTAACAGCGACATAAGCCGCTGGGGCTGGTGGCTTTCCGTAACTCATGCTTCGGGCCCTTCAGCTCGGAGCTGCCTCAGGTGACAGACAAGCCATGATTTGAGCTGCCGTCCGGCGCCCGCGTCTCCTGGCAGCTGCAGGGCAGCTGGGGTTGTCCCGCGGGCACACGTAAGCCCCAGCAAAGCCCTTCGCACCCAGGGAGAGTTTAAAACCAGTGGATTAAGGTTCCTGGGAAGAAGCTCTGCCCACATGAGCTTTGATGAAGCTGTAGCTAGCAGGGCCCTTTCCACATGTGCTGCAAGCCGAAAGTGCGTGCAAGCATGGCCAAGACCCTGAGACACAGCCTTCCCTCCAATACCTTGACTTTTTTATACTAGCCCTCAGAGAAGCGTAGTAGCACGGGTGTCATTTTATAAGCCGGGTCCGAAATAGGCACCTGCTTTCATTCTGAACTAGACACATTTCTGGCTCCGTAGTACATGGCTGATTTTAACCGGAGTGTAAGTAGCGCCCGGCGTGCCCTGCAGGATCCTACGGCGTCTTGCTGATCTCTCGATAGCGCTCTCAAGAAAGCTGCCTCCTGTTCTGCAAGCTTCAACACCGTGTAATGGAAAAATATAGAAGTGGGGCCCGGCTGTGCGTCACATGGTGTCTTAGCAACCTCCGCCCGCGCTCGGCTCCGCGATAGGCAAGCGGGACTGTCCGTTTCGGTGCAGTGATGAAATGCAACATTAAGCATCCCCCCACCCGCCCCTTACCAGCGTGGTGAGCGAGAATAAGGAAATACCAGGGCTTGCTGGTGTCACTGGCGCTCGCCGGGTGCTAACAAAGCCGTAATTTATGAGCTCTGCAAAGAATTTCATCAGCCTTCAAAGCAAGACAGAGGCATCTGGCGCTCGGCCATTGTGCTTCTATCGGTACAGGAAAAACACTGAATTTCTTCAAAGCTGCCACAGCGTTTCCTATTTTTAGGTTAACAATGCATGTTTTGCTGTACGGCACCAAGCGTCAACAAAGAATGAAGACCTATTTATGTCGCTTTGTAGTAGCGCTGAAGCAACAGGAAGCTGTGGGCCATCTGGGTGCCTGCTGAGACCTCCAAAAAACGCTCCCCATGTCAGTTGTAAAATGTATCGGGCCACCACCGCACCGACGGGTTTGCTCTCCGAGGGGGAAAAGGCAGCGATAAGGTAGTGGCTTCCCATTCTCCAACCCTCCAAGACCCCGTGCAGTGGAGAGAGCCCAGGAGTCTGGTTACGGGTCACGCTGGCATTCAGGGGCTTTTTGCTCGCGCTCTCCCGGTGCAGGCAGTGCCTCAGCATCAGCACCGAGGTGCAGGTAACTGCGCTAGTGCCGTGCAGTGCAAGGGGCTCTCCTGGCTCCGGAGGCTGCAGCGTCACCCCCTGTCCCAAGTTTTCCTACAGTAACGTTAGAGCAACCCGGTTTTGGCAAAAGTTTCTCACCATAAGGACTCCTTGAACCCAAGAGTGGCTTGTTAGCTTACTAATATCAGCCCAAAAGTAGTTACTGCTTTGACTCTGGTCTTTCTGTGTTGGGGAATGGAGGACGTCCAAGCTGGACTTGTGGTTTAGACGGCAAGGTTTCCCGTGCCCTTCTGCAAGAAAACACTTGAAGCGCGAGCTGTGCGTTATAATACAGCAGATGATTTTACTGTGAGGGCAGGTACGAGCTGCCTGAAGGGGGAAACGAAATACATCTCCGCTCTGGAGGTGGCGCAGGATGCTCTGCGACGTCGCCTGCTGAGGCTGCTCCTCTTGCCGCCGTCAAGAGCGAGAGCAAGAGTGAGAGGAAGTGATGCTGCGGTGCCGTGGCTGTCTTCCCCCAGCGGGGAGTGGGGACGGCCTCCTCCTGCTCCCTCCAAACAGTGCTCCCGGTTTTCGGCAGCAGTCAGCCGAGGCTGGGGCCTCTCCGTGCATGGGGTCCAGGCCGCTAACCGCTGGCTCCCCCTGTCCAACCCCGCTCACTGCAGATCGGCCGCTTCATGGGAGGAACCTCCTTTCCCCTTTTTTCCTTTTGGACAAACAAACAAAACAGGGGCCAGAGACCTAGTGACTGAGTCCTTCACGTGCTGCTGAGGCAGATGAACAATAAAACGTCTGAGGGGAGAAGATGACTAAATTTTTCTACCTCCTCTTCTGCTTCCATCACCCTTTCAAGCAGAGCTAAACATAGCCTTCTGCCGCAGGAGGACTGCAGAAACTGCCTGCTGCCCACAGAGAGTGTCTCAGAGATCGTGGGCTCGGGTGTTGCTGAAAACCCCTGCCGTTCCCAAGAACCTGGCGTGTTCCCCGTGCTCGTTTCTCCTCTCCCTTGCTCTTCCCCCAGCACAAAGTATATTTAGAAAGGCGAAGGCACAATGAGCTAAACCCTGTCTTCGTTACACCCATGTTTATAATGGGTTCATTGTATCGCTTCCGCCAGCGCCGTAGCAATTATACGGCTAGATATAACAGCCTCCTACCCTTCATCTCGTCCTCCTTTTTGGACCAGAAAATGGCTTGAGTGTCCTCTTAAAACTGAACAGCATTGTTTCGGGGAAGAATATCTGGATTTTAGTATGCAACCTGTAACTTCTGCTTCTTTAAAACGAGTTGCGCTCTCTTGGAGCTCCTCAGAGAGAGGCTGCTGCTTGCTAAAGCAGTACTTGGAGACTGGCGCTGGAGTGAGGTCCCTAAACTCCACGCCATGCCGCATGTCTGGATTATGCTGCTCATCTTAAAAATAGCCTCTTTAAAAAAATATTTAGTTCAGAAACGATTTCACTTTAAAAAAAATTTTAAAAAAGCAATTTGCTTTTTCATCTCTCTCTTCTCAAACGACGAGCCTGCATGGTCTTGCCTGCCCCTGCGTGGCCTTGACTGTCGGCTCCCTGCCGTGCACCCAGGGAATGTACAAGGAGCGGCTGCCGGCATGATTTTCCATTATTAACGCTCAAAAGAAAGTTCCATTTTCCTGTTTCAGATGAGCGTTTCCCCTTCGGGTCAGAGAAACCACTTCCTCCCCCTGGCACCCCGTGGAAGGCCATAAACATGCGCCGAGGCAGCAAATTCCTCCGCCTGCCCTCGGGTTCCTCTTCGGATCCAGCGGAGGCCGAACGCCCGGGATCCCCGCAGCTGGCACTGCCAAGGCGTTGCGCTCGCGCGCCCGGGGCAGGTGCCCGCCGGACGAGGGATGTTTACACCGCAGCAGCAGCGCGCAGCCCGGTTCTTCCTCAATTTCGTGGGCGTTCACAGCCAAAATCCTCTTTTTCACCCCGCTCACCCCGCCAGCGCGCAGTTGGGCTGGAGCCCGGCTCTCCAGCCGCCCCCCGTGGGCGGCGGGGCGCCTGCGTGCCCGGCAGGACGCCGCGGCGTTGGCGGTGCGAGCCCAGCCCTGCCGCGGGCTAGGTGTGTTGCTAAAGCCGGCGTCTGGGATGAGTCATAACTAAAACGGCGTGCGCGGTGCTTCGGCTCTGAGAATCAAGGGAAGCAGAGAAAAAATTTCTGCTGATGCTCCATGCAGTCCTCAAAGGCTGCTAATATCCGTGCAACATATTGACGGGGCAGACCAAGCGCTCTCGCTCGGCCGCGCTGGCGCGTCGGCTCTCCGTCCCCGGCGGGAAGCTGGCCAGCGGCCGCCGAGGGGGCCGGGGCGCCCGGCTGCCCCCCTGCAAGGGGAGACTCCGCAAGCCGCTCGGCAAAGGCTGCGCAGCTCCCGCGCCGAAGCGGGAGAGGCGATCAAACTCTGAATAGCGCTTTGAACCTTCAAGGTGCTGTGCAAACGTGAGGGACTCCAAATCCAAGAGAAAAGGGCTAAACTGATTCGAAGGGGAATTAAAAGGTCACGCCTGTTGAACATTCAGCTTTAGGGTTTAGTCATGTTTATGAAACTTATAACTGCTCTTTTTAATCAGCTTTTTACACTTCATATACTCAGTAAATGCAGGTAAGTTCAGGGCTTATGACTAATTTTTTTAAAAAAAATTCTAAACAAATTTTCACAGCCTTTGCCCTGCCCTTTTTTCTTCCCTTCCATCTCTGCCTACCCCCCCGCCAGCCTAAAGCATTTAAACCACTAACACTTCACTTCTTTATGGAAGAGAGAAGCATTTCTCAGTCATATATACCATAAAGTGAAATTTCGTTATGGTCGAATAGTGTAACAGCAGTGAGCTAGCTCCGTGAGATACCAGAGCAAGGGAACAGCAAAGGAAATGTTTTCTACATCCAAAAGCATTGGGAGCTGCTGATGCCACAGACAGGCTCAAGTCTAAAAGTCAGGCCTTTTGCATCCAGCTTCTCCTTTAGATTGCTTCATAGCATTGTTTTTGCATAACTGTGCTTGTGAATTGTCAGTGCTTACCAACTTTTTGCTTCTACAGTATCATATTTACAGTGTCCATATCAATGTGCCTCAGTGCTGATAGCGAAGTAAATACTTCAGATGGCTACAGCAGCACTAGAAGTCAGTTGCTGCCTTGTCTGGCCCCTGTCCACCCTGCCCGTTAATATATCAGGCTAAACAGATGAATGGTATATCATCCCACTTCAGCACACATCTGATGTGGGCCTTGAACTGGGAGGAAATGCACTTAAAATGCCCTTGCTTTTGGGCATTACTTCCGGACATTACAGTTCACTTCACCACACATGTAAGAGAATAGACCAGTCAACTCCCGAGCCATTTTGTATTGCATCCAGAAGTATATAGGGAGAAATCAGACTTAGAAAATAATTATTAGAAGCTCCCTTATTCCACCCATTGAGGTTACTTCTGTGTTTGGTGTCCCTGGCCCAAAATGCCTCTAAGCAGACTGTTAATGTAGTGTCTTCGCTGGAATCCCTAAAAATGTGCCTTCAAAATGTAGGGAAGGTGTTCAAGTAGACTGTGTCATATGGATAACTGTATCTATCAGTGTAATTAACCTGGACTGGAAATAACTGGGACTTTACTGTCTCCTCCTGGTCAGAGCACCTGTGTTGCCCACCTGGCTCCTTCCCCATACAAAGCTCAGCTGCTTATGCTGAGGTTGCCTCCTGTAGAAAAGCAGCACCCCACCAAACTACGGCCCACCTAGACTCTCTGCTCTCATTTTTAGGAACCGAATCTCTTCCAGACTCTTTCTGTGATGGAAACGGAGCAGTTTCCATCAAAGCTGATGACAGAGTTGCCTGATACGGGGTCAGATCTTTGGACAATATGCTGCATTTCTCAGCTGGCCATTGAGTCAGTGTCTGCTTGATCTCGCTGCTCACGGCCTTGTTCACAAGCGTGTTGCACAGATGGGCTGCAGTCCTCTGGACTCCTGTCAGGAATAAATGCACTCAGACCCAGTTTTGCCAACCAGCAAGTATTTTTCTAAACTGCTGGATTTTAAAAGCTGTCTGCTTGCAGAGGAAGAAGCACTGTATGACTTAAATAGCAGTCCACCAGAAGTGAATAGCCATTTCTGAACTGTTCACTTACATTCTCTAAGCTGAAAATTGCTTAACAAAACTAATTTGTATGTACTTAATGAGCAACAAATACATTTCCAGAGATCTGGATCAGTTCCCACTCAGGAAAGCAGGCTGAACTTGTCTAATGCTTGCAATTAATAATTCAGCCAGCTTTACTGGAAAGTCAGTTATGACTGATCTGTATTAGGAAGTTTTCAGCTACTGAAATAAAGACTCTTCATCAGGAAGAAATGCGTTGTGGAGACAGAATCTTAGGGTTGAGGTTTGGTTTCTTCTGAGCTCAAAATACTGGGTTTGCCTTTGTTCTCACTTAGGCATTTTTGGCTTCTTTCCTTCTTTGCCAAATTGGACAGAGAGATTTTAGTGCTGCCTCTCTTTTCGGTCATAATTAACCCTGAGAATGGCCTTAATGTCTATCCCGTAACGTCTATCCCCAGCGTAGCACTCCTACGGCGTGCGTGTGCTTTGTGTGAGGGGGGAAAAATGCAGGGTGACGTTGCAAATGTACTTATACTCTATGGGTGACTTATGCTCTGCTGGCTCCCACAACCACTACGTTTCCTTCTATTGTGATAGGGGAGGTCAAACTGAAGAACGGCTTCTTACATATCTGCGTTTTCTGCTTCTAATTCTTCTCGCCTGCATCAGAAGCAGGAAGAGGGAGCCTGCGACAAGCTCCTGTTTTTTCCAATACACTGGAATATTTTTTCGATGAGCCAAGCAGATGTTCCTGCTTCCACGCATTTTCATCAGGGCTCCTGTATCACTCTTGTAGACCGCAGAGCAGGCAGGAACTTTGTCGCTATGACCCTCTACCCCAGATCTTTGCTCTTGGCGGGACACAACGGTGCGCACACCGAAGCAATCGCTTGGGCTCTTGCTGCTGCTGCCCTAAAGCCGACAGAGAGGGACGGGAGGGCTGGCGGCCCTCGAGGGGCCGTAACGTCCCCTCTAAAGCAGCGAGGAGGGAGCAGAGCGGAGCAGAGCCTCGGCTCCGCGACCCGACCCCGTAGCGGCCGCCCTGCAGAGCACCCCTGGGGGACGCTTCCTGCTGGGATCCTGCGGGCCGACGCTGGCGAGGGCGCTTGCCGGAGGGAGCCGTGCAGCCGCAGCTGCCCGCAGCTACCTGCGAGGGCTGCATGGGCGCCCCGCGCGCGCGGCGGCGGCAGCGGCGGCGGTGGTGGCGGTGGTGGTGGCGGTGGTGGTGGCGGCAGCCAGCACAGCGAACAAAGCTGCCCTTCTTGTCTCCGCTGGCCCTGCGAGGTTTTTCCCAGTGAAGGGAAACAATCATCACTAGGGAAACCTTAACTGCTTTTTAAAGACCAGAAGAAAACACAGTCATTCTTTTAAACATGGAAAACTAAATGGCCTCTTTTTCCTTGGCTGCGAGCGCATGGCCTCCAAACAGGCTGACACAAAATGAACTCTGGGGGCAAACACGCCTGTCGCTTATTTATTTATTAAAAAAAGAGGACTCTCCTGTGCAAAGTCTGCCTTTCTCAGCTGTGGGTTTTTTGGTTTTTTTTTAAACCAGTGAGACTCTGGGAATGAGCAGCTACTTGCTAAAACCCCAGACTTGTGAACGAAGCACCCCAGAGCACTTCCGAGGGGCCGGGGTGCCAGGCTGGCACGGCGCTCCGCTCCTCTGGACGAGACCGCGGGCAGCGGCAGGTTTGTTGCTCCGGTTGCGTGGGTTTTTTGGAAGGCCGGAGCTGCCTGGCCACCCACCGGGGTGTTTCGGTTGTGCAAGAGGTGCTGGGGGCTGGTGAACGTCGGTGTGCGCCGCGAGCGGGGCTCGGCCCCACGGCAGGCTGCCCGCGAGCTGCCTTCCCTCCTGCCTCAGCTTCTTGGGGAAAGGGCTTGATTCCCAAAGCCCAAATGGGGATGCTCGGAAAAGCGGAGCTGGGAGTGACCCCAGGTTTGCCCTCACCATGGATGTGATTTCATCTCTGTGCTCTTCATTCCCTTTTTCTGAAGGAAATATATTTAGGGTCTACCTCTCAAAAGCCCTGAGCTGCAGCAACTCCCCCGAAGCCGGTGAAAGCGATGAGGAGATGGTGACTCTACGGGATGGCTCTCACCGCTGTCTCCTCTCCGTTTTCCTCCATCCCTTCTGATCCTAGGCTATTTCAAGATCTTCTGAGGTTCTTTAAAGTTGCTCTCGCTCTTCCCTGCCCCAGCTGCATAATCTTGACTCTAATGGAGTATGCTCTAGTTAATAAAAAATACTGAAGTACAAGTCCAGCTCTAGCTATTTCCAGGAACATTTGGTCCCGTAAAACCATAGGAAACTGTAATTTCAGCAAATTAAATCAGTTACCGCATATCTCTCTGGCTCAGTGTGTGGAAAGGGAAAAGCACCCCCCAGCTCCGTGCACAGGGAATAATACCAATAAAATTCCATCAAAGTCCACACTGGGAAAGGGAGGGGACAGGTAGTCTCAGAAAGGCCCGTCTCCTTAAAGCAGACATTAAAGGAAAGCCATCTGCTATAGGGAAAATGTACAGCGAACACTGAGCTCATCAGCCACTTTTTGTTTAATCTAATTAAACATAGTATATCCTCTGACCTTCTGGGTTGGCACCGAGTTCCCGTATGTTGTTCTTTCCATATGAAGCTCTATTGACAGATGGGGAAAGCCTAGAGTTTGCTTTCAGCTTCAGATAAGTAAAGTTAAACATGCAGCAGATAAAATTGTTTTCCCAGCCCTCCTCTCCCACTGACCGATTACGGGTGCTCGCTGTGAGGGCTTAACTCCTCTGGCCCCCATCCCACCCCCTGCTCTAGGCACTGCGCGCCGAGATGAGCAAAAGAAAGCTAGTAAGTAGCTTTAAAAAGGCACAGGCAGAAGCAGAGTGCTGCTAAAAACTGCTTCAAAATTAATATTTACAGTTGGTTTTGACAGTTGCTCACCTTCATTTCCACGTGGCGGACTACTAGCGCAAACAGCACTGCTCCTCACTAAATGTCGCTAAATAATTTGCTACATAACAGCTAATCAGTCAGCATTGCTGGTGCTGAAATAGCTTATAAATAAAAGGTGTCAAATTGCATCAGACACCTGCATATTCCCGGGTTATATAGGTTACATGCTCTTGCAGTGTGTGTAAGAGTTCAGTCAGTCAATATGGCTTCATGATTTTTGCAGCACAGGAGATAAGCCAGAGAACGGCAGTTTGGAGCACCCGAGTGTCTGGGTGCAGTAGGCAGGCATAGACGGTGTACATCGCAGGCCTTGATCATGCAGAACATTTGAAAATGTGCTCAGCTTTCAGCAGGGCTACCTGCTTGCTTACTTCATTGCATGCAAATGAGAAGTGCAGGTAGCCCTTCACCAAAAACATCACTTGGTAATATCAACTGCAAAGCTTTTTTTCCAGTATGCTGAAAAATTGTTTGGTTTGAGTTGGTGCAGTTATTGCAGGTAACTCTTCCATGTATGTACAGCTGTGCCTGTGTTTCTGAACCTACACTTAAATAACTCCTTGAAATATAAACCAAGAGCTACAAAAGAGCCCGGAGGCGATGCCCTTACAGTCCTCTACAGGCTGGGTTAAAGAATATTTCTTTACTGTAAATAACAGTAATGCTCCTGTTGTATGTTAATAGTGCAGGGCATAGTTGGGGGCATCGGTCAACTGCTTGCAGAGCTGCTGTTTGCTACACATGGCTTGTAGAGTAAAGCTGGAGTAGCGTGAGCCTCGTGATGTGATTTTCCATAGGGACGTGCACTAGCCCAACACAGGAGTTTGCATGAATGGGATGACAAGCCATCAACTTTGAGGTGGTTCCCCTTCGTGTGGTCCTGGGCTGACACCTGAATAAATGCAGGCTTCGCTGGTCGATGCTTGCTGTAAACTTTTAGCTATCCCCAGTGGATGAGGACCCAGCTGCTGATCCATGGCTGTGAGGTTGCTGAGCTGCTGCTCGCAGTACGTGGCAGGACCGACAGCAGCTCGGGTCATAAAATCAGACGGCCGCAGAAGAGCTCAGCAAGCTCGTGAAGAGGATTATATGATGCGGCTGCAGGGTGTAGCCATGTCGCTCCTCTGTAACTGTAGATGACCAAGAAAGGAAAACAAGAGGTTGGAAAGACAGATACTCAATGGACTCATTTTGGGGGACACACACCCATATAGAAAATCTCACTTGAAGCTGTAGAGATGAGAAGAGAAGCTGCTGTATGAAGGGTCAACTGTTAAAGTAACTCCTTACTTGGGCAGAATGTTATTATCTCCAAATAAACGGGATTACAGGATCACTAGAAGCATCAGCCAGTGTTTTTCCTCCAAGATCCGGTCTCCTTATCTCTACTGAAGCAGGTCCACAGCCCCGTGGAGCAGACAGATGAAGTCGTGCAGCTGCTAGTTTATTAGGGGTGTTGCCCCTAGCAAAACTCACCACGTATTGAGCACTCCCACCACAGAGCAACCAAACACTGTGTATGGACACATACACCCCCCCACCCCCAAATCAGTCCCAGCAGGCTGGTCTGCAAAACAAGCTGTCCTTGTCTGACAGTAACACGCGATGGGCCTCGGGCTGAGGGCACAGGACAACTTTCTTTTAATGAAGCGAACTTTCCCTCATAAAACTGGGACGGGACTCAAGCGTAAAATAAAAATAAGGCAGCTCCTGAAGGAATTGCAGAATGCGCTTAACGAGCTCCGCAGTATGCCTGCCAGGGTTACATCCTGCGCAAGGGCAGAGACGAGGCAAAGTCCATCTTCTCTCTCCGGGAAGTGCTCACGTGAAGATGCCCCCATGAAGCCAGGTGGCAACGGGCCATGCAGAGCAGCATTGCCAGTGACCCCCGGGGTGTCACTGGCTTGCCTCGTAGCCCATTTCCAGCAAGTCAGAAGCGGCTGGAGATGGACAAAACTGTCTCAGGCATCTCCGTAAAAAACTCTGTGCATGTGTGAAAGCGTACACAAGTATAGAAGTGCCTTGCTTGCTTGCTGAGCGATCTCAGTTCATACCTGAACTGTCCTCTGCAGCTGTGTTTTTTTCAGAATTACCCCCCCAGCCCTGCTAAGACGAACTCGCCACCCCGTGCAGGGCTGAACCGTGAGGCTGCAGTGTCTCTGCCTCTTCCCTGTTGTGTCGGCCTGGCTATCTGGCAAGCCGACATCCCAAGTGTGTGCACGAGGTTGCTGAAAATGTAGCCACTCTTCTGGGAAAATTGGCCACGTCCTTAAAACTTGAGCTGGAAATGTCTGGCCAAAGGTGTGCAAGAAACTGGGCAGCATCTGGATGAAAATGTTTCCATCCAGTGTAAAAGAATGGGAACGTAATATCTGTTCCTCTTGCAGATATGCTCAACGGCTGGCTTTCTGTCTTGTTCAGTTCAGTAGGAAGGTGTGTTTTGTCTTGTTTTGTTTTTCCTGGGGATTCAGGGGCCATTAACCTGCATTTTGAGAAAAGCAGTAGAGTTGCTGGGCACAGGGAGCTGGCCCCCTCCAGAGCTGTGGCACCACCAGGGCCGTGCCCAGAGCAGAGCTCGTCTCTTTCCCAAAAACCCCGACCGGCAGAGGGACCGGGGGGCTTGCACTGCTTTGGGGGCTACTTGGCTTCGTTTTGCTTGCACTTTGACGTACATCAAGGTTTTAGCTATAAACTCTAAGCACCGAAAACCAAGATCTTGGCTTGGGAACAGGCACTGCCTTGGCTTGCTTCCTGGGCCTGAGTGACTTACGATGCTGTGCTCGGGGGGAGGACTCCTTCTCCTTATTTTAGAAATGGTGGGTCACATTCATCTGGAGGCCAAACTGCCTCGGAGACTTTTTCTTCCCCCCTTTTTAGTGAGATCAGTCAGAACTTGATGTTACTATTTTAAAAACAAAAGGAGGGGACCCCCCTCCCCTTCTCTCCTGCTCTCTGCCAAAAGGAGAACAAAGAACAGCTAAAGTGCACAAGTTCTGGCACTCTGTTTGGAAATAAAAACATTCATCCTCATGTCAGGTAGGGAGCTGCCTTCTACATCCCCAGCCCCTGCTGCCAAAGCAAGCAGGCTGGGCTACAGAGCGAACCCGCGTGGAGGAGCCTGGGCAACGGGGATGCCCTGTGTCCTCTCCTGCTCAGGCACCTCATTGCCCAGCTCCTGCCACTCTGCAAAGGTGCTGGGGAGCACTGGGACACTCTCAACCTCGGGCAGTCGTCTGGAGGACGGGCCGCCCTGGCATCTTTGTCTGTCTTCTTTCCAGCCATTTGAACGTGTCAGCGGTTCCCATCAGAGATTCATGCATGGGGAGTTCCCCTGGACCAACATCCAAAATGCAGGTCAGGGCTGCCGGCCCTTCCCCGTCTGTGCGCAAAGTATTTGGGAGAAGGGGCCGGCTCTGCAAACACGAGGAAGACATTACTTGGGCTTTGTGGAGGGCTTGCTCGCATGCCTTAGAAGTGGAGCAAAGGAGGATAATTTATATGTGTGCTTCCGGCTGAACTCAGTAGCTTCTGGTGGCCAGGACAAAAGTGACTGTTTGTCTCCTCTTCTGCAAGTAGGCATTTTCCCACTGTCACTGTTGTGTATTGTTCTCCCGGGTTGTTTGCACGCTCGCCTGCTGGTGCCGAGATAAGAAGTGCCTCTGCCTTTTATTAGCGGCATGTTCCCCAGAACAATCTAGGGAAAAACCTCTTTCAGGAAAGCGTGCGCGTTTCTGTGAGGCGTTCGCATGTCTGCTGCAGCCCTTGTTAAAAGTAATGTAAATACTTTTGTGCAATCTATCTGGCAAGAGATACAACATGTCAGAAGTGAATTGTTCTCTAGAATATAGTTACTGATCAGCCAAAGCAAGCAAATCAGACACACATGGATTGAAAATTTAATGAACAAAACAGCTGTTTTTCAGTGGGGAACAAAAATAAGTTGGTGAACATATTCGTGCTTATGTGAGTGTCTCTTTTGACCTGCTGGATCTGGAATGGAGTTTTGTGGCCTGGTAGAAATCCTAGGTTTCTTTCCCTGCTGAGTGTGCATTATAATCTAATGCAGCAGTGCGTACCCAAAAATGGGTTAATGTCCCGACTGCTCCTGCAGAAGAACATGGGGGAGTGAAGGCAAGGTAATGCAGATGGCTTGGCCCTCTTCGTCAGAAGCAGCCAACTGGAACAAAGCTGTAACACCATCCACTTCAGTGAAATTACTTGTGATTTTTGAATTTGGAATCAAGGCCCAATGACTCCAGCTTGGCACAGGGCAATGGGAAAAGAGCAGATTCTGTTTGTCTTCCATCCTGCGCTGGCTCTGGTGTCTCCTCCCCTGTCCAGAACATCCATGTGCTCCCTCAAGTGACTTTATGGACAGCAAAAGCTTAATACATCACAATCACCCTCATGATTTTTTTTTTTTCCTTAGAGTAAATCATGGCGGAAGATCAAGAATATGGTGCACTGGTCCCCATTTGTGATGTCCTTCAAGAAGAAGTACCCTTGGATCCAGCTAGCAGGACATGCAGGTATGGAGCACCAAGAGTTCAAGGGGGCACCCTGACCCCCTTGCAGCTCACCCATGGGCACGAGAGCCACCACGGGGCAGAGCAGTGGAAAGTCTCTTCGTTACATTAGGCTAATGAGCTGTATTGGCCTGAGTTGCTTCTGAACTCTGAATGAGTTTCACAGATTTGAGCTTTCACATCTCCAGGGGAACACAAGGCCAGGAGAGTGACTTACCTATATGCTGGGTGGTGTAAAGTGGAGGTGCAGTGCCATGTGCTTTGAGTCCCCAGAGCTGTGGGTATTGCTGCTACTGCTGTTGGCATCTCGCTCTTCTCTCTAGCAGCAGAAAGCAGTGGTGCTCAGGGGAAATGCAAGCCCTCTTGCTGATCCACAGGGAAGTGCGCAGCACCGCTCAGCTCTGAGAAACCCCCCTCACAGGGCATGAGCATAGAGACGAGACCATGGGGTGCAGACCTGCCGTGAAGTACGTGGTGGGCATGAAGCTGATGTGTTGGGTGCTCTATAGGAGCTGCCCGTCACAGCCCCAGATGGGCATGTGTGATTTGCCAGGACTAGGCCCTGGTGGGGATTGCTAAGGTAGTTACAACCTGTGTCCTTGTTTAAGGTGTGACACTGCTGGCCATAAACCTCTGATACTGCATGTGAATCCAGCAGCAGAAGCCTGTTACACCACCCAAGTCCCAGTCAACAGGGACTGCTTTGGACACAGGTGTAATCAGCAGGTGCTTTCGTGGTGGTGGTCTGCTCTTCTTCATTTGGGAAGGCATGATATCACTCCGCATCCAAAGTGAGTGCCCGGTTGTCCCTTGTCGCCTTCAGGTAGTTTCAAGGCAGCAGCTAACGGCCGGATCCTGAAGAAGCACTGCGAGTCAGAGCAGCGCTGCCTGGACCGCCTGATGAATGATGTCCTGAAGCCCTACGTCCCTGCCTACCATGGGGACGTCGTGAAGGATGGGGAGCGATACAACCAGATGGAAGATTTGCTGGCTGAATTTGACTCCCCCTGCGTTATGGACTGCAAAATGGGGGTCAGGTTAGTGTCTTTTGGGGCAGTGTTTGATTTTAAGATCTGATACTCAAAGCAGACGTATTTCCCAGGTAAGACTCTCTGAAGCGTACTAGTGCCAGGCTCTCCTGAGCATTGCAGATGCCTTCAAGAAAAATCTAACCTGAAGGTGTGAGAAGAGGGACATGAGGAAGCCTGGGCTTGGGAAGGACATGCCAGCATCTTTCCTTCTCCGCTTGCTGACTTTCCATGTGCTGGGAAAGTGATGTGCTGTCAGCGGAGGGGACCGCTCCATGTTCCGGTTCGGGTCCTCCAGCATGGCACAGCAGCTTTTAAGAAGGCAGAAACCTGCCTGCTTCTCCCAAGCTCAGGAGGACACTAGTCAAAACACAGGAAGCTGTGGGGTCCCAAGCAGCCCAGGCGAGGGAACCCCCTGCCGGGCCAGCTCTGAGCTCAGAGGTGGTGGAGACACTTGTGCATCTGGAAAAGCTGGTGGTTTCTGTGGGAGAGCAGCAGTGGCCCTCCCAGCGCATGCGCACAGGGCCCAAGGGTGATGGAGGCCCTCGGGTGCCACTGGCATGCAGGGACAGGGACAGGGACAGCCCCTCACACAGCGACTGCTCCAGATGCCACCACAGGGGACGCAGGTCCCTTCCTGCACAGGTAGCGTGGAGCCATGCCTGCAGGAACTGGGGATGGCAGGCAGCGCCCGCCCAAACCAGAGTCCTGGGCAGAGTGTCTTCGTTTCTCAGGGCTTGGGCAGGTAGGACCACAGGGCTTTAGCTGTGGTAGTTCAAGTTGTTACCAGTGTGGTTGCTGCCACTGGGCGGAAGTTACCGTGTGGCAGTGAATGAACCATCGCAGCTCACAGCCCAGTGCACCAGCGATGGTGAAGCAAAGCAGCACAGGCAGGTCCAGCAGAGCCCTCAGAGAGGGCGTCAGGTCTGAACCTGTCTCCTCACT
Source organism: Apteryx mantelli (assembly GCF_036417845.1). NCBI lineage: Eukaryota > Metazoa > Chordata > Aves > Apterygiformes > Apterygidae > Apteryx > Apteryx mantelli. The sequence goes on along the minus strand of NC_089980.1, from coordinate 24,172,798 downwards.
GATACCATCTGACAAAACATCAAACCCATCCTCTTAGCCAGCTGCCCCCTGCCAGGAGGATGCAGGTTTGTTTCTTCCCTCCTGACCTGGCTTTGGGATGGGGCAGCCTCACCCAGTCACCCCCAAATGAAGCTTTGCCGGACTTGGGTCCTGGTGATGGTTAAAACCTGGAGCAAGGGAGAGGGAAGGAAACAAGCCACAGGCAAAGGCTGTCTCTTCTTGTCAGGAGGAAATCGAGCTTTCTGAGTGACGTGGACAGCACTTCTGAGCACGCTCTTGTTTTATTCTGTCTGCCCCAAAATCACAGATTCGATTAGCTCAGCTCCAGCCCTTCATCACTTTTATCTGCATTGTTTCTAAAAGGGGATGGTGCCCTGGGGCTGTCTGCTCTGTGATCATATGCCTTCTCCTAGAAAAGACACCTGTTTGCCTTGTGAGTCTGTGGGAAATACATAAACCCCATCCCGCGTAGTCTGCCTTCCCTTGCATGTTACGTGATTTGTGGAGGTAAACTGCACGTTCAGAGCTGGGACCTGGGCACAGGCAGCCTGGGAGGAGGGCACAGCTCCCCTGCAGAGCTGGGCATGGCTAACGGGAAGCGAAGAGCGGTTTGGATTTTGGGGGAAGGAGGTGGCAGATAGGGTCGTTTGTACCTCATTCTGCTGGGACATCGCTCCTGCCTCGCCAGGTTGTTTGGAGAGGACCTGGGCACCTGCAGGGCTGAGCTGGGGCAGGTTTGGAAGCTGCAAAAATTCTTACTTAGTGGATGATGATTGCTGCAGGAGGTGTCATTTAGTGGATGATGATTTTCTGCACTCCAGAGTGAAGCACTTCGCTGTGTCCTGGCACACAGTGGTGCTCTGAAGGAAGCACAGAACTGAGGTTCGAGGTCTCTGTAACTGTAAAAGCGCCGTGGTCCCTGCGCGACTACGCTCTGCGCTGGCCACCCATCCCCTCCCAGTCCCCTCTGTGGGTCTACCAGAGGCGGCTGCGCACCGCTCCGAGCTTTTGGGGCCGACCCACAGAGCCACTCCACGGGGAGGGGGCACGATCCCTTCAGGTTTTGGGTTTGCAGGCTGCTCCAAGTTCCAGAAATATTTCTCTAGAGAAGCTCATTTCTGGGTCAGGAAACTGAGTAAGTAGCTCCTGTCGCTTGCATGGGAAGAGGAAAGCTGTCACTGTGACCAAGCTCTCCGGCGGGAGGATCAGCAAGCGGGGCAGGACGGGACGCCCCGTGGGGGCAGGCAGTTCTCTGCAGGGGGGTGGCCGGCAGCGGCTCTCCGGGAAGGTCCTTGGAGGAGGCTCTTCCTTGGCTGATTTTGTTCAGCTCAGCGGGCAGGCGCTGCATCCCTGTGTCTGATCCGTCCGTTTCAGGCAGCTTCTCCCTTCCAGGTAGTCCAGTTAAACCAGACCCGTAATGGGCAAAATAAGCAGCAGCAAAGCAGCTCTCTGTGCAAAGAGGCTGCTTAGCAGCCCGTGCACGGCGGTGCTGGCGGCCAAGCGTGGCAGGGAGCAGGAAAGCGCCCCTAAGTCACAGGAGCGGCTTTAGCCAGTCTGCGGAGGGAACGATGGACGCTGCTGGTGGCCGAGGGTTGGCGACTTCTCTCTCGCCTTGAATCCAGCTGGTTTCCATAGCACACGGTCAGCCATCTGGGTGGGCGCGTTTTGAAAGCTTCGTTTAGTTTGTGAGAATAAGTCGTTGTTCAGGTCTGCTGAGCGTCGAAAGACGTCAAAGAGCAGCCTGGAGTGGCCTGCCTCCACCTCGCTGTGGGGAAGCTGAGCCGGTCGCTGGCCCATGTGGACATAAGCCGTCCCGGCGCGACGCTGCTCCAGCCTGTTTTACTTTAAAGGCCACGGCAGAGGTGGGCTGGGCGGGCAGCTGCCCTTGCCCCGGCCCCGGGGTTTCCTCCCCTCCCAGGCAGGCGGTGGGGACCACGGGGCACCCTCTGCTCTCTCTGGCCCAGGCAGGCCAGGCCACCCTGCAGACCTTTTCCTTGCCCTTTGCAGGACCTACTTGGAGGAGGAGCTGATAAAGGCCAGGAAGAAGCCGAGCCTGCGGAAGGACATGTACCAGAAGATGATCGAGGTGGACCCCGAGGCCCCGACCGAGGAGGAGAACGTGCTGCGGGCGGTGACCAAGCCCCGATACATGCAGTGGAGGGAGACCATTAGCTCCACGGCCACGCTGGGGTTCAGGATCGAGGGGATAAAGGTGAGGCCACTCGGCGCCTGTGGCGGGGAACGCTTTGCAACCAGCTCGGTAACACACTCACACACGCACGGAGCAGGCTCGTAGCGAAACCGGTGACACATCGGGACGTCCCTCTGGCTTCTGGGAAGGAGCCCAGCAAAACTGCTGCTTCTGCCCAAAATGAGTCAAGCGTGCTGGCTGGTTTTTCAGCCTGGAGTTTTGTGTCTCGGCAGGCTGGAAGGTGGCAAACGGGAACTGAGCCCTTGTCACACCGCTGCAGGGAGACCAAAGAGTCTCAGTTCAGCTCCTGCGACATGACCGTCTCTTTGTAAAATCTAGCCATAACTTGTTTCTGCAAACGCTCCCTTTCCCCTTTCTCCATCCAGTCTCCAGACAGATACAGCTACGCCTGCACCACGTCACAGCATTTATGTGCGCGGTGCAAGCTGGCCCGCGAAACGGCTCGTTCAAGCTCCCCTCACCTCCCGCCTGCATTTCGCTGCCTGCCCGACTCCCGGCAGCGTTGCAGCCCCGCCAGCCCTCGCTCCGGGGAGCCAGGGCGGCAGGGTGGCTGCCAGTCCCTGCCGTCGGACCCAGGCGCCCAGCCTGGGTGTGGGCATCAGCCGGCTGAGCTGAGGGCATCAGCGAAACTGCAGCCCCACTGGGCACGGGAGGACGGTCTTAGCCATAATCTTGTTAGATCAGCCCCTCGGTTGAGTCCCCTGACTGCGAAATGCAAAGTGCCCTGCTCCAACTCGAGGGCTCAAACGAGTTGTTTGCTTTCAATGCTGTTGTGCCAATGGGCTGAGCCATTAATTCAAATCCCAGCTTGAATGTGTGTTAACCTGTGCCAGCCCCTGACTGGAGCTGTGAGTTTAGCCATAGAAGGTGGCTAGGCTGTATTTAGATCCCTGTTGAGAAAAATTCAGCAACTTAGTCCTACGAAGTGGAGCTCATAAACTCCCTATGAAGTTTAAGCTCTCGCTTAAGCACAAGCAGCTGCATTTTCTGCAAGTACCTAGCTGTGTTTTTAACCTGCAGACTTAGCTTGCATTATCTGCCCTTGAGCTATTTCTCTCAATTTTGTCTGAGCGCTCCCACTCTACAAGTAGCGCTGCAGCAGCTGTGCCCAAGCTGGCCATGCTTTTGCTCAAAGCTGCAGTTATCTCCCAGATTTCTGGAGATAACTGCAGGATCCTTTGGATGTCAGTTAGATGAGGAAGCCCATGGAATTTTTCTCCTGGCGAGCTGGCGGAGAACGGGCTGCAAATTTTGTGGTGAGAGGTATCTGGGCTGATGCTCAAATGGAGATGGCTTTTGTAAGCGGAGAGCACGTGTTAGCTACTGAAGGCTTGCACGACCTTAAGCAATGGCATATGCCCATTGATGGCTTGCGCTAAGGGCTGCAGCGTGCGGGCATGGAGCTCGCGTAGCAGCCGAAGGAGCTTGTTCAAGCTGTGGCTGCATTCCTGGAGGTGACTCAGGCTCCGGCCGCTGCCGTGGGAGTGGAGCCGGGCAGCCCTGGGCAACCCCAGGCAGTGCCTCGGGGCCGCTGCCGGCCACCGAGCAGCTCCAACCTGCGAGGAAATTGCCAGGGAACAGGGAAGAAGTTGCTCTTAGTGGAAATGAAGGCTTGGTTTCCAAATTTATGTTGGTTTGAGGAGTCCTTCTCTTGGTCACAGATCTTTTTTCTCCTCTGTGAGTCAGCCGGGATTTTCCCAGAATACCCATTTGTGTGTCTGCGGCCTTAAAGTCCTGCAGCACTCCTGACTTTGTTTTTCACCTGAGATCTTGGTGTCAAAATGATAGACATGAACCAAATGAAGCCACCCCCCAAACAAGCCTGTACAGCAGATTTTGCAGATTTTCTGGTAGCATTCCCTGTGACATGACCAGGCAAATAGCTCGCAAATGCAGGTGTTAGTCCACGGGTCTGAAATGCAGCCAGCAGGAGCAGGTCGCTCAGAGCTGCACGTGAAGGCGCTGGTGGGAAGGGGCACCTCTCTCCTGCAGCGGGAAACCCAGCGGAGCCGGTTGCATGTGGGGAAGAGGGCGCCTTCCTCTCTGGGCTGCCTCGCGGCCAGTGGCTCGTATTGCATTTACATCCACCCGAGCCGCTCGCAGAAAGCCACCAAACCCGAGGAGAAGCCCTCGCTGGGGTTTTCGGACACGCAGCAATGCAACGCACCCCTGCACGCCCCTCATGGCTGTCGTTTACGGCTCCCTAGAAGCAGTTTTCAGTGGTGGCTGTGGTGCTCGCCTGCTCCAGTGGCTTGTCCCCGTCCCCCCGCCAGCCCCGAGCATCGCCCGCTCCCACCGGCAGCACCCCCTGTGCGGTGGCCCACCGTGAGCGTGCCACGAGCCCTTCCCGCTCAGGACAACCCTTTGCCTAGTTCCCAGCACTGTTGTTTTGCTCGTGCTTATTAAAAAACTCAGGCTATATAAAAAACGAGTGGGCCAGCTGGGACCGAAACTCACGTACACTGTTTCTGCTCCCTGCTTGCTTGCTATAATCAAGAGTATCTGTCTATTTATAGTCCAACATGATATATCCTCCAGCAGTGTTTCTCAGCCTATGGTCTGGGGACGTTTAGTGGGCCTTACGGCAAAAGCAGGTCACAAGTGAAACACTGAAAATGAAAAATGTAAAGAAACAACGTCATATTCCCACACAGGCCAGCAAACACTGTGGAGGGAAGTAAAAGCAATAGCCAAGCATTCAGCGTTGCACCTCATTTTTAGCCGATCATAGGTGAAAGCCACTGTGAACCACCGTGTGATGTGGGTCGTGGATGTTTTCAAAGAGGTGAGGCAGCCCTTTAATTGGTGTTGAGAAGTGCTGGCCTCCAGGATTAATCCTCCTGCTGCTGCTAGGAGCTAACTAATTTGATCAAGGCTCTAATTGCTGCGATTCTCCTTAAATCCCTTGGCTTCTGGATTATTTTCCCCTAATCTAAAGCATTAACAGTTTGCACTGGTTCCTGGCTGGTTTTCTTCCTGCTTAGAAGAAGGGCTGTCGAGCAGGTCGTGCTGAGCTGTGTCACTGCATTTGACCTGTTCCTGGGGTCACGTCCCTGCATTAGGGAAAGAGGTTTTCAGTATCTTGAGCCTGCTGTGGAGCTCTCAGAAGAAATATCAGGAAAATTTTATTTAATTACAAGTGCCCCTGTGTTTTCTTCCCTACTGAGGATACTTCCCTGTGAGAAACGGGAGGGAACCCACCTTGCCTGTCAGTGGTGGCCTGAGGCCGTTGCTCTGCAGGCTACCAGCCGGGCTGATGCAGAAGCACTTATGCATGTTCCCACGCAAGCAGTGGGGAGCTGCGCGCATGCCCGAAGGGCAGGATTCGGCCCTGGGTGTGTGAGCTGGAAAGGGGGCGCAAGACGAGGGAGAGGCAGCAGCCCTGGGGACAGCGTGGGCCCGTAAGCTGAGTTGGCAGCTGCAGGACTGGGAACGAGGATGTAGACCCTTTCCCTTGCCCTACTCAGCTCCTAGTTCGTTTGGCGACCTTGACTATCTGGTTTTACCTCTTTAAAATAGAAATCTTCCTCTGCAAAAAGGAGATCGTGACACTTACCTAACTTTTTGGAGCACCCTGAAAATGTTAGAAACAGTAGCTATTAACAAAATCACCGTGGTCAAAGTCCCGTCGGGACGTGGCTACCTGGCCGGCAGCGCCGCGGCTCTGGAAACGAAACCGGTCGACCTGAGCTCTGCTCGGGCGACGCCGGGGCAAAGCGGGATTGCCAGTGCTGCGGTGGGGCGGAGGCCGGCAAAGGCCGCTTGCGATAGCCCTTATCAGCCCCCCTCACATTTCGGCTTTGTCGAGCGCAGCCCCCTTGGGGCCGGAGCACCTGTAAATGTCGTGGCTATTGACCCAGAGCAGCGGCATCCGGCAGGCCAGGGCACCGCGAGCAGGGAGTCGTTACGGGAGCAGCGTTACGGAGAGTCGCTTTGGCTTTCCTGAAGCCGGGGATTGCCTTATCTGAAAAGCCATCTGTGGTTTTCATTTATTTTTAGGAGCACTTAGAAGTCCATCTCCCTTCTCGGATGCTTTGTGGGAAGCGGTGCTCCGTACATGCGAAATTAGTGCTGTGGCACCTCTCCAAACTGATATCTATCGTCCCCCCGGGAGAGGGTGGGCCGGTTTCCGCACCGCGGCATCAGGCCTCGCGCGTCAGACGCGCAGCAGCGCGGCGCGCTTCCCCTGCGCGCCGCGTGCACACCGCCGCGCTGTGGCAAGCTGCTCTCGAAGCCTCTCCGCGCGACCACTGCAGCCACGCGGCCGGCGCAGAGGGAAGCAAACCCATGAGCACGTACACGGGTGTTTTATAATAGCCGCTGTGTGCGGGAAGCGAGCGCTGCCTGCCCGACCTGCAAAGGGAGTCGGGACGGTGAAACGCGTTGCTCCGAATCTCAGAGCCCCGGCGGTGCTGCGGCGATGGAGAGCGACCTGGGGACCTGCTCCGAGAGCCAGGTGGGCTGGGAGGAGGCGCTAGTCCCCCCGGAGCCTGGGCCGCCCGCTGTCCCCACCACCACGCCGAGCCTGGGAAGAGGCGGGGGGGAATGCGAGGCCGCACGCGGCACGGAGGGTTTATTATCCGTGGGCTATAAAATGACTTTTTATCGCCCACCATGACGACCCTTTGGCTGCCAACAAGGCTGGTTTGCATCCTGCTCCGGGACACCCCAAACCGGGGGCCGTTTCCTCTGGCTCAGCCCCCGCTCACGCCGCTTCCCTCTTTTCCAGAAAGAGGACGGCACCGTGAACCGGGATTTCAAGAAGACGCGGACAAAGGAACAAGTCACCGAGGCCTTCAGAGAGTTCACTAAGGGGAACCGTAACATTCTGGTGAGCCGGGGCGGTGGCGGGAGGAGGCTGCGGGCGCTGCCGGGCGCGAGGGGAGGTTCCTCCCCGCGGGGCTGCCTTGCCTCTCGCCAGCCCTCGGCCCCGCGGGGCCCCCGCCCCAGGAGACTCTCTTCTGCAATAGCGCGAAAAGTGGCGAAGAGAAACCACATCCTGGTGCGGGGGCGGGCTGAGGGTTTCCTCCCGGGCTCGCCCGCGGGGTCGGCAGCGGCCCCCTCCCCGGGGGCCCCGCGCGCGGCCGCCCGCCCTGCAGAAGGGAGGCAGGAGCGCTTCCTCGCTGCGCCGCAGGCTCCCGCCATCTGCATCTCCCCAGTTGCGCCGCTCTCCATTGCCAGGGGAATAAGAGATTTAGCGGTAAAAAATTTACACCGACTGTGTCAAATATCCTATTTGACAAACCAGTCCCATTTTAAGTCTCAATGTATAAAGGCCTCAAATGAAAGGTGGCAGCTGGAATGGCCCTGGCACTGCCGCCTCCAAAGGTTTGCTGTGACAAGAGCTGCCCAGGGACAACCCTGGGGGCTGTGGATGATGCTGCTGGGCTGCGTTTTATCCACCAAGAGCTTAGCACGCTCTCACGCCATCATGGCCTTGGTCTAGCTAGGGTCCTTCCATCAAATTATTGCATACAGTGACCCCCAAGTAGCCCCACACAGTCCAGGTGGAAACAATTTAATCACGCTGCCCAGACAGCTGCCGTGCCTGTCCCTGTGTTTCGCCCTTCTGCCCAGACCTGAGAATTGAATGACCAAAGGGGCCAGGAAGACCCTGGTGGTGCCTCCTGGCTGTTCCCAGCGATGCCCTCACAGGCGCCTTTGCCTTGGCCTGCATATGGGCAAGTCTGGATAGACTTAAAGCCCCAGGAGCTCGCGGGATGCCGTGGAGGCCAGAAGGAGGAGTGGGTCCCTGAAGAGACAGGACACGCTCCTGGAGGGAGGCCCGTCGGAGGCCACTGGGGCTGGGAGGCCGCCTGTGGCGCAGGGCCTGCCGGGGTGGCCAGGGAATGCTCGCCCTCAGCGTCTCTCCATGCGAATGCACTATCGGAGACAGTATACGGGAATAGAGGGGTTTTTTGTTTGCTCTGTACAGCGTTTTTTTTGTGTAGGCTTCCCACAGCACTGACAGCTTGTTTTTCTTTGCAATTCCAGAACAGTTACCTTAACCGGTTGAAGGGTATCCGTGCTACCCTGGAGACATCCCCATTCTTTAAGTGCCATGAGGTAATACTTACATTTCCTTCCTGCGGTGGAGTTTAGATAGATCTGTCTGTAAATGCAAATGGCTTAATCTCAGTTTATCCAAAGACAGAAGAGGAGTTGAAGTCAGCGGTCATAAATTTCTACAACTTGAATTTATTCTTATATATGTAGTTTCATAACCCTGTTTATCTAATATTTGCATGGAAGTATGGCTGATGACTGATGTAATGTTTGTGCATCTGACACAGGCTCAAATCTAATGAAAACCAGTGTTCATATGGATGGAAAGCGATATAGGAGTTATGCAGGCTGTTTATGGTTGTAGATGATTGGTAAAAATGCTCATTGTAAAAGTGTAAGGCTCTTCTTGAGAGAAATTCCTCTCTGAATGCAAATGTCAGGTATCATATGGCTGCCAGTTGCTCAGTGCATTCAGACAAGGCTTCAGTTTAGCTATAAACTGCCGATCATCCTCAAACTGCCCTCACAGAGCTTGCTGGGGCAAAACAGGCAAGACTCTTCCTTTGGAACAACTTTCCTTCAGAAATTCGTGTCCATGAAATCAACATTTTCTACAGTGAAATTTCAGTTCTAATTGGAAAATTAAGAGGAAGTACACCCTTTCTGGCCATTTCAACAGGAATTGGGATACTCCATTATTTAATTAATAACTTTGTTGATTTAGCATTGACTCAGAGTATTTGATATTGCATCTACTTAACCAAATATGAGACTGCATTTCCTTGGCACATGTTGTCCTATGGGAAGAAGAGCCTCGTAGGAACCCCTGACTCAAAGGGAGAGGGAGGCACAGCTTTACCTCCCCAGAGGCATCACTCTCCCTCTGACGGAGCCGTGGGAGCCGCCTTGGGACCTGCATGACCGTAAACCAACTGGGACCTGCATGACCGTAAACCAACTGGAAGATGCACGTAAATGTTGAAACCAAGTGTTTCAGGTCAGTTCAACAATGGAAACAAAATGCCCTGAAATGAAGTGGCAGTGTTTCATTTGAAAACACAGAAACAAAACACCTTTTCAAATTGTATTTGAAAGGAATTTCCACTTCTTAAAAAAATAAAAAGAAGAAACTTCAACTTTTTGTCCCACTTCAAGATGAAACGTAGCAGAAGTTGTGTCAAGTGCTGCGTGTCCCTCGTTGCCTCGGAGCAGTGCCCGCACTCGTCCGGGGCTCCTCCAAGGCACTGCAGGAAAATTCACCTACCAAAGACAGAAGAGTGAAGAACAACAGCAGAAGTCTCTTCCTTAAAGTTAAAATGGTCTATCCTGGCCAAGAGGGAACTATTATAGCTTATATGGAGAAGAACTGAAAATAAACATTTCTGGGGAGTAATATAAATCTCTGGACTTTGGACATTCTCCCAATGCATTAGAGGAGAAAGTCCTCAAAAATGTAAATTCATAAGAACATATCCACTTCTGGTGAAGTCAGAGACAATGATGTGCTTCACCTTTCCACAGTAGTAGTAGCGCTAGACACCGAGGTAAGAAGAAATGAAGAGTGGAAACAGCTCCCAAGCTTTTCTGAGCTTTCCTTGGCCAGTTTGGTGAGGACTCTCCACAAAGAGAGCCAGGCAGGACACAGTGATACAGTGCAAGGAAGGAAAGCTCAGCCCCGTTTTGCCTTTCAGACCCAAACACAAGCACCCGTTGGCTTCCCAGAGGCTTGCACAGGCCAATATCTGCTGCAGGATTTTCCCAGAAGCCAAACAGAGTATGAAAGAGCTCTTCAAAGCAGATGCAGCAGAGTAATTCACAGAAAAGAAAACTCATGTGTATGTGCCTCTGTAGCACGTGTCCCCAGTGCTCAGTAAAAGCCAGGGGGTATATTCCAGGTGGCATGGGAGTGCAAATGAATGGCGTTTCAGGCAGGAGACTAAACTTCGCATGTAACTTGCTTACTGCATAACCACTTCCTGAGGTGATGCCTGCAAGATTGCTGAGCACAGATAGCACTAATCATTCATAAAGAATCGAGCTGTGGAATAATCTTAATCTGAAGGTGAAGACAATTCATCTCTTTCCCTCCCCAAGGACCTCAACTTAGTCTCTGAAATTACATCTCAATCTTTCATGCTCATATTTTTGTGATCCTTTTCTTATGCCAAAAGCTGGGATTTGTACGAGTAAATGAGGTGGTTTAAATGCCTGATTTACATGTGCAAACACAGCTGGCAAGCACAAATCTTAGTTTTGCTCATGCAAAATCTTGGCATCGCCTATTGCAAATGCAGCCTTAGATAAGGTGTTTGAAAAACCCGAGGCTGGCTGAGAAGGGCATAGATGCATTTAATGAAAAGCAGAAGCACGACTAACTGGTCCCCTCTCTCTGCAGGTAATTGGGAGCTCCCTCCTTTTCATTCATGACAAAAAGGAACAGGCCAAAGTCTGGATGATTGATTTTGGGAAAACCACGCCACTGCCAGAGGGACAAGTTCTCCAGCACAATGTGCCCTGGGTAGAGGGGAACAGAGAGGACGGCTACCTCTGGGGGCTCGACAACCTCATTCAGATCCTAACGGAGTTGTCCCAGAGCGAAGACTTGCATTAAAACCGGGCGTCCAACTCTGCCACTACCCCGAATCCTGCCCCCCAACTGACTCTTCTGAACTGCACTACAAGACACTTTCCAAACCTTGCCCTTCCGATTTTAAAGCTATACTCTCCCTATTTAAGGTGTTTTTGTTGTGTTTTTTTTAGGGTTTTTCTTTTTTTTCTTTTTTGTAAATACATAGCTAACCTGCCAGAACAAAAGCTGAACTTGAAACCTCGGCGTCACAGATTTGGTGAAAGCGTGCAGCGGTGCCAGCCGCGAGCGGCGTGGGAGGGTTTGGTTAGGCAAGCGCGTGCTTTTCCTATCACGTTGCTGTCTCTCGTGCGGCCAGACTTTAGGAGGGCCGCCCTGCCGCCGCGGCCTCGGCGGCTGCCCCGGGGCGCTCCTGCAATGGTTCGTCTGGAGAGCCCCTGGGTGGCCAGGGCCAGCGGCAGCCAAGGCAGGGGATAGCGGGGCGGGAGCCCTTCGGTTGTCTTCGCTGACACCTTTCGCCCTGGGAAACCAGCCGCGCTGAGTCCTTAAGAGTCGCTGGAAAGGCGGATGCAGGGTTTTCCTCCCTCTGCCCGAGGCATCCCGTTAATCCCGTGGAGGTTGCTCGCCCACCTTTGCGCGGCCGTTTGCTTTCCCCAGCTGCAGGCGGGCGCCCGGCGGGTGGTGACGCGCGGGGACCTCCGACCTGCAGCCCTCGGGCAGCGCTGGGGGAGAGGAAAATGGTTTCTAAGGGGCCACTGCGAGGCCTAAGCAGCCGTCCCGGCGGGTGGAGGCGCCCGCGGCTGCGGCGGCAGGAGACGGGCTGCCGCCGCCGCGCGGCAGCTCTCGAGGTGGCCGCGGGACCGTGCCTGGCAAAAGGGAGGCGGCGCGAGGCCAGCCCACGCCGTCCCGCTTCCCGCAGGGCTCGCCCCGCCGGCTCTGCGCAGAGCGGGCCGCGCGCGCGGCCGCTGCCGCGTCCCGTGGAAACAGCCAGTTCCCGCCGAGGGTGGAGGCTATTTTTTAACTTCCTGGAACATTTGAACTAAGCAGCTTGCTCACATCAGAGCTGGCTCGCTAAAGGTCAGCCATCGGCAGGGCGGCGGGGAGGGGAGGCCGTGGCCGCGTTTGATCTTCGGGGCGAGCCCGGACGTCCCTCGGACGGAGGACGCGGGGCGCGCGGGGAGCTGAGGTCGCGCGCTGTTGTGCAGGCCGCTCTCCACGAGCCTGGCCGGGGTCAACCCCTCGCTCGCTCGATCCCCAAAACCACTGTCTCGTCTCAGTCCCCGGGAGCGGAGCTGGAGGGCCCCTCGGCTGCCGTCGGGTGGCCACAGCTTCCTCCGCGAGGGAGGTCTTCTCCTGGCAGCGATAAGGAGGAGAAGGATTTGGCCATCGGTTGTTCTGCAGCCATGCCCCAGCCTCTTTCCCGAAGATTAAAATCTCCTAAATTTTTTTTTCAGTCCGTATCTCACCAGGCATATGTCTCTCGCTCCCATAATGCCATTGTAAATGGTTGCACTGTTTTAGCTCCTTGCCAGGCTTCCTAGAATAGCCCAGGTGGAAGTGCCTTATAGACATGCCTCTGTTACATTAGTGTCATGGAAAAGGTTGGGGTTTTTTAAGTTATATTTATTTTCATCCCATTTTAATTGCACAAAACACTAAAACTTAATGCATGGAATCCCTCCTTTTTTTTAAAACTGTGTTTTTAGTTTTTAAATCATCCCTTTTCCAGCTTTGGAAAAAGGATTTGAACAGATATGCATAGATATGAACCAGTTATCGCTGTACTTTAGCTTTGAGTTGCTCTTACATATGTATATTATTTTTTAAGCCTGTTTATAAACCAGATTCCTTGCTTTGTGGCTTCGAAAGAAGCAGATTGTTTCTCTCAGATGTCTTATGCCTTTCTGGAGGCTGGAACGGTTGCTGTGAGGTGTTTTCCCCACTCCCACCTCCCCTTTCGGTCATTGGGTAACACAGAGAAAAATCCGAACTGTTCAGCAACACCAACGCACAGTGCCTGTAAAAAAGTCCTGTAACTTTCCAAATAAAGGCATATGGGAACCATTCTTCTGGGTGAACTGTCCGTGTCCGCGGCGCGACCCGCTGGGCAGGAGCTGGTTGTCGCGTCCGTACTGATCTGGGGTCCGGGCCCGGGTCTGGTTACCCGGCACACGCTGGGAGCAGCGCTGCGTAAAAGCAAGAGTAGAAGAGGACCCTCAGCCCTGGGAGGGCTCTTGGGTGAAAGGGAACTGGGTTTGTGCGGGGGAGAGAGCAAAGCCAGGGCCGCCTGGCTGCCTGCCGTTTCTGCAGAGGGATCACCCGGTGCCCCGACCGCCCGCGCCAGCCCGGGCCACCGCGCTGCAGCGCCTCCGCAAAGGGCCTTCGCTCTGCTCCTTCCCTGCCTTTATCGCTGCTGCAGTACGAAGGTTTCCTATGAGAAGGTGCCGTTGCTCCTCGCTGAGTGGTAAACGGGATCAAGGGCCACGAGGAAAAATTCCTGATTGGTTTTCCACTGAGGGAGAAATCAGGCCGTAGAGCCTGCAGACGTCTTCAGTCCCACTCGGTTGCTCTTACAAGCACAAGACAGCACGCGCCTGTCCGGGGGCTGCCCTTAAAGAAATTCAGGTTTAATACTCAGTGCCTGGACCTCCGAAAGCAACCTGGTCTGGAGAAGGGTCCCTGAAGCATCTCTGCTGCTTGCCACAGCTCCACTAAAAGAAACTACGGGAGAAACCCAACATAGACTTCACTTAAGGACTAGAAACTTCTTGCCGTGAAAAAGAGCTTGTAGTATTACAAACGCATCTGACGCTGCTCTAACCGTACTTAGCCGCCTCTCGTGGGCCACGCGGGAGACATGCAACGCTCGTTTGACCACCCCGCTGGCCGCCCGCCGGGCTGGCAGCACCCTGGAGCGAGGGTGCCCTTCCCGGGCGCTTCCCCGGCAGCCCGCGAGCCGCGGCGCCGCTTGCGGGGCTGGACCGGCGGGAGGAGGCCCGCGGATCAGCGGGGCGCCCTGCGCTTGCACAGGAGCGGCGGGAGACCTTCAGGCGGCGCCGAGGCCGCTGCTGTCGAAGCATTCGAGTGGGCTCCCAAAGCAGCGCTGCGAGGGGCGAAGGCACCCTGCCCAGGTGGTACGTGGAGCCAGGACAGCTAATTATCTTCTTAACTATCTAATTAGCCGGTTCCTTTAAAAATGTACCTCCTATTAATGAGCTTTTGAGCAGGGTGCTGGGGGCCAGCTGGGAGCCCTCTTAGAGCTGCAGGGCTTTGCTGCCCTGACTGGGGATACCTGAGCCTTGACTCCTGCGCTGCACTGCCTAAGTGCCTGGCCCCTGTTTTGCAGGAATTTCGGCAGCCACGCGAGGTGGGGGAAAGCAGGGTGCTGCGGCTGTTGGTCTGTGCTGCTGCTGGGGCAGGTTGCAGCAGGGGGGTGCTGGGCAGGCCAAATAGCACCTGGGGGGCCCTTGCGCTGAGCCCCCCCTTGCTTGCAGGTGTGTTTGGCAGCTCCTGGTTCCTGCCCCTTTGGAAATGACACATGCTGGTGTCTGGCTCATGTTGGGGGCCTGTATGCCCCCCCACCCCCACCCCGTGAGAGCTGCTGCTAGTGCAAATCTTGGTGTTTGACCTCCAAAAAGAGTTCTGCTTGAGGTGTTTCTTTCTGTGCTAGCTTAAAAATGAGCCCAACTTCCACCTCCAATTCCCCTCCCTGTTCCCTTTAACACCACCCTGCATGCTGAGTGGGGGTTAAAATTGCTGCTTCCTAATGCAGCAAGGGGTGAGGAAGTATTTTTACCTCCTCTGCAGCGCAGCTGGGCTCCCCCCCCTTGCTTGGCCTGGGGTGTCCCTGGGATCAGCAGCCCTGGTGGAGGCAGATGGCTTCCCCGGCTGCTGGGTGTTCCTCCTGCAGACCGGGAGGTGGCAATGCTCCCCTAGCAGTATGCCTCCAGCCGGACCTCTGGATGGGAGAGCAAAAGCATAAAGCACAAATCCTGGTGCGATGGATCTGTGCGTGTGAGACCAGTTGCATTTCTGCCAGAGGCAGGAGGACTCGCACCCCATGCAAGGTCCCTGGCACCAGGAAGGTGCCAGCATTGGCACACAAGGGGCACGCACCCATGTGCGTGGCATGGGAAGGGGTCTCACGCTTGTCACTGAAGCGTGGCAAGGAAGGATTTATTTGGGGGTTTAATCTTCTGAGAGATGCCCCAGCGGCTCATGTCTCTTACACTGGTAGGCTTTTTCCTTTTGACTCCTACCTTTCCCTCCACCCTTAGACCACTTTCACATTGCAGGGTTATGTGAGTATAGCTCATTGCTTATAAATAGGTGATTTTCTTCCCTTCCCCCTGAAGTGAAGGCAAAGCTCGGCAGGAGGGTGCCCTGCGCCAGGCTGGCTAAGGGGAGAGGCAGTGTCCCGGGAGCCCCGCTGCTGCTGCATTTCATGCAAGGATGGGTTGTGATTTCTTCTTCTTCCCCCAGCCACCCAAGGCTGTTCAGTGTCTCCACGGGAAGGCTGTGCTTCCACCCAGGAGCAGCCAGGGAGCAGAGGAGAGCTGCAGATCTGCTCCTTCCCCAAACTCAGATTAAGGCACAGACTAAGCAGGGTAGTAAAGCCGGAGCTGTCTCCAGCAGTGCTGGTGGGTCCGGGGTCCTTGGCTGTCCCGTATGGCCTGAGAAGTGATGGGCACGGTACTGCGTCCCTGCATCGAGCAGGAGAACTGGGTCGTTTCTGGGCAGGTGGTGGGGGAGAGCCCGGCTCGCCACCCCTCGCCTCCGGTGGCCTCCAGGTTCGGGACACGCAAGGAGGCCCAAGGCCCAGCAAGGCTGCCGGGGCCGCCTCTGAGCAGCGAATGCACCTCCCTCCTCTAGAGACCAGATCTGATCAAAACCTCCGCCAGAAGCTTTCAGACCGGCCAGGACCGGTGGCAGTGAGGGGACCCTTTCCTGGGCGCCTTTCAGACGGGGAGTTTGGGCTGTCCTTGCTGGGACTGTGCTAGAAAATCCCAGCAAGGGCACCCTGCCGCGCATCCTGGCAGGACGGGGACAGAGAAGCAGCTGGAGGGCGGCTGGGAGCCTTTTGGGATCCAAAGGTCCAGGGAAGGCTGGTGGGGGGAGAAGGGAATAGAGGGTGAGTGGCCAAGAGGGCAGAGCTTGCACTGCAGCTGGCACCGCTCAGGACAGGACACCTCATGGAGGGGGCTCCAAAGCAAATCCCAGCCAGGAAACAGCTGGAGGAAGCTTTGCAGGAGGTGTGCTGCTTGGGCCCTGTCAGCTGGTCCTGCTGCCGGCGCCTGCTCGGGGCTGGTGCCCTTCGCTTGCCAGGGCTCTGTGCCCGCTGCAGTCCTGTGGTGTTAACAATTTCAGACCTGCAAAATCCGATCAGCTCTCTCCCCTTGCTATTTTCCATTACTAGGGTTCAAACACTTTCCCTGATGTAAAAAAAAATAAAATCCCGTACTCCAAATGGCCCAGACAAAGGAGCACAAAGGGAAACAGAGGCACAAAGTGATTTGTTCAAAGTCAAACAGCTGAGCAGGGGCAGAGCCAGAAAACCAAGTTCAAGTACTTTAATTTCTAGTGACTGTCTTATCTGTTAGAATATGCTATGCTTTCCCTCTGAAATACTTCATATGCTGATTTTGCTGATAAGAATTCAGGGATTTTTTTTCTTGCAAGGATGCACACAAACCAGCTCCTCCTATTCCAAAAATGGGTTTTGAATCAGATATAGGAACATGAGAGGGAAAAAAAAATCTCTAGAAGTGAGCTAGAGGGAGGTGCTACAAATGGGTGGCTTTCCCTGTTTGTAATGAATCTGTAGCAAACTGTGGCTTAAAAAGAAATATTTTTCACTACAGCATTGCCAGTGCAGTATCTTTTGCTAGTGCTATACTTGGATTTTGTTTATACTGAAGAAAAAAGTGGGGGGGGGGGAGGATGAGGAGGGAAAGCAGCTTCAGGATCGACTCTGCAGGTTACGTCCCCCTCCTTGCAGCTCAAAACCAGGAGCTCCAGTATGCGAGAGCTGGTGGCACACTCCGCTGAGGTCCTGCCTAAAAGAAAACCTCCTGCATCTGCCCTCAACCATGTGAGAGCGCCGAGGGCAGCGAGATATGAGCTCTTTTTCCCTTTGGTGTGGAGCCTCGGTGGGCCGGGGCCGCCCGCGCGGGTCCCCTCTGTGCCCGCCTGGGAGCGGGGCCAGGGCCGCAGCGGTTCGAAGGGGGCGCAAGGGAAAGCAGCCAAGACCGGCAGCGCCTCTTGCAGAAGTCACGTGTGCGCCTTTCCCAGGGGATGGGGAGAAATCCGCGGCTGTGCTCTCGCCTGCCTTCGACCCACGAACATCTGGGTGCCGCCCGGCTCCTTTTCCCCGCGAGCCGCCTCGTCCCGGTGGCGTGCGCTTCGTGGTGGAGCCGGGAGCCCCCGTTTTGGGCCCTGCCGCCTGCGGGGCCAGGCCCCCGGGACGCGCGCTGGAGGCTGCGTGGGAATCCAAGGCCCCTCCGTTCCCACGCTTTTTTTTTTTTTTTTTTTCCTAAAAAGTATAAATAAATCTGCCCGTGACATTCGCGAGGGTTAGGCCAGCATCAGCCGAAACAAAAACAGCGCCGAGTGCACCGCCGCAGGGGGAAGCAAAGCCACCGCCGCAGGGCCCCAGTAAGCCATGGAGAGCCCGAGGGCCGGCTTGGGCGCGCAGCGGTGACGGGTGGCGCAGGGCATGCCTGCATAACCCGGGCACGCTCGGGAGGCGTCAAAACTACTGCTGAGACTTTTTTGCATAATATTTGCTGCTCTTATTCCTACCTGAACTTCATGTTGGTGAAACAGTGGCAGTTGTGAAAAATGAAGTGCTTTCTTCTGCCAAGCAGATGCTGCCTGGACGGAGTCCAAGCACGTGTGCTGGCCTTGCTTTGGCTGTACGAGCCTCACGGGAAAGGGAGGCCTTGCCTGCACCAGGCGCAATTTTGCTCTTTCCCCGCGTGGCACAGTCACAGCCAAAACCAGGGCTCACTTGGCCGCGGTCTGCACCTGCCCTGGTGTTTGCCGAGGCCCCTGCGACCCCCAAAAAGAGGAGCCTCCGCATCTCTCGTGCTCTTTGACGGCACCAGTAGCTGCTCTTGCCTTTCTCCCTAGCCGAGGGGAGGAGGGAGAGGGAAACCTGTTCGCTGGATCCTCGGCTGTGGCCAGTTCGGCCGCTTGCGGTGCCGAGCGCAAGGCCTGCTGCTGGCGCGGCGCCGGGGCTCTTGGCGGGGTCCCTCCCGAGGCCCGACCAGCGAGCAGGAAACCTCTGCAGGTCCTGTGTCTCCCTGGAGACCTCCCTGGCTCATCCGTGCCCTCCCCGCGCGCGGCTCCCCCGTGTGCGCGGGCGTCCCCGTGCACCGCTGCTTTCGCCTGGCGGCACGCTTTCCGCACTAACAGCGATGCCCCCGCGCCGGCTTGACTTCGTTTCGTTGCTAATGCGATCGCACGCAAACGAGCGCTCGGCTGCCCCCAGGAACGTGTCTTCCTGGTCGTACGCGGGGGTGTCCAGCGTGCTGCTGCCGCAAAACCCGGGGCCCCAAAGGCGGCTAGAGCACGAGGCAAAGCCGCCGCCTGCCCGGGTGGCGAAACGCCTCCTGCCGTGGCCACCAACCTTCTTCCTCCCCTCCAGGGCCACGCGCCCGGCCCTGCTGTGTGCACGTGTGAGGCTGTGCACGAGGATTTTGCAACACCCTGGGGTACTGGAGCCATGCTGGCAGGCAGCGGTTAGCAGTGATTTAAGGTGTCCCCAGGTGTTTTTGGGTGCTGCCCTCCAACCCCTGGAGGAAGCTTTATGGACCATGGTGCTCCAGGCCTCGGTCTCCCACCAGCAGGCAGGGGGGATCTGGTGAAGGCTACATGAGGCATCGCTATTTATTTATTTTTAACAGCCTCTGCATCTGAGCAAATGAAAAATATGCTATTTAAAGGAAAGGATAGAAAATTTTGCCTGTTTTCCTCTTTGTTTTGCCATGTTCAGACC
The DNA here is from genome assembly GCF_036417845.1 of Apteryx mantelli. Taxonomy (NCBI): domain Eukaryota; kingdom Metazoa; phylum Chordata; class Aves; order Apterygiformes; family Apterygidae; genus Apteryx; species Apteryx mantelli. The sequence goes on along the minus strand of NC_089980.1, from coordinate 24,153,994 downwards.
GAATCTTTGCATAACCCTGTGCAACGGCACGTCCTGGAGGTCTTTGGTTACAGCGACAGTTATATTGTAGACGGTCCAATTCTGGCACCTCCAACCAGCGAGGTAGTCCCAAGGTGAGCGGAGGTGACCAGCCATGGGATGAGCATCCACAAAAAAAAAAAGCGCAGTCCAAGGTTAAAGTGCACGATTTACGGAGGGATTGCTAACAGGCTGGAAAAGGGGTCTCACGGGAGCCGATGTGCCTGCGTGGGCCAGTGTCGTGAGCTGATGCCGGAGAGGTCTCGAGGGCGGGCTGTGTCTCCTCTTTCTTTCTCATCCGAGAAACCTTGGTTTCAGGAGGTTGCAGTGACCTGGTGAGCCTCCAGGGTGGGATGGCGAGGGGTCTCACCAACCCTCCTGTGGCCCTGCGGGATTTGCCCGTCCCCTGTGGAGAAGGGTGCGAACTCGGCTTGGAGCAGCTCACGCCACCAACCGCACCTGCCCTCAGCGCGGCCAAAACCACTGGGCAGCAGCTTGAGCTCATGCGATGACAAATGCGAGCATAATTTATAGATGGAATTTAATTTTGATTTAGTTGGCCTAGAACCAAGACCCTTTCTTTAGAAACATGCAACCCTCTCTAATTTTGCTGGTAGCGCGATGCCCGTTTGCAGGAACACCCCCCAGGTGCTCCTCTGGTGACCTCCCGTGCCAGGTTTCAGAGGAGATGGGGAGAACGAAGCCAACGCGCTGGGGGCGTTCACAGGGTCTGGCCCTGGGTAACGAACCGGCCGTGAAGCAGCTGGGAGCCAGGCAAAACATAGCCTTTTTCTAAAATTAGACCTTGGGGAGGTCCTTTTCCTAGAACAAACCTTTTCCATTCGGGGAAGAAACAGAACTTTTAATTCCACTTTCTCTTTTGGTTGAGGTGGTTGGCTCGCCTTAAAGGCAGTCAAAGGAACACCAGCACGTCGCAGTGTGATCGAGGACGGCTCCCAAGCCAGTCGCGTGGTACCTGGTAAAGGGTGCCCGTACCACCCCTTCGGGGGCCCCCACCCAGTTTTGGCCCAAGACTCCTGCTTTTGGTCCCCACTGTTTGCACAGTGCTGGGGCAAGAGCCAAACATCCCTTGGGGCACGTTGGCTCTCCCAGCCCTCCTGGCCCCCAGGCAGTGGGTGCCCCTGCAGCCAGGTGCCAGACGGCAGAGCAAGGGGGGGGCTCTGCTCCAGTGAAAACCCTTGGTGTAGAGTGATCGGACAGAGAGGATGGTGCTAACACTATATATAGAGAACGGAAATTTAGAAACGGGGCATCACTGGAGATGCAGCTACTGTCAGCCTGGCCATGAGCAAGCCGATGTTGACTAATGCCGCAAGAGGCTTAGACATTGCAATGCAGACCACTGCTGTACCCAAATTTTAGGCTGCTTAGACCCTGGTGGGAGGCACACCTCCAAAGTCAGATGTCTCCTATAAGGCTTGGAGAGGCTTGGGCACCTTGGGAGGGCAGCCACAAGAGCCAGCAGGGAAGCGTCTGACTACATCTGGTAGTTTAAAATATTCATGTCTGGAATAATGTTTGGTAATGAAAAAGAGCCAGATCACATTATTTTGTGTATGTGTTCATATGCAACTGCAGTGAAGGGGAATTCATGACACAATAAAGCCAGGCAGTGCTCAATAAATGTCATTCAAACTGACAGCTGCTCAACTCCGAAGAACAAGTGCCACCTCCTGGGCTAATGGTGAGAGCTAAAATTCCCTGTGGCAAGGGCTGGCTGCATGCGGCGGTTCTCCTGCCAGCGCTGTGTCTATAAATTCAGATCATAACTTTTGCACAGCCCCCTATTTAGCATGTATGTACACCTTGCTCTCATGGGCCCAGGCCTGCTGCCAGCTGCTGCGACTTCTGCACACCATAACTCACCACTGCGGAGGCTGAGTTTAATCCTGCTCACGTTGGGTGCTCATGTCCCATTGCCTCCACAGGCAATGGTCCTTGTTTTTGTGCAAGTCCCTGTTGATGATGGGGACATCCCCTGCTGCCGATGTCCTGCTGGATTCCCTCTTGGAGAGCATGACCATGAGGAAGAAGAAACTGCAAGGTCCTAGCTCAACAACAGCAGCAGCATGAAGCCTGAGCTGGGTGGGTTTTGTAAAGAGGAGCATCAAACATGCTTGGACAACCTGAGTGAGGCATTTCTTCCAGCAGCTGGCCTACAAATAGTAAATTAGTGCTGTCAGGCAGTAGATTTCTCTCCCAAGGAAGAAGCCTCTGCTGGCACTAATGCTGGCCAGGGGGTAGCATTTTTGTTTTCCTTGGAGATTTCAGTTCAGGAGTGTTTTTGTCCTCCCAGGTTCCTAACCTCAGCATGCAGAACTAAAATGTAAATGACAATAGGCTTAAGTATACTGATCCACGTCTCAGTCCAAAGTTACTTAAGACCTTGGTATGTGATATCAGTCTTTAGCGTATGCATGTACAGCGCTCTGGCTACTTCATTTTAATTTCCTCCATGGACACACTTAATGTGCACTAAATGCAAGAAGTATGCTGTTGGGCACAAGGACATTCCTACTGGGCTTTAAATTCACGTCTTCTTCTACAGTGCTGTAATTTTCCTTGGCAAATAAGCTCCAAAGTAGCCTGTAATTGTAATACTAGTTTCTAGAATCAGCTGCTCGCCTCTCATAGCTTCATTCAAAACTGAATGCTTATTTGGACTGCACAATTTCAAGATTTTGACCTACTACATACATGGTTTCTGCCTGCTGATGCACTGCTTGAGGAGAGCTGTGGGGGGGGGTACACAGGGAATCTCCACCTCCTCAACGGCTGGAGGTTTGCTGCATGTGGTCTCCTGGAGACACCCAGCACACCAGGAGCAAACATCAGGGGCACTCATCGGTCATCTAATTTCCTGAATTTCTGGATGATGGCTCTCTCTGGGTTCAAGGTGCTTTCAGGAAGGGGGGGTTTTGGTCCCAACACCAGCAGCTCTGATGTTTCTGTCCCTTGGAGAAGATGCAGCAGCTGCAGGCTGTGTTCATCACCTCTTGCCTCTCTGACTCTCTTTTTCCCCACTGAAAACCTCACGGGTTTCTGCCTCTTGATGCCAGCATGCTCCCTGAGAGTGAGGCACTGATAGTCTGCAAGGCTCAAAAACTGTCATACAGCTGCAAGCACTTGTCCCTCTGGGTGAGTGAAGTACCTGGATGAAAATAAGGTGTAGGGTTTTTTCTAGTGGCTTATCCACTTTCAATAAGTTCTAGTTCTTGACCTCCCACTTGTGCATGATGGCAGTTGAATTTTTTTCCTCTCCTTCTGAAATTACTGCATTAGGAGGTCTCTAAAAAATTCTTTTTCAAGATAATTATTCCAGGTCTCTCTAGTGAATTCTACCATGTGATGGGGTGTCTGCATGGGTGTATTAATAGTATCACAATATTATACATCCATTTTCATCCCAAAGCACTTTACATGCTGAGGGACAAAGCCTAAATAGAAATGTGGCGAGTGAATCGGAGCTTTCTGCATCACTCCCGGGCTCTCCCAAAGCCATAGGGCACCCAAAGGGCCTCTTCACTCTTCCTGCATCTGTTTACACCTAATCTAAACTTGGCCCTCCGAGTCTCATTGAAGTGCGGTTGGCACCCTCAGGCTTGGATCTAACGTGAGATTTGCCTTGCTTTGCAGCTCTGCGGGGCTGTTTTATGTTTCTCTATTAATGAGTTTGATCCCAGGTGAGCTATGCAACTCTGATTTTCTCGCTGCTATGGATTGCCTTGCCAGGAACTGCAAATAGCCCTGAAGTCTGCCTCCTTCCCTCTTCTCCATTCTTTTTATTAAAGAAGAATTGTTTCAGACTAGCTGCTCGTGCAGCCCAGTATGTGGTATTTCAGTTTCTGGCTGTCCCTTACTGAAGGGCTGTCCCTTACTGTTGCTAACGCTGCTCCTCGTGGGAAGCGGGTCCCACCGAGCCCCGTGCCTGGCCACCGAGCTGCCCTCCTGCTTCCCAGCAGGGAAGGGAGATGGGCAGCACACCGCTGCCGGGAGGAGACCCCAGGGAAAAGCAGTCCGGAGCGATGTCTGTGGGCGGCAGGGCATGCAAAGGGCTTCACAGCGTCAGCACCCGCAATATAGTACAGAGGAAGATACTTAGGTTTTTGCCCTTGCAGGCAGGAATTGCTCATGGCAATATCCCACCTCTCCGAATATTTGGATTTTTAATTGCACAAGAGGCTCATGGCTTCTCAGCAGACCGCAGGCACCTGCAAGGGGTAGCCAAAACCAGTCTTCTGTAAACATCACGTGGGTAGAAACGGGGTGACCGCTACGATCCCTGCTCTTATGGAGGGATGCTGGACTGGGAGAGAGGGATTTCTTTGCTCTGAGCGTTACACAAGCTGCTTGTGCAAACCCACGTTTGCAAGGAGCCTTCCACAAAGAGGAGACATCCAAACCGAGTCGGGGAGGCTTGGCAGCCGAGAAACCACCTGTGCCTGGATGTTTGGGATCCCCTGAGCACGGCCCGCTGCTCCAGCAGAGCCTGCGGACAGCCTTTTGCTGGGGCCGGCCACCTTTACCATTAAACCGCGGCACCTTCTCCCCCTGCCCAAGTCGCCGCTGTCTGGTGGTGTTTGCTAAGCAACTGCCTGGCTGACAGACAGGCTCCTGCAGCCGAGATTAATGCGTTAGCGCGCGGGCTGCTCTCCCAAAGAGAGCAGGAGGGACATGCCTGGAGTAGCTTTAAAGTGTTAAAATCTCAAAGAATAGCCATGAGGAAAACCTCGGCTGGTCCACGTGCAGGGGAACGGCAAGGGCGGCTTTTCACCCGCCCCCATCGCTGTTTCGTAGGTGCGGATGAGGTTGCACCAAAGCAAAACTCCTCATCTGCTCCTCCGCTCCCCCATAGGGCTGAAGCTCTTTAATTCCTTCAGAAACCGGTGCCCTGTCCCCTGCCTCCTTTCCGCAGATGATGCGAGTGTGGGATGGTGTCTCCTGGTTGCTCCCATCACCCAGCTGGTGGGCAGGAAGAGGAACGCTCGTTGCAACCCGGTGCCGAGAGGGTTTCTCGAGGCTATGGAAAGAGACTCTTCATTTCATTCCAGAGGTACAGCAAGAGAATATATTTAACTTAAAAAAAAAAAAAAAGAAGAAAAATTCCACAGTATCAAAACACAGCAAGTCACAATCAAATGCTCTGCGATATAAATAGGCATACAAATATTCCTCTGTAACAGTGCGGCACTCCGTGCGCTCCGTTTGGACTCTGGCACAGAAATCAAATGGAGGCTAACCTTTGCAGCGCAAGCGGCCTTGTTTCCTTGCGGGGAGGGGGCAGCACACGCAGGCACGCGTGCACTGAGCCCCCCACTCGTTAGGGTGGAAGGCCCAATACAACCAAGTACGACCAAACCCAGTGAAAACTGGACTCCAGCTAGCGGCCAGGACTTTGACCCTCTCCCGGCTTGCAGGGCCGCACGCACGGGTAGCATGTGTGGAGGGAGGAGGAAAAGGAGGGATGGAAATGCTGAGTTCCAGTTCGGAAAATAATTTACAGGACTACCCGAAAGCGCATGGTGTGTGTGTGCGCATGGAGCAAACTCAGCTGGAGAAATACAAGGGAATATTATCATGCAGTGGTCAGTGAGCAAATGGGGGAAGCCACTGCTTTTGACTGGCAGGAACGTCAAATCTCGCTGAGTTTATAGCTCTTGGTGGGGGTCTCATAGAGGATACAATTTGGGTCAAATAATAAAAAACATGTACTTGTGGGACAAAATCCTGTGCCTTGTCCCTCTGCTGCTACTGTGGTGCTCTGCAGAGCTGCAGTGGCATGGTGTGAGTGTATGCTGATGGCTCGAATGTATGTGTATATATGAACCCATATGCATATATACATCACCCCAAAACATCTAGGAGGCAACAGCAGGATGGAATAAAACAGCCACTGACAAATAATTAGACCGTGATGCTTCAGCTTTGGTCCCTGCAGAGCTGCGTGATGCCTCGTGCATCGGGCAGGGACCATGACAAGGGGCAATTTCCAGTAGAAACGCAAGGTCTTCAATAAAACTTGCGACAGTTGATGCACACATCGACGAGGAATACGCAGCTTTGTTTCTGCGGAAGTACAGGCTGCAGCACAGATGGAGGTATCCTGCACGTCTACCACTCGCTCTTACGAGCCTGCGAGCCAGGACTGTTGCAGGCAAAGAGCTTTGCTGACCGGCCGGGCCGCTCCAGCGCCTCCGAAGCACGGCAGCATTTCTGGAGCCGCGGTTGGCAAGCCAGAAATCTCCACGCGTGCTCAACCACCACAGCAAACGCTGTCAGACGGGCAAAGGACTGGGAGGGCAGGGGCTGTTTTCCATAGCACCTTTTCCATGATAAGTACAGGTCTGGCAGAACAGATTCAGAAAAATTTTAACAAGCGCTACACTGAAATGGTTCGACTGACCGAGAATGAAACTATTTTTGATTTGCCACAGATTTCAAAAATGCATTTGGTTTTGTTCCTATCTGGAATTACTTTCCAACAAATTGTAAATCAGCCTTTCAGCCTGACTAGCTTCAAGTACCAAGGAACTATTTCTTTTAAGCCCTTTTTGAGAAACATGGTTTTCACAATGAGAAGAGAGCAACAGAAAATACTTTGTTGCTGGCTGATGGTGGTGAAGCAATTGCATTTATTCTTCATTGCCTACTATCACTCTTTAGCTGTAAAGATTGCATCTAAAACATCTATATTTATACAGCAAAAAATGATATTGAAATAGCTTGGTGCCATGCGCATTAGACCAGATCAAGAGCTGGATTTATGCAGGGATCAACGAAGAACACAGTTACAGTCTTTTGGTATTTGCTGTACTGAAAATGTGAACATAGGAAATATTTAGCGAGGGAGGGGATTTTTGGTGGAAGCACTGAAAGCATTAGCTAACTGCGATCTTAAGTGTAGCCGGTGAGGGACCGGACATTTTGCAGAGCCTGTGTATTGCAGCGTGGTAGGAGTTAACGGGACGAAGCAGATCTACTCCCACAAATAGCAGGCGAGTTATCAAGCCCGTGCTGGCTGCCGACATCCTGGAGGAGGTGGCCTCCCTCTGCTGCACTTCAGAAAGAGGCATAAAAGCGCTGGGTGATTAATTTGGCCCTAAAAAAAAAAAAAAAAAAAAAAAAAAGTATTGCTCACTGGAGAGAGCTCCAAATTAGCACTTCTGCATGTGTTTTTGCTGTGTGGGTCCTCTCCTCAGTGCACAAATCGCAGGCCCCACTGCACAGCTTTGACTGTGGCCTGGTGCTGGCTTCCCACCCGCAGCCACGTGGCCTTTCCCCGGGGAGGCCCCCGCGCCGCTCCAAGCACCCATAGCCCAGCGGAGCCTGGATGCCCTGCAAGAGGAGGAAAAACGTCCCCTCGATGGCACAGTGGCACCGTGGGAAGGTCTCCCACTGCTGCTCTGGAGCAGACGGCTGAATGCCTTGCAGGTATCGCACACCGAGCAGAGCACAGTGGAGGCATTTAAACCGGAGAACGGTTTCTACTTGCACCAGTGGCAGGAGTGTCCAAGCCCTTGCCCAGTGCAGGTGGGAATTTCACAATCCAGTACATGCCTCCCCTCTTTCTGGGGCTCGCTTGGCTCGGACACATCCATACCCAATGCTTATGGGAATCAGCTTGGCAGACAGTGATTTGGAGGGTGCATGGTAAAGCCAGGACCAAACAGATTCCAACTTCCGACCACCAATGCCTGAAATCCCGCTTTCCCCTTGGGCTCCGCAAAACAGCCTGGGGAGCGGCAAACCCGCGCGCCCCAGCCAGCGCCCAGCGTCCCTGGTTGATGCGAATAACATGCAATAACCGTGGTTGGGAGGCGTCTCCAGAGGTGGCCGAACCGCCTAACCGCGCAAAGTGGGGCTGCTGGCCGCGTGACGGCGGGTTGGCTCCGGCTGCATCCCTCGCCTGAGCCTGTGCTCCCGTTCGTGCCTGGGTGCGGAGGAGGAGAGCTTGGACGGGCACCGGGAGAGCAACGGGGGCACCCGCAGAAGTGAAAGGATTTGCCCCAGGACAGGTAATGAGCAGGTGCCAAGCTTGGGCTCTCCTGGTCCCGAGCCCTTGGCTCCTTCCGCCAGTGCATACCACCTCCCCAGGACCACACACCCACTGGCTTTAATCAGGGCTACTGCAAAAAGCAGGGTTTTATCATTATTATTACTGCAGCTTTGAGCAGGGGGCAGCTTTGAGCAAACTTCAATTCTTTGCTTGGTCTCTGCTAGCCAGAAGAACAGCCAATCTATAAAGTTGCTCCTGTCCTAAAGCACTGAGTGGGAATCTATCTGTTGCAAGTTAAAATCGATTAAGCAAATCCCAGTGGCAGGCAGAAATATGGCCTTTCCTTCCGGGTGCCCATTTGAAAGATTTCAGCACTACCAGAGTGGTAAGTTGGCTGCTTTTTCTGCCTCATCAGTTTGATAGAAGGGTCAAAAATGAAGCAAATGTTTACAGAACCAGACACGAAAGTACATTACACATCCTGCCCCTCTTCTGCACGGCGCGTATTGTTGCTTGTGCCAAACTCACTAACACGATAAATGCAGCCAACACAGTTGTAGTTAAAATTGGTCTCTAGACATCCAAGGCTGCCCTCAGGAGTTCAGCATTTCCGTAGGAACTCTCCCCTGACTAATCCAATTTTCCTGTCCTCACTAGAGCACACGGACAGGCAGCACCAAAACTCAGCCAAAAGGAAGCCAGCAAAACCTTAGTGATGCTGACAAGGTGCTAAATCCTCTGTCGCTTTTTGTTCCCAGGAGACTTTTCAAGGCCTTTGGGTCTCTGTCCAGTCAGAGCAGCTCCCCAGCTGGGCCGGGGCATCTGCTGGAGAGATCCAGCGCCTGACGCCACAGGAGACATGAATTGCAGCAAGTTAATGTCCTGTGGCAGCATCTGCCTATTCGGCCCTTCCAAACCTGAGCCTTCCTGCCCTGCCCATCAGCTAAATGTCTACGAGCAAATCCATCTTCACAGGCTCCAAAACAAGCAGCTGTTCTTAAGTTGCGCTTGCCTCGATGTTTGCAGCTCTCATTTCAGACCTTGAGACGGGCTATTGCATCCGAAGCCTTTGTCTGATTTCTATCAGCTGGCCTAGTAAAACCCGGCTGCAAAAACCTGCCCGCCCTGTCTGCAAAGGCCCCCTCACCTCCATCCTGAGCTGTGTCCTACGGCACAGCTAACGTGGTGCTGAGGCGCTGTTTGGGGTCTGCACCAGCCTTTGCCACCCTGATGGGCACGTGGGAGCGCTGACCCTTGCACTGGTCATCACCCTTGCCGCAGCTGGGTTAGAGAATTGCTTTAGTTGCTTAACAACTATTTATAAACCTCAGAAAAGAGAGCTCCCACTGACCACAGTAGCAGGCCCTGGGGATCTGTTCCAGCTCTGCTACTGATTCACCACGACCTGGTTAGGATCCTATTTATCCCTTATTTTCCCAGGTGGAAAATGAGAGAGCAGACTTTATCTAATTCACAGTAACCGCTGAAGCTTAATTCTGTAATATCTGTACAGCCCTGCGATGTTGCAGAGCTGGTTGCTGTGGGTATTACAACCCTGGTCACTGAGCAGCCACCCTGCTAACTGTTCTGCTTGGTGGAAATGATCAAAAAGATCTGAATTTGTTGAACAACATCTGGATCCAAATTCCTCTGGGTAATTACTGTGGCAACAGCTATCCTGATGAGCTCATCCCTTGGCTTTAATGCAGGTGTCAGATGGCTCTCGGGTATCATCATTTCTAGTGTAATTCACCACTGATTAATTGGGAGGTGATTTTTAAAGTGCTCCTGTGCTGCAAGCCTCTCTTTGGCAAAGCGAGGTAGCCATGTCTCTGTCCTGCTTCGCATCTTGCCATGATACTATGGCTGACTTCCCTTTTAAGCACTTCTGGCACCGGGTTAGCAAGAGGCACCAACCCTGTCTTTCAAAGAAACCCACTTTACTGCTGCCTGTGTTGTCTGGTTTATGTCTCTCAAAAAGTTGGTGTTTTTTCATCAATCTTCCTCTAAAATTAACAATGCAAAACTTTCCTGTCTGCACCATGTTATGGACCTTGCTCCATAGGCACCAGAGGACATGTGTTCAGAGGGGCTTATGCATTTCTGCAGGCATTTTGAGCATGCATGTTGAGCATGTTGGGTCAGACAAGCAATGCTGAAACATCAGGTAGAATCTGCAAGTGCATGGAGGGCATGTGTGCAAAATATACTGGCCTAGCAGAAGTCTGGGCTCAACAAAAGTATAAATGCATACAGTGAGTTGTCTGCGTTACAAATTTGCGTCCTTATATATGGTCCCTTTTGCTCTTCTTATTAAGGCTGCAGAGATGAGATGAAGCGCTTGAGCTAGCAGCCCCCAGGCTGACAGTGAAGGCTTTCAAGGCACTGCCCCCTCTTTCCTGTTCAGACAGCCCAAACCTTTTCATTGCACCCAGTCTCTGAAAGTTGGAGAAAAAAAAAAACATTTTTCATCAACTCTGATGTCCTTGTTGGGTAAACTCCCATGTTTTGACGGGTCCTGTCCCACTGCAAGTTATCAGGGGCAGAATTAGGACCATGAATTATGCTTTACCATTAGCCCTGAAGAAGTACTTTCTGAGCTGAGAGATGTACAGTGAGACCTTGGTGTCTATTTTCTGCTGCATGGGCAACTGGGCTGTTTTGGTTGATTTCTAAGTCCGGATGAATGAAAACTATGTGAATTAGTGAAACACTCCTAGGAGCTGTGAATTTATAGGTAAGTGGGGAGGTTGGGGAGGCAGAAAACTTTCCAGAAGGAAAGGTGCTGCATTAAAAGTGGTTGGTCTCCAGTTGTCAGGAGAGCACCTGGGGTTAAAGCAAGGCAAAGACATGTTTCCTAGTGATGTAACTGCTAAAGTCACCTTCCTACCTCACTTCTTCTCTGCGGCATTGGCTGCTCCGTGCCCTGCCTGGCGCCAGGCACTGCTCCGCCGGAGAGGGCAGCTGCTCTCTGCGCAAGCTGCCTGCAATGTTGCTGAGGGCTAAACATGCAGCGCAGAGGAAACAGAGTGCCTGGTCTTTCCAAACCCGGCCAACATTGCTGTACCTTGTGTGGTGCGCGTGCTCAGAGGAGGAGATGCATGGGCTCAGGGGCACCTGCTGCTGCCTTGCCTCTCGGCTCTCTTTCCGGCAGAAGTTACTTTACCTGACTGCATCTGCTCTGCACGGAAACCCCAAATACGTGTCACAAGCAAACAGCTGTGCTAGGGGAGACAGGGCGCTTATGTGGCAGCGGGATTTCGTCCCCTACCCTTGCCCACGGGTTGCCTCACTAAAGAAATGATGGGCTGTAAGAGCGTCTTGCGTCTGTCACGCTTTAAACAGCCAGCCGGGAGGCCGCGGGAGCAGCGTGCTGGCGTCGGGGCAGCCGCAGCGCCAGCTTCGGCCAGCCTCAGCGCCTCAAGCCGCGGAAAACCACGCTCCTGCGCCCCACTCAGCTGGCTGCCTCCCGGCTGCGAGCACTTCCAGGGCGACCGCTCCGCGCCAAGCCACGGCCCTGGCGTCGCGGGCACTTACCGCGGGGACGCTCGTGCAGATGCGGCCAGCAGACACCACCGCGACAGGCTCCGCTTCCAAAGCACGGCGACACTGCCAGCAAGTCTCTTGCAGGGGAAGGGGAAGAAGTCTTTTTTTTTTTTAATTCCCCCAGTATCTTTGTACACGAGAAGCTTTTGACAGCGCACAGTGTCACCTGCCACCCTAAACACAGAGTACGCAACACATGGTGGAGGACGAGGCTTTTGCTCGAAGGAGTTTCTTGGGGCTGGCAGTAGGTCCGGTCTTGTCGTGGCTCCAGCAGCTCGAAGCAGGGGGCAGCCCGAGTTGCGTTGGCAGTAAAATACGATTTACAGCAAGCAAATTTCTCAAGACATCTGCAATGACAGAGCTTCGCTGAGCATCATAAATACACGCAGGGCAGAAGAGGCTGAGCTGAGCCCCTCTGCTACTGCAAAGCAGTCAAGAACAGACTCTTGGGGGAAAAAAAAGTACCACTTGTTTGCTTTTACATACTGTACATATATCTATTAATAGCTCCTTGGCATTTGATGTTCCCAGCTGGTTTCCTTTAATGGTGAGCTTAAAAAGAGGCAAAATGTCTTCAGCTGCTTCCCGCCAGGAGGACGGAGAGAGCCACGTCTCCCACCAGCAGCTCTCGCAGGGCGGCTGCCTGCCCAGGCGCCCTTTTCGGCAGAGGCGTTTCCTTCGCCGGCGCCCATCTCCGCCTCGGCCACCCGCCGCCCGCTGCCCTCGGCCAGTCCCAACCCGCGGCGCGCGCGCCCCATCGCCGCCTCCAAATGGGGTCAGTGCAAGTCTCCGTCGGCTGCTCTGCACCTCCGCTCCGCTGGACGGGCAGATGAACCGGGTTTAAAAAAAACAAAAACAAAAAGACAACAACAAAAAAAAGGAAGAAAAAAGAAAAAATGGTAATGAAAAGGTCCGTGGCCCACCGCTGCCAAAGGAAACCTCTTGCCGCATGTCTCTGAACATACTTGTCCCAGCCACTACAGCTGCTGAGGGATCCCCTGCTCCTTGTAGCCTGTGAGGAGGAGGGCAAGGGAACATGGTTAGTGCCGATGCCCGATGCCGAGCCGCGGCCCAGCTCACACAAGCGGCGAGCCTGCTCTCCCGCGGAGGGGCGCGCGCGGCCCCAGGGACCCCCAGCGAGGGCCGCGAGCCAGGCGGCGCCTGCTCGGCAGTCGCGCCGAGTGCTTAGAGAGATGCTGGAGGCACCTGCAACCGCAAATTGCGGTGCACCCCGACACCCTGAAGCCTTCATGGAAATCTGACGTTTTCTGCCTGAATTATTCTGTACCAGAGCAAGTTTTTCCACCCAGAAGTCAGGGGGGGACGCATGCCTTCATACGCTGCTCTTCAGATGCCTCAGAGACTGCCGTTCCTAAAAGCAGATTAGACAGGCTCGGTGGCCGTGCCACCCCGGATGCTCACATTTGTACTTGCAGTTTTGCGTTTGGCTCTTGTGCCCCCGAAGCCTGCCAGCTAGAGGAGGCTGCCTTCCCCGACCTGCCCTCGGGCTCCCGCCTGCCTTCCTCTAACCAAACGCTCCGCTCCAGCAGTAACCAATTCGCATTGCCATTTGTGGGGGTCAACAAACATCTCTGGGAGAAGAGGGTGACACCTCTAATCACAGGCTAATGCATCAGTTTGGCCACGGACCTCAGGACGCCCCTTTCCAAACCGATATTCTCGTTGTCTCAGTTCACCTTTGCTTTGCTCCAGCGCTAAGGCAGAACGACGTGTGCTGTGGTCAGGGCAGAGCAGCTCCGGTGGGACGGGACAGCGCAGAGCTTTTTAGCAGGGGCATCAACCGCCCTGTGAAGCTGCCCGGTTTCACGCACCAGCAGCGCGAGGAATTGGGTTTCTTGCCACTTCTCACCCATTCCCTCTCCTCGTCCCCCGACCCACGGGGGAGCAGCCGGGGTTAGCGCACGTCACCATCGAGGCAGCAAAGCCCCTGGGGCTGTTTTTTGCATTTGCCCACGCGTGGCCCTGGGAAGGCTGGAGCCCAGCTGCGTGGGCAAGCCTCAGCCGTAGGGACACCGCGCGGGCTGAAGCCTTCCCGCTCCTCCTCGCAGCGCCTCGGAGGCACAGGCCCTGCTTGATGGGTTTTCCTGCACACAGTGGCCGAAGGGAGGTGCAAGCGCCGTGGGGCCGGACTCCTTCGCCCGGCTGCCTGCAGCGGGGCCGGGCAGGCAAGGGCAGCGGGAGAGCGGCGCTCCTGCGCAGGCAGCATGAGGAGAGAAATGCCACTTTTTAACGCTCTCCCCGGTGGTCCTACGGACCTCCGCGGAAGTTTTGTAAGAGAAGCTGGGATCGTTACTACAATAATACCAACACAAAGGATCTCTTTTTTAAAAAGAAAACACAAAACCTGTCCTTACCTGCGCTGCCTGTAATAGTGAAGCTCTTTCAACTAGAAATGTTTCAAAAATCCAGGCTTTTTTTTTTCTCCATTTGAATTACACATGCGGACTGTCAGTTTTATATTTTGAATTTCAAATACTACTGAAGTGTCCACACCTGAGAAGGATACTTAAATCTTCAAACACCTTTCCCCTGATGTGTTTAAATTTCTTTCCAACTCTTATGCAAGGCTTTTGTAAGTCTCTTAGGAAAGCTGAACACAAAATACCAGCAAGTGCCACAACCTCTCTCTTTGAGGGACTTTTTGCTGAACTAAGGATTGGCCCTGGCAAATGAACTTCCCTGTACTCTGGAAAAATCCACACATGCACCTAACCTTGGCAGTCTGGATCTGCTGCTGCTGTTAAATGAGCACAAGGAACAGACGCATTTATGCTCTAGCTGTGAGTCAGTTCTGAAGGCAAGACTAGCTAGTAGGAAAAGCCTAATGGTTACGGGCTGATCTATTGCATCCGTTTAACTTGCCCAGGGAAAGGGAATGGGGCAAAAATAAACCTGGACCAGAGAGTTGGGGGCATGCTATAAATTCTCAGCTAACGTCAGCAGGCTAGGTTACGCTTACAACAACTTGCTTGTGTAGCCAGCCATACCTTAATTAAAATATAATAGAGATTCTTTCACAGATATGCATCTTGGTGTTGAAACTGGATAGAAGCCAATTACGGTAGTTGAGCTTGTATCTCTCTGTGTGACCAAAGTAAGCCAAAAGATGACCTGCTCTACATTAAACTTATTAAAATACTTAAGACATTTATTTTATTAAATAGATTATATGTGAAAATAGTTACTGCATTTCTCATATAGGAATAGCTATTTTTGTATAGAGCACATTTCTATCAGTATGCCTGCACAGCAATAGAGTTAAGCAAAGTTTTGCAAAGCAGACAGCTCTAGAATCAAGACTACATCAGTCTGAGTATCTGCACAAAGTCAGCAATACAAGTAAGCTGGTTTAAAATTGCACTTGTTATGCAAACCATTACAGGTTTGCAGTTAGAGGAAGCCTTAGGCAAGAGGAAAGTGAACCCCGCCAAGGCTCTCCTGCTGCTGGATCCGGGAGACGCTGGCCTGCACGGGGACCACGCTCACAACACAGCAGCACCCTTCGCTCTCCCCCGGGCCCGCTGGGACGGCCACGGCACAGATGCGGACACACGCAGACACGCACACGTATATGTACACAGCCGGACTTGGACTGAGAGGGGTGACGCCTGCCAAACCGAACCTCAACTCCTCACCCCGGAGCAGCGCGCGGAGTTTCCGTGGGAGTTGGCCTGCGTACGCCTGCCAGGATCTAGCCACTGGATGTTAGGAGGAGGATTAGGAGAAACAGAAACAAACTTACCTTGTGAAACTTTGATGGTGAACAAAAGGAGGCAAAGCAACATGAAAGAAAGAGAGAGGGAGAAATGTAACTGTAGACGATATATCCGAAACACATAAAGAACCAGAAAAGAATGAATAAATTGAGGCTGCAGAGTAAACAGAGAACATCTGCTCTACAGTTAAACATTCACACCAGAGCTAAACATTGACAATGCTTTATTTATTTAAAATCCTTACATTTGAAGTGGATGGTTTCATTCAGGGCTCTTGTTTAGAGAGGATGGGGGAATCCTCATCCGCTTTTCAGGTGACTGGACCTGAGCCAAACAGCCTGGATTTAACACCTTGGAGCCCAAGAGATGCTCTGACAAACACTTCCCTCGGTGACATGGCTATTTCACAGGTTTGATTTAAGGGGAACTGCCAAAGGAAGGGAGCAAACAAGACATTATGGTGTACGAGATGATGGGTGGTACACCGTGACCAACCAAGAGCTAGGAAAAATAAAAATCCCTGACTACCTCTTGCCAGTTTTGCTGCCAAGTCTGCTTGCACCCCCAAGATAACGCACAACTGCTATGTGCCTCAGACTGGCTGCATGCTGCAAACCCTGGCTGTAATTAACCACTGGAAAATGTTTTAAGACCCTTGTCCCACTGCAGCATTTGGCAGGAGACCGCAGAAAAAGTTATTTCACTTACTTTCCTTCGGCATAGTTAGAGGACAGCTCTATTTGGATTAAAAAAAGAAGAATAGGTCTCTCCTGAATCTCTCAAGTCCACCCTGCAGAGACACGGCTGCAGTTTGTTGTGCGAGTCCCGGCCCTGGGAGAGTGCCAGCACTAGCGCCTTCGCTCGCCCACAGCCACAGCCACACGCACAGAGGCCAGAGCCTGAGCTGGGGCTGCCTTCCAAGACCGTACTTGATTTTTTGGCTATGTTCATCAGAGGCAAAACAACTCCTGAGCAAATAGTCCCTGACTTCTGTCCTCTATGCCACCTCCATGTGACGTTATTATGTTGATTACTGGGTTATTTCTGACAAGAAATAGCATAAAACCTTTTACAACAAGGCTCTGGACAGCTAGGGAGTTTCTGGAAAGGCCAGTTTCTCTGCATTCAGTCTGCACAAGGCTCATTTTAGCTAGCAAAGACATGTGCTGAGTGGGCTGGGGACAGGATATGCCTTTACCAGAGGGAAACTTGCCCGGAAAGCCTTAAGAGCCTCATTTTCCAGTTTGCCTTGGCTAGCTCTGCTTCACCCCAGCTCCGTAATCACTTCCTCACCAGCGTAATAAGTGATTCACAGGGACCGCAGTGCACTGACGCTGCACAGCAGCTAGCAAAGCAGCTGGGTATTTCAGAGCCAGCAGTGGGACTGAGGGACACAGGGCGGAGGAGAGAGTGCAGATTCCTTTTTGCAAAAGAATAAAGTGCTTCCTTTTAAACTACCTTTGCTTTTAGACTACAGGTAAAACAAAGGACTGTTTCAAAAGCCATATGGCTGGTTAAAGAAGATATCTGCTTGGTGTCTAATGGGGCCAGCTGGCAATTCATTTAAATTAGCAGAGACACTGTGAAAATGTCTCGTGCAATTGAACTGCCAAAGGTAATTAAGCGTGAGAGTAAAACTGCATTCAGCTAATCTGCCTTCTGGGATACCTCCTGCTAAAGGACACCTTACAGGAAAACGGGGCTGGCAGGGACCCCCCAGGTCAGTCAGTCCACCCCCTTGTCCCTCCTCCCTCCTGACAGACGTTGGTCCGCCTGTTCGTAAGGTCCTCCAGTGATGGAGAGGCCACATCTCGCCAAGCGAGCTCTTCAGCACTTTGACCTTACTGGCAGAAGACATGTCCTAATTTCTACACAGAGCTTTCTTGCTGCAATTTACGTCTTTCTTTCTGAGGCTGCACTGCTACCCTCTGCCATGTTCACTAGCCCGCTGAACCTTCCCGTCGCCTGCTGTCTCACGGTCTGCTGGACTCTCTCCAAGTTGTCCACATGAAATACAGGCTCCAAAACTGGACACAGAAATCTAGCTGCAGCTTTACAAGTGCTGACTAAGGTGAAAGGATTCATTTATATTTTACAGGCTCTGCTCCTGCTTATACCTCCCTGTATGGTGTTTTTCTTTCCACAACATGCTCTTGTACACTCATGTTCAGCTTGTGATTCACTATAGCCCCCAGATCCTTCTCTGAAAAACAAGTTGTTCCCTAGCCTCTATTTATGCAGGTGATTAATCCTTCCTTAATATCTCAGACCTGTCCCAACTGAACAGCATTTTATTTTTTTTTCAGACTATTTCTTCGATTTGTCAGGATCCTGTTTGAATTCCAGTCCTGTTCTCACTGTACCTGCATCCTTCTAGCTGCCTGGTGTCTGCAGATTTGCTAAGTTTGTCTCTTGTCCATCATCCAAGCCATGAATGAAGATACTGAATAGAATTGGATTCAGGAGGGACCTTTCGAAACACCTCTCTTTATATCTTCTACATTTGAGAATGAATTACGGAATGAGTTTTTCCCCAGACCATGTCTCCCTGGCTAGCTTACAGGAATGCTGTGTAAGACAATGTCGGAGTCTGAAAATTGAGATGTATGTCTAAGGAGTCTCCTCTATTTATAAAATTAATTTCTCTGTTATAGAAGGGAATTAGATCAGTTTGACAGAGCTTGTTTTTGACAAATTCAGGTTGAATGTTACTTTGTTTCCTTCTGTTTTCTAAATGCGTGCAAGCCATTTGTTTGATTACTTGTTCCAGGAATTGAAGTATAGCTCATTGGCCTATAATTCTTCTTATTTTTCCCCTCATTAAAGACAGGCAGCGTGACATTATCCTCCAAGCTCTCTTTGTGAAACAAGCTCCTGCAGAGCTCCCCTTTTAATGGCTGAGGATTAGGGAGCGCTAGGAAGTGAAAAATTGCACCAAGCCTCCCTAACTCCTACCCAGCTCTCTATGGACTAATTTACAGGCGCATGCTTCAGCAACCCGCTCTGCCCTGAGCCAGTGACACTGGCACTAGCCCCTCGCCCCAGCCACAAAAGTCCCACGGAGAAGCAGCCCAGCCTGGGCTGCTGGCGCTTGCCGGCTTCCCGGCCTTCTCCTCGTTGCTGGCCGCTGCTATCTTTAGTCATCGTGCCCCCTGTGCTGCCTTTCGCCCATCAACACCACGCCATCGGCACGCACAGCACGCCCACAGGGACGGATGGGCAGCGGTTCGGTATTTCTTACCTATCGCCTGCCCTCCCAAACGCGGGTCCAAGTTGGCTGAGGAGGTTGAGGGTTTCTGTCTGCTGCACCAACTTGTTTCTGTTTGTACGCAAACAAACCCAAACCGAAGCAAACAGCTCACGGCAGTGCTTTTGAATGAAATGTCTCATTTCTGGTATTTGAAACATTGTTTCATTTTTAAATGACTCAGTTATTCTTTTTAAACATGAGAACAAAACATGAAAACAAAACGTTTCATTTCCGGTCTGGCAATGTGTTTGATCCAGCTGGGAGCAACTGATCACTTCTGGGGTTTCTTTTGTTTGAAAAACAAGTTTTTCTTTTGTTCTCCATCAACCAAGAGCTGGCTTTTTTATTCATTATTTTTTCTGTACTGTAAGTAAACTCAAAAATCAGCCATTTGCATGGCTTCAATGAGGCAGCAAGAAACTACCAAAGGCTGCACCTTGTCACACTCCATGTAACTGGTTAACATAACGCATGTTTGCTGGCTCCCCTCTTCCCTAGTCCTAGCAGAGGCGCCTGGGTGAAATCCTGTCGCTGTAGCCTGGGACCTCACGGCCTGAGTGCCTCCCACCCAAACCAAACCCGGCAGTGGGATCGAGCCAGGCGATGGGAGCAGCTTCTGACAGATGCTGCCCAGCTGCACCTTGTTCCCTAGCAGCCAAAGTGGGAAATTAATAAGACTCTGCTGAGAACCAGCCCTTTTAGCCAGATGACGTATGTGTCCAGCAGAGGAGCAGCGTGCACCTGTGCAGGTACAAACACATAATTATGGGATTACAGACTAATTGGGTAGGCTCTCAAAGAACGTCACAAATATACACTGATTTACAATTTATGCTCAGAAATAACTCGGGCCACCTCTGAAGTGTGGGTACATCTGAGATGAAACGTGGCAGCTGGTTTTTAGGAAAAAATGAAGGTCGGCGCTGCCTGCATCCTGATGAGAGCCTTTTGCCTTGCTCATATGCAGGCTTTTGATCTCCCTCGTTGGCTGTGCCTGGGGATTGCCCTCAGCTCTGCCGGGGCACTGGGGCTGGCTCAGAACGGAGCAGGTGCTTCGGTGAGTGGCTTTAACCAGCGGGTTTGGCAGCTGAAAATGTGCACTGCTTTCCTGCTGGTTTTTCCAATTTCATCCATTTAATCTTTAGGCGGGTGTCTGGCAATTTCCTGAGCGCCTCTCTCCTGCTTTGTCATGCAGCCACAGATGTCACCAGCAGAGATGACTAAGTGGAGCCCCTTCAAACAAAAAGGCAGAAGCTACCAGTAAGACGTCACCCAGGAGAAGACCTCACTTTGGGACTTGCTTCCCCCGTTGGTCCAGAAGGTCTCAGACCTCCTCGCTCTGGGGCAAATCCCACCTGCCTCTCGCAGCTTTTGCTGGGGGTGGCCTCTGAAGTGCGCTCAGCACCTCGAGCGGCCACTTCTGGCCTGGGAGGTGAGAGGAGCCCATCGCTTTTATCCTCTGCTGCACGATGCAGGGGAAAGAAGCTGCTGGATCCATAGAAATTCAGGCAATTTGGAAGCTCATTGAAATCAAGGCTCAGATGGCAATAACTTTGTTTGTCATTGTAATTAACCGAACCAAAACATGAACATCACTTTGCTGCATCTCAGAGTAAACTATGAACTACAATATTTTTGTCTTTAGCTGAAACTTTAGGGGGAAACTTAGGGAAGCAGAATTAAGTTTTAACTAGTTGAAAAGATGCTTTTTCAAATTAACTGTCTTCAGGAGAGGTGTTTCAACTTTTCTCAAAGCTTCATTTTGCACTAGTAAAAGTCTTTAGCAGATAGAGTTACCAGCCTTGAATTTTAGATTGGCAATACAGAGACAATACAAAGTTAACTAACTGGGTGACCTAAATTGTGTATGTTTAAAGAAGGAGTCCTCTCTTCTTCTCCCAGACTAGTGCTTCAGTCTCCTCAAAGGGGGCAGGGGATCTCCCTCTAGGGAGCACTTTCAGACAAACCAAACTGTCCTGCTTAGTCTAAGAATTTGATGAAACATGAAGAAAAGCTTGTGGATGAATGGATCCTGGCCAGAAACAAGGATGCAGGAGAGTCCGGGGCTTCCCTGCAGGCGGCTAGCTGGGATGCACCTGGGCAGAGCAGCACCCTCGCAGGAAGGCCTGGCTGGAGCTCGCTGACTGGGAAGGGGAGCGGGAGTCACAAGGGAGACGGGGCGCTGCTCAGACCCACACTCACATGAGCAGGGAGGAAGGGGGCTGCGGACAACAGCGCTCACTGTCCGGGGCCGCCACCGCTGGGGGGCCTCACCCCTTCCTGATCTTCTCATTTACACAAGGGGAAACGAAGCTCCTAATCTGAGCAGTGGGATGGGAGATTCCCCCCGATGTGTCACAGGGCATACTGGTACATGCAGCCCTAACAACTCTGCTGCCAGCAACTCCCCTGCCTGCAACGCCTCTGCGTTTCTCAGGGACTTGCAGTGCCTACCCTGTGGCTTGTGTTGCCTCCAGGAGCAGTGCGACGGCTTGCAGGGGCATTACCTGAGTCCCAGCAGCATGGTCAAAGGGGGAGAAGTCAGGGGAGGGAGGGGGAGTGCACTGTACTTACTTGCAAGAATGACCATGTCCATCCCCCAAAATATACTCATAATCCAGCCAACCATCACGATTGCTGTGAGGATCTGAATGAGAGCAGCGGCGATGTTCAGCCAGAAGACACAACACATGTGCCTGTCGGGGAGGTCAGTCCGGGCGCCACACAGCACGGTGAAAGCTGATACAAATGTCCCTACGGAGAGAGCAGCAATAAAACACCCAGTGAAAGCCGTGGCTTTGTGCCAGATTCCTTCTTTTAGATCCACTTTTCATAGCAACTTCTCCAGCTCCCACTGCAATGCTGAAAGCCTGGAAGCACTTTACAAGAGGCATGCACAGAGTGCAGGACATGCCGAGGCCTCTGTGGACACCCAGCGCTGAATCTGGAGTCTCAAAACCGCAAGAGCAGCCCAGCTCCCACTGCTGAATGACATACTCGGCGAGGGCGCAGCTCCAGCACAAGGTCTCCTGCCTTGCTTACTCCTAGGAGCATGAAGAAATTATACCCTCTTGGATGAAAATGACTGTAATAACCCAGAATATATGGGAATGAAAGCCAAGTCCTGAATCAATAGGAATGAAGTTGTAGCCTGGAAAGGTCCAAGCACCTTTAGCAACTCTATATTACATTCCCACAAGAGATAAATACATTTGCTGTTACAGACTACTCTGATTGCCTTACAGAGAGAGACCTCCCTGGCCACGGGGTCAATCTCATCTTAGAAGGCAACTTAACCCTGGCGTTCCCCTTTTACAAGAGAGAGACAGGCAAATGGAGGCACAGTCACATCCAACTCGACCACACTCCTAACTACTGCAATTACACCGATACGTGTACTTGAAAACCAGCACAGAAAAAGCCTCTTCAGATTTCTGCCCCTTTCCCCCTCTCATGCAACAGCAACCATTTATGCACTGTAGACAGCTTACATGGGATCACTGTGTGTCTGTGGAACCACCAGACTACCTTTCTGCTGCCTCCTGGCTCTCTCTCCAAAATGGGGAGAATATTTACTCCACAGAAGAACTAAAAGAGAAAATTCTAGTGATAATTAGTAAGAGCATTAGTGCCCTGCAAAGCTGCATGTCTCTGACATGTCTGTATGAAAACAGTCTGTTACTATTCACAAATATCGCTCTAGAAAGAGCATACACAAAAAGAGGGGTGCTAATGAGGCACTGCAGCTTCACGTAACGCCTTCCCCACTTGCAGGCTGTTATCTGAGAGCATGTTTCAACCACGCAGAAAGGGCAAAGCCTGCTGTTGTCGATCTGCTGCTGCAGCCCTTGGCTCCAGTTGAGCCAACCTTAGGAAGCTTGCAAACACTCTTAAAATCTCCTGAAGCAATTCAGTTGAAGGATCTCATTGAGGAATGAAACTTAAAGCTGGGGGGGAAAAGCCCCACACAGATTCTTCCTGAATTTACCACGCTGAACAAGACTGATCATTTCTCACAGGTGACATCCCGTTTTCACAGACAGCTGAAAGCTGCAGCTCAGGGGAGCCTTGCCTTCCCCAAAGCCAGCCTGCTGAGATACACAGCACTGGTGAAGAGCAGAAGAAACTGTTTCTGTTCCCTATAACATGCGAGCTGTTGGTCAGGAGATTCAATTACCTTATCTAAGTATGCATTTCAACACCTTATCATTTTGAATTGTCTTTGGGTGGATTTTTTTAAATCTAAATACAATGCTGCCAAGGGAGGTGCAAAAGTGTAATAAGGGAGTCTGCTGGATAACCCAGTTCTGTGAAATGGGTGCCCTGAAGAACATTTGGAATTAAAAAATCTGTATAATGATGTCCAGCAATGACTACAAAAATGGGCCCCTTTTCCTAACAAAGGACTGGCGCACAAGAACAGCTTGTCATATGCAAAGGAATGAGCGTCCTTTTTGATAGACACAAAAGCCTTGTTGAACTCAGGGGTCAGAGTGAGTCCCTCAGTTTGGCTGAAGGTGGGGAGGGGACATTCGAATCACATGCTTCCAGATGGCTTCACCACAGAGATAGGGTGTGAGGAAGAGTGGAAAGGGGGAAATATCACCTTGTCCATGACTGCTAGGGACAGGCAACAGATAACCTTCTCCATTGCTGCCTCCTATTCAACAGGTCACACAGGAATAGGCAGTTAAAAAGCTGAAATGCTGGGAGGGCTGGCTACAGCCTATTTTTAATCTCACCATCTTCTTGCAGGCTTCAAATCCAGCATCTTTCTAACACTCCACAAGCTCCTGAAACACCACTTCTCCTCCTGCCACTGGCTGGGGCTGCTTCCAGCCTCCCACCAGCGCTTTGCGGCACGCGGCAGCGCAGTGCCGGCACGGCGCAGTGGTGTGGGCGAGCGCTGCCGGAGCAGCGGGAGGCAGCCCCGCGCCGCGGCAGCCTTGGCAGGGCGACACGCCGCGAAGGAGGCCATGAAGCCCACGTGCTACCTCCTATCCACCAGAATGAATGGTACGCGCAATGTCACCCCTTGGGTTAAGTGTGCAAGCTAAGGAAAAGCTGGGGTTTAGCCTAGAGCAGTCATCACCTGGTGTCAGCTTCCACGCAGACAACAACCTGCCTTGCACCACTCCTCACGGCAGCACGTCCTCCACAGGCTGGGTCCTGCCTCCCACGGAGCGGGACAGGGTGCAAGCAGCCGGGCTGCAAAGACCACGGCACAGCCATAGGGCTGATGCAAGGAGACCAAGGTGGTCCAAATGCGCAGAAGCAGGAGTTCAGCCCGCGTCACGCGCTTTGCCCTGGTGCCAGCCAGCTGCATCACCAGCTCAGGGAGCAGGTCCCGCCACCCAACGGGTGCAAGTTCATCACTCATTCCCAGGGCCTCAGGCTCATTAGCCGTAATGGCAGCCTTTCCACAAACTCAACATGCGTGCATAAAATGGGCACATGGCTCCCGAGTGTACTGCACAGACCCGGCCATCATATTACATCTCTGAAGACCATCTGTTACCTATAGCAAGCCAACGAGCACGGCTTCCCCACTGCTGCGGACACGGGGGCCCATGCGACAGCCCAAACAGCGCCGAGCAGCTGCAATAGCCACTCGTGCTCCCTCTTCACCCCACAGGTTGGGGCAGAGGCAGGCAGGCAGCGAGAGCAAGTACGAATGGCTTGGAGGAGAGGAGCCTGAAGGGACTCGCAGAGATAGAAGCGTGTTAATGATTTATTTGTAATCTCAGCGCTAGAGAGGCCTTTCAAGAAGCCACTGAGAGGCGCTCTCAGAAAACCTTTTCCTTTCTCGTTTACGGTGAGGAAGGACACTGGGGAAGAGAGAGGAGGTTCACCTCTGTGCCTCGACCCTGCTCGGTGCAAGCAGGGGCATGGCGTAGGGCACCTCGTTATGTGCTCCCAGGAGCTTCAGCGGCCGCCCCGCGAGGCGGGAAGAGGAAAACGGGTAATTACTTTAATCCTGAAGGACGTTACATCAGCCTGCCCGCTGCTCCTTCAGACGGGGCTGTCTTTGCTCTGCGGCTTTGCTGTCTTCCGTGCAGAATAACCTGGAATCTCTCCCCCCCTTTACCTACCTTTTTCTCCTTTACAGTTCCTTCAAAAACGAAGGAAGACCAGAATATTCCTCAATGCTTCCTGAAACTGTTCTCTACAAAACTGCACTGCAGCACTCTCTGAGATTAAATATGGATCAAGGAAAGATCAGAAACTGGGTGTTTATGTTTTTCTGTCAGGATGCTAAATCTTGCCAAATGGAAATCACTGTCTCTATTTAATATGAAAATGAAAATGAAAATCTTCCCCTCTTGCTTTACCTTTATTCCTCACTATACAAAAAGGTTGTAAAGAGCAATAATTGTTAAGATACAACTTCAAATCCTTCCAGTGAAGCTTTTAAGTGTTTTACATCATTAGAGTGAGGTGCAGAATTAGCTAATTAACCCTCTAAACACCACAGTGACTGAACTAATGTCTAGTCCCATTCAAAAGGTAATAAAGCAAGTAAAGAAGTTAAGTGTTCATGTCTGGCTAGAGAATTGATACTGAAACTAGGATTACAGTTTGGGATCCTTGACTTCCAATTCCACGTTCAGGCCACTTTCCTGCTCATGGAAGCCAATATGTTTTCTTTATTAGTTATGATTAGCTAATATTTGGGAGGTTGTTGGCATTTTTAAAAGCAAGAATTGAAACACATCAGAAGATATAAAATTGAAACATTTTTCCTGTAGTCAAGATAACTTTCTTTTAGACCAGAAGTATTTTGTCTACATCACACCAAAACTAGAGAAAATGCCCTTCTCCAACCCTAGCTGCACTTTAAAATGTTAAGTAGAAAAAAGAGTCATAAATATATTAGTCAAGTTAGAGGATTTCTCCTTAAGAAACTAGCTTAGGTACATGTTTCCAAATATGGAAGAGTTTGCATCTGGAAGCACATACTTGAAGAGAAGGAAGGAGGAAATCTGGATCTGTTGATACCTTGTGACTGCATCATAGTTAGGGCATCAAACCATTTAGCTTCGTGATCAGTATTTAGATACTTGAATACCTATAGCATATAAATTATAAACTTGGTAAGCAAATTGCAACTGGGATTATGTTGTTCAAGTATATCAGCTGTCCAAAAAGATCTCAGACAGTGAATGTAACCAGTAAACATAAACTGCTAACATTGGCAGCAAATGTAAACTGACAGTCCTTAGAACCCTGCTAACATGACATGAGATAAATACTCTCAAGTATACAAAGCATTTCTTCCATCTTCCCAATAAAAAATACCTAAAACCCAGTAGAATCTGGAATTATTCTAAACCATGAATACACAGTGCTTAATTCTAATTCTCTGTTCAGCTTTGAGTAGAAGCTTACTCCACTGGCAGTCATAGCTGACTTTATCCCACAGGTGGATAACTCCAGGATTACTCAGAAATTGAGGCGGTGGGTAAGGATTACAGAATAAAACACAGGGTTAAAAACAAGCAACTGACTAGTTAAGAGCTTCACTATATCAGGAGGAATTTCAACAACACGCACTGTGAATATCCACAACAGCAGAAGATGGAAAACCCATGGATTGCTGGGTTTCTGGGTCTTTTATGGAGTAGTGAATGAATGGTGACTTAATACAGCCTCTTTGGGGATAGAGGGGGAAGTGATGGAGAGAGGCTCCCACATGCCACATAATCAGCCCGTCAGTTCAGTCTGACGGGCCCCTGGGGCCATTGCAAACACCCGGCTGAGCCATACAAACCATCTGGCACCATGAGCTAGCAAGTCCTCCAGGCTGGGCTGCCTCTGAGAGACCAGCGGGGAGCTGAGATTTTGCCTCCCTGGAGCAGCCGTGGGACAGACTATGAAGGCACCATGCCCAGCAAGGCTGGGGGAAATGGGAAGCTGAGGCTGCTGCCTTGGCTCTTCTCACCTCGGGCAGCGTCAGCCAGCCAAAGGCACCACAAGCAGCAACAGGCCAGGAAAGAAAGCCCCTGGGAGGCTCTGTTTGCTCTTGCTGTCAAAAGAATTAGGGTATTTTTAGATTATACAAGTAAATATGGAAAGGCTTTGTTTTCAGCTGCTGAACATGAAGGGGCCATGTTATCCTGAGGACAACACAGTGAAGGGAGATACAAATTAGCTTTTTTGCCCTTCCTCTCCTCTCTGTTCTATTCTCTCACTTTTTACACAGGATAAAGTCCTCTCTCCAATATGGTCCATTTTCTGTATGCTGGTATCTGTGCAGTTATGATCTTCCCAGGAATATAACCCGCTGGCTCCTGGCTTTGCAGAGACTCTGAAATAGTATGAGAGAGGAATGGTGTTTTGTTTTTTTTTTTTTTGGGGGGGGGGTGTCCTCCTAGAGGAAAAACACACTTCAGAGGGAGCTCTCCTGGCTTGCTCTTATTGGAGTCGCTCATTGGGGATGGAGGAAGATGTGAGATCAAGTCCATGGCCTGTCCTGAGCACCATCTCCTCTGTGTTATTTGAGTGCTGCAGTCACCAACATTATGGGATATCTTAAGCTGTGTGTGAGAAGCATTTATCTCTTGTTTTTATAAGAAAGTCTATCCTGGACACTGCTGCAGGGACTGAAGTCGAGTGTGGAATAAGGCAAGTTTCAGGTGGAGGACCCGGCTGGCGAGCAAACTTCTGACTGCATCTTCCCAGAAAGAGCGTGTGAGAGCCCACTTAGAGTTAGGGTGCAAACTGGAGGATGCAATGCCAATGGCCAGAGGGTAAGTATAAGTAATTTGAGCACACCAGGCAACCTAGTGTGTTTCCCACTGACTACCAGATTTCCAAAGCTTCACAGCAGAAAGCTTCTATGCTGCAAGGAAATCATGTCTGACAAGCTGCCCTGTTGCAGGTGGAGGAATGGCAGAAACCAAAATTACCATAACGAGGGACAGCATGTACAGCTGCTACTGGTCATGCCTACACAAGCATGAAAAGGGAGCCAAGGAGAGGCTGGGAAATGCCCCTTCCCATAAGCCACAAAGTCATTTGAAGATGGTCTCCTATAGCTCCTGGGAGTAAATAAGAGAGCAGGATGGTGGTTCCCTTCCTGCTTTCAGAGGGAAAAGTAGAACCATCTCATGACCTAGGAGCTGGGGCAAAGCTGCAGAAGGCACAAAACTGCAGGTAAGCACAGGCAAAGATGGGAGGGAAAAGGGAAGGGAACTTGGGGTGTTTCTAGGGGCATGGAAGGCCATAGGATTGGTGCTGGGAGATGCAGTGAATACTATTTTGTGGGAATGAGAAGTACCTTTGTGGCTCTCTTGTGTCAGGGGAGTGCTCAGTGTGGGGATATCTCATGTGCCTTTGAGTTTTTAAAGTAAAAAGAATATTAGTTGTTAAACAGTGTTGGCAGGTATGTAAGGCAGATAATGTGGATATGTTGAAAATTCATGAGATGTACTGGTAGAACTGTGTGAACAACAAAAACTGTAGGAGAAAAGGGTAGTAAGAAATGCACTTGTTTCCTTGGTAGTGTAGTATATGTATTATCTACTGGTTCAGTTATCTGTGTGTCCTATGTGACTTGAATTCTTTATTAAACTCTAATTTGAGCTATAAAGAGCTGTGTTTTCAGTTGTGGAGGCCTCTTCTAGTCCTTGGTATCAATCAAAATGCTAAACTATAGTCCTTTGGGTTACAATGAGGGAAAAAGAGCTACTAAAATGTGCTCAAAAAAGGGCTACAGCAGTGTCTTTTAATGCCTAAACCATTCCCCTCCACTTATGCGGGTAGAACTGGGCTGCAGAGAAGGCGCTATTAACAACACAATAAAACGAAATTGCAAATCATTAAGGCTCAGGCAGACTATCTGCGGAAGCTTCCTAAAGCAGAGAATTGTCTGTTTCTTTGCTTGAGCAAACAGACACAAAGTAAAACCTGATGGCAGCCTTCTGGCCAATGCGAGTCCCCACCAGTGTCTCCAATTTCCACCCTGCTGGAACTCATTAGGAATGAGTCTGCATCAAAGAAAACTTGTCAGTGCAGGTGTATTACCTAAACCCTCTTAGATAAGAATGCTTTTATTCCAAGCTTATTGCAGCTCTCTGAACCAAAAAGGCTAGTCCAGAAAAGTATTTGATGTACCATTTGTGTGCAAACTACTGTGGCTTCTGCAGTTTGCAAGTGCAGAGCTCTTGCCAGGACTGCTAAACATCTCTACCATGCCTCAAACCACCCCCCCCCCCTTTTTTTTTCTTCCTGTGGCTTCCTCCAAGAGCTGTCATTGCAGGCAAAAGGTGCACGTAGTGAATCACACTCTAGTCAGCAGCAAAAGCACAGGTGTGGCAGGCTGGAGGGCCTCTTCCTGTGGAAGCTAATGCTTCTTGAGAGAGGTCATGTGTACATAAAATGGCACTGCCTCTGCATGGAAAATTAGGTTTTTCTCATATTTAATATTTTGGAAAAAGTTAAATATTCTGAAAATGTAACCTTTTACTACAAACTTCAAAATACAGACTGCAACAAACTTCCACAAACTTCAAGACTAAAAATATGCAACAAAAAAATTATATGAGGGGGACTGCACAAAGATGAAGTGACTTACTACAGCTTTAACAATACACAGAACCATCAGCATTATTTTTATGCTGCAGCTCTGCAATGTTTTCAATGCTTAAAAGCAACTGTCCCTAAAAAGTTAGATCATAGTACAATTTGTTCCGCTGCCAGACGTTCCATAATCATTTCTGTGAGGTTTTTCCAATACACTCCTGTATGATAGCCTATGGTTAAATTCTGTTGACTTGACACTTAAAATTAAGCATGTCCTTAAAGTACTTCAAGCTGGAGTGCTCTGGCTAAACTGTGATGCACAGCCCCAGCTGTGTGATAGTATCCATGATGGCAGAGCAGACCTGTCGACTTCTTCCAGAACTCTACTGCTGAGATTTTCTGCAGCTGTACCTGCCTGATACACAAACTGATTTTTTTCCCCCCTTTTTAAAAAAAAAAAAAAAGATGTGGTCCCAGAACTGCCACTGATACTTTGTATCACACTTTCTAATAGTTTGAACTACTGGGAAGAATGTATAATTTCCCAAAAGGAAAGAAAAATGTTTTATTATGCAGAAACTTAGAAATAGGAAATGGGAAAGGTATAGCAAACAATACCTACCACCTGCAGTCGCAAAAAATCTATTGCTTAAAATAAGCCCTTCTAAACCAGAAGCATCATCCTTTGCTATCTAAGATGCATGCCACAAGGAGAAATTTCTTTACCATTCCTGAGCTGATGCTCAGGTCAAGTCTCTGAACACAACAGCAAACTATCACTTATTCCCAGCTTCTCCCTGAGATAATGTACTACCTCACTCATGGTGATCTTCCTTTTCTAATGTGTATGGGCTCTGATCTGGATCACATGGGAATCCCCAGCAGTCCAAGTCTCACCGTAGCTATTCAGCAAGTCTCTGCTGCTGGTTGTGGTGGGACAGAGAGGTGCTCTGCTGAATGTAAGCAAGTCATAATTGAGGGACAGCAAGTGGTCTAGGAGCAGCAGCTTGAGCTTTGCATGGACTCATCTGGCTTGTTTCTTGTCCGCAACTGAACTGGCTTGGTTAAAACTAATACGGGTCCCCTGATAGAGCTCTGCAGTTTGTAAGGGAGACATTTGCCATGAAGCAGGCAACAGGCTGTCTGCGCATTACAGACAGGGAACGAAGAGGCAGGGAGGCAACACGATGTGGCCATTGTCCCGCGCTAGCAAGCAGTACAGCGAGGGAAAGAACCCAAGATAGTGCAGTCTTGCCTCTGGTTCAGGGTATAGTTTTTTGTTTGTTGTGTTTTTTGGGTTTTTTTCCTAATGGAATGACAATAAACTTGTATCCTTATTAAGTATGTCAGCACTGAGGAAAAATAATGTAATTGACCTCCAATTATAACAACAAACATACGGGAGAACAAAAGGCATGACCGTCGTCTACGGCTAGGGCACCCCACTATAAGCTCTTTTCTGTCCTAGGTGGGAACATTCCTGCTGCTCTGTATTTTCATCAGCAGTTTAACAGCTCTATTTCATGGCAACAACTCTACTTGCTGGTTTCTCTCTGCTAGCTTCTGCCATGCAGGCTTCCCCCCCCCCCCCCCCGCAGTCTATTATTAAACCTGAGCTTATCTCACCTTTTGCTCCAGCCTCTCCCTTGTCCCCTTCCAGCGATGCAGGAACATCAGCCTGTGTGCCTGCATTGCTGTCCTTGTCGGGGGGGGGGGGGGAGGCGACTTTCACCCTCCCCTCATAGGAAGTCAGGATCCAAGTGACAGAGAAACCAAGGGGAGGGAACAACCTTCCACTAAAACCTCTTATTTTCAGACTTAATTCACAAGCACCTCCAGCAATCAGTTTTTGCCTCCTGTTTTCTTCCTGTATATCCAGAAACAAGCTTGGAGACATTGCATTTTATGCTACTGATATTGAAATAATTTGGATGTGGCTTTTCATCCAAACTTTACAAATCTGGAAGCTTCAAGAGCAAAGTATCTAGAAAGAGCCCCTCCTTGCTTCAGAGTGGCCATGAAAGCTGGAGGCGAAGAAAAGTTTTTGAGTGTTCTGGTACCTCCAGCTCCTACAAAGCCCTGGAAATAAGAGCTGCATAACTGTGGAAAATAATAAGAAAAATGCAATGAATTCTCCAAAGCTTTCACAAAGCCTCTAGCCAATTACGCAGTGATGGACTTAATTCTGTATCATCTGTACTAGGGAAAGCTTTCTTGTTGGACACCGAGTGGAAAGCAGACTTGTGTGGCAGTCCAGTCTCAATTCTTTACCAGTGTAAGGGTTCAAAATGGAACTGTGTTTTACTGTGTGAAACCAGAGCAAATGCTCGCGTGTCCTCCTCCATCTCCCTTCGCACAGGTTAGGTAAGCACTGGTAATCCCCATTAAAGGCTGCTCTAATTCGGCAGAAGAAAAGCAGCAGGTTAAGGGTAGTGTAAAGGGCTGTCTAAGCTGCTCTCTCCCAGTTTGCATTCAGCCACATAGGCACACTTCAAGACAAGGTCTATAGCGATGTTTTCTCCTCTTATGTCTTTCTGATTGTAGTCTTGCAATTTAGCCCTTTGAAGCTACCCAACCACATTCACTCTGCTTGTGGAGGAATAGATTAACTACTTCCAAGATTCACTGAGCAGTGCATCTGAGCTTGCTGTGATACCCTGGAGTCCATAACTGTGAAGACAAATCATGTTAATTAGGGACTACCTAGACATAAGACAAAATTAATCTCATTAGGAAGTTAGATGGGGACATACAGCAATTAGACTTTTGCTACAGACCAAGATAGCTGAAATGGAACTGTAATAAAGTAAGTGCACCAGCCTCCAAAATTACTGCAAAATAAAAACCACCTTTTAAGTACTAGTGTAACACAAAACTGTGACAAAGATGTTCTGAGATCTGAAGTGATCAGGGTACAGGAGGCGAACAAAAAGACACTTTTATTCAGAATTCTAGACTGAAGTGTCTCAAACAGACTTAGCAGGAACGTGCTAGAATTGCAGCCCGTAGCGCAGAAGCGTGGTGTGGAATACCATCTGGGAGACCAGAACTTAGTCCTGGCTTTGCTGCAGGCTTGGTAAGTGATTCTGAATCTGTAGCTCTATTCTGGTAGTGCCAGAGTAACATAAGTAAGATGTTAACACCATTATGTCTTTTCTATTTAGATGGTCCCTATCCCAGGAAATTTACTCTTTCATGTACCTAACACAATGGGACCCTGATTTCTGTTGTTCTACTCAGTGCTACTCTAAGTCAGCTAAAGACCAGTTCTCCCTTTTACAGGACGCTTTTCACATGAGCATTACTATCTCTTAGATGGAAGGTAAAGTTATTGCAAAATTGCTGTTTTGATCATATATACCATCTCTGAAATATTTAGGAAACGATGCTTTACACTGTAAGTTTGGCTTTCATACCTTCAAGTGATTCAGACAGATAATACACAAATCTTATATCATGACTGTTTACCTGATGAAGAATATATACTTATCTTGCCTTATTCAAAAAAAAAAATGTAGGGAAAATTTTCTGATGCCTAACCAGTAACCACTTTAACCACAGATGTCTAGAACATTTCCCAAACTAACATCCTTGAACAATAGATTCAAACACTGCCAATTCTGTGAAAGAGCAGGGTGGGATGAGGAAGACAAGGATCCCTACAAACAACCAAGCCATACTCTCACTGGTGTGAAGGGCTAACCTGTAACTGTGAAGGTGAGGTACACAGCCCAAGTGAGCCTATATGCATGACCTACTGCCTAGTTTGGCTCCTTAGGGAAAGGCAGTGAGAGTATCTGGAGCGTGTTCCCTTTTGGCTCCCCGTGGTGAGGCCCCATAGGCAGCCCCAAGCAGACCAACAACAGTCAGTCTCTGTTGGCAGCCAGAGAAAACAACTGTAGTACCTTATACCTGATGCTACCCCAATGGAAACTGCTTGAACAGAGCAGGCTGGAGCGATCCATGACTTCACAGGCTCTGTGAATATCAGTAACAAGACAAGGGAGTTCAGCCCAGTGTAAACCCAGCTAGGGCAGTTTTCTAAAAGGAAGATTTGCTATTAGGTTTGAGAAAATGTGGAGACTATGTAGGCTAATGCACTATATCTGCATTAGCAGGTATTTTATCAGCACTCTGTGATATTCTGGTCCTGAGCAACCTGCTCTAGTTTAACCCACTTTGATGAAAGGTATTGAACTAGATGACCTCCAGAGGTCCCTTCCAGCGTCAGCTATTCTGTATTTCAGCAACTTCAACTAAGCTAGGTTTAGCTGATATAAATAGAGGTTGGATAATGGAACACCTAAGAGGAACTCTCAAATCTTTGGAGGCTTTGTTTTACATACTTAAAATTATATGCTTGATAAAGACATGTCTGTTTAATCTCTGCTTTCTCTGTCCTCCTCATCTCAGTTTCTTTATTTAGGCACCAAAAAGGAATTCCCTTTTCCTGACATAGCCATCTCAAACCATCTCAGTTTCTTTTCTCAAAGCCATGTCCTCTTGCCACTACACCACTGACAGCCCTTGAACATAGGGCACTTCATGCTTTTGAATTTATTTTTGAAGAGCTGTTCTGGCTCCTAAACATCAGGTGCAGTTACATTCATAGGAATCAGTGCACCTGAGGAAAAAGCATGCTTGTGAGTGCTGATCATGCCATGATATGCAAACTTTAGGTAAACGGACATCATCCTGCAATGCTGCCCCCTTCAGTGTATGCATGGTCACATCAAAATACTCAGTCAATTTCTTAGGGGAGTTGTTTTCAAAGCAAAAAAAACACAGACTTGACTTGGGCAAAGTTTTTATCCCTCCTTACATTTCTGCAATGGCTGGTTTGTCTCTTCTGTGTGAAAGCAAAGCTAAAGGAAACAACATACTGTACCTTAATTGAGCAGGTCAGAAAAATAGATGGAAACCCTGTTGTGTTCAGGAGCCAAATTATCCACAAATAGCGCCTCTCTCGGCCAGCCAAGATGCATCCAGAAAGGCCTGGGCCTTGGCAGAGCTATGTAAGCATGCTTGTGGGGGGTCCTACACATCATATTTTCTAAAGATGGCCATCAAACAGAATAATTCATCTGAATGCCCCCAGTACTGTCTCTAGGAATTCTTGCATTTCCAGTTTGCATGAAATTGTATCTGATTTACCCTTATTTCCATTATAGGAAAGATTTTCACTTTACAAAATATTTTTCAGTATCAACCATTCAGCTACAGGTAGGTATATACATTTGTTTGCAGATATGACAAAGAACTGAATTCCCAACATCGCAATCTAGCAAGTAATTATTCTGAGTGAAATATGAAAAGTAATACCTCTATTATACAGTAATTCAAGGACACCATTCTTCAGAGGTTAGAGAATATTTAAATGGGTGAGATGTACTGGGGAAAATTATTATATAACAATAACTTGGAAATTATCATAGTTTCAAGTCATCTGTGGTTCCTTTCTACACTTCTCACGTTGAATAGGTTATAGTAAGGTTAGGGACAATAGTGAAATGGTTCAGCTCTCCTGTGCAAGGCTGCTAGAAGCCCTTATCTAAATGTTAAAGGGTGAAGCTGAGATGAGGTTCAGATTTTTTTTTTTTTAATGTTCTTTCCTGTCTTATTGAGAACACACCAGACTGGGGCAGGGGACCAACCCTGAAACCCAGCACTGACACTGCAACACAAGAATCACAGTCTAAACAAAGACATTGTTTGTCTGCTTCTGAACTTCCTTCTGTTTGACAAAACAGAATTCACTACAGTCTTCTCTCACTCAGCTTCCCACCACAGCTTCTACAACAGGGCTGTTTTTCAGGGGGTACTTGCCCTGCCAAGGAAGGGTAATTAACAGTTGGTACTTGTGCGCCAGCCAGGACTGCCAGCGCTGGACCAGTGCCTCGTGTTAGGCAATATATGAACCCCAAAGATCCTCTCTGTCCCAAAGAGCTTGTGCTACAGTTCTTGAATATTCAGGAAAAACTGCTCTTGCTTTATCTTCTCAGGGACAGGTTCTGCACTGTGTCTCTCAAGTGCCTGTCAGGCTCTGAGCAGCTCAGAAAACTTGGTACCATCCAGGCTCCCCCCCCCCCGCCAAAGGACTGCCAGTTGCACCTTGCATGCTCCCCTCAGCTGAGGGCTCTGGAGGAAGCAGGGTGGAAGGTAGAGGAAGGCATCTTGTTGCAAAGGCAGGCTGGGCGTGCAGGGAATGCGCTTCTTAATGGGGAAGGCTCAGCTCAGGGACTATCCATCTAGCCTTTATTCATTCCTCTATTGTTGCTCTTTCCCTATTGCCAAAAAAATATATCTATATTGGTCCCAGATTCATATCTGACAAATTCATTGACTGCTACAGAGTTACACTGGGGATTAATTTGCCTCATCAGGTCAAACCTGATCTTGGCAGTGATTCAGAAGTGCAACCACCAGAAAGACAGTGCCTTTAAATAATGGTAACAGGCTATGGCAAACAGATTATATGCCTGCTGCTCTGTGAGAGGCTGAATCCAGTCAAGGCATGAACTTGAACAGGGGCATGCATCCATGTGATTTAAGCGGAATTAGAACTCCCAGAAAATTGTTCCTATAAGCATACATATAATACATGTACAAAGTGCCAAATCCACCCCTTTTCTAACTTTTTAACAAGTTTGTGGTGCTGTACCAGAGATAGACTCTGCTCAGTGTGGCAGCCAGTGTCACTCTCCTTGCCCTGTAGCTGAGCAGGACCACAGCACCTAATGAACCTGGCAGGTTCTCTAGGCTCACTTTGTGCCCAGAAGTTGTACAGTCGGGACACTAGTTATCTGGCTCCTGTAACCCTGCAGTTTCTAATAGCTGACTGTTGTTTGAGGCTCACTGTTGTTTGAGGCTCATTTCTGTCATGGATTCATTGTATTTGCATTCAGTCTGTGGTACTGCATAGCTGAAACTAAGGTGAGAACTACGCTTTACCCAGCTGCTGAGAAAGACTGTTGTAACTGTTACCTCAACAGTTATGTTGGAGTCCTGCAGCTCCACTTGTCTCTCCAGCTATCCCAACCACCTTCCTCCCTGCTCTCCTCCTGTAAATGGAGCAACATTGCCTCAATTTTCTCCTCTCTCCAAATGAGGCTTCTGTGCTCTCTATGAAACCAGGACTCCTGCATCACCTACGCTATTTTTGGCTCCTAGGTGCTCTGAAGTCTGTTAAGGGTTCTCTGCTCTTTGACATCTTGCCATTTGCCTTTCTTTTCTCTCCTACCTGCGTCACTGAAATCTCTCACGCTACATTATTATCTTTCTTTTCCTATTGCACATAGGCACAGACTGACCCTCTGCAATTCCCCTCCCTTCTTTCTGTTCCCTCTGTACTGTGTCTTCAGTAGACTTCATCCATTCACAAGCCTTTAAGTGCCATCTCCAACTCTCTGCCAGTGACTCCAGCTCCTGCATCTCTGCAGGACACTTCTGCCATGTCTTGCCCAGCCTTTCTGGTATCTCTGCTTGAACATCCTCTTGTCTCAAACTGAAGATGGCAAAGACAAATTTCATTTCCCTGCGTGGTGAATGTTTTTCACAGATGACACTATCACCAACCTTCTCACCAGCGAAGGGCAGAGGATGAGGAGAATTAAATATGTAAATTTCTCCCTCTGCTTTTCCCACACATTCAGGTCACCCCAAATACTGTTTCTTTTTCTCTCGCGCATCAACAAGCTCAATCTTTACCTTTCATTACATTCACCTCAATCACAGTAGCCTACTCCTCAGCCACAGTTCTCCTTCACACACTGCATCAAATGCCTGCCAGTTTTGGAGCTGATGAACATCTGTTGCTGTTATCACTAGAACATTATCACTGTTATCCTAGAACATAAAACCCCTATGCCTGAATTAGGGCTCTGTAGTTCCTGTGTGGCACGATGTAACCTGTTGCTACGATTGATTTCTGTAGTTAACCTATGCCTCTGTCCCCAGATCTCATTGAGGTTAGTGACAGCTGCTGTGTTAGGAACTTACAAAGGCTCAACCACTCCAATCATTGTCATGTGACTTTTGAGACTAATAAACAAGTCAGTTTTCTCTGTGCTGTGAGCTGTGTATCTGTGCTTTCTTCATGCTTAAAGCATCGGGTATTGTGTGCTGTCTGAAAGTGGACCACTGATATATTGCTATGTATCACGATATTCTCTTACTCAGGACTCCTCTTTTATACTAATTCCTACAAGTGTCTATATTTCTACCATCATTATAGCATACATTTAAGCATTAAATTACCTCACATTTCTAGCTAAAATAATTCCTTTTTCTTCTGTTTTGGTGATAAGAATGTATCATTTTTTGTTCCATCATATTTTACAAAAAATTTCTAGTACAGTATCATACAAAAGCAACAATCTGATGCATTAGAGCTATTCTGCCATCTTTTATTGTGCCTGCAATGAAGAAATAAGTATTTTTAGCTGACTGTGCTACACAGAAAAATCTGATAGCAGAAGCCTGTTACTGTCATTCAAAGGAACATTTGTTTAACCAGATGCAATCATGAAAAATTACCTGAAATTTCACAATTAGTATTTTCTAGAGCAAAATGCCTGTTCCATGCAAAAATCCAGATATGTCAGTGCAATTAGGACTACATTGCAAAGCAGCTGCATCTTACTGTACTTTCCTTGGAGACAGATTAGATTGGACAACACCCTGAGACATAAAGCCATTTATAATAACGACATGACTATCTCAGATATGAGGGTGATTAGGACAATGTAATAATCTAAGCAGAAGAGACTGCTGCAGGATTCCAAGTCCCTACATCATGTATTCCACAAATAAAGGTAGTAAAAAGTTGGCACAAAGGACAGTAGGGGCAAAGGGAAATTTAGGGTCAGGAATCATGGATCAAACCCCTTCTGTTAACAGCTTCTGAGGATCATGTAGATCACCTTAGTTCTCATCCAAAGAATACTTGCATTGAAAAGCAACTTCTGCACACAGTAAATGCACTGGGTGCTTTTGTCTGGGAGCTGAGCAAAATCAGAATAATGGGCTGGCCTGTGGTTGTTTTATACAGTGTAGTTGGAGTAAAGCAGCCTAAATGCATGATTCATGAAGCACATAAGCACAGAGTGAGCTTTAAGCTGCAGAGCTTCCATGGCAGTTCCTATTCTCTTCCCCTACAAGAAACTGGAGATAGCCCAAGACTCTCTAGAAATCTTTGCATTTCCCTCTGGAACTTGCTCTATATTCTTTTCAACTACTGCAAGAAGGCCCAAAGTGTTTTGGGTCCAACACTTGGAGTACTCTGCCCTCTCCAGAACATCCTCAAAACCAGTCTGTTCCTGCAGAGATGGAGCTGCTTAAGCTCCCCAGTGGATGTAGCTTTGTCTTTGCCCTTGGGGGCCTGTAGGCAAATGTGAGCTGCCATCAGGATTATATTTGGTCTTTTAGCTGAATGTGTGGAAACTGGAACAACACGGGGGCCATGGCAAAGTGCTTTGCACAAGGCCCACCAGACCTTGCATGCTTTACCCAAGAGGCAGTATGGATGGCAGCAGGATGTCCCAAGCTGGAATGTGTGCTAGTAGCTTTGGGTCACATGGAATCAACTCTTCCTTTTGCCCATCTGACAAAGAGAGACCAGATTTGGGGTGGGTTGAGAGTGGGAAGAGGATTGGACAAAGTAACAGTGTGATCAACTCTCTTCCCTACTAATTGAACTAACACTGATCAAAATACACGTGGGAGGAAAGTCAAAAAATGGCTATTCAAATACAGGGATGCAATTGCAACTTGTGGGTTAGGAAGTCCCTAAATCACAGGATATCATAAGGAAGAAAGGAATATCAGGAAAAGGTGCTGGCACATCTGTTGGCTGTACAAATCAGAGTCTGTCCAGTGCTGTAGGAAAGTTTGGTCTTTTTGCTATCTGAATGACAAATGATACAGCACAGACAGAGCCTGCACTGTGCACGTGATCCATGTGTAACATCACATCTCTAGACCTGGGATTAAGGCAATACAAGTCTATTGGAAAAGTGCCTTTTATTTTCCAGTTAGTGAAGATTAACAGCTGAGCCAAACTACTCAGCAGGGGAGAGAACAAGAACATAGTCCTTATCCTTCTCAAACGTCTGACTTCAAACTATTTATAATGCTTCAGTATTTTTTAACATATGCAAATTACTCTGCAGATATTCTTCCACTCATTTGGTTTTGAACATACTGTCACTTCTCTCCTAACTTACAGACTGACCAACAGCAGCACATCTTCTAGTTTTCTTCATCTTTAGGATTTCGTAAATACTAATGATACCTCACCGCATTTGTGTAAATATGTAGGCTAGTGTTCTCCTGTTGAACACAAGGGAGGCAGAGAAGTTAAAACACATACTTTTAAAGACATTTAAGCACCTAAATCCCACTGAAATCAAGGAATTCCAGCATAAATCATGCCTGAGGCCACAGTGAAACAGCTGTAAGGTAAAGAATAAAATTCTGGCTTTCCTAGTTTAGCCTCGCTACCCTCACAGGCTTTTTGCTATAAGGAAAGTGAAACATACAGGTTAGAATTAGGAGCTTTCTCCTTATGAAGGATGTACCAGAAGATGAGGATACCACACGGTATTAAAGAAAGCCGTGCTTGTCTGAAAAGTCTCTTTCCTGTGCTGTCATAGTATTTTTTCTTGTTTAAACAGCATTAATCGTGTGCTGGGCACTCTATGACTGAGGAGAACAGAACTGGTCCTATAGTATATCATCAAGTGCTTATGCTGTGCAACCATACAAGGACTTGTAGGCTGAAGAGGACCAGCTGCCAAGCAATGAGTCTCTTTTTAGTAGAGGTTACAAACCCTTAGCAGAGTCAATAGAAGGGAACATGCATCTGTGTCACAGCAGATTCAGTGCAAAGTTTTAGCAGCTTATGCTTAGCTTAGTTTAACCATGGGTTTGCAGTGAAGTACTAGCATATGTCTTCCCCCTGCCATCTCTGCTGTGAGGTGGTGTAACCCCCAGCTAGGGCATGGAACAGACACTAGAGGCAGTAACTTCTTAACCTGCAACAGTTATGTTTCTGCTGGAGTTGGTCAAGAAGTCAGAAGAAGAGTGAGGGGAGAAACCCTTCTAGGTTAGTCATCACAACCAGAGATTGCAGCCAGGCCTTTGCTCCTGGTTGGCTTCGGTGCAGCAAGCTTAGGCAAGATGAGTCGCAGTAACCAATTCCAGAGATTCATCTGAGCTCACCCGTCAGCCCCGTTAGTAAATATAGCAGCTCTCAATGATACTTAAAGGGAGTGTGCAAGCACCTCTCTCATACCTTCTATGCCAAACATAATGCATAAAGGAAAGAGCAATGTGAACAGGATGTACACAACAATGGCTTCCATTTAAGGAAGGGATCTAAATGTCAGTGTGAGCAGCGCAGCGAGAACACATGCTCAAGGTGTTCCCCAGCCAGCAATGCTAACAAGATTTTAGACTGTACTGGAGGAGAAAAGCTATGGAAGAGGTTATAATGGCATTACAGAAAACAATGACATGCTCTTTGGGGAAAGAGCTAGCAAAGAGGTACAGAGAAGGGCAATAACAGCAGTTACAGAAATGAAAGGTTTTTATGTGAGGACTGATGAGAAAGGAGGTCTAAGTTTCAAAAATATACAAATGACGTGAGACATAGTAGATGTATCTACATTAGGAAACAGCCTGGAAGTTTGAGTCCTCATAAAGACAAGAGGAGCTCCAGTAAGATGCATGAGCAATGCATGATGCATTTTGAACTGATTATGGCAAATACCTTCTTTTACAAAACACTTAATAGGTAGTATTCATCTGACCTAGCTATCTGTAAGGGAGGTGTCTCCATCTAAGCCAGTCACCCCTACCCCTCTTTGCAGTCAAAAGAGGGCCCCCAGAGGGTGTGATTCACTTAACCTGTTATAGAGAAAAGATGAGTCACATGCCAGTACTGTCTAATTCCTCCCCACAGACTATAACAGCAACTAACTCAGATGTACAGGTAGATGAACCCCATCTAATATGTTCAATAGAAAGAACATTTGCCATTAAGCTATTCTGAATAAATAATACTGATAAATATTATCTCCTGTTTTGGTGTATCAGGTAGCCTCTAATCGACTCCTAAAGGAGGAGCTTCTGCTACGGACAGGTTATTGCATTACATTCTGTTCATTAAAGCTTTGTCTGAAACATCTAGTACTGAAGCACATGAGATGCAACAGAGCAAGGATTCCTATGTCCTCAGTGTAAAATACTGTCACATTATCATGGATACAGAAGGAAGAGAAGACCTGAACTATGATTTCATGGTATTCCTGTAGTGTCAATGCATTTATTCTTCCCTGCTGAGAAAGATAAGCAAAGGCAAGTTCTTTGTTCTGATCACTACTGCTTATCAGAATCACCTTGGTCATTGCCTGAAGGCTTTGTAGAGCTTATGAAATGCTCCACCAATAGCAGGAAGACATCCCTTTAAATTTGCTGCTTTTAGCTCTTTCATATTGCTTTTCTTCTTGAGGGTATCTTTTTCCAACATGACAGTGTTTGCATGGCTTAGATGAGCACTGTTGCTAAGAAACAAGTCCCAACTGTGCCTTTAAAACTCTGCCTTTAAACATTCAACTCAAGGAAATATTTTTCTTTTCTTTTTGTTATACTGTATTGTGTGTTTTAAGTTTTCTGTTAACTCTGATCAGACTCTTGGGTACATTTCTATCACAGCCATCTGGGATAGGACCCATTCTTTCTCACTGTCTGTATAGTGCCACAGTCACCTACACAGTGGCATAGGTAATTTTAAAATAGTACATTTAAAGGTCACAGTAAGATCCCATTTTGCACACAATTGTGGTGTAAACAAGAAGGAAGCCTAATGGAGCCTACTCATTGCAAATGTCTGGTAGTACTAAACTGTAATGCACAGTACAAATCAATGTTCTTTTAAATGACAACTCCAGGGTGCACCTGTCCTACAAAATACTGTTCGGCTTTTTTTTTTTTTCTTATGTACTAACTAAAACATGCTAAAGTCCTCAAATGAACAAGATAGTATGTAGCTTTCACAGGCACAATGCAGATCACAGGATCATGTGAGAGAAGAGCACAGAAGAACTAACTGCCTTGTCCGTCCTATCTATTTATCACATTGTCACTAACACACAGCACAGAAAACACCTTGCTTCCTGGTGAATACAAACCTTAAGTGAGGGAGGTAATTAGATAAAGCAGTTTCCTAGGAAGAGACTACTGGAAACAGGATGGTTGGGTGACTTAAAGGCACTGAATTGCAAGAACCCAATCTGGATTCTCTTTACGGGTCTGCCACCAACTTTCTGGGTGATCTTTGGCAGGTTATTTATTTTCTGACTTCTCCACTCAGACTGCAAATAGTCTGGGTACATGACAAAACTCTTTCATATTTAAATGTCATAACAGGACTTGAGTGTATGTCATAAGTCATAACAGGACTTGTGTCGTCTGCACTCCACAGTACTACTGCAAAAAAAGTCATAACAATGCAGAGAAACATTGCTCAGCCGCCTACTCTGCACTTCATGCATCCATAAATAGTGGACTTCTCAGGAAAGACAATCAAAGTCACTGGAGTGATGTCTCACGTCACTGAGGAATTATTACTTTTACAAAATACACTGAAGAACATTTGCTAGTATGCGGTAAAATGCCATAAATATTAAAAACAAAACAACATTTGCCAAGGAGAAACCAGAATACGTTTTGTGATTTAAGCCTCAGATTTTTAGCTTTGCTGCTGGCTAATATGGGAAATAAAATTCTCAGTGGGTTTCCAACTTATTAGTGCAAATTAGCAAGAGTCCTCTCTGTTTAAGTGCAATTTAAGAGCCCAGTTCCGCAACTCTTCTTCACAGTGAGTAATATTTATTCATGAGGCAACCTCAAGGGGCCTACTTCTATTAGTCCTTACCTTTGAACATAGTCCTGTCCTTGCACTGTTAACATATCATGATACCATGGACCTTTGTCATAAATGTTAGAGTAAAAAGCAAAAACAGAGAGTAAAGTTGGACAGACAGGTTCTAGGGACTCAACACCACATTGTTCTGCACGTTACGGATTCTCAGTGCTGACAAGTGGGTTTAGTTTGGAATGGGAACACTTCGTAGCTCTTTTGCACTGGTTCAAAAGATTGTGTGTTGCTCCAAGCAATGTGACATGGAGTCCTTAGAGCAATTAGAAGAAGGACATTCTCTCTGCCCAGTTCTGCCTTGGCACACGCAGATTAAATGAGCAGTGAAAGAATGTTTAGTGGATTGAAAGCACTGGATGTGAGAGCAGAACATACCTGCACGTGGGCCAGATTTTCAGCTGAGCCATGTCTACCACATTTTAGCTACTACAAGGAAGAAAAAAACTTTTCTTCCTCGTGTCAACAATACCAAGGGTAGACTGATACCGTTTTATTCATCCCAGTTTCAATAAAATAAGGGTTCACTGTGTATCTGCGGAGCAAGGGCAGTCCTGGGAACTGATGCCCAGTCTAAAGTCCATTCCTGGCTCCACTGCAGATTTCCTCTAAGAGGTATCAGCTGCACACAACATAAGGAGACACATCCTACTTTTAACTACTTTGCCTTCAATCTATCAGCCAAAGTGAAAACACTGAGGCTTAACTGATGGAAAATGAGAATTTGTGTGTTGGCACCCTTGCGTGTAAGGAGTTACTTGTATAACTGACTGGTGATACAGAATCCCCCCTTTTTCTATCTATACTCATGGCTTTGTTCAAGCTTTGCCTTGCACTCATGCAGTTACATACGCCTCCGCAGAAGGAGTGTAAAAACGCTAGCCTTCTACAGCAGTATACCAAGTAAGGGGGTAGCTCTCAAGACACACAAACTAGATTGCAAAGTACAGCTGACCAACTTAATAAAATGCAAGTTAGATCACCCCAGGGAGTCAGCTTCAGGGGAGTGCCAAGAAAGTGCATTCTACTGCTGGTTTTGTGGGATGCGTGGGAGGAGCAGAGGACTGAATGAAATAAACATACAGGTGCAAGTCAATGTACAAAACAACCTTCTGGCTTTCAAACGAGAAAACAAGGGAGTATTTTTGTACTCACAGTTGCCAATGATTGTAGACCCTGTGCTCTGTTTTCTCTTTTACATGAGACAAGTAACCATCTCACCAGGACTCCATAGCCACAATGAAATTTCAGTAGGAGGAAAAAAGCTCCTGAGTCTGAAATATTGTTTTCTAAAAAAAACCCAGCATTTGTTTTTTTTAAAAACCCTACTAAGTCTTCTCTGACATTAATCAGTTTGTCATTCACAGAGCTCAAGAACACCTTCATTCTCTTTATTCTAGAGACATGCAGCAGAAAACATTATCATTTTTCCAATGCAGAGGGGAAGACTTGGCAATGCTTTCACAATTACATGGATCAGGAAATATAATTCAATGGCACAATCTGGAGAATCCTCACTAACTGAATTATCTAACTAAGTTAAAGACAACGTACCTACTCTTTCAAGGGATTACTTGAGAACCAGTCTGGTGCAAATGGGTTGGAAACAGGTCTGACTTGTGACAATAATTTCACAAAGAAAGACAGAGGAAGGTATGGTGAACCATGCCAATCCCATAGCTAGAAAGGGACTTTCTTTTGGCTGCACCTCACAAATGTCTGAATTTGTGACCGATCCTTTCTCACAGTCCTAAATCCTTTTTTAACTGCTCCCACCAGGACAGAAACTCCAGAGAGGGTTACAGGGCAGTGGGAGTTCATGGCCCTGGAGC
This sequence comes from Apteryx mantelli, assembly GCF_036417845.1. Taxonomy (NCBI): domain Eukaryota; kingdom Metazoa; phylum Chordata; class Aves; order Apterygiformes; family Apterygidae; genus Apteryx; species Apteryx mantelli. Next base: position 24,109,134 of record NC_089980.1, on the reverse strand, counting down.
TCAGTCCTTACAGCTACTTCGTGTATGTGGACCCAGAGTGGGGTCTAGCTGTTCTTTTAGCCAGAATTTAGGCTTTAGATTCTCAGAACCAATTTTCAGCTTTTGTTTGAAATGGGCATGTTTTTTTAAAAGGGAGTGTTCAGATAAAGGAATAACATGAATTTTTACAATGAGATTGCCAAGGGTAAATCAGTGTATGGAAAGTTAAGCTTCCTGACATCAGAACAAAGTGTTTGCAAGTAGAAGGGGGAAAAAAAAAGAAACTTTTATTTACTGATAATATGAATACATAAATCTAATAAATCCACTCCAGAGCTTCTTTCACCTTAATGTAAAGAATCTGCTTCTGACCACTGTCAACGACAGAGGCCTGACTATATGGGGCCTTTGGCACAGCAACTTCTATGGTATCAAGTTGACATCTCCTTTCCCCAACACTGCATATCAAATGTTGGATATTCACACACACAAAAAAATCATGTTTATGGAAATGACATTGTCATGGCAACAGAAAAGGTCTCACAAGTATTTCAAAAATAGCAAATTAACAAAACCCATTTATGAAATCTAAGATCCATTCTTTCATGAATGCACTTAAAATCCAGAAACAACAAATGGTTTTCTACCTACATAATGAAGAAATCATTTAAACCAGAGATTTCACCTCACCATACTGGGATATGTAAAAGATATACATACATACATACGCATATTTTAAACTTAAAAAAGCAAAACTCAGTTTCAGCTAGACAGTGCTATACTAATGTGATCATTGGGCTTATTTTATTTCAGGTAAAATATTTTCATATAAATATAATGATTCATACTTTATAAGGTGACTCAACTTTTTAACACAGTAAACTTGTAACAATCATTCATTATGACTTTATTTATCTCCATTTAAATATCAGTTTTTCAGGGTCTTATAACATGATTCTCAATGTACAGACTTCTTGTAAAAACATTCTCGTTTGGTTAGACTGAATTTTTTTCCAACACATTCTCAAGATGAATTTGACCACTTATGTTTTGCTTTCTTTAGAAATTTGCCCATGTTATAACTGAAATGATTTTCCACAAACTCAGGCTGATAAAGAGGCATTTCTAAGTTGCATGTGGATATTCATCACTGTTTGTGGTGTGCTGAGAGCTCAGCCTAGATAAACGACAAGGTGGTAAGATGCTGGATAATTATCTGTGACGTGTTTAAATTTATATTCCTAGATGGCAGCCTTCATCCTCTACATGGTTCCTTGTATTAGCACTATTAGTGAAGTCAGAAATGTAGTATTGGTCAAATTCCTTCAGTGCAAATTCCTGAATGCAATTAGGTTTCCAAGAGCCCCTCTACTGGTCCCATTCACTCTTTCTTCTGCAAGATTGACCATGATCCATTCTGGAGATGTATTTTGGGTATGCTTTTACTGAAACTTTAAGTTAGTGTATTACCAATTAACTTCCATCAGCTATCTCATTTATATTCACTGTCTGGGTACTTCATGACCATATGCTCAGACATGAGTGTCTATGGTTTTGTCCAGTCTGGCAGAGTTGTGAATTACTTGGCAATATATACGCCTTCTTTATTTTAAAAGCTCACTATAGTACTGCCATCTCCCAGCACTGAAAAATCATGAATCAGGTTCTCCAAAATTATGAGATTTTAAAAATTTAACTCTTTTCTTCTTTTCTTTCCTTTCCCTTTTTTTTTTTTTTTTTTGAGACTTACAGAGTCATATCTTCAAACCCATTCCAAAGCCATAAGAGCTAATTTTTTTTCTTTTCTTGAAAGCAGAGACTCTCATCTAATCAAGAGCCCTAGGGGACAGAGTTCTAAGGAAACGCCAAATATTATGAAAGTCATGACTGCATTGTTAGGCCATTTGAGGGGATGTCAAACAGTTTGAGAGAAACTGTTTGGTGTGTAAGTCTTTTTTTAAAGAAAAACACTGAGTCTTGAATTATCTTTATAATATTCAGAAACTCAAGTCTCATCCTACTTTGCTTTTCTTTGATTCTATACCCTATGAAACCTAGTAAGTTTATAACAACAGTAATCAAGAACTGAAATATAATCAGGTGGAAAGGCACGTGATTTTTTTCTTCAGATCTTACAATACTTTGGTTTTGTGGATTCTATTTAACAAAAATGCTCAAAAAATCCTGGGTAGAGTGGGAACTAGAGGAGGAAGAGGGGATATCTCTGTTGTAGATGACCTCCTTCAGTTAACAAAAAATCTCACAATCTTCAGCAAAACGAGGGAAACTAACTTTAGTGCTCCTGGAATCTCTAAAGCAAGCTCAGGCAACATACACCTTTTATTCTGATGTAAGGCTGGACCCATGCTGATACAACAATGTCATGGGACTCCTATTCAATGAGGTTTAAGATTTCTGCGTGACGCTGGCTTCAGCTCTCTACCAAGAAATACTGCTCCCACACCAGCCTTGTTAGATGTGCATTACATTTTAGCTGCAGGTAAATCAGCTTTCACTGCAGTGAAAAATAAAATGTTGGGTTGTGAACTGGAGTAGCTGCAACAGAGGTTGCCAATTCCCTTCTGCTTCCCTTGCTGCTGGAGCAGTAACTTCCAGCAGAGACGTGAGGCACAGATAATGGTTTTAATTGCCAGTAAGGTGTGCCAGGAGGTGTCCGTCAGCACCTTTACACTAGCAAAATCCCAAGTACTGGACATAGATACACTGCTATAAATGATCTTAAACTGGTTTACCTTTCAGGAATAGTCACACAAGTATCTTTGTAGACCAGTGTTTTTACAAACTGCTCTAACCAAGTGCATATACCTCAGCTACAGTGCTGCAAGTGTACCAGTATAACTTTAAAGTGGTAGAGCTCTTGAACACAGACAAGGCCAAAGACAGAAGAAAAAATGTTAAATGTCACATTGGCTTTATATCTCATAGAAGAAGGCTGTGCTCTCCCTTTTTCCTTTCCAGGCTACCTTTGAATGAAAGTTTTCATAAGCCTATTGCAAATTTCATTCCCTTCTATAAATCAGGGATATTTTTAGAATGCCTTTATTACCCAGTCACTGTTCTTTCCACAAAATTCAATCCCGTTGCCTTGCATATGGATTCTAATATTCATCTTTCTTTATGCCAGCTGCTGCCCCCTATGGGTGTATTTGTGTTTAGAGCAGGACATCTGATTTGATGGGGGAAAGAGGGTCTGAGGAACCTCAGGCTCTGCTTCCCGTTGCTCCCTTGACTGCCCTGAACAGCTCAAAAACCTCTCACTGCTCTTTTCACAGGGAAATGGAGATTATGGCCATGACCTGTTTCACGCAATGGCACTTTATCAATGTTTGTAGAGCTCTCTGAAAGCCACTGATTCAGAGCACTAGAACAGTTTATCTTCATCCTGCAATCCAGACTAGCCAAAATTCACCAGTTAAAAGCACTCTCCTCATCCAAGTTACTTCCATCTTCAAATCCGTTCATTGTTTTTCTCTCTCAGTGCATGAAGTTCCAGTTCTTTGGCCTTCTCGCCAGATCTCTGCCAATGTACTCTCCCAGACTGTCCTTTTCTCCTTCTGGGCTTGATTCTCTATTTCCCTCCACGTCACACTCTTCGTCTGGAACAGCATTCCAGACTCCTTAAAATTCAGTTGGTTCACTTAGCCATTTAATAGCTTTTCTCTGCTGTCTGCTCCCACCCTCACTCTTAATCTTCAAATGCATCTGCCCAAATTGCATTAAATGACAAACTAGACTGCAAGATACTCAGCAAAACCTGTCTCCTTACGTGTTTATTAAGTAATGAGCACATCCACAGAACTGCTTAAACATCAGCAGTGAACAAAAACATTTCTAGATGTTTCTTTTGTCCTCCATTTTGATGGGAAAAGAAGGTGTGAGGGAGGAGAAAGAAACTTGTTTGCATTTAAGTCAGTCTGGCACTGACCGCAACTCAAAAGCAGCACCATTAGGTTAGTGCACAAGTTGATAGTGAAACGAACCAAAAAGTCATTATAAACAGAAATAGAGTGAATTAACTGACTTTTACTAACCACACTGAATAAAAAAGAAAAAACTGACTGAAGAACATAATACTAAGTATTCAGATTTTGGCAGAGACTGTAGGCAGGAACAAGGTGTTGCTGTGCTTTTGCAGAGTATGCCCATAACTGCATTTGTAAAGCACAGGCCATGGGAAGACGATGAGTAAGAAGGCACCTACATATGTGATCATTAAAACTAAACAGATAAATTCAAGGAGGAGATCAAGCACAAAACAAGAAAAAGGGATGGAGAAAAGGAAGATATTAATATTCAGGTAATATGGTCTAGTAAAATACAACTGCAAAGAAGAAAGCATCTTTGCTTCATAAAACAGAACAGGGGTCTGCCTTTGGAGACTGGATCAAAAATAGAGTGGCCACACCAGAGTCCTCAGCAGAGATAAAGAGCCCATTGTTTTTTGCTGATCTAATACACAGGCTAGAGTTGTCTCACCCAGCAGTTGCAAACTTGAAATAATTGGCCTTTCTTCTGATCACAAATTATCTGTGCACCAGTTTTGAGTTTTGCAAGCTTGTTTGTCATTCTAGATGGTCCAGACACTTCATACCATAAAAATATTCCAGACTACTCTGTGCTGGCAAGATCTTTGAGTGACTGTTCAATATGATCAGCCAATAAGTTATATAAGACTCTCTCATTTCTCACTTAAACCTCTGTAAAAAGAAGTAGGAGATTAACGGCTTTCTCCACACCAACAAGAACAGGACCTGCAGGAGCAGGAACCTGTAGTTTCAATTGTTCTTATGCACACCTTTAACCAGGAGGCCTAACTACAGCACAACTAATACCACTGCTAGCAGCAATGGAGCAGTAACCTGGGTGCACACATTGTATCACAGGTCTCCTGTGTCATGCAGACAGAGAAATTACCAGAAAGGAGATCTTTTGGATCTTTTCAGTGTATAGACCACTTTCAGCGGAAATACAAAACCCAGTATAAATGAAGTCACAAACACACATTCATACAAATGCTTGCAAAAACTTTGCTATCCACAAAAGGGCTTGTAAACCACCCAGATTCATTCATTTGCATGTTCATAGGAAAAAATAAATAAAAATGATCATAAATGCCAAAGCAAGCTTGAGATTTTAATGCACAGATGTTTGAAAGCCCCAATTTCTTTTTTGTGGTATTTGTCCTATTCTAGATGAGAAAAGGTGTTTTTTCCTTGAAATTTTTTATTTCAATAATGAAGGCAATGGGATGTTCGCTTGAGGTATCCATTTACTATTACAACAGCAAAAATAAAATGGGAATTGTTATTTTTATGCAGATCCCATTCCCACAACTTCTGTGAGTTGTGTGTTCCCTACTTCTATTCAGCTCTTTGGAGAGCTCATTCTGCTCAGGAGAGCCCTGGCTTCAAATCAGAGCCTTTTGCAGATGCTTGGCTTGTATAAATCAAGCATTAAAGCCAAGGGTGCCACCCCAGTTTACATAGCTGAAGGTCTGGCCCTTGAACTCTAACAAGACTGAAGCAAAATAAGCAGATGGTGGAAGAGTTGTGATCTGGAGCTGGTACAGCCAGGAACACAAGAGCAGTACAGCACTGAAGAAAAAGGTTCAGCAGGCTGGGAATCATCCCATTTTTCTCTAGTTGTCTGTGAGATGCTGTCACTCATGATCTCCTCCACTGGGAATTTCAGGGCTCATGGGTGGCTGCTCTCCTATCTTGCACTAACATAATTTTGTGCTATGTATTTCAGTTACTCCCTGCATAAAAATAGTATGCATGTATAATTCAGGCTGTGATCCAAAAGTCCACCCCCTTCCTGACAGGAGGGATTCATCTTGGAGAATACCTCATACTTGCAGATAATTCTGCTCACTTCTCACATTTCCCTCAAGCTCTCCCCCCTTCGTTCCCCCCCTCCCACACACGTGATAGTGAGGGAAGGAAAAATGGGTAGGAAGGAGGGCAAGATTCCCATGTATCAGCTCAGGGAATGATAGGGAGCCAGATCTGTTCCCACGCTGACTGGCACATGGCAGCTCCAAGAGAACACCGTCTGCTAGCTAAAGGGCATGGCCAGCCCCTTCTCGCAGTTGCCATCTGCAGCACATACTGGCTGGAGGCGCACACGGCTCAGTCCAGCAGGAATTGAGGAGGAGAGGCTGGACCACCAAGCGTCTCTGCTGGTGCCTTTGTCCTCTGTTTTCTAGAGCTAGTCAGGGTGTGATTTGGCCCTGAGGCTTAAGAGCCAACTCCAGAAGCCCTCTGCCAAAATACAGGTGACAGTCACTGTTTGTGGCGCAGGGGAGTGCCTGTGGCAAAGCTGGAACGCCTGCAGCTGCCAGCACTGTGCTTTTGCTACAGCACTTAATGAGGACACCAGCTTCCTCTTTTCCTTTGTGTACTGTCTGCTCCTTTCATGACCCTGAATTAGGGACACCTTCATTACCGCTTAGTCTTGCAGAGCTGTGGCAGATGCAGATGAGGCAGACTGCAGCGGACCACGAAAAATTCTGATCTGAACATCTCCAAGCGGTTGTGTCTATCACAATGAATGCAAGCACTGTGCAATTTTAGGCCTGTTCTGCAAAACAAATTACAAGTAGATGGGCTAAACAAGCTTCTTTAAATCATATCTGGTCTGAATTTTGTGTTTGGCAAAGCCAAAGTTAATATATCCCCTGTGAAAGGAAAATTTCCCAAGCATCTTTTGTAACGTTTATACAAAGATTAATGAAAAACCAGTTTACGATGCATCCTAAAACCTGCAGTTCTGGGTTTTTCAGGGACATAGATCTCTGGAAAAACTAACCCCCTGAAAAAAAAAACTGACTTTAAGCTAAGAGCAAGTGTTACTTCTCTTGTCCAAATGGAGTACTGCAAAACATAAATAGCATAGGGAAAAATTAACTGGATGTTTAAAATTCTCAGATTTCAGCCTCACAGATGACACCCATAACACAGGAAAGATAATTTAACTAAAAAAGGCAAGGCTTTCAGATGTTGAGAGACTTGTCCTGTGTTTGATAGCCTGCATCACAGCACAAACTCTGTTTGGATGTTACTGGGCACTAACAAACGCATCAACGTCACTGGCTTCCAAGCAGTAGACTGCTTGGTTCCCATGCTAGTGTTCCCCCTTTTCTTATCTAACTCTGCTGGCTTCTGACCCCTTATTGCAATTGCACTGTGGAGTCTACACATGAATGAGAACTGCCTATGAAACAGAGGAGGAATGGAATTCAGGGATCAGAAAATAGAGAACTTCCACTATCACCTAAACAAACTCACACTCTCCACCTAACCAGGCAAAATACACAGCCATCCTGTGAAGCACTATTTTAAAGTGTTATAAATCTGTACTACAGAAATCGACGGGAGTTTTGCCATTTACTTCAGTAGGAACAGGCTCAGATGCTATACGTAATACTTTACACCACTGCAAATACTATTTATCTTACAAGTGTTGCTCAGTTCATAGAGACAGTTGAAGTGTGACACTGACATGAGATTGTAGGATCTCTCTTATCCTGATTATTCCTCCCAGTAGATTTGTGTTCCTTCTGCTTCTCCTTGTGTGTGGGCTATGTGATATACGACAGGATTTGGCTGAGACTGTAAATAGCTATATTCTACTTGGGTATATTATCTCAGGATAAATTTTCTACAAAAATGTACAGGATATTAGCAGCTTGATTAAAAGAATATTTCATTTATATACAAATTGAGCACTATGCTTTATAGTGTTTGTGATGCATCTTCAGAGGAGTATTTTTGGCCAGTCAGTGAGAATGCCACATGGATGGACTTCTTTTAATTTGTGATTTATTTGTTTTGTACTTTTGCAACAGAAAATCAGGATGAAAAGTGGTATGGCCAACCAGAAAGTACTGCTGAAATCAGCACATCAAAGGGAAAATGAGTTTAAAGAAAATCTCGGGTATTTAAAAAACAAAAAAAATTTAAAACCATTTTGGGCTGGTCCGGCCAGCTGGTGATAAACCAATCAGCATGGCTGCAAAATCCACCTCCAAGCGAGCAGGGCCTGGGATCCCTATAAACCCAACGTAGCACACCTTCAGAAAGGAAGCGGTACCTACTCTCATTCTTTACTGACCCCTTCTGTGTGAGGGAAGGCACAACACTGATTACCTCCAGCAAGTCTGCAGCAGCCACCAGGGAGAAGAGCTCTGAGCAGACAACCACACTGCATGCCAGCTCTGACATGAGGACAGCTTACGGGGATTTACCCTCCTAGATGAAGGAAGAGCACTGAGAGTTTTCTGGTGTGCTTTCGGAAAGCATGTATGAAATGTAAGATTATCCAAACAAGGTAGGAAAAGGGCATAATAAATCTTTTTTTTTTTCCTTTTATGTCTACAGTGAAGACATACTGTCTTCAATGCAGCTAGAAACTACATTCATCTGATTTTGAAAAACCCTCTTAGGTGATGGTGGGAAATTAAATGCTAAATTATAACAACTTAGAAACAAATGAAAGCACTCAACTGGAGAGCTTCTACTTGATTCATTAATCCATGTTCTTCAGGTGTCTGGATACAAGGGCTGTGAACACAACACACCTGAGGGTGCACCTGGAAGTATATATGCCAATGCCACCCTTTCCAAAGGAAAATTCTGAGGTATTTAAAAAGGCTAAAGTTTTCCTCTGGAATACATCTGTGGGTCACTTTTAAGAACACACACACACTGGAATAAAAATGGCTTGTACATGTTGCATACAGTATACCACTCGGGCAGTACTTTAATCAGAAGAACTAAGAGTTGTAGATACCTTACAGAATTAAGTCATCTGAAATAAATGAAGCAGGGAAGGACAGGGCTCTTTAAGTGCAGGGCAAGCTGGGAAATACTCCTATGCCTCAAAACAGCAGTTCCCTCAGGAAAGGGTTCAGTAGTGGCCACACTAGCAGATAGGGTAGCCTGGAACTTACTATGGGAGATAAGAGACATGGACTGTTTTTTTTTTTTAAACCTATTTTATTTGATACTAAAATACTTGTATTTAGCTTTGTGCTCCAGGTGTCTTTGTAATGCTCAAACTCTAGGCTCCAGTTGGCCTTGCACTGCAGTAAGCGACTATTTCCTAATTAAAAAGGGAGCAATGGAAATACAGAAGGGATTACAGCCACAACTGCAGGATGTGCTACTTGACTCACTTGGGGTGTCATATGGAGAAAGAGTGAATCCCCAGAGCTTTCCCAGACACTAGTTCCTTAGAAAAGCGGTATAGGAACAGAATCTCTCAGAGGCTGCACGAGAAACAACTTGTTTTAGGAATACCGGTTCTGGAAACCCGCTTTCATAGGCGGGGGATGCGATCACTCGGTGAGTGCCTCGGTTTAACGCCACAGATCGCCCAAGCCCTAATAGCTGCACCCTTTCCTCTGAACCGTGGGATTTCAGGGACTGGCGAGGGCACGACGAGCGCTTTCGGCTAGAAACACCCCCCCCACCCCCCCTGAGCAGCAGCGGGCGAGGCAGGCGGCAGGGGCAGCCCGCCTCCGCGCAGCGTCCCCGGCCGCTGTTTGAAGGGAATAACACCCCCCCCCCCCATGCCGGTGGCGTCTCCCTCGCTACTTTTACGGGGAAGCGAGGGAGAGCCGCGGCGGAGCCGGCGCCGGCAGCCGCGGGGGGACCCGCCGCCGCGGCCGCCGCCCCGCGAGGCGACCGTTGCTCCAACGGCTGCTCGCGCGGCCGCCCGGGCGCGGGACCCCTCGCGCGCGGCCAGGGGCATCGCCTGCCTCCCTGCCGTCCCGCGCCCGCCGCAAACTTTCCGCCGGGGCGGGCGGCGGCTCCGCGGGGCGGAGGGGCGCCGTCGCGGGAAGTTGGCGCCGAGGCCCCTCTCGGAGCTCTCGGCGGCGGCCGCTCGGCGCGCCGGCTGAAGCGGCAGCAGGCAATGCCAGCGCGCCCCGCTGCCCGCAGGCGCCCGCCCCGCGGCCCCGGTGCGGCCCCAGCCCCCGGGCGCGCCGCGCACCCCGGCCGGCACATGCAGGGAGGGCAGGCGGCGGAGCTCCTTACCCAGCCCGGGTACGAAGGTGTTGAGGAAGAGGCAGATGACAGCCACGGGGAACGGCATGTAGGGGATGGCGGCGCGCAGGGGGCCCTTCTTCTCCCGGACCTGCACCACCACCCCGCTGGAGGGGGCAGCGCCCCGGCTGGGCTCCCCCGCGGCCGCCGCCGCGCTCTCCCCGTCCTTGGGAAAAGGATCCATGGCCGGCGCGGCGAGGCGCGGCGCGGCTGCGCCCGCGGGCAGCGGTGGCGGTGCCCCGGCGGGCTCCGAGCTGCCGCTGCCACCGCGCGCGGGGCGGCTGGCGGGGCGGCGCGCGCTCCCTGCCGCCGCGCGCCCCCGCCTGCGCGCGCGCCGGGGGCCTCGTGCCGCGCCACCCCCCCCCTCCGCGCGCCGCCCTCGCGCGCGCCCCTAACGGCCGCTCCCCCCCCCCCCGGCGGTGGCGGTTGAGGCGGCGGCGTTGGCCCCTGCGTGCCGCCCCGGCGGGCTCGCCTTACCCCGGGGTAACCGCCGTCCTCCTTCCCTGCCCCGGCCGGAACCGCCTCGGTTACAAACACCACCTGGGCGCCGGGTGGAACTAGCGCGTTTGGGGGGTTGGTTACGTGTTTTGGGGGGATTTTTTCTCTTTTTTTTTTTTTGAAAAAAAAAAGCTTTGAAATCTCTTCGCATGGGGGGGGTGAACCATTTCAGCACGAGAGAGCGCGCAAACGGTGAAAATGATGCTCTTGGCACTTTAAAAATAGCTGCTCTTTGAAGGTGTAAAAAAAAGGTGTAAATTAAACCCACGCACTTGCTCCGTTATTGTTTGAAAAACATTACTGTCAAGGGGGAGGGGAGGAAAAGCGAGGGGGAGCCGGGAGTATGAGAAGAAAGAGAAAAGAAAAGAAAAATATACCCCTGAAAAGTTAATAGCAGTTTGGAGCAGTGTGAAAATACACCTTAATTCGTAGCGGTAGCACCAGATGTAATATCCCTCTGTATGGCTGGTAATTATTGTTCAGTATGCAGTTTAATGGATGAAATGGCACTAGAACTTGAATGTGTCTGTTCTTAGAAATGATGATGAGGCTAGTCGGTGCGGATGGGGTTCAGCGAAGAAATCAGGAGAAATATTAAAGGCATTAATCCTGATACAAAATGTGTGACATACATACTGGATTTTTGCATCAGTGATAGAGAAGAGCCTGTGTCTTGTTGTACATTTCAAAGTTGAGTTTGCATTAAGGAATTCCTGCTAGGACTTTAAATCCCAACAGCAAATCTTGAAGCACTTGGTGCCCTCTCCTAGGGTACCTAGGGTCCCTAGGGTATACGCCACTGGGACTGCACCTAGCACATGTATGATTCAACAGTTTGACCAATTTTGCTGAAGCTAGTACAATGGAAGTAGTTAGGTAAACTACCTTAATGACACAGGTACAGAATGTAGTTACAAGAGTATATATTTAATTTTTCCAATACCTGGGTTTTGAACCCTAAAAACGTAGACATCCTATGTAAAACCTCTTAACTGTGGAGTTTGTTTGTTTTCTGAGTGTCTTTCATCCTTTTTTTTTTTAAACTTCCTTTTGATTAAACGCACAGTCTAGACGTTACTGAAGAATTTTAGCCAGTTTGGCTTGGCTAGTTAAAATTCTTGTGGTGACATCACTTATTTCTATCAAAATAGTTCTTGACATGTTCCCTAGATCCAAAGTTACTGGAGGGCTGCACCCTTCCTTTAAAAAGATCTAGTGGCACTGTTACGAATTTTCCCTTTCTCTGCTGGTTGACAGAGTACAGTCAGATTACAAATCTTTATGGCAGGAATATTGACTAACTAGAGGCTGTATGAAGCTGAATCCACAGTTGGAACGCTATCAAAAGTTTGCAGTGATATAATTCTATACCCTTGACCAGATGATAAACTGATATAAGTTCTAGGAAGGTTGTGTGGGTGAGCCCACATTACCTACATTAAAAGTCGGCAAAAAGCCATTATGAGAATAGCACAAATACAAAATCAGAGACTGAGATTAATTAAAACAATATTTTGTCAGGAATGCTTAATAACAGGTTGTGCTTTTATGGAACGTTTTCTTGGAATATCTCAAAGTATTTGACAAATGTAAGTTAATTCACTTACCTCTTTAAGATAAGTCAGCAATATAGAAGGCTTACTCTACCCATTATTAAAATGCAGCCACTTCTAGACTGAACTATATTGTTAATTCTGCACTGCCAGCATTCATGGAAGTTTTCAGGCACCTAAGGCAAAAGTTATAACTATCTCACTGTGTGTTAAAGATACCATCATGTAACAAGTGGTGACATTTCCAAGCTTCTCTGAACAAGTAAATTGGTAGCAAAATTACTGTGTTGCAATTGTCCCATGCTCCTCAAGTAATGTATGACAGCTGTGCAAACCATTTCATATAGAGCACCCATGTGCTACATGCTTATCATTACTTAAGAGGCAAAGTCCTGTGTGCTGGAGAGCTTAAATGAGGAAAGACAGTCATCAGTGAAAAACTAGACTGGGATCTAGGTGAAAAAAATGTGACCCAGTGCTGTGTTGTCCTGAGAAAAATGAGGTTAACACTTATAAAAAGTAGTAAGATTTGGGAATACTAAGACTCCTGAGATTTCTTCAGATTCGATCTTTAAAATACTTGTTTCACTTCTCAGCATGAAAACATCACAACGAACTGATTTACTTACACATAACATTATTAGTCTTCAACTGAAACAGACGTGAAAACAAATCTGTATTCAAAGTGTGGTTCAGATTGCAGAATTTGCCTGGCACATCATTGAAGCACCAGTGTATCATCACAGAGGACTGGAGACACAGTCACTGAGCCTTCTCCAGACTTCTCTGCACAGTAGTGCTGCAGGAGGCAAACACTGTAAAAATAAAGATCAGCATTGTAGCCATGCCTAAGGACATGCATTTAGTAGTCTAGGAAGTTGAGATACCTTACCCCGGATGTCTGATGAAAGAGTTGGCACTGTAGTTAGACAAGAAGATTGCAGGTCTTCTGTAGATGGGTAGGCTTTCCACGCTCTTCTAGCTCTTAACACCAAAGAAGGCTGGTCTCTAACTCCTTTTAGTCTTAGAATACTTATAGTTGCCATGTCCTTGTTAAGCAAAGCAGATACCAAGAGCATGAACAGCGAAACTGTTTCTAAAATAGCCTTGTCTTAGTGCTATAAAGATTTAAGTTGGACCTTCTGGTAGATGGAAGCTGGTGGTCTTTTTTCAATATCCTTGTGGTTAGGTATACTGCTTGGGGAGATTGTTGTGGGAAGTATGTGGTGGAGCTTTGATCAGCATTGCAAGAATTTTGTGTGAGTCAGACTTGGAAGATGTGTGGCTCATGGACACCAAATTCCCACTCAGAGCGGGTAATCTCCTAGTGAGAACAGGAGAAGGCATTCATTGTTACAGCCACTAGTTGCCTTTCAAGGAGCAACAATGTGAGATTTTATAATGGGAGCTTTTCCTTCCTTTGGAGGTTTCCACAGTGGATAAACTGCATTTCAAACATTTTACAGGTATGGGCCTCTTTATTTAGACCCTAGACTAGGGGAGGGGAAGTGCTACCAGGCCAAAAGAACTTAAAGATCAGCTGGGTGCATAAGTTTGTCCTACTATCATAGAATAACTTTTTCTTCTTTTCCACCTTGTGCTAGTACGCTTCTGACACCAACATTTTAGTTGTTCTTATGCAGTCAATGGAGAATTTAAAATCCTGGAAAATGAAAGAATAGACAACAAATCTAACATAACAAATCTCTGTAATCAGGGGTCCTTCTCTCTGAAATACACCCCACTCCCAAGCTTGGGTTCTTTCCAAAGCTGTCATCTTACATATCGTACAAGGATGTTGAGAGATACAAAAATAGACCCAAATACAAATCAGATGAGGAGTACTATGAACAAAGGCAATAAGGAGCTAAGCACAGCTACTGCTTATAAACAGTCCCCTGAGGGCAGGATGAGCATTGCACTCTGCACTCTGTTACACTGCAGTAAATCCAACATTACTCCACTTGTTCTGACTGAAGGCAGAGTTTGGCTCAAGGAGTCCAGTTTTCTTCTAATAGAAGAGATCAATTAATTTCATTTATGTGGATGAAATTAAATTTTATTGGATCACAGACGTGACAGTGTCATCAACAAATCCATTCAACTAGCTGAAAATGGGGCTGGGGAGTCCCATTTCTTCATGGAGACAAATGCGCCTCTGTGAGGAAGAATGGCTTTATTCAGTACATACCGCTTGTGGCCCATGTAGATTCTGTTCCGACTGGACTGTCATGGCACTGAAGTCTCATATAAATTGTTTCCATCTGACAAATGTTGGACAGTCACAGGAAGCTGGGGTCATCTCAGTGGAGTCAGTGGGCTCTTCCTGTTGCAAATGAGAACTAGACTTAGTAGATAGGTATATCCTGGACATACAGGGCTCTAGACTAGTTTTGTTACAGACTTCAGAAGAACCTAAAGAAAAAAACCCAACCTGGATTCTTTGTGCCAAATCTGATAGGAAAATGCGTGCTGATTTCAGTGGGAGCAGTGGTGGCCTCATATTTACTAATTCATCTTCTGTCACATGGTTTGTCACTGTCAGAATGATGGGAAACATTATTCTCTCTGTAAGTTTCAATTAACCCAAGATTTTTAATGGCGGCATTTGCAGCAGTGTTGTGCTCTGTCCTGAGAGTAGGTGATACTACCAGGGCCACCAAGAGGTGTTTTGGGCTCTACTGCAAACTGTTTGCCTGGCTCCTGCCTTCACTTCCAGGCTTCAGTTAAACAAGTGATGGCAGCAACAATAAGCAGTCCAAGGAGGCTGGGGGAAGGAAAGGGCTGTTCTGAAATTCTCCTGGCACCTCCCTGGGCATCTCCTCCCTAGCTCTGGGCAACTCCAGATGTGATTGCATATGCAGTTCACATTTCCCCATCTTTTCTTGCCCAGTTAAATTCTCAGGTCCACTGCCTTATATCATCCTTTCATCTTTACAGCTTGTATGTAACCAATCACAGTCATTTCTAGGAAGTGCTAGGATCTCATCATTGCCAGCTCTCTTGATTTAATGCATGTAGCTGTTTTTCCTTCTTCCCAGCTCATAGTATCCATGCAGTCTTTCTTCCCTCAAAAAGATTCAGACTGTTATACATCAACCCCCATGTCCGTGCCAGGCTCTTTAGCCTCTCCTAGCCTCACCCCATGTTTAGCATACAGCTCAGAGAAAGAAAATCCACAGTAAACCTTTCAACATAGAAAGTGGGAGCAGGTGCTCAGGGAAATCTGTCCCTATCATGACAATGACAAAACAGGTGGGAAAAGAGGACAGGCACTGGAGAAACACTGTATAGACCCTGGGGTACCCCACAGCTACCACCCATAAGCAATTCTCTGAGCACAAACCTTTTGTAGCTGTTATAAGTCATCCAACTTATCCTGAAAGAAGAACAGATGCCCCAGTTGCAATGACTTCTGCTCCCTGTGAAAGGAGCCCAAACAACACAGCATCCGATAAGTATGCAATGATGCTGAAAGGCTCCTGGTTCTTCTCTGCTGTGTTTCACTTTTCAAGTCCGATGCCAGCCAGGAAGGCTTTTCCCACATAAGAATGCCAGACCTGTCTAGTGCTCTGTGTTATGGAAAATGCCTTCTAGTAGCGGCAGTCAAATGTCAGTAGTCCTGGACTTTGAGAGTAGAGATGACCTTAAGCTAGAGCAGCTGGCTGAGGGTTTGTGCTTTAAATTCTCTAGCCTCAGTCTGCCCACACTCAGGGTTTTACAACAGTCCCTGTGTGAGATAGGAATGGAGGTCTGGAGTTCAGTCCCTCGATGGTTCTGTCTGGGTCTGTCGCCAGTTCAGTTGCTTCTTGCTGGCATAGGCTAGTGTGGCTTAGGCTTGTTGTCAGTCTGCATCTGTCTAAATGACTGATTTGGCAGCACCTTTACCATGACCTCTAAATGTTCACAGAGATTCACTCTAGAGCTTACCTGTCATAGTTACAGGTTAACAAAGATGTTAGCTAATGAAACCCTCAATAGTGTCAGAGAATTGCACCACACAGAATAAAGAAAACAACCTGACTATAATCAAATTTTACCTTACCTGTCCACTGACACCAACTGCTTGTCAAATGGGAATCTTTCACTCTGAACCATATCCTATTGATAATTATCTGCCACTGAAATAATGTGTTTTTTTTTTCTCTCACTTTCTTTTGTTCTTCCCTTTCAAGAAGGTTTTTGGTGGGGAAGGACTTGAGTGACAAAACTTAGAGGTAGATTTTAATCCCCTTCCAGACTTCCCCAAAATCTGTAGAGAAAAAAGGGAGTGACTTGGTTAGATCCTTGCTCTATTCATTTCAAATTATCCATATTTTTTATTATTCCTCTTCTATTATGGAAACAAATGCATTCAAGGAAAACACCTAAAGGCTAAAGATTTCTATTAAATCAGCAGCTACCAGTGCCACATGCAATGATCTTGTCTGTGCAAATGACCACTTGGTAATGTTAAGGCCTGGGCCATTTGTTTTGTCACTGGTTAAGTTTTAACAGCTTTGAACATCCTTATCCCCATTTGAGCTTATAGAGGTTCTCTTTAACTCTGTTGAAAAGTTCCTTTTACTCCTTTCTCTAAGCCTAACCTCATTTCCCCCCCTTTTATGGCCCCTTTCTTCTGTGGAACATTTTGCCTTACAACACTTCACAGATTTCTTTGTTACTCAGCTAACATTCCTATGCTCTTCCCTCATGCTCTTTGATTTAAGCAGGCTTCTCCTCTCCCACCTGAGATAATTATTGATCATAGGCATTATATGATGCTCCTGGGCATTTGATTTTTGTGAGTGTGCACAGGAGAAAGTTTCTAGGAGTTAACTGTTGTGACTTTTAGTATCCTGGATCACTCTTTCCTCTTTTATCATGGTTTAGTAGATAGGTTGCTTCAGGAAAAGTAGACACTGTGCTTGGAAATGCCCAAGATTTGCTGTTTTAAATTGTTTGTGTTTTCCAGGCTCAATCCTTACAAATACAGTCTCCTTTTCTTCCCTGGTCTCAATCTCCTTGCCCAGCCACTCCCAGTATCTCCATCTGATGATACATTTTCCTCTTCTGCCTTCTCTCACAGCTTCCAGGCCCAGCCTTATTCAAACACTGATGCATTCTTTCCATCTAGGAAGACCAGAGCTTGCTCCCTTCTCCATTTGATTTATAAACCTTCCCCCCCTCCCAGTGTAATAGTTTGCAGAAGAAAGACACAGAACAGACAGATGCAATTTTGTCACCTCTTGTGCCAGATTCTGATCCATCCGTAGCAGTCCAGAACTACCACAAGTCCCGTGCATCGCATTTAAGACGCTACCTTGCCAAAACTTAAGACACTTCACACAGAACAATCCCGTTTATCTAACACACCAAGTTTCCTATTACAGTCAGTGGAGGGGCAGCACCTGATATCTACCAGGAATTAGCAAGTCTGATTAAGTTTGGCATCTATTTCTTCAATTAAGAATGGGAGGAACCAACAGGAAATGTCATGTATCTTCATCCAGTTGTCATCCTCTCTGCTTCCCACTTTTCAGAGAACAAACATTTCATAGATCAGTACCCTTCAAGCAAAGTAGAACCAAGTATCTGTGTCTTCCATTTCCTGGGTGAATGTATTCTGCACTAGACTGTTGTTAAAAAGCTGAATACTGTTACCACCACATAAAATGAAGTTTGTCATGCTCTGATTCTGGCTTCTCTGAGGGACTTGGGGGGAGAGATCAGAAGCCCAAAATAAACCACAGCACAACTGTAGCGGGGAGAGATACACCAGTCTCCATAGAGAAGGCACCAATGAACAGCAATGGGCGACTAGAATTACGTAATTGGGAAATATCCAGGCTGTGTAAGAAAGCACCTCTTAATATCAGTGCCTGAAAGATTAAGCAATCCTGAAAGGTAAGGAGGAATGGATTCCGTGTGGGTTGTAGGGGATTTAGAGTCCCAGCATAAGCCACGTTTGGACAGATGGGATTCCTTCCTTCTTAACCATTTTTTTGTAGACTTGGATTGACCCCCTCAAGGTCATTATTCTTGCAGATGGTTGCTAATACGACTGTGAGATGAAACAGGAGCCTTTTATATACAGCCTGTTTCTCTCAGATTATGTCTGAAGGAAGCAAGTTATGATCTGTGACTTGAGAGCAACGTCAGAGTCTATCAGGTAAACTACTGCAGAGCCATCATGTTCTGCCTCAAACAAAATTACTCCTCAGATCAAATTTCTTGCCACTTATATAAGACTTTTTTATTCTCAATAAAAGCTGGTTCAGACAGGATTAAATGTTATGTATTGTAAGACAGCCTTTCCAGAAAGCTGTGAAATAGAAAAACATATGCTGCTCCCCTTTCTTAGAGATTCATTTGAATCATGATGCTGACAGAGGCTCATCTGCCAGCAGATATAAATTTTGATCCTGGAAAAAGGTACCTATCTCTCTGACAGCTGTGAGGAGTGAAATCCTTTATTTACCAACATAAGAACAGCGGAAATGCATGCTTTTTTCATACTGTTCTATGCCTGATCTGGAGGGATTTTAAGAATGAATTAGAAGTCAAAAAACCATGAGCTATTCAGTCCTTGTCTTTTTGTTGCCCATAGCTTTGTAATGTCAATTGGACTGAAATCAGCAGCTAATGTGAATAGCGCCCATCTGAAGAGATATCAGGCTGTCACACTTTTGGTCATAAACAACTTGATATACATATGTACTAGCTATTTAGAGATAAGTGTCTGTAGCCCAATATCAATTCTCCAAAACTTCCAGCTTCTTTAGTAAAAGCAATGGTTTTCGGGAATATCTTTCTAATCTAAAAATAAATGGACAAGTATCTGTGTATTACAGCTTATTCCCCAAAGGCAAAAGTGTTAAACACTTGGTGTTTGAGCTCTGCCGTTGTAGTCCATAATGATAAGTGGCCATAAATAAAGGTATGTGTGTTCTGTGGTGCATACACAAGCCTTCATGAGTAGATCCTTCAAAAATATGTTCTACCACAAAGGATATACTGAAGTCGAAGTGACAAGCACTGCTGGACAGTTCAGGGATTTCTAGTGGGAGGATGAGTTTTATACATAGAACATAAAGAAGTTTTATATTGTCTTACGCACGGCTACCTGGGCTCTTGGTCCACACTGATGGCTTTTGTGCAGTGATTAGCAGAAGAGATGTCCTGTCTGTTCCAAGGCATAGATATCCACACAGGAGTATAACAGTTTCAACCAGACATGCTGAGAACACATGAAGACTTTTGCCTGAGAAATGCTTTCTAGGTTATTGATGGGCCATGAAGCATTTTTATGATATAATCCAGTGGTGAGGATAGGACTGAATGGCCAGTCAACCTGTGAGCTACAGTGGAATCTCTCTTAGGTGTAACAAAAACTATGTAAAACCTATGTCCTCTGCTTCCAGTCACTAGAGATGGTGTGGTCACATATGCTTCAGCAGGTCTATGGCTATGTTCAGGAGAAGTTTTGTCTGTGCACTCTCAAGTACTGATTGCAGTAGGAACTTTCTCTGATACTGCCAAGTCCTTATCTCTCATATGACAAGCAGAGGACTGAATTTTCTGAGACTGTACTTGGTCACTTTGCAAATACCACACTGACAAGTAACAGAGAGCTCCCAGATCAGAGCAATGTTCCATGGCTATTAAAAATTAATATAGGAGAAAAATGCTAGTTTTTAAGCTTATTCAGGAAAAGAGGAAATTGCAAAGCTTCATCTGAAGTGTAATGCACCTAACTAATGTTGGCAAGAGCTGGGAATATAAAAGTGAAAGTTATTGTAACCAAGAAGGCATAGAATGATATGAAACTGCTTTTCAGGCAATGATAGCTGATATTAGCAGCACGCAGAGGGACTGAGTGCTCCGTTGTAAGAAGACTCAGGGAAGGCCATGTGGAGAAGGAGGCAAATGGTGTCTAGTTCCTCATTTGTCTTAACAATTCATCTAACTATGAAAGAGTTCTCATACTATCGATGCACTGTCAATCTAAGCCACTGCTCCCTAAGGTATATTTATTTTCTTCCTGATATCTATCCACTTCTTTCCACTCCTGCTGGATTTGGAAGATTATTTTAAATTATTCCTTGACATAAAAAAAAAAAAAACCACCTGCTTGAATTCCTTTTAATCTAGAACAGGATTAATATTGCATCTATTGATCTCCTTGTGAGTTATTCTCACCCAAGGGAAAGGTGTACCTGGTACATTGCTTTAGAGAGCTGAGTCAAGTACAATGGGAACTTGGGCAGGGAATATCCTCTAAGCCCTGAAAGGCTTACAGGTGCTCACAGGGGGGATTATTACATTTCTAGTTTCCCCAACAAAGATGGGTAACAGCTAGATGGATTCTGAATAGTGGATGCTGGTGAGCTCAAGGAAAGAAAACGGTGCAGCTGCTTTCAGTTTTGAAAGGTACAGGGAGAGAGGACAGTCTGCAGTTTTCCACCCTTGAATAAAAAAGCCTGATTTCTCTTTGCCTTTTTAGTGTTGGTTCAGCTTTTTGCTTTGGCTGAAGATGGGCATCAGAACTTCCTGTATGGAGAGAGCATAGTCGGTTGTGGCTATCTGCAACCCAAAGAGATTTTGTGCACTGAAAGAGGCCTAGGGAACTGGTCTGTACTCAGGAAATATGCATTGGGCTCTGTGTCACACATAGCTGACAAAATTTCACTCCAGCATGCAATTCTCCAGGGCTCTATAGGAATGCTGGCTGAGCCAGCTGGAAAACTTATTAATGACGTGGTTGTAAAGACCTGCCTTGCCGAATCATGTCACCAGAGACTGAAAGATTCAGTCCCATGATCTCACCCTAAGCATCTGAATAGTTTGTCTGCAAGACCAGTTCACATCTAAGGTTCCTCTGTTCTCATATTAAACTCTTTCTCTAGTTACTTGAGAACTTTTGCCCCTATGTGCTTAGTTGTTGAACAGACTTCTACATTGGATTTTACTGCATTTAAAAGAGCATTTCTAATGTCCAATTAAACTAGAAAATCCATGCCCAACAGATTTGTTAAGTATGATTCTCCATCTAGTCATTATCATTAATGAAGTCATAACTTCCTGAGTGATTCTTGTGTGTCCTTAATTAGCGCCTCCATTCTGTATCCACCCCCTCACTGTGGAAGTCAAGCTGTGGGCTTCTTCCTGGTTCTTGGATCCCTCATAAACCTCAATATGCACTAACACCTCTCCAGCCCACCAGTTCCTCTTCTCCTGTGGCCCCTTGGGGTGGTTTTTAATGCTCTTGTCCCAGAGAGTGTCAACATTCCTCTTCCTCAACTACCAATGCCAATGCTGTGGCCAGAGGTGTTCCCCAAAGGCACCTACTGTCTTTGAAGGTGGCTATCTCACATGCATGGGATTAAACTGGCTGCAACGGTACAAAGTTTTTTCCCATGAGAACCTGAATCCTCCTGAATTTTACCTTCCTGCAGCATGTTCATCACAGCCTCTTACTGAGGCCAGACAGGGCTTATTTCACTCGGCTGCCCATGGGAAATTGGCAGTGTAAAGCATGATGGACCTCACTCTTTTGATTCATACGCTGCTGTATTTTTTATTTTTTTTTTTTAGTTAATTGCTTGATTTTCTGAGACAGATCCCATCTGGCCCTGATGTTTTGTCAGCCTTGTGACATTCTAAAAAATTTTATAACTATTTTTGGCATGATCTCAACTTTTGACAGTATTTCTGCTTTTTTCCCTAGAAAATGTATGGCTGTTCTTGGCATCTCTTCCCCATTCCTTATAAACACTGCGCAGAAAATTTGTCTTGTCAGTGTCTGCTTCTTCTGTAATTTAGCCTTATACCCTTCTGAGGAACTGTCTGCTTAAACATGTCATGTTCTCTGGCTATCTATAATTTTTCTTCATCAGAGGAAGCATTTGTGCAATAGTTCTGTCAGTCTCCACTTGCTGCTTTGCTCATCTGCCTTCCATACACCTTTGGTTTCTTTGTCTCTCATTATAGGTTTCGGCTGACCTCAGGTAGTCTGCCCAGGACTTTAATCCCAAATTGCCTGCTAGCACATGAAAGGAGAAGACTTGTGATGACAAGCTTTGCAATTGCTGCAGATACCATGTAATATTCCAACTGCAGCACAATGGATTTAGTTCTTAATCCTTCTAAGACAGATGGATCTAATCCTAAAAATGCTTGAAGTCACATTCAAATGATCCAGGAGTTAGAACACAAGCCTTCATTTATTGTGCTTATCAAAGAGAAGATCAACAGACGATTTATTTGATCAGTGTGTATGGATACTTATGCAAAGAGAAGTGATGTGAGAGTCGGGAAGGCTTTTCAGTCTTGTTGACGAAGACACAGCTAGATGGCTTGTGAAGCTAGACAAATGAAGCCCAAATAAGGTGCAGTTTCTCAGGGTGACCTACTAGATGTCTGTTTGTGTCTTACCAAGAAGGAACAGAAATTCCAGGTTCCAACTGGTAGGTCCCAAAGCAGTTTTTGCCCCCTTTCATCATTTCCACCAAATTTCCCCATGTCAGTAGTTTTGTAATCATTTGAACCTTGCTATCTTTTCTATAGGCATGAGCAAAGACTTTTACCGGAGTAGTGTCAGAGTGAACTCCCCTGCTTTCTAAAAAGAAAGGATATATGATCTGAACACTGCAATTCCTTTTAAAGGACTACCTGAAATAAAATCGTAGTTGTTTGGATTTGGAGGGACTTCCTGCAGTAGAGCAGGACTCTAGTCTAGCACTGTACCAGTTCGTGGGACCTCTAATGGCCCCCTTTCAGTTTGGCTTTCCAAGGATATTTTTATGAACCTCACACTTGGGTCTACATATGCCAAGATCTGCTGCCTGTTTTGGCCCTAGTGGCTTCTCAACAGAGTAGTACATATCTGTTATTGGTGGTATGTCCCTAATGACTAGCCTTCTATTGTACTACTTTTTGTATTTCAGAACTTTCTTATTAACACTGGTCAGAGGGGAGGAAACATCCCATAAAAGCCCTATGGATTTGATGATACCAAGGTTGCATCAACTGTAAGAATTCAGAAATATGGGAACCGTAGGGGAAATTGTGTGGGCCTGGTCTCTCTCCCTCTCTTCATTTAGTCTCTTAGCAACAGCAGGCCCAACAGGTTTGGCACTGCTGAGTATGTACTGTCCCCATTGTCAGATGAAGAAGAGCAGAAGAGATTTAGTGCAGAGAGGGGGAAATGAGGGGAGGAAGAGTCAATAAGAACATGAATCTTAACACACTGGGAAAGAGAGACAGCCTGAAAGAAATGACAAAAGATGGTTTGCCTGATACACAATTACCAATGAATGGGTTATTGTTTTAGTAGCAATGGGATGCAGGTGAGAAAAAGGTATCATGGGCTTTCAGATGGAAATACATGTGTGCCACCATGGGATTCATCTCAATCCTTTCCTGTTAATGATCCCCACTGGGGCTTTCTACGCAGATAGATATCATTAATTAATATCCAAGTCAGGAAGCTCACCTGCTGTCCTTCTCTTACCCAAGAAACCTTGCTTGGCTCACCTGTGCTTTGTCTGTAGGAGAGTAGTGCAAGCCCTGACTGAGACCTCCTTTTCACACAGTCCTATGGCTGTATCATAGCACCGACTAAGAGAAATTGAGTCTGCGAATGAGATGAGTTTTACTCCATGGGCTGTCCAGTCTTTGGATTCTTTGCTTTGTTCTGGAAGCACGTTCTCAGTGAAATTAGTCTTGATCTGGCTTTCCCGGCAGGTGTTATGTTGTCTGGATCACATTGTTTCACCTCCACACGTGTTTCTACCTGGGGTAAATCTGTTCATACTGCTCTATTCCCATAAGCAGCTAAGTCCACCCTTTTGGCTTCACCTAACAATATCTTCCAAGTGGTGAAATGAAAGATAACTGCGGGCATCTCAGCCACTGAAGCACAGATGCTGCAAGCAGCTAACACTCGCCCTTTGTTTTAAATGTTCTTTTGTTTGAGGGTTTTCTTAAGGTGGGGATCAGGTGCTTCATATATTCTCATCTCTGAGTGCTGAGTGGAAGACAATTCCTGCAAGAGTAGAGGCAGACGCTGAGCTTTGCTGTGTCAGCCACTCGGATGCCTAAGCCCCAGGTCTTTCCTCTGCACTCAACCACTTGCTCAATTGGTTTCTAAGGGTCTCTTCCCATATATTTCCTGGGGAAGGGTCAGGGGCCCTGGGAATTTTAGTAAGCAACAGAGTACCTAGGAGCTGTGTGTTGCACCCAAGTATGTAATCCTCAGTGCTAAGTCCATGCACTGTAGTGGTGACCTTAGTGATGCCAATATGTGTGCTAGAACATAGACTGCATTACATGTGTTAAGTCATTTCCCACATGTTATCCCTTTTCTAAAAGACTAAATATGGTTATTTTTACTGCCCAACAGGTAGGTTATGTTTTTCCTTCACCAAAAAATAGCTTCTTTGTATATAAAGCACATTAGTCTCCATCATAATTTAAAGAGAATAGGAGAGGAGAGAAAGATGGAACATGAGTTAAAATGCTCTGCCTAACCTCATTCCTCCTACTGGAAAAATATCAGTGTGTTCTTTTACCTAGAACTGTGCCATTTGCTTCTTTATATCTCGAGAGGCATTGTGATAAAGACATTATGAAACATTATAGATGGTGATGGCATGGAAGTAGCATAACTGTAACTTCTGAAGAGCCTCTTTTTCGTAGCCGCGAGGTTGACACTGAATTAGAATGCCTTCAAAATGGAAATATTATTTCTTCCTCACTTTCATAACTTTCCTTTTCTTCTAATGCCACATTAGCACATAAAACAGAGAAGAGAAGAAAGGACTTCTGTTTTCATTTAAAACATCCCTTGTCTTAGCGACTGGTAATCTCATTGGGAATAATGACATACAAAGTATTTTGTAAGTCAAAACTAGAGCTTGAAGTCAGAGCTGGAGCTCTAGACTGGCTCTCTCAGTCCTGGCTCATACATTCAGACTTCAGCTTTTCTGTGAACAGAGACCTTGAATTCTCTTCCAAATTTAATCAAGATCTAGCTCTGAGCACTTTGACGTATCTCACACCACCACATTTTCTATTCAGCATGTTGACATTTACGTAGAACTGCAGAAGGTATATCTGCCCTCCACTCCACTTCCAAAATATGTTTGAAATGGACACTGTTAAGACAGTTGGTATTATATTAGAAGAGAAAATTCTTCATGGCTTGCAGCAAGGGTGACAGCATGACATGATAGACTGATGGTCTCTCATATCTGATTTCTCTGGGGAGAGAGTGCTCCATAGGTACTGCATATCTGCAGCTACCATTAATTCTAGATGTAACTGAGAGTAAACTGAAATGGGAAGAGACCTAATTCTTAGTTCCTCTAATTTAGACTGTCCCTAGCAAATGAACTGTTAATTTTGTGATGTATTCCTATAGATAGTGGCCTGTTTTACAGGTGCAGATGATAAGTCTTCTGCATTTCCCCTCGGAAGAGTAAGCAACTCTAATACCCCTTTTGACATAGGATTTAAATTGTGCCTTATTCAGCTCCTCCCATGTCTGACTGTGCTGCAAATCAGAGAGTGAGAGCCTGTAAGCATGGAGCTGGGTCCACTGGCCCATCGTGCAGTAACAGGAGAAATAAAGGAAATGAATGTACTGGAAAGAAAGGAGAGAAAGGATCTATGTGCATGAACCTTCAGGAAAAAAAAGCTTGGGGGGATATCTCTTAAGCTCAGTTAGCAATGATAAGCTGTGGTGAGAAGCTGAAGTGTCAAAGGAGGTGCTGGAACAAAGCTGGTAAATGGGAAAGCAATAAAATCAAACAGTGTTTGTGCAAGAAGTCTGAAGGCGTATAATGAATTGGCAGACCTGCTGAGATTATATATGCTCCTTTCTTAAAACCAGTGAGTGCTTTTAAAAAGCAGCCAGTTTGGTCCCTGTTCTGAAAGGTGCTAGGCATGATTGTGAGGGCCCTACACCAGGGAGGCTTCCTTCAGAAAGCAGGAAAATTGGTTGAAATGCTAACTAAAAATAACACTGCAAGAAGCCTAATAGGACATGATAAGATAGGGAAAAATCAGAAAGTCTCTTAAAAAGAGATTCATGCCCTGTAATTTTATATAAATTGGTGCTGCGTCAAACTATATTAATAAAGAATTTGGCCCCATGGCCCTGACAATTGTCTTTTAAGTTTGAAAAATCGAGGGCTTAAACTGAAAAACGTTGAGGAGAAGTAAGGGAGCGTGTATTTTTGAGCATGACTGTGCCATAATGCTCACTTTGAAATCACTGAATCTGTCTTACAGCAGAGAATCTGACCCACAAACTCATCCCCTTATTGAGAAACATGTTCCGTCTCTCACATCACCCAAGTAAGAGAAAATCTACAAATAGAGCTTCATTGACAGTTCTACTGGTGGTGCCAGAGACAGGACAGAATCCAGCTCATTCCTCCGTGCTTGCTGTTTCATTAATAAAGATAAAATTTACAAAAACATGTAGAACAGATAAATCGAGTAAGAATCCCTTTTATAAACTCAGATTTCTGACTTGCTTTTTAAGGTATTCCCAGCAAACTCTCTTTCCAAAGAGTACAGAGGAGATGCTGTCAAAACATCTCGTGGTTATTGTATTGCTCAGGCAGCACTGAGAAGGTAAGGACAGTGTTTTCCAGAATATTGTCGTGAGCAAAGAGGAATTTGCATGTCATAACTGAGCCTCTTAGCAAGGTTGTTCTAAGGGAGTATGGGAACTGACTCGCTGCTGATATTAGCATGGAGATGAAAAGTAACCTTTTATTTAAGTTCAATATGTATAATGTCCAGTCCTGGAATCCATACCCAGGCAGAACTACCTGGAGTGGGAAAAGGAGGTTCACTGTATGGGACACACAGATCTCCTCATCAGACTTGAGCGTATTGAGCTGCTGCTGACTCTCAGCAGAGCTGCACCTTTGCCAAAGTTTGGGTTTTCGCATCTGTAGGCTCCAAAACAATCTAAGGCTTTTGCCCAATTTCATGCTAAATTAGGACTGAGATTGAATCAGAACTCTGGATCTCAGCTATGCATGACTAAAAGCTGGATACAAATATGAACTTTTCACCCAGAGACCAGCTCTAGGACAGGTCACAAAGTGAACTTCACAATATAACAGTTTAAGGGTAGAGATGTATTTCTCCAACAGCAGAGCAAACACTCTTCATCTTTGGCCATACATCCAGCCCAGAAACATCTCGGGAACCAACATATCTCATCCAACATGACTCAGAAATGTGAGCAGTCCTTTGCACGGTGGGATTATCTCCCAGTATACATCAGTGCCCAAGCTATGTTGTCATTGCCACACTCATGAGTTTTGTCTACTGTGGTCTTGCTCTTCTCTAAAAGGAAATTTTTAAAGTTTTGTCTCTTCTAAATGACCAATACAAGCATTTGAATTTCATTCTCTTTCAAATTCAACAACACTTGACCCTTTAATAGTACAGACGCTGCAACAATTTTTAATCTAAATGCCATTTCTAAGCAAACACCCACAGAGTTATTAGGCATTTGCTCAACACAGTACATCCAACTTACATTAAGAGGACCAAGCTGAGACCCATCTGCTTTTTAAGCATTATTTGGCTCAGTCCCCAAAACCCAGAGTAATAAAAAAAGTGGTTTGTGATTCTCTGTTAAGAGATTTTACAAGATAAGCTGAATTTTTTTTTTAACTCTCTAGCAGTACTTGGCATGACCAAGGACTTCCTAATATGACTGCCTCACTAGGAACATGCATTTTTACACATAATTTAAAATACTGTTAATAGTAATGGGGAAAGGATTATGCTGGCTTCTACAGAATCAGGTTTACCCTTCTCATGAAAGGGAAGCTCTGCTCATAACTTCACCTTGGTAGACCTGGGAAATGATGAAGCTCTCCATGGGGGACCTTACACATAAGAGAAGTAAAAAGATGGTCGGTGTCTTTAAAGCAAAAAAGAGCTTGAATAGCTTCAAAATTAAAACAATTTTTTTACATTTTCATGTTATCCAAAATTATTATGAAAATATTTGTGATACAAATGGTCCATTTTCACCATTATTAACTGGGTTTCTGTTTAAAAAAAAGGTCATTATTAGCTTTGGAAATTTTAATTTTGGAGTAGAAAACAAAGTTTTTATCAAAAGTATCTTTACAAAAGCAAAAGAAAAAAAACACCCTATCTAAAGCTTTAGGTTTTGTTTTTTACCTAGAAAGCAATGAACTCTTCTGAGCAGTCCTGAAGAAAAGGCGTGAGGACTATCTGTGTTTAGATGAAAAGAGCAGAGCTGAATTCAAGTAATTTAGTGTTCTTTTCTTTGTCAATGAAACCAAGCTAAAATACCACAGCATTGTACATTTTACTTATAAAATGAAATACCATTCCCTTTGAAGTCAATGATGATTTTGCTTGGACTGCAGTGAATCCACGATTTTAGCTATATTCTTTATTAGAGGTGATGTGGCGCTGTGACAGGGATGTGCAACAGCTTTTCAGAAGCGAGAGAAAGATCTGTTAATTTGGACAAAATAATGTATTTTTCTCTAATCTCTTTCCATTTTAGATGAATCTTCGAAAATAATTCAACCTCAGCCAACCAGCCCACATACAAAAGATCAGCCCACATCACTGAAGCACATTGAAGTTATAAGACATGGAAAATAAGAGATACCTTAATTGCAGGTCATGCTACCATCTCTACCTAAAGCATCTGTATAGACAAATACATACAAAATGCATTTATCTCTTGGAGCAACCCCTGCACACAGCTCCAGCAGCTTACTCAGTAAGCTCAAGTGTGTTTCTCTCAGCCAGATGATCTTAGGCCAAAGGGCCAGCAGCTATTGAATCATTTACTGTAAGAAATGTGATTCAGTGTGTGCTTTCAGCTGAAAGGACAGAGAAATTGGTACTTTTGTGGAGCCCCAGCTCCAAGATCCTGACACTCACTCACCGCTGTAACTTCCAAATCAAACTTCCTTTGCTGCAGATCCTCACAGCAAATGCAGTTCGATCCAGCCATTCCCACTGACCCACAGCCACAATTCACAGCGTAACAACCTGTGTGTTCACTTATGCTGTGTCTTGCTTCCTAGTACTTAATTTATAACGATGTTGTCCCACCTGCTTTTGAAGTTAATGAACCCTGAGATGGGAGGGAGGATGTAATTTAACTGTTCCTCAAGGTGGATAGCCTACGTGTTGAACCGGTATTGCTCTGTGCTGTAAAACATCACGCTTTCAAGGAGGTGACTTTTAGTCTTTTCTGACTTGGGTAGTTGTCCCTGTTAAGTACCTGCAATTAGTCATTTTCTTTCAAAAGAATAATGAGGATGTAATTTTTAACATTTCTCCCCCCCCCCCAAAAAAAAAGGTACCTCACAAAAGCCACAAAACTTTTTGAAAAGACTCTATAAGGTTAAAACTAACAAATGTCAATTGACAGCTTTGGTTATACAGGATTATTTCAGAAAAAAGTTCGGACCATTAATGCATAATAAGTTGTATAATAAGGGCTTCAGCAACCATAGACCATGAAAATCAACCTTTATTTCCTTACTAATGAGAACAAAATCCTGTTAACACCAGTGAGTAGGCCAAATTCACCATTCAGTCAGAATCACACCACTAGCTTTCTGTGCCTAGCAGCATCGTCTCTCTGCTTGGCCCCCTCCTTGAGACAGTTTACTCTTAGTTGTCCTTGAAAATCAGTATTCTTATTTCACGCTGCTGTCAGAAAGGTTAACATAACAAACACCTTTCCATCTGGGTGCTATAAGACTTTTCACTCAGCGATTAAAATGTGCTCTAGGAATGTTAATTAATTAAAACTGAAAGCACCCAGATGAAGTCAGTGGGTAGCACACAGAGATCATTTCACTCTGGACATCTGTTTAATTGATTACAGCAATACTACATAATGCTTTAGGATAGAGAGTAAAGAAATGGTGAGTTCACTTGAAACCGCACGGGAATTATATTGAAAACATCCAATTTATTAAAAGAACGCCAGTCTTGACAGAGAGATTAGACAGCAGCCAAAGAGCCTATTTCCCTACCAGGCAGTTTGTATAACTGCAATGGTAAGCAAGCATGCCTATGGTTTGCTGCTGTCATGCTCAGAGGAAGACGAGCTCTCTGCATCCCCCAAAAGCCTGTATAATCCAAGGAGAACCTCAGTTCCAGGCTGCTCTCCGAACTCCTCGCAGAGAACTTGGTAGGAATCACTCTTCCTGTGACTCTTCATTGCAATACCACAGTTATACCTTTTCTGGTGGTTTTACTCTGGAAAATTAATCCAGCTTCAGAAACAGTAGCTAATCAAGAGACTGTTAAATAACATTCTTCTGAGTATTTTTGCTTTTCACTAGTACTGTTGTTTTCATTACAGAAGCAGATGTATGTATCAGGAATTTTAACAATCAGTATAATGGAGATTGAACTGGCATATTTTTGTCAGTCGTAAATTAAAACATTCTGCTGCTTTTTGCCACTGCCAATTTGTCATACTTTATACAGGAACATCAGAAAGGCTCAGAACAAAGGTCCATGTAGCTCAGCATCCCATCCCTGGGCAGTGGCCAAGAAAGGTTGCCTCAGGATGAGTATAAGAACAAGGAAAATCAATAGTACTTCTCCAGCCATCTGTGACTCAGAAGCTTCCTGTCTTGCCACCTCGCTGCATCTCTTAAGATTAATAGAGCCCTATTTGGTATTCTAGGGGAAGAAATAGGTATTTAGCATAGGTAGCTTTACAGATCCTGAAATGTCTTTGTTAGTGATGCCCATGGAGTGCTCAAAGGAGAAAAGCTGTTCTGGTTCCCCAGCTAGTCTGTAGTTCCCGGCCATTTTCTGTCTAGTCACTTCCCCCAGTTCATGAGTATCTTCCTGGTCAAATGGGAGCTGCCCCTCTGTTCAGATACAGGATACCTTAGCAATTTTCTCCCAGTCTTCCCTCACCACCCCTTGGCTCTCCTCTGTTTCTTCTTGCCTCGTGAGGCACAGATAGACCATTTTCCCTTTACCACTCACACCTCCAGGCTGTCTGTAAGGGGCAAGCGGAGAGCCAAGGCCCGCAAGAACAAGAGGGGGCCCTCCAGAGCCCCTGCCTAGTGCTGCTGCAGTTCAGGTCTTGGCTCCCATGGGCTGGAAGACCAAAGCTGTGAACCTCAGCTGCCAGGGAAATTAGGCCAGGGAAATTTATCTGCATGGTTGTAGGCAAACCCGCCAGCACACAGTTTTCCAGTAAAGACCTTGGCTGCATAAGGTCTAGGCAGGAGGTCTGAGCCAGCTTGCTCTGGTTCACCACAGGAATGATCCAGCAAGATTAGAGGCAATCAAAACCGTATAGTGCAGGTGAGAAAAGCAAACGCACAATCAAATATGAAATAACTCATCTGGAAGGCGTATCCTGTTGCGTGTTTTAAAATTAACAGCCATTTTGCTGTTTCCATAGAAATGCTGAGGAGCGTTCACAACAATTTGCTGTACTGTCAACAGACTGGTGAAGCTCTGAATGCGGACCCCTGAATGAACTCAGACTTGCAGGTGCAATATTGTTTGACTTTGTAAAGTGGAACTGGAAAGTTGGTACAGTTCACAGAGCACAGGAATGTGTAACTGGAGCAGGAGAG
Organism: Apteryx mantelli; assembly: GCF_036417845.1. Classification (NCBI taxonomy): domain Eukaryota; kingdom Metazoa; phylum Chordata; class Aves; order Apterygiformes; family Apterygidae; genus Apteryx; species Apteryx mantelli. The sequence goes on along the minus strand of NC_089980.1, from coordinate 24,077,406 downwards.
TGCATCCAGCAGAAAGAGTCCCAGCTGTGGTGTTAATAGGTCATTAGGATGGGGATAATTTATTACAAAGCTTTCCCTGGTAGTGCCTTGTCAGGGAAATAATTAAAGGGGTGTAATACACATCAGTGGGGGCCCTAGAACATTCTGCTCTATGGCTCGTGTTAATCCAAATTACTGCAATGCTCTGCCTTGTGTCAGCAGACAAGAGCCTCTAGGCAGTTTAAAAATGAGGTTGCTGCTCCGCAGAGAGAGCATCCAGGTGCGTGCAAAGGCCATGTGTGCCGGTGTTGAATCTTGCCTTGTCTACACAGCTGACTATGCACATGAGTGAGTGCACCCCTGACAGATACGGATGCTATGGATACACACCTGCTAAGGACTGGACCGAGATCCTCCAACCTTGTCATATCAATTGTGGAACAGATGGTGAGCCGTCATCGTTATTATTTCATATTCCAATCTCTTGGAGAGGGACTGTGAGCTGGCAATTTCTTTTTCTCAGCTTGGGACCAACAGATCCTTAAAAGTCACATTATTATTATTCTTTTAATCTCCTGGGAACCAATGAGATTGGGCTAAGTACATGCACAGAGACTAATGAGACATAAAAGACTAATAAGACATAGAGACTAATCAGAAACCCTTGTCCCAAACAGTTTAAGTAAATAGGGGCCTGATTTTGAGGTAAACCAATGAGTGACATATAAAAGACCCCAAATTCCTTTGTGCCCATCCCAATATCCCTTCTTGCCAGAAGGGACATCATTTGGGTACGATCCGATGTGCAGGAAATTACTGTCCCTGCTCACAGCCCCTTCTAGCCCTAACTGTTCGTCATGCGCTCCCAGCCTCTGCAGTGTGAAATCCCTGGGACCTGCTGAGGGTGCTTCACGTGTACCCATTTTACATCATGCATGTACATGCAGCTGATTACCAAGTTCATGGCAGAGCAATGGGGATCTCCAGTTCAGGCACAGTGACTTTTTAAGCTGCTTTAGCATGATTTCAGGCATTCATCTGATGATATCCTTCACATCAGATGAGTACAAAAGGCAATAAAAAATCTTGGTGAACAATTTACAGTGGCAGAGCAGAGCTGAGAAGCCAAAACCACAAGCATCATCTCTGTTAGACAGCAAGATAGCAGAAGCTGCAACAAACCATTCTTACATAATGAAATTCTGTTTTCCGAGTCTCACAAGTTTTCGAAAACACAGCTTTTTCAGGCTTTCCACTGATAACACTTTGAGGCTCTTTAGGGAATGTATGATAAATAAGCAGTCACTATTGCAAGCATGTGTTTGATTACCAATTTTTTTTCCAGAAATATCTCACATTTTATATCCGTGCTGACAAACTGTTACACCTGAAATAGGTCAAATGGCTATATAAATACAAATTACTGAGGGAGATTCCTCACAGTGTCAGAAATGAAAAAAGCTGTCATATCTATGGAGGAAACAAGAATCCTGGGTTTACTTTCATAGTTAGAGAATGAAGTAATGAAGCTGTCATAGAGCTTCTCCAAACCATTTTTTATCTTAATCTTCCTGAAATATTGAATTACAAGAGCTGCAGTAGCAGGCTCCCCAGACAAAACTGTGCTATACATACAAATTAAAAATAAATTATAAATGGCTCTGTAGAGGAAAAATGTAATTCTTCCCATCAAATCATTGAATGAACTGAGGAGAACATGTCTCCTATGTATTATACAGACACTTAACAAGAGAAGGCTACTATTTGTCTTGCTAAAGCAATATCAAGTAATATTTGTGGCCATATTATGCATTATTTTTTGCCAGGCAAGAAAGGCAACTAGGGCTCTTTAAATGAGTAGTGCAGAAAAATAAAGATGTTCCTTAAAATCTAGGCTCCAGGTGCAAATGGATGTTGGATGGAAGATTTTGAGATCCAGATATGAAATTGCATGTGCTGAAATTTTGCAGCTCAAGCCCATCTCTATGATAATAACAGAGGACCCAAGGACTTAGCCCACTCTCAAAATGCTTGTGTTTATGCTTTTTTTCTTTCCGGACCTTTGAACGTGGGAAATGCCAGGAGCATGTACAGAGTGAAGGCTGCCTGCCCAAGCACTGCATGTATCAGATGCTCATTTAGGTGTGCAAATGTGTATTTCCAAAAGTGCATCCTCCTGCTCTCACTGCACTCAGAGGGAGGAGAAGGTGCTCGGAGTATTGTCAGAGTAGTGCTCAGCTGTGTCCAAAACTAAAAATCCTTTGGGGCCAAATTCAGAGATACGTTGAGCACCGGCAGATCCACTCACATTCTCTAGAAGCTGCGGGAGCCCACTGGATGGCCAGCACTTGATTTTTGTCCTAACAGCGATTATTCACAAGTCTCTGGGAGAAATAAAGCCCTCAGCAGTTTGTCATCGTTCCAGGCAGGCAAGAGGACAAAATTACTGAATCCAAATGAAATTGCTGGCAGAATTTTGTGAGATAAAGTACAGCCTGTTACCTGTGCAAAATACCTATATAAATACCTCTGTCCTTGTGGGAGAAGAATTCTGAGCTCTTTAATGACCACATATGGTAACATATTTTGAATGATAATAGCTATAATAACTATAACAACTATCAACAAAGTATCCCAAACACCCAGCTGAGCTCTTGCTATAGAAATGACTCAGGGGTAAGATGGATGATTCAGAAGGTGAAATATTACTTTGCATAGCATGTGGGTGTTCTTCTAAGGTTTCCATCCAAGGACCGACCTTGTTTAGTTTATGAGATCTGACAAGATCACAGCCCTCGCTGCTAGACTGTAATACAAAGCACTGCACTAATTCACAGGTGCCAAATCTGCCACCTCAGATAAAATATACTTGTAATATTCAAATTTCTTATTGAGCCCTCAGCCTTTTCAGTGCGTGCAATTTAAATAGTCAAAGGAAGAATAAATCCAAGTTACATATTGAAAATGCTGCTGAAAACAGCCCAAGGAAAAAATGTTAGTAAACAGCAATTTTAGTACTATGTAAAAGTCTTGTAAAATAATCAGATTTACAGATATATCACACCTTGTCTCAAAGCACCTCATAAACATTAGTTAAACCTCAGAACAAGCATTCCTATGATATAGAGGTATAAGCACCTATTTTCTCTGTTTTACAGAGCCACGCCACACTTCAAGCAACAGATTACACAGTTAGAGAGCAGTGGAGGAGAAGCTGTGACCCTGGCATCTCGATAACCTCTGTGCACCTAGGAGAGATCGGGATTATACTGTTATTCCTATTCCATAAGCAGGGAAAACATCTATGAAGGTCCCTAGCAGAAGATGCTATGGTTGCTATTTCCAAATTACTGTGGAGGCCGGCTGCGTGCCCACCTCGGTGCCGCCATGCCACGCAACCCTGGCAGGCTGCGGCCATTCCCTGCCCCGGCTGCGTCCCTGAGAAAGGTGACGGGTCTGTGGCAGCTCTGGGCTGGATGAGGAGTTTGGCAGTAGCTGGGGTAGGTTGGCTGCTCCTGCCAAAGAGCTGCTGCGTGATTTCTTTCAGATGGTGGAGTCTGGCTGTCATCATGGTATGAGTGGTTGTCCATGCACAGGCAGCCTCCTAATCTCATAAAAAAAATAGGTTGTCATCAGCTACTAGGGCATAATTTCATGATTAGGGCTGTGCAAATAAGGCACTTGATGGGGAGATGGTTGTAACAGAGCATCTTTAAAAGCCTGCCCAAGCAGCTGGCTTTTTCAGCTGGGAAGATGCTTGGAGGCAGCTGGGCCCAATTCCTGCTGTAGGATTTGAGCAGGGCCCTCGCGGAGGGCAGGGACGTGTTGGGAGCAGCACTGCGGGTGTAACTTGGCTTCAACATCTGCTAGCTGGGGAAGGGGGTTGTCCTTCCTTCCCCAAGCCCCGTGGGCTCCCCCTGCTTTCCTTACCCCAGCTCTGGTATTTATGGTCCCAGAGAAAGGGAACCCGGGTAGCAGAGCCACCAGGGACCCCAGCTCCCCGGGTGAGGAGGAGCTGACATCTGCTGGCTCGACTGTGGGAACCAGCTTGTGGCAGTGTCAGGCAAGTGCTGGAGCAGAGCTGGGGAAGGAAGGGAGCAGGCCCAGCTTGCTGAGCTGCAGCTAGCCCTGAGCTCAGCACAGCTGGCCCCCAAAATCACAGCCTAAGGCCCAGTGGGACTCTTCTTAACTTATTTTACATTTAGGGGTTTTTTTTCTGTATTTTTTTCTCCAGTTGAAGCTATTTTATTTGACTCAAATTTGCAAGCATTTTGCTGCAACAGCAGCAGTTGTCCAGTCCTGTGAATAATTACCCTTATATGCCTTACTTGCAAAGAGTACTTCCCTGAGCAACTATTTGGTTAAAGAGAGCTATGCGAGATATATGCTGTGGAAAACCATTTTTGAGAGATGAAAATCTCTGATGGAAGCATGCAGCTCTGAAATGAATGTACTTTTGTTGCACTGAGCGTGCCTACAGAAATGCTAGCAGAAAGGCTTCAACTACCTCTGTGTTAGTAGGGCAGGAACAACTTAATTGCAGTAATAACAAGGTGATTCTGAAAGAACAAATCATCTCTGCAGCAAGCTGCGCCTCAGGCATATGACACTGTTGCAGTGACATCTCCAAACAATTATTTATCCCTGGGGTAGCCCATGGGCTATTGAGCTCAGTGACCCTGCAGCCAGCACATGTTGCGAATGGTTTTCCTGTTTGATTTCCTGCCTATATGACCTTTTCCTTTGGGGTGGGGGGAGAAATAGTGCTGTGGAAACTGAGATTATTTGTGTGTGGTTATTACAAGCAAAATGGCCTTCTCTGAATTAGCTGGTTAGCTGTTGGGGAAGGGGGGGGAGCTTAATTAATTATCATGCATGCCTGGGAACAGGACTCAAGTTACTCCTATGGTAGACTGTCAGCTTGAAGCAGTAGTCACTGCTGCTCTTTATCCCCTGAGACCTATGGGGTGGCTTTGGCAAAGTGAGTTTGAGCCTCTTGGAGCAGCATAGTGACAAGCTGGGAAAAGAAAAAGAAGCCCTCCTGGCGTATAAGTATGGAAATGTTCACCCACCTCGTAGGTGCCCTGTGGGATAGGGAAATGAGAGGTATTTGGTTACTTCCTTGATGTGCTTTAGCCAATTGCCCATAATTGTGACTTTTTGCCTGAGGATGTAACCACAGCTGGTAACTTGTACTGGGAAATCAAGAGAAACGGAACTCTGTGCAATCTGCAAATAGATGTGTTTCTGCTCTCTCCTTTTGTGGCTTTCTTGTGTCTCGGTGAATTTTTATTGTGTATGTAACTAACATAAAAGAAGGATACAAGCTGCACTTAAATACAGTTGTAAGTTATACCGTTCTGGAAAGGGTTTTTAGCTTCTGGCATAAGAGAAACCTGTGCAAGCCAGGAAAGGTTATGGTAGGCAGTTTGGTGCAGTTATGTAGTTGGCCTCTTATTTAAGTTTCTTTCCTTCTACCTTAACCTACCATTTTCTTCTTGCTAACTGTGAAGAAAATAATTCATATCAGGACTATGCCATTTGTAAGCTGTGAGTGCTCAGTTTAAAATGGCTAGTTTAGCCGGCAATTTTCACCTTCTCTTTCACAAACCTCAAAAATGCTTGTTGTTCGGAAAATCATGGAGAATTGGTTTTCGTGACTGTCTTTTTAGTAGGAGTCTTGGCTTCCAGATGGTTTGTCAGTGCTCTGAACTTCAGATGTGTTTTGGTGGGACACGGTGGTTCAAGGGTATTTCTGTTCCGTTTTGGATGATCACTGAATTTAAGTATTGGCCCTGGGTCTGGATTCACTTGTATGATTTAACTTAATGTATTGTGTCCATGCAAATGCTTACTATGAATTTTCTTTTCTATAATATTGATAAATGAATGGAAAACAAAGAAAGCCAAACTAATCCGTGCTTTTATTCAAGCAAATGCTCGGGTAACTTATTTAGCAAATGACTTAACAGTAAACTAAGCGTATTCATAGGGACTAATATTCACAGATTCTCCTCTTAGCCTGCAAAGTGCACACAGCGCTATGGGTACTCTATGAATAACCAACTGGAATATGTATTAGGTGTACTGAAATAAAGTAGAGTTGCAATCATGCTGCTTCCATCAGCTGCTGCAGCAACAAGTTATTTACATGAAGGGAGGAAATGTTTCAAAGCTATTTCCTCTCATACCAGCACCGAGAGGGACAAACTCATTCTGTAATGCTGAAATAGGTCAGCTAGTTCAGTAGATTGAAACAGCCCTGAAACTCTGTGTTTTGATTCATGTCTGACCCTGACCTCGCGCCTCTCTCTAGTTTAAGCAAGCCAGTGTGAATCCATCACCTGGCACTCTTGAAGAAGAGCGGCTTTGAGCACTGAGCTATTACAGAAGAAATCCAGAAACAGATCTCTTTTTTTGGCGGGGGGGGGGGGGGGGGGGAGGGTTGGTTGGTTTGTTTGTTTCCGTAGTGATGACCAAATATTCTCATAGTTTCAAGTACTTCTTTGCTGTGGCTTTATCCTGGGGGATTGCCTTAGCCTTCTCTTTGTGTTTTGCTAATCAGGCATTCACACGAGCACTTGTGTAGCATTTGGGAGGCTGGTGTTCAAGTTTCTGCTCTGCTACTGGCTCGCTGTGTCACCCTGAGCAAGTCACTTAGGCTGATTTCTCCCACCGCCCTGGCAGCAATGGGCAGAGCCTGCTAATGTCCGCAAGGGCGAGATGCTGACGGGCGCTGGGGCACGAGAGCTGCGGCTCTTCAAGGTGGCACATTGCAAACCTGCCTCTCCTGCCCCACTTCCACAAGCGCTGGCCTGCATAGCCAGGTTGGCAGAAAAGACCCCGGGCTCCCCTGCCCTGCCTTTGGCCCCATGCAGCAGAGCCCCGGGCCTGCGAGGAGGTGCTGGGGCTGCCTGGCCAAACGCGGGCACTTGCACCGACCCTGTCACAGGGATGGGAGCTCCCTGCGGAGGGAGAGGGCAGGCAGCTCTGCTGCTGCAGTGCAGAGCCCCTCGCCTCCCTGCGGTTCCCCCCCCCTCCTCCCATAATATGGGGATAGCAATGCTGCCTGCCCTCATGGAGAGGTTGCAAGGGTAAAGGAATTAAGGGTCATGAGACATGCAGAGACTAAGGTAATAGGCGGCAGAGTTACCCGAGACAGATATCAAAGCATGGCTTCCCCTTCTCTTGCATTGTCTGATTATACAAAGCATTTGAAAGACCTTTATTCTCTATATTACAATGGAGCATAATCTATGGTGTCTATCAATATAAAGTGACAGAAAAGCTGCCACAGCAGTAGACTGCTTAAAGTAAGATTGTTTTTTTTGTTTTGTTTTTTCCTGTCTGGGTTTCTGTTATTCTGCAAGAAATATGAAGGCTTTCTCACATTTTTATGGCTGCTGGCTTCCTTCTGCATTGAATTCAATGCCTCTCCACTCAAATATTAAGTATACTTCAGGATCACAAGTTAATTTGCTGCTCTAAAGATATTCATCCTCATGAACCATGACACTGATACACACACCAAAGCAAGATGGAGCCTGCCACTGTGTAATGGGGGCTTCTGCCTCCCCGATCTTCTGGAAGATGAAGCATGTAAAACTCCAACTCAAATGTTAGGAAAATTGGGAACTGACTGATTACCTCCTAACAAAAACGTGAACTACAGCCTTGTGGAAATAAAAATGTGCAGTCAAGCACATGTATGGCACAACCATAAGTCAGCCTCTCCCTGTTTGGGGGTCAGCTGAAGAAAAACCTGCAGTGTAACAGCTACCACTGTTTTTAAACATTCGTTTTGGTGGTAGCACTCAGCAGCCAAGCAGGTCAAGCCCCCTTACCCGAGGCACTGCCCCACCATGCTGCAGGGAGCTGGTGGTCTGAGACATGAGGCTGGTGAGGTGGCTAAAACCAAGAGGCAGATCAGAGAGATGCAGCAATGCAACAACGTGTGTGCCCGGTGCCTAAGCGGTCCTGGCACAGTACAGCTGTATCAATCCCCAAAGAACGGAAAGGCCAAACAAAGAATTCAAATGCTAGACCCCCATTTCAGACCGCAACGCTCAACCTCTGCTCATTCAGCCTGCTTCTCAGCCTCAGCTCCGTTGCTGCAAAGCTTCCTGCTTTGTACCCCAGTCCTAATCTCCCTTGAAAATGCGCTAGGCGTGTTGGAGGAGCTCTATGCTGCAGGGCAATTTCTTCTTTCACCAGCAGGGATTAATGTATTCAAAGTGAAGCTGTATTTGAAGTGATGCTCTCTCTTCTTTGTGGGATGAAAGAAGGCCAGGGCTGAGTGAAGTCCCGTTTGGTCGGCCACCTCTTTCTGAGGCTCCTCTTTGCATGCTCAGTTACTTTCTATGCATTTCACTTTGCAGATTCATGCCCACGGTCTTATCCAACCCCTTTATTCAGATGCCTCCTTGTTTCGTTCTCTGAAGTGTAAGCTGACCCGGAGGTAGGCATTTGACATGGAAATCTTCCATCTGCTCTGTGAAAATCTTTCCAAGTTGGAGGCAGCAAGAAATATGGTCTTAGAAATAGCCAAGACCCTGTATTGTAAGTGGTGTTCTCTTCCTTAGCTATGACACTGTGCATACAGTGCATCCTATTCCTTTTTTTATGATTCTTCTCCTGCACGTGTTACCAATTGTTCAATTTCCACATGTATTATCACAATTTTTCCTTTATGTTTAAAAGAAGAAAAGATTTTTAGAAGTAAACCTTTTGCTTTGCTTTTTTTTGCACTTTGTAAAGCCCCTATTTCTAACAATATACTCTGCACTGAAAAGTCTTCCACTCGAAGCATTTGGATAAGCTCTGTTAATGTTACCTGGGATACTCGTTCTGTTACCATTTAACTTGGCCAGCTTTCAGTGTTGGCTCTCTGACTGGTTCAATCTTCTCCAATTTTCCTTCATTTCATGATATTCCTTGCTGCAGTGTGCTCTTTCCATGTGATAATTCAAAAGGAAATGTTTCCATCAAGTGTCTGTGCCCAAATGCTGGGATTTTTTGGTTTTGGGGTTTTTTTTGCAATCCAAACTTCATTCTTCTTTTCTAAGGTTGTAGGCTAAGATGTGCTATGGCCCAGATTCATTTCCATTTATTTTGCTAGTAGTGTGACTCCTAACTGAATGTGGGTCTTGCTTTTACATATTGCATTTCCTCTTACCTTTTTTTCATGTACACTCTTGCATCCTCTTGACTTCTCTGCATCTCTAGTTATTTCTCATTCATTTCTCTGTCTTATGGCTACTCCCAGTATAACCCCTAAGATCCAACAGTGCTTATGGGATTTGGGATCCAAGAAGCTGAGATGAAATTACCCTGCAGCACATGAGGGGCAGATCTTCACCTGACACAGCAGTATTTTTGGCCCATCTGTGTGGGTGGCACGAGAGGGCATTAAAAACGCCAAACGGGCTGCAGACCAAAAGGTCTGGCTGTTCTGTGCTTCCTGAATCTCAGCTGCCTGGCAAGATTTAAGCAGTCGCTGCCAAGGTTGCAGAAAGATTTAGGACAGCTAAACCCCTCCAATTCGGTGCGGAAAGCACTGGCGCTGCCCTGGCCCGTGTGCCAGCCTCCACGGAGGGTGCGTTGCCCCTGCACAGAGCCCAGGGCCTCCTCAGCTGCTGGGGCCCCGCTACAGAGGCAAGGGGAGCCAAGAAGGCGCTCACTCAGATTTAATCTGAGCCAGCAGCTTAATGGAAATTAATGTTAATTAAAGAAAACTCATTCCTGTTTAGGTTGAAGCCAATGCTAGTTAAGGTGCAGAATTAATCACTCCAGGGGCAGACGGGCATTTCCCATTCTTGCTCATGGGCAGAAACCACCTATGTGTTTATCACCGCCAGCTTCCTCCTGCTGCCTGATGGCATGAAGGTGCAGATTTGTCAGTCTCTGGGGACCAACCGTATGCAATTGTTCTCTCTGCTCGGGCATTTGCAGAGGGTGCAGGGAGTAGCGCTGCGTGGCTGAGCTGTGCGTGGGGAAGCCAGCTGGTATTGCAATGGCTGCTCCGACAGTCAGGGAAGAGTGCTGTTACTGCTGTCTCCCGGGGAGTGATCTGTCAGAGGAAACAGCGCTCTCGTCACTCGGAGCGAGTGACCGTCTCCACGTGCACAGTGCCAGGCACACCTTCCTAGCCCGCTGCAGGGCAGGTGTGAGGAGCTACAGCAAACCATAACTAGTGATTCCTCCTGGGAGTGTGAGGGTGGAGGGGAGAGAAGTCAAAGCCTCTGAAAGAGTTTTTCCTTTTCCCCTCTGATGGACTATGATATTCTAACTTTGCTTACAGCATTAGGAAAGGTAATGTATAGGATCCCTCTGTCCAGAAACCTTTCAAGTAGCGGTTTTCAAACTTTCCCAGTCATATTGCCTTTGAGCCCTGGACTCCAGCCATGCCAATTCTGGCCTCGTTTTCCTCTTGTTCACCCCATCCCTTTGGGCTCAAATTAAATGTTATGCTCTTCATGTTACTGTGAGAACATGTCTTTCAGGAGCGGTACAAGGGAGGGAAGGGGCAGAGGCAGGACACAACTCTCCTGCAGCTTCTCCAGCCCCACTGGTATTCATTCGACCCCTTTCCCGCCTGCGAGGAAGGGTGCCAGAGCCAGGGACCTTGATGCTGACCCCGGGAAAAGAGCAGCCAGCAGTTGGGAGGGATGGAGAGGAGCCCAGTGGGGAAGGCAGGCTTGGCAATATCTGCTGACAAGGGGAAAACGTCTTACTAGGCCAGGTGCACTGCTCTCCTCGTGAGGCTCAGACGGACGCCAGAGTAGTTTTGAGGCAGCGGGCAAGCTGTTCGAGCAGAGCTCAATGGAGGCAGCGGCAGGGTCAGGAGCTCTGGGGCCCGCGGGGTGCAGAGGTGCTGCTGGGCCTGGCACCCGGCTGGGGCTGAGCGGCCAGCCTGGGGCGGAGGTGTCCCAGCTCAGGAAACATGCAGGAATCGCTTCTCTTCAGGGGAAAGGGAGGTGACCCTGGGGCAGAGCAACTGCTAAAGGTGATACCGACCCACCTGAATTATGGGCTCGGCTAAAACTGGAGAACCAGCTGGGGGAGGCGTTGGGCAGCCATTCATGCCAGAATGTGTTGTACTATTAGAGCACCTCTGCTGCAGGAGGGCTGGGATTGAGACTTGCTGCCAAAGTGCTCTGAGAAGAGGGGCTGCTTAGACAGGGCATTTATGACCTGAATACTGGATTTTCCTGCTGTCTTGTGCCCTTCCTCCCCACTGCCACCCCCAGTACAGCCACTCATTTCAGCCCCATAGTCACTGTGCTGCCCAGGCTGGGAGGACTCGTTATCAGGGCAGCAAGGTGAAGTGATGCTGTTCTCATGTCAAGCGGGGAGCCAAGGACAGCACTGCTCAAGTTTTCCCCCGGGGTACTTGAACCCTGCCCCCCTTGGAGCCTGCCAGGAGAGACTTGGATGCAAATACAGGCATATTCACAGAACAACCCCCTCCTGCAGAGATTGTAGCTTAATCAATATAGTCTAAAAGCAGACCATCCTACAGTTGCTTTCTGTGTTGATGGTTTTTGCCAGGAGCAGAACAGCTCAATATTAAAAGCTCTGCGGCTCTGGAGGCTTATTTGTGCTTGGGTGCCCACCACTGCTACAGCCTGAGAGGGGAAAGAAAATAAAACCCAAGTGCAGACCAGGCAGCAAAGCCAGGCCTGCTGATAGAAATGAGCACAGATGGCAGGCAATGCAATTAAAAGTACTGCAAGACTTTCTCCCAGTCCAGGGGATAGTTTGGAACAGAAGTAACACCCATGGCCTATCCTTGGCCTCTTACCAAGAAAAGATTGATTACCGAAGGAGTCATAGTGAGCCATGGACATCTGAGAGCACCACGCTTTAGGCCTCATGTGTCAACTTTCAGCCGCTTCTAATCAGAATCTGATTTATGGTGCAAGTTTTTTTGTTGTTGTTTTGGGGTTTTGTTTTGTTTTGTTTTGTTGGATGCTCCTGGTATTCCTTTAGTCTTGCTCAACCTTTAACTCCCCTCTTCCAAGTTACATATTTCTTTGGACAATATTCTGTCAGCACAAACACAAAAAGACTTGCAACCCGGACAGAAGTCTTCAGTTGCGTTTTAGATATATCTTGCTTGCAGCCTTCTCTATCTTGCATGGACAGCCACTTTCCCCTTCATGCTACCTCCAACAGATGGATAAAGTAGAGTTGCTCTTGCCCCTTTGCTGACAGCTCTACTGAGGCTGCAAGTGTCTGCAAATTCAGTATTATGAAGTGCATTATCAAACCGCCTTTGCATACAGAGTTAGCCAGTATGGTGAGGAAGGATGTGCCTAGTAGTCAGGCATTTCCCAGAATGCTTCTCCCATTACTAAAAGCAAGCAATTGCTCAAAAAAGCCAGATTTTTGCCTTGCTGTGCAAGATGAATGTTCCACCAACTGCAGGTTTCTTAGAAAGCTTTCCAAAGTTGCTCAGCAAAAGGGCAGGTGGAAACTAGGCCAGGAGATTTTCTTGGCGGGTTTTCAAGGGCTGTTAATAGCAGCTCAGTCATGTGCGGGGTGTGGGAAGAGATGGCAGGGAGGGGGCACAGGCAGCAGCACCAAGCTGATGACTGTGCCCTGACACCATCTCCTTCCTGCCACCTCGCTCCACAGCTTCCTTGCCTTGGCTTAGTCTGGGCTGAGGCTGGTCTTCAGCATTTTTATGTTCATTCTTCTGCCCCCAAGAGAAACAGGGCACTGGGACCTCTGCTCCTCTCACTGCCCCCAGCACAGGCCGTGGCTGCGGGTGGTTACCGGTGCCAGGACTGTCATGCTGAGCCCTGGAGCCTTCGTTTCACTCTTGCACCAGTGTTGATGTTGACAGGGAGACATAGGAAGACGTTTTGGTGCCAGAGCGCATGCACGTGCTCCGGACCCTCCTTCCTTCATGCCTGTTCTCTGTCGGTGGGTCAGGAAGGCTCCCTCCCCGCTTTCCCTGGCTACAGAGCAGTTGGCAGGGCCCGAGTCTACTCACTCACATTCGAGTCCTCATTACCCCCTTTGCTATGTGCCGTTGGCAGGGGCCACGAGGACACTTTCCTGATTTTGCAGCACCACAGTGCTGGGAGCAAATGGGCTGAGCCTGTCCTCAGTCTGCTTCCTCCCCTTGCCACGTTTTCCGCGTCGGGGATAAGGTACCAGCGCCTCAGTCCCTTGCTGGGCTGTCTGTAGAGAGGCGAGGAGGTGCCAGCTGTGTCCCAGGAGGAATGAAAGTAAATCCACTTTCATCCCTCCCATGCTTTTGCCTTCTCTCTCTTTCACATGCAGCCAGGGAAAGGGCTTCCCTTGCTGCTGTGTTTGCTTCTTAGAACTGCATAGCGCTGTCTCCTGGAGCACAGCACAGAACAAGTATGGCAGATAATGATTTTCACTGGAACAAGCACTTCCCCTGCAAAAAATAAATTTAAAAAACCCTTTAAAATTCATAAAGTAGCAGAAATACACAGGTATCCAAGATTAGCTCCCATGAGAAAAACTTTCTGCCTTGCTTAACTCACACTAGTGTAAAGCAGGAGAAAATCAATAGGACTTAACAATGTAGGTGAGCTTTGAGCCCTCTCTAGCTACCTCTTGCTTAATCAGGGGAGCCTGGAGGAAAAACTAGAGGAAAAATCAAGTTGTTAGGGAGAGATCCCTCCTTTCTGACCCCCACCACAGCCCACAGAGGATATAGGCATGCAACAACCACACAACAGCAGCTCAGGTGGGAGAGCAGAATTGTGAAGCACCCTGGGGAGATCTCACATGGACTAAACTGCTCCCAAGAGGCCAATGCCTCTCCATTGACTAGGTAAGGAGCCTAGAGATGGCAGTTTCCATGACAGATACCTCAGTCAAATGTCTAAGTTAGATGGGCTGAATCCACACCTGAAGACCCTGTGCCAAGCACACTTTCTCCAAAGCATCTTTCCCTGATCTGAATTTCCCCGTCCTTTCCGCAGCTGGCCCCTGAACTGCCCTCTGAGCACATGACTCGTGCTGCCCACAGCCCATCCTGTTAGTGCCACTTACCTGGCCCTGCAGCATCAGCTCTGGCTGCTGGTTAGGAGAGCACATGTCTGGCTTCCTCGAGCCCTCTCTGGACATCTTACAGGTATTTCTGGTAGACCAGCATGGAGGCAGTGGTTAAGGTGGATGTAGAGCTTATTCACCAAATCTCAACAGAGCTAGAGCTAGGAGACACTTGATGAAGCTAGTAGGGGATAGGTAAATAGGAGTACCTCTCTACAAAGCGGGGCCTGAACCTCTGTGTTTGGCTGCCAGAGGATGTTCTGGTTGCAATGGTATCAGCAGCTTCAAAAAGGGGTAAGACAGACTGCTGGACAGCTGGTCCATAGGCAGGACTAAAGGAGTAGGCAGAGATATAACCTCTAGCATCCCTAATACAGCAGTTATGGATACTGATGGAGTAAGCAGCAATTGGGCCACAGGAACTGGCACAGGAACTCATGTGCTCTGAGACAGGACGGATGGGCTGGATGGACCAAGCTGTTGACCTAGTAGGGTATTTCTGATATTTTTATGTTTATTCAGTGACCAAGAGAAATAAAACACATTTCTGTGGTTCAACAGCTAGACCAGATGATATTATATTTCACAACTCTCGGACTCAGGCAGTCTGTTAAAATTAGAGATGATAAATTTAAGGCCCAGAAGGGAATACTGTGGCATACAGCACAGTCCAAAGACCTTCCCTCTCTCTTCTCTGCATTTGTTTGCCTTTTCTGTCTTTACGATGCTCTCCCCTCTAGGGATGAAGCCTTCAGGCACATAAGCAGAGATGAACAGTAACGATACCCTCTCCCAAAGGCTACTGCTTTGTGGAAGACTTAGCTGTACCCAGTCTGACAACAGCAGACCCAGGGTGTTGTTCCCTTCCTCCTGGTGCTGCTTCTGCCCAGGCTTCACTCCCTGGGCCAGAGAGCTGCCTTGGCACGTTCCCTTCTCTCCCACAGTTGTGGGCCAGGACAAGAAACATTTGAGGGTTTGAGATGGGGACAGAGATCTTTGTTCCTTCTAGGAGCACCTTGCACCTTGGGGTGCTGCACAAGCACCAGGATACCCTCTTCCAACCATCTGGCGGGGCTACTGTGAGCTCTGCACTGATTTATTTTGGCCATTTGTGGATTTAGGAGAGTTCAAAAGGTTGAGAAGGGCAGATCCAAACAGTCTTTCGTTGACAGCTGGGGGAGACAGCCCCCAGCTGAACTAGCGGCTCCTCTCTGCCCCTCCACCCAGAGATGGACGGAGCAGGTCCCTGCACCATGCAGTGTGGGTGCTGCCCTGTCACTGAGCCACCCTTTCCACCTGGCCCTGGTCTACCCCAAGCTGTAGTGTATCTTCACAAGGTCTGGCACAAACTTGATGTCTAGCGTCAAGAATATTCTGAGTGCCAAGCTAGGATCAGAGCATCATTCCTCTAGTCCTCTTCCATCAAACTTACTTTCTTCTTGAACAGAATTTAGTTTCCCTCGCTCCCCCCTGCAAAATGTATAACTCAGCATCTCATCTTCTACTCCCCCAGCCCTTCTACAGGCTTCTCAGCTCTACTTTGCTCTCACATTGCTGTCACTTTTTAATTGCAGTTCTAGTACTTGACACAGTTCCTGACCAGTGAGAAGAAATGAGGCACCAGTCAGCAGCTACAGTCTCAGCTGTGGTGTCTGAAACACACCGGCTGTCACATACGTGTAGCACCTTTGCAGCTTACAGAGCCCCTAATTGCATGGGGTCAACTTTTTTTGAGCAATGTTTCTACCGTCATTCTATGGGGTAAGAAACTGATTAAAATGTACCAAGCTATATCATCTTTAGTACTTTGAAAAATCCCTGCAGTCGGTGGGTGGGTGTGGGGGAGGGAGTGATTGATGCAAAATGTCCCCTCTCCCCAGGAGATCTTTCTCCCCCACACCCATAATCCTACTACTTCGTACTTATATAACTTTGTCATCTCGTATAGCGCATATGCAACCGATCTGTCACCAGAAGGAGACTCAGCCAGAAGTTGGAGCAAGGGACTGAGAGTCGGGGGCCCTGACCTCTGCCATGGGCACGCTGCGGGCCCTTGGTTTCAGTTTTATTGCTTCACAGCAGATACCGCTGACTTTGCCTTGCCCGCTGAGCGGATGTGAGATAAAGTTTATGTTCAGAAGTGCTTTGAGATCCCTTGATGGAACATATTAATTAATGGAATCTTCTTCCAATTAACTAAAGCAACTCCCATGCAAGGGCGCAGTATCTGTTCTGCAAGCAAAATGAAAGCACAGTCGCTCCAGCAGCTCTTCTGCGAGTAAGGAGGGAGGCAGTGCTGCAGTCCCGAGAGCTGGCAGGATGCAGAGCTGCCCTGGCCTTGCGTGTTGCCAGACCGCACTGGGACCGGGTAGCTCTGCTGCCTGTGGCGTGGGCTTGTAAAAGGTGGGTAACTTTAGGAAGAAGAAATTAGGCAACATTGACAAAAAGTTTTATTCAGCCCCCAAACCCCATAGATTTTCCTGTACTTCTGGCTTAAGCTGAGGTTTTTTTGCAGCCCAAACAGGTTTAGAAAAAGTTTTGCCTGCATGTAGCAGCAGTGGGAGTGCTAAATTACCGGAAGCAATGCCACATCCTTGAAATATGTCTAGCTAAAGCATCGCTGGTATTCTGCCGGAGTGCACAAGGGGCCATGGAGCAGGGAGTGAGCATACACAGAGTTACTGCGCAACAAGTCAGAACTGGAAGAGAGAATTAATTCTTGCCTGCTGTACGGTTTCAATGTAACACCACTGAGTTAATCCCTTGAGCTTTAATATTCAGCTCTTTATATTCCTATGCATTAAATCTGGAGAAACGGTTCCTGAGGTGGGAGTGGGGGTTGTTTGTGTTCCTGCAGTCTTCAGGTGGGGTAGCTCTGTTTTATTCACCCAGCAGGAACAAGTATCGTTAAGTTTAACTGGTGATCAATATGTCATTTCAACTAATGTGAGAGTTTGCCAGAAAAGAGCATATTGGATTAGCTGGGGCAACACCAGGAATGGAAATATTTCAAGAATCGTTAAAATCAGCTGATGAGGCTTATAGGCCAGGCTTATCCTGGCGGCACAGGAGGGGAATGTGTATATGCAAGGCCTGAGCGCAGAGCCAGACAGGAGTCAGTGGTCCTTGACTCTCAACCCCCTTCTGCAATTGCTCAGCGAATTTGCTTCTTAGTTTTCTAACTTCCTTCTTGAATCAGTAGGGTTTCCTACTCTGAAATATGTACTGTGCATCTGCCCTAAACCCTTTGAAGCTAGCCCCTTGCTACCAAAAATACCACGTCTCTACAGATCCAGCCTGTTTTATCAGAAGCTGCTCTCCAGACCAGCTCCCTGCTTCGTCGGAGCCATGCGTTTCCCCCGTCTCTGCATGCAAGACGGATGCTGCACATCAGCACCACCTCGGGACCTCTGGAAGGGCACCGGGGCAGCTACACACTGACTGTACAGGCATGCTTGCCTCCAAAAGCTCCATCCCAGGATTACGGTGAGTGACTGGTGCATCACATCATCATGTCTGGTCTGTGCTTTAATGGGTCTGGTTTATTTCTAGTTTTAGGTTCATAAGCACCAACCTTTTTTCTTCCTTTCCCTCTGGCCCCAACAGAACCTTGGGTTTGGTCTTTAGCTGCAGGATCTCTTTAAATTGCTTTTTTGTCACGTGATGCATAAGAGTGCTCAGTAGGAACTTGCACTGGATAAAAACATGGTCAATGAAATGAACATGTTTTATAAGGTTTTTTTTTTCTTTTTCCTAAAGCTTTATTCTCTAGTTTGATGATGGATTGCAATGGTATCCAATTTACACGTACACGTATCTCAAGCAGAGAAGGCAACAAAACTTCAGATTAGGAGATAAAAGGAAAAAGGTGGAATGCATAAATAAATAAATAAAAATATGCATAGTTCAGTGGTGGAAGCCACACAGTTCTTAAGTAATGGTCATTGAGCTATATTAGTCTCGCTGAGGTTTTGTTCTTTGCTAGGTCTCGCAAGGTACTTCCCACAGTACCTTTGGGAACTAGCATAAGCTGGAGGAAACAGCTTCCAACCCTGGCTTCCAAAGGAGAATTCAGGGTTGGACATGCATAGCTGCCTTGCTGGCCACTACCCTGTAAGCAAAACAGAAAGGCAGTAAAACAGAATTAGATCTAATTAAATAGGACAGAATATAGCCTTTGAGTCTGGTATGTTTGATTAGAGGGGTCTCTTTGCCTGACATATCTGAGCAGCCAAGATTAACAGATTAAATTCCCAGTGCCTGCAGGCTGGGCCTGGCTCTCCAAGGAGAGCACTGGCATTGGCATCCGTCTGCTGTCCTGGGCCTCCAGAGACCGGTTTGTTGATCCTCAGAGCACAGCGAAAGCTTGTATTTCCATCCCAGCATTTGCTAATTCAAACTGAAATCCAAAAATATTGAGACATAGTTGTAGGCTAGCAAAAGGTTGTTTGACCATCACACACACAAAGTGATTGTAATATCACTCCTTTAGCACGATAGATGTGCCCATATGCTCGTGCAATGGGTGTATAGTGTGGACATATTCACACTTCTTGCATCCCCAATCCTATTTCAGCTGAACTGTCTTAGACAGCCTGTGAGTATATTCAATAGCTAAGCATTCTTCCTTCATTTTCAGGATCCATTCATTCAAAATAGAGCTGTACTAACATGTAGCATTTAAGTTCAGAGTGACTTCAAAACCAGGATTCAGTACTGAGACACAGCTACGTCATGAATTTGGAGCTGGAAGTACAGCACTCATGTATTGCCTGACTTCCTGCATCCCGAACAGCAGAAGCCAGCTGCTCTCACAAACTTTCTGCTAATGTTGAGTGAAAATCACATTCTCCTGATGTTTCAAACGTCTCTACACAAAAAAAAGGTCATCTTTTGATTTTGCAATAGAAATGGAGACAATTTTGTGAAAATCTATTTAGAAACTTTGAATTATAGCAGGCTACCCTCCAAAATATAAAGCCCTCCAGATCTATCTTCCCTGTATTTATTAAACTGTATCATAACTAAAATGCCCCAAGCTGCCACACACTAAATTGGAGAGGGCAGTACATCACACTCGATCATTGTCCTTCACCATTGGAGTGCCCTGCCC
Organism: Apteryx mantelli; assembly: GCF_036417845.1. NCBI lineage: Eukaryota > Metazoa > Chordata > Aves > Apterygiformes > Apterygidae > Apteryx > Apteryx mantelli. The sequence continues at coordinate 24,058,277 of NC_089980.1, read as the reverse complement.
AGAGGAGTCGCAGGCCATCTGGACCTCTCTGGCAGATGTGACCTGCACTTCTTCATCAGCAGATGTCAACAGCAAGCATCATGCTTTCAGACCACCAGGCTTACATACCAAAGGAGCCAGAAGGTTCCTACCTAATGAGAAGTAACTCTTTGTTCCCTTGGACCTAATATTCAGAGATGTGTCCGTAAGTTGGGCTCAAAAAATGCTGAGCTACAAAGAAGAAACTGCAGACACAAGACACTCGGTTGTCACTGCAGTCACATTTTTTAGACCTTGCAACTTACTTGCTTTTCTCTGAGCTGTGGGACCCCCAAGTCAGGTCACATGTTGGAGGAAATCCTGGCCAGGGAGGCCAGGGATCCAGCAGTCCCACTCACGCTGACAGCGTGCACAGGTGGCAGCTCTCTGCTGAAGTCATACTAACACAGTATTTTTAACATGACTTGAGAGAACTGTCAGCTCTTCTGCTGCTGGAAAAAGGGCTATTTTTAGCAATTAGCTGTATTCAAATGTTCCTTTCATGATTTGCACAGACAGCAAATGGCTTGGTAGATCACCAGAAAGGATCAGATATTCCTCTGGATAAGAGCAGCATTTACCCTTTTTAACACAGATAGAAATCTTCACCCTTTGGAGTAGAAGCTGATCCCTACCTGGGGTCAAGAAGGAATCTAATCTTGGGGCATCCTATTAACATTTGTTACTCCCATCACAAAGAGAGCTTGACGATTCGTTTATCTTGCCTAGATCATAATAGCACTTCGCATTACTATAGCTCCTTTCAGCTCACAGTCTCAAAACTTCCGCTGAAACATCCAACAGGCAGAGAAGGTGCTCGAGCAGATGGGTGTGATCTCTTCCCATCTGGCAAGCCCTTTCAGTCACACCTAGGCCCCTGTAAAATCCCCTTGAGCTTTGCAGCATGTGGTGTTCTATGCATTACAATATACTGTCCAGGGTCATTAATAATAACCGATTAACATTCCTGGGATGCACAGAGGTACACTTGAGAGGAGTTCCCGGGGAGGCTCAGGGCTGCAGTATTGGCTCCAGTCTCAGATTAACACATCAGACTTTGACATAAGGTTTGGTGCTGCAGCATGAGGAATGCAGCGGCAGCCAGAGCCTGTTTTTCACTTGCAGTATTCGATGCTTTCTCCTGTTCACGTAGGCGAAAGACAGAGGAAGGGGCTGACAACAATTATCGGGCTTTTTGCAGGTCAGGTTATTATTTCTTGGCTTGTGCGGAAGGCAAACCTGCCTGTATATCTGCAGCAGCGGATGCCCGTGTAGGCTGTGCCATGAACTCCTTCGTGAGTGCACTGGAGGGCTGGGAGAGCATCCACCGCCGCGAGGGTGGTGTAAGAGAACAGGGCGGGGCGGCCAGCACCGTCACTTCTCAGAGCTCAGTGTGTCATAGAATACACACAACTTCACTAAAATTAACACTGATTTCTTAAACAAGGCTGGCATTAGGCATCAGGCTGCCATGGGATGGCAGAAGGTGGCTGTGAGCTAGCTAGCACATAGACTGCAGTGTAACATGAACAGTGTCTCAGACGGCCCTGATTCTGCAAATATTTGAATCGCTGTTGAGCAAAGCATATGCTAAAGCTTTAAGCCTGCACTTCAGTCAAGGGGTTTAAGCACAGACACAAAATTGAACCAAGTGTTCAACAGATTTGTTGTAATAAGTCCTCCGTTTGCTTTGCAGGGTCTGGCATTCAGTACTGTAAAGCAATTTTAAAATGTCTCTTGCTTGATCTGTAAGTCTGGGGAATTATTCGCCTGGGGAAAAATGCAAACCATTGATTGCATGCAATCAGCATGTTCCCCTAATTTCTGGGCAGAAGTGAGCCACAGGCATGCCAGCTTCAGCAGTTCATTGAACGGTGCATGTGGGTGCCAGAGGTAGCCCTCAGCTTGCTCAGGGCCCTCCAGGCCAGCCTGGGAGGGAAAAGCTCCCTTCAGGTGCAAAAACACCTTTGCAATGAGATAGCAGAGCCAAGACAAATCCTTTCTATGTATGGGAGGGAAGGGAGGCCTGGTCTGCCTTCTACTTCTCTCGACAAGTGTTTGCGTGAGTCAAGATTTCCTCTGCAAGCCAATGTGAAAACTCTAATGCCTGACATTAAATATTCCTTTTTAAAGCTGTACTCAACTGAAAAAAAGTCAATTAGAGCCTCTTGCAAGGGAAAAGAAGAAGTCTATTAGCCAAAGCAGTGACATTTCCTTTTGATGGAAAGCTGGTGTTTCCAAGAGTTTGAGATAAAGGCTAATAGGCAGTAAGCAAAGAGCAGAGGAACTGGCTCTTATGTAATGCCTCTTCCATCTGTTCAGCACAAATCCATTTGATCTTTGCCATGAAGCAATGGAATTCAGCTTCAGCCCACAAAAAACCTCTTGCAACAAATGATAAGAGTTGTGTCCAGGCCACAACTTTCTGTCTGGGCTCACGGGTGCATTTCCCCACTTTTGGGCTACATTCAGACGTAGAGTTTGGATTGGCCTTCTATAAAACTAGTCACCAGCCATAATGGTGGATCTCAGAGGAGGTCCTAGAGCCAGAGCCCCAAATTCAATTTTGTTTCTAAGTCATGGAGAAAGTGCCACTCTGCATCCCAGCTCTGGAACTTAGATTGTCCTTCATCCACCTTTCTCTTTTCTCTTTGTTCCTATTCTGCTCGGTTTTTGTCTTCTTAGTTCTCCTCCTACTTATCTCTTCCTATTTCTTTCTGTGGCATCTTATTTTTCCACTCTGTCATATTGCCAATACTAAAATGTCTATTTCTAAAGGTCTAAGATGGCAATCTCTTAATCCAAAAAGTGTTGCATCTAACATAGGGGAATGGTGTGTTAGACCTGAGTTTTCCCAGACAAGATTAACTAAATGGAGAACTAGAATCTGTTGTTACGTGCCAGTGGCAATGCTGTGATTATGTTTGTTGTGTGCAAATAGATAAAGTCTGGACCATAGCATCCGTAGGTAGTGCATCACAGGGTCAAGTTCACAAAGCGACTGCACTTTTGCACTTTATGAGCTAAGTAGGCTCTCCAGTCCGTGTGGGTGCCCAGAAACATTTTAGTGCAGCTCAGTGCCCTGTTGGCTGGGGGAGAGCTCAGACACCAGCTGCCCTCTTATCTCAATAGGCAGTGAGCACTGAGACACCGGGGTGGGAGACGGGAGTTAATCACCACCTTAACTCCTTCGAGCCTGGCAGACACCTGTTCAGGCAAGGTATTCTCACTCTTTTTTTTTCCCATCTGACCTCTGGTGTCACTCAGCAAAAAATGCCTTTAAAAAGCATTTGGTCGGTTTGGTCCAGTGGTGCATACATAAAAGCAGCCTCTCCCAGAGCTCTGACTTGATATGAAACTGGTGCATGTATCCTGGTCTCAGATCTTCTGCGCTTTGCATGTGTAAAAAGCAGTACAGGGAGGAAGCAGACGTTCAGTCAAGGTATGCTGAAATGCAGACAGGGCAAAGTCTCATAGCTGTGCATGAGCCACTGTGGCTTTATGAGGCTGACTTTAGGTAGGGTATTGGTGAAGCCAAAGTTTCGGTGGGCTTGAACGCGAACAAAGATGCAGCCTCTACCATACCTACCCAGGAGGTGAGAGCAACAGCAAGCCACTAATCCACATCCAGTAGAAATGCGTGACTGGTCAGGTGTGAGGAACCAGAGAAAGAAATGACCTGCCAGAGTCTTTCCTTGGAGAGGCACCTGCTGGGCTTGTGCAGGGCCCGGGGGTTAGCCGGCTGGCGAGCCTCCTGGCATGTCTTGGGCACAGAGCGCTCTGCCAGTGCCCTGAGCGCTGGGGCAGAGGGGGGCAGATCTGTGTGTGCCAGGGGCAAACAAAAGCCGCTTGGAACAAGAGAGCACCAAGATCTGTTGTTCCACGTGAGCACAGCGAAGGGCTTCCTTTGGCTGCTCTGCTCTTCCCCATGCATGTTACAGAGAGCTGCAGTGTCCTGAGCAGTAAGAATGCATATTAAAAAACACTTCCAGGGGCTAGGGTGCCTTTCCTTTGCTGGTGTCAAAAGGCCCAGCAGACCTGACTGAGCCGGCAGGAGGCACTGGCTCCCCGTGAGGAGTGCAACCGTTGTCTTTGTGCAACGGGTGCAGAAAACTGAGTCCAAAGACAGCAGGGATCAGGCAATGGCTCTAGCCCGTGGGCCCATAGTGGGGCAGCGCAGGACAGATATTGGACAAGCCACGTGCTAGAAGGCAGCACCCACCACTGGCAGCATTCAGGCTCCCCACACACATACCAGGAAAGCTCAGGGCGCTTCTCCACGCTGCCTACCTGCTTTGCGAGCTGAGCGAGGATGGCCCTGCAGTTTTGGAGGTTGCCTCCTCAGGCAGTTTTAAGGAGCAGCCCCCAACCCGTGAGTCTGTAGAGAGGGACTGGACCATGCCAGCCCCACGCAGGGAGAACATGAGCAGCTGGAGAGCTCTTGTGCTTGGGGTTTAGGACTGGAGCAACACAGACCTCAGGGAAGGGGACATCTGAAACCGCTTGTGGTTTCTGATTTGCAGCCCCCTGGAGTCATTGCCAGACCACAGTCCCTTGCTCCTTGGTCCTCCCCTGCTCAGAAGGACAGGGTTAAATTCCTCACTGAGGTGCAGTAGGAATTCCTGAATTTCATATGATTGTTTTTCCTACTGAGAGAGGTCAGAGGAGCTCAAAGAGGCAGAAAAATACTTTCTCCAAGAGTGGGGAGTTTTTGTAGCTTCCTTAAAAGCAGACATTTCCGCTCCTTGTAAAGCAAGCTGAAGAAATGACCTTCAGTGAGCTTCCCTCCTCACCCATCAACGGGATGCCCAAGCACCTGTAGCCTCTGGAGTTATATCAGGCAGCCCAGCTCCTTCAGGCAACAATGCTCTCATTGTGAGTTCAGGTAATTTCTTGTTTTGAACACCCACTGGATTTTTTCTATACTTTTTTAGAGGAAATACTCATTTGCCTCAGTCAAGGGTAAAAAATCTGATGCTTCATCCTCTGGCACTGCATGTTCTTTGATTGAACAGAGACAAGCTGGTGTTTGTGTCTTTCGTCCATGAAGAAGAAAAGATTGAGCACAATCTGAAATCCAGTGTGAGACAGGTTTTGCCGAGAAAGTCAGTGGAAATTAGAAGGCCATTCAGAACAGCTGATACCACCGTGAAGGGAACGAAAGAGAAATGGTTGTGGTTTCAGCTTCCCTTCAGAAAGCAGCCACCATGCTACCTTTTTGGGTGTACTTTCTGTCCTTATTTTCCATGTGTTGCTAATGGACTTGATAACAGAATCACAGAATGGTATAGGTGGAAAGGGCCCACTGCAGGCCTCTACTCAAATCAAGTCCAGGCAGAGTTGAGTTTTGAATATCTCCAAGGATGGAGATTTCTCAACCTCCTCAGCCACCTGTTCCAGTGCTTTATTACCCTCACAATAACATTTGCTTCCCAATATGAAGTCTAAATTTCTCATGTTTCAAGTTGTGTCCACTGCCTTTCATCCTTCCACTGTGCACCTCTGTGAAGGGTCTGGTTCCTCTGTCTTTGCACCTTCCCAGTGAAACAAGAAATTAGTAGAATTAGGGTCACATAAAAACAAAACTCTGAGCTGCAGAGTTCATATCCAGACTGAGACTTCAAATGTTACAGAGCTATAGGGAAATTAGACTGAGCTACTGGTTCAGATCCATTTTAAGTGAGGAACCTCATGTACAGAAATCGTGTTTGATCTGAGATACAGACATCCCTCAGAGTCTTGCACAGATAAAAGAATTCAGAGCAGATGAATTCAGACCAGATCAGTCACTAAGAAGAGACAGAGGGAAACTCCTCTCCAAACAAGTTCCCAAAGAAATTGTTCGATTTTCTTTTAAAAAAAACCATCACGTGAGTGCCCCAACACTTTATAGTTGCTACATCTGAGATGACCATTTGTCCTTCCAGGTAGATATGACATGTGGCTTAAGTGCTGATCCCCTTAAAAAGGGTTGGTGTAATGGGTGAAAACCAAAGACAGAGTAAAAGGTTGCAATTCTGTCAATATGTTCAGACGTTAATGTCAGCACTGAATTTGGCTCAAAATATTGGTCAGCTGATGGTAATGACAGCAATGTGGGATCAAAGGGATAACATGTGGGAAATAGGAAACTTTAAAGACGTCTGAGAGGTCTCTTGGGAACTGTACTCTCAAGTATCTGTACAGTTATATTAAGTCTGTTCCCTTGTTTGGAGCTCAGACTTTCAGAGTGCCAGTATCCTGGATAGATTACTGTGTAACACAAAGATATGAATAAAAGAATGTGTTGGGCTTCAGGCTTAAGAATCCAGCAAGATGCATTAAGTGTATATTTAACTCTTGACATACGCATAAAACCTGTGCACATGACTTGAGTTTATAAACATGGCAGAAACAGGGCTAGAAAGGGCAGAAAGCTTTGCCAACTTCTCTTTTTTAAAATCAACGGCATTTGAAAACTAGAGGCTATGTTGTTCAGGAAGGTCTCCATTTCCCTTAAAGCAGCTAAACTGACACTAAACTCCCTCAGAGCAGCTCGGGGCTGGATTTGCTTCTCCTGGTTGTGCAGGGAAGAGCCACTGTGCAGGGGCTGCTTCACACCAATGTCCTCTGGGGTGGAGATGCTCTCACCTCTGAGGTGTCAGCAGCCAAAATGGACATGCAGGATCAAAGCTACTCTATGTGACAGCTGGTATACGCCAAAGTGCTGCTATATATTTTTATTTTTTTGTCCTGAGAAGTGTGCACTGTCATATACTGGCCTATTTTGATTCCCAGGGTTGCAAATAGAAATATGACGCATGATAACTAATTAAGACTAGTTGCAGAACCATTAAGCTAAACAATATTTTCCTTCGGGAGAACCGAAGCATTTTGTGCCCTAGATAATGGATTTCCATATGTTTTGCCTTGGCTAGGAAATGCAAGTTCCTTGCTACATGTTCCCTGCTGGTTTTGGTCACTGAATTCTTGACGTTAGAAAAGGAGGTAATGAAAGTTATCATATCCCGTTCCCTCCTACGGGCTCTCGATTCAGTGGGAGGTCTGAGCATTTCTTCCCATCAGCAGGAGTGCTAATGGGTCCCACTTAATGAGCAGCCACTGAGATAAGCCTGCACATGACAACAAATTAGCAGCTATATGCGCAGCACGGGAAACCGGAAGGCCATCGGAGCTCAGAGTCTCTCACGGAGGTCATTGATTTCTCAGTCCGTTAATGAAACCGAGAGTTAGAGCCTCTCTGCTGCTCCCTGCAACTAGCTGGTCCCCGTAAGGTGACACTGCAAAGGAGGCCACGGACGCCTTCCAAAAGCAGTTTCTACAGTGTAACCCTAGACCGCGGGGCCAGGCTGGTGCAGCAGGCGGGATGGCACGGGGCAGCAGCGAATAGCCGGGCGGCCTGGCCAGCCCCCCAGCCAGAGCCGGCTCTCGCTCAGACACAGCAAAAACCAAGGATGTAAATGAGCCCCAGTGAGCAAACCTGGGCTGCTCTCACCGCCCTGCCGAGAGGTTGCTGCTGGGAGAGCTGGCCTCCTGCCGCCCTCGTGCAGGTCTTCTCTGGGTAAGCAGGACTGCAGTTTCCAGGGCTGCTAATCCACTGGGAAGTTCACTTAGTAGACAGAGATGCAGCTTTACTTAAAACTAGCATATTCCTCCGAAATGTGCTGCCCGTGGCCAGAGCAATGCATGTCTCATCATTGCTTTCTCTAGTTTATGCCACATATTATCACTGTCCTGCAAGACTGAACTCTCTGGTGTGCTTTATGTGCAGTTTGTCTAAAAATACCGTGCAAATTTAATCAGATTGTACCTTGTTTGCTTTAATTACAGCAGCATTGAACTGCATGCCTGTGTCAACATTGCTCTTCGAGCTGAGGAGAGCAGAGATCGGGACTCCTGGCTTCTACTTCCACCCTCCCCTCCCTCTGTAATCATTACAGAGCAAATTGTTTAAATCAGATCTTTAGAATTAGGCCCCTAAATAAATACCAGACACCTAAATTAGTGGCTGGATATTTTCAGATTTGTGAATATCTCTGATGTCCTTAGAAAATTTCCGTTTTACTTGTATGTGAACTTAGGACAAAGAATCCAATTAGCTTTCAAGCAACCCTCCAACGGTTATTAGTCACAATGAAAGACTAGGATTTCTTATCAGGAATATACAATTTAAAAGAAGACTGTCAAGATAAAATCCATACTTGGAGATATTCATTGACATGAACTTGTGTCACTATAATAGTTAGAGCTGAGAAATACTTCAGAAAGCAAACTTCATCAGATAAATGGTCACTGCTCCCTGTTGTGGAATTTAATACAGGCAGCTCACGGCTTTCTGAAGCCAGCTGATTCCAGCAAAGCCAGACTGGCTTTTTACCAGGCTATGACCCAGGCAGGAATATTTAGCTCTTCTAAGCGTTGTAAGTAAAGTTGCCCTCTTAGCTAAACCCTGGGTCCTGCAAGCAGGAAGCATCTTGCAGAATTTTGACAACTGAGAAAAAAAACGAGCTCCTAAGTTTCTGGGCTCAGCTTGGGTCATGTCTGAAGACAACCGAGAGTGAAAGAGCCCATTGGGAGGGTGATGGGCGCAGGGCTGGCTGGCATGGCAGGAAAGCTCCTCTTCAGGGTGCCCACAGTGTGAGTTATGCGGTAGCGTATCCTCCCCTTGTCCATGCTCGTTTGTTGCACTTAATGAATTGCGGGAATAGTCACGTAACAGGTGATCAAAGACCTGAAAGATCATCCTGCTACTCACCTGGCCAGAGCTGCAGAGCACCATTAAATAAATACGTGTGGCCTTCTCCTGACAAGAAGAGCCAGTGTAGATAGAAAAGTCCATCTTTGCTGAGCTGGCAAAGCAAGGTCCCAACTCTTTGTGTTCATTAAAATTAGACGGGATTTAGATTTTGGCTAAATTATGGGGGTTAGCTGGGTCAATAAGTCAGTCTGTCTAAATTCCACATGCAGTTTCACTGCTTTTTAACAGAATGCAGGATGCTGCAAGGAACTGTCATTACAAAGATGGATTTGTTTCAGAGACGAGCGATGTCTGTGGAAGGAGCCTATAAATCTATGCAGCCTGAAACTAATACAAAGCACGCCCAAGGCAGTGGAAATGTTACTTTCTTTTGTAGCCCGTTAGCACACTGCTGCTTACAGTGTCATCAGCTACTCTGCCCATTTTAGCACTCTGGCTCTTCTTCCGTACTTTCTTCATTCGTTTTCAAGGACCAAAACTGTAAGTCATCTCTAGACACTCCAGTTGTTATCTTGTGCTGCATAATCATCTGTGTTTTGTCAGCAGTGCTGGGCCAGAGGATGCCGAGACTAGTGGCACAAGTAAGGCAGGTATCCTGCACCCCAGGGTAGGGTCGCTTGGCGTGCGGCCAAAGCAGCATGGGGCTCCAAGCAGGAGTCACTGTTTGGTTTCAATCCTGTGCAGAGAGAAGATGTATTTGAGACTGGAGTTGGGGCAACTGCCAGTCTTAACTAAACTCCTTTCCCCATAATACTATAGCAAGGGTCTGCCGCATACGTAGCTCAAAGCGTGAACGTCCCTGCTCTCTTCCTTGGTTCACACTCTTGCATGTTTCCCCTGCTTTCTCTTCCTTCCCATGGAAGTAAGGATTTTTACAAGCAGCATCCATGCAAGCAGGGCAGCCAGAGGCCACAGAGCAGCACGTGGATGAAGGCCAATGCTTGGGGGTTCAGTGGGGGCACCGCCTTCTGGGCAACATCCACACAAAAAAGAAAGGTAGCCCTGGAGGGTGTTTGCCATAACTTTCCAGGAATGCTGCCTGAAGGCTGTGGGATTAGCCCAGGATTTGGGCGACCTGCGTTCTGCTTCCTGCTTGGATCTGGGTATCTTACTCACGTTGGCAAACAGCAGGATCCAGAACGGACCTCAGCAGCCCATACATCGAGCGCTCATTTGTCTCCAGGGGGCTGTGCTGCATGTTTCAAAGGAAAGCCCTCCAGTAATACCTGGGATCCTCTCTTCCACATGTTATGTAATCTCTTCCGCTCATGACCATCCATAAATAGTTAAGGGCTTAATCTCCAAAGCACAAAGCTTTGTGTCCCTTTTAATATTTGCAGGTAGGAGAACTGAGTAATTCCTTTCTGTACTATGCCACAACATCTGGCTCTGGCTGGAGACTCTCTGGTTAATTAACCTTCCCTGAGAGCAAATTTCTTTTTTACCCCTTTTTAATTTCCTACTGTCTAACTTCATCAAACAGTCCTTTGCATCTCAGTTGCCACACGGGGACTGTGAAACAGGGATAACAGCACAGTCCTCCTGTACAGGGGTAGTGTCAGGGTGAATAACCGCCGAGCCTGGCAAATACTCAGACACTAACTCTGGCAAGTGCCATGGGTGAACTCCAGCTCAGTCTGCCACTGACTTCAGAGCATGATGTTTCCCAGACCCAGGATGTGTAAGTCACACCACTGTTTTGTTACCCCTGAATTTACTGAGGGAAGAGTGCTCAGTTAAGCTCCCCGTCAGTTTGAAATGCAGCTTCTCCTGTATCACCCCCTCCTTCCTTGCCTCTTCCCACATCTTTTTTCCCCGGCATCTGGAAAGCTAAAAAAACAGGTTTATTTAAAGAAGCTTTCTGAAGAATGGAGGGACCATCAGAGCTGCTTCCCAGAGAGCTCTGTGCTGGTCTGTAATGCAAAATCGCTAAGGAGGGCTGAGGAGAAAGGCAGCTCTGGGTACCAAAACCTCACCTCTGACCTGTGGGAACCCTTTAAAATCAGCTTAAGAGACTGTATATGTTAATTATCATCCAGGAGAGACGAGCTATGGGAGATTATGAAGTCATTATAAAACAGGTTTTTTAGAACTGCCAGGCAGGAGGAGAAGCCCTCTGACTTACTCTGAGTGAAGAACAGAAAATGCAGAGCTCAGTTACACGTGCGGTGCATGCCCAGCCCCGATCCCTCGCCCACTGGAGTCGTCCCGCGGAGCTCAGCGGGATGCGCGCTTGCATGCGCAAGGAAGGCACAGCTGAGCCGTAGCCGGTGGTTGCCTGTAGCCTGTCGCCTGAAGGCAGACAGGGTCACACCTGCCATAGTGCTGATGTGCAGGCAAGAAAGAAACGGATCTTCAACACAGACAGGATAGCCTAGTGCTGAACGGGTTTTTGTCACAGAATTCTCACGCCGTCTGATACTGCAGGCCAGGTTATAAAAAGTGACAAATCGAGGTGTGAGCAAGAACAGCTCTGACTCCCCCCCAGGCAATAAGCAACAGTGTTCCCTGTGTATGTCCAACGTTCTCTCAGCCTTTACGAGATGCTCAGCAGGGTGGAAATCCTGAAGAAAGGCACCTCTACACGTCAGAAATGGAGCCCAAAGCAACAGTGTCTGGAAGATTTAACGCCAAAGACACTGCCAGCGCAACGTAAGTGGAAGCGTTTGGTCCTGTGACATTGAAGAGGTGCCTGACAGCTTCCTGACACCTGCTCTTGCAGAGCACAGAAACTGGGGCTCTGAGAAATCCCAAACATGCTGACGTTTCTGATGAAGCCTGCGAGTCAGCCCCATCGACCAGCGCCGAATCCATTTCCTTCCCCGCACTCGAGCCCGCAGCGCGCGAGGCTGCGCTCCTGGGCACGCACCCCTTCAGAGGCACCGGCCGTCGGCTGCAACACCCCTGCATCAGTATTTGCACATGTGGTAGCTGGAGGTAACCAACGGTTATCTCCAGGGATTTCAGTGCTGTAGCCCCCAATTCCTGCTCAGAGAGGAAAAACAAACCCTTGGTCACACAGGTCCATGCGGCACTTGTCATCCAGCTGGATCCCAAAAGTCAGCAGTCTGCTGGGACTGGAAATATTACTAGAAAGGGATTTAGATGGCCTGAATGGGATCATTCAAATCACACCTTCTTCGACTCCCCCTGCTCCTGCTGCAGCGCCTTGTCAAGCCTAGCACCCAAATACTGCGGAGACTGGAGCTCCCGAAATGCCCGTTTAACTAAATGGATGGTCCCCGAGGAAAGCAGCCTCACAGGCGCCACTTCCCACGGCTGCCGCCAGAGCTTGCTCTGGTTTGTAGCAAGCCTGGGCATCGGCGGCACTGTTTGTGCTGCCGCGAGCCCTGCGGCAGCGCTGGCTCCCGACACGCCGCTGCGCCGGGCGAGAGGAAGGGAGATGGTGTGGTCCACGGGTCACACTGGGGAAACAGAGACGCGGAGCAATGCGCGTCCAGCGAGATCAATGGATTTATGATAAGGATTAACATGGCTTGGCTACTATCCCACCGCAAATCAGGATAACAGTTTGTCTGCAGAGGAAATTGCAATAAAAAGTTAGAAACTAACAGTGTAATTCCTTGTGTAGATATCCTTATTTCAAAGCAAGAGTTATAACTGGTTATAACTATGCAACCTTCTGTACACAGCATCGCAACACGAGGGTGTAAAGCTAAGGCATGCAGAGTGTTGAGCTTGATCTTTCCAAGCAGTGTGATTGAGCTCATTTATACAGAAGAACCACCTACTCTTTTTGGAAAAAAAAATCCAATAAACCCCATTTCTTATAGCATTAATTTAGTGGTTTTCCTTCACAACCAAATAAAAATTAGGCTAAACTTTGAACAGACATTTGTTACAGTCATTTCCTTTGCATGTTTTCATGCTTGTGTGCCTGCAAATGCCTGTGTATGTTTTTGTAGACACTTCATGATATCTTATGGATCCCCTCTGGTCTCTAGACTGCAGGTTGTGGAACAGGGCTTTGGCGTTCAGACACTGCTGCCTTTCCTAAGAAGTGAAAATGGGCCCAGCAGCAGGAAACACTAGCAAGAAGTTATTTCTCTTTTGCTGGAACCCTGTAAATAAATGCTATGTAAGCTAAAGAGTATTTTGAGAGGAGCTGGACAAATTCATGGAAGAAAAATCCCCCCCCACCCGGATGATGGTATGCAGGAACTCCAGCTCAGGATATCCCTGAGCCACAGCTCCTGGGAGGCTGAGGAATTTGGGGGAGAGCTTGCACCGCTCGCCTGCCTGTTCCTACGTCTGCTCCAGGCAGAGGGTCCCTGCAAGAGCTGGGACGCTGGGGTAAACGGCCCGTGGGCTTGACTCGAGACAGCTCTTGCACGTGAACCCTTATTTGTGTGTAACCTGCTTTTCTCTTGGAAAAGCCTGACGGAGCTGGGCAGCAGTACATTTGCTGAATGTTGAATGTTTGTCTCTGGTTCAAGAACCTCTGTAAAAAGTGATTAGAAATAGTTAAGCGCTTAGTGAACCTGAGCATGTGTATACAGCACCATCTAGTGCATTACAGAGATATTTTTCTCCTTCTTCCCGGGAACTGTGGCGGCATATTCAGCGTACATCTGTACCAGAACTGCCATTCCCAGCAGGGTGCGAGGGCTGACTGGGAAGGCAAACACTGCTTATGTTCATAGCAAGCGTATGAAATCCTTGGAGAGGGAGAGTACAGAATTAGAAGGGTACATTAAAATCTGCCTGTGCAGGCTTGTGGAGATTGGGCTCCAACTGATACCTGTGAGCTGTCTGAAGCCCACCTGAGACTAAACGTACTGCTTTGCTTGAACCCTCTTTCAAGAATCACTGTAAAACTCATGAAAAATGCTTATCAAAGGTTTGGAATAACTTCAGCGCTCTCCTCTTCTTTTTTCCAGTGAAGATACAGTACCAATGCCCTCTGTTGATATTAGAGGATATTACCTCCTAGAAGAGCTAGAAAGGCAACACTTAACTAACCAAAGCACCCTTTGGTGCCTTCTTCAGGATCTGTGCTGTTGTCTCCAGGGTCCTGGCAAAGCTCCTGCCTGGGAGTGAAATCACCTGGCCAGTATTTGGCTCCCCGATACCTGCTAAGCACAAGCTCTCCCAGCACCTATGAAGCCCACTTTTCACAGCAAGGTCTGACCTGGACAGAGTGGCTTTTTCCCTGGAAGGAAGGAAGGGGTATTTGGACTGGGGGTGGGAAGCGGCCGCGCTGCCAAGTGACAACCTCCAGAGCTGCCTGCACGGCCAGAGACCCCCCTGCACAAGGCGAGATGGATAAAACTTAACCCAGTCACAAGGAGGTAACGTAAAACCGGGCCTGTCAGGTCCGAGCAATAACCCATCTGGCCCAGCAGCCTGTTTCCATCGGTGACCAATAGCAGATGCCTAGGGAAGAGCAAAGCAAACACGGAGCGATGCCTCCTTGGGAGATTTTCCTGGGATCCAGAGATTTGTAACTCAAGAATTTCCTGAGCCACAGACGGACGTCCTTGCTGCTGAGGTCTTTTTGCCCTGGCGCCAAACATTAGCATCCCCCACGTCCCGCGGCAGCGCGTCCTACCAGTGCTTCTTGCTTGTCCGAATCTGCCACACGCGACTGCCAGCGGGGAGCTCTCGCTCTCTCCCTGCCACCGGTGAGTCCCGTTGCCTCTTTCTCGGGCTGAAGAGCCCTGTACGGGAGCCTCCACACCACTGCTCGTCCTCGCTGCCCTCATGCAGCAACCAGCACGTAACCCCTCGTCACTGGGGCCGGATACTGGATTGGGATTTTTCCTTTTATGCAGAGACCTCGAAGCCAAATCATCCGCAGCTTCTGAAAACTGTAGTGACAGCTCCACGTGGTTTTGCGTACCACTAGCACTCAGTAGTACCTTAAACCCTCATGCTTTATGATATTGTGTCTTCTCTGATGAAGGAACATGCATTATGTGTGAGTTCGACCCATCAATAACAAGCCTATTGCTTATCACTGTACGAGCCACACGATAACTGAGGGAAGCGTGTGGTCCCCGTTTGGGACGTTTCTCTTGCAGGACTGCGTAGCAGCTAATCGCAGGTGAAGGAAGCTGGCTCTGCCACGCCGCAGCTGCCGAGACCCGGGGGGAGCAGACGGGGTCACGAGGGAAATCGGAGAGGGGGCCAGACCCGGCCCTCCCACCCGCGACGCTCCCACCGCTTCGCCTTGCCCACAGCCGGTTCGGCAGCCCCTAAGCTGGTGCCCTGCCGCACTCGGCCCCGGCGAGTCCCATCGGTGCCCCGCGCCGCCCCTGCCGGGCTGCAGCGCCCAGGGCGCTCCCGTCCCCCCGGGGTGCTTCCGTCCCCCCGGGGTGCTCCCATCCTCTGTGTGTCTGGCAACGCAGGGTTTTGTCGGGTACGTCCAAGGTCTCCTCCCGCTGCTAGCTCCTGGATTTGATTTGAGCGGCACATAGCTGTTAAAGTCGTTCCCCCATTTTGGGAAAGGGGGCCGAGGCTTCTGCAGCGCTCAGAAATCTTTTCTTCTCTTTTTCCTTCTCTCCTGCACCATGGGGTGTTGCGGCACCTAAAGCCCCTTCAGAGCTTCTGGAAAATGGCAGCGTTTCCTCTTCTCCACAGTAGCTGCACTCCGGAATTAATTTCTTGATGAACATTTTTGGTAAATGGGACACTCTTCTTGAATATAGGTCACAGAATCAGCTAAATCCTGTTCTTGCACTTCTGGCAAGCGAGGCCTTTCCCACCTCGGCTTTCACCTTGAATGTGACGCTGCTGTGTCAGGTTTCAGCGACCTGACGCTTAGGGCTACTTAGCAATACTCAGTAAAGCAGCGCGGAGGGCACAAGCGCTGAATATGGCGAACTTCAGCAGCGAAGGCTGCCTAATCGGGGCTGTATTTGGGGCCGGGTGAGGGCGGACACGTTACAACTGTCTGCGCCTGCAGAGCGGCCCAAGGAACTGCTCCGTCTGCCTGGTGCCTGTGAGTGTCACCGAGCACCGGCAGGGCCCGGCGGCCCCCCCACGTGGCGGAGGGGCAGCCCGGGCCTGCCCGGGGCGAGGGGTGCTCCCCGGGAGACGGGGCTGCGGCCGCGCACCCCCACCTGGGCCCCGCCGGCCCGGGTGTGCAGCTCCAAGGGCGCTGCCGAGCCCAGGGGCCCGCACGCACCATGCACACATCACACACACGCACCTACGCACCACGCACGTACACACGTGCATGCACACCCACACATGCATGCACACTCACACATGCACCCCCACACGCACATGCGCACCCCCACACAGGGACACACTCACACACACGCACCCCCACACGCACACGCACGTGCACTCACACTCGCCCCCTCCCCCTTCCCCGCCGCGCCACGTGACCCGCTGCCCCTCCCCGCCCCCCATTGATACAATGTAGCAAAGCGGAACGTTCCAGGCGCCGCCAGGCGCGCCGAGTCGACGCCCGAGCGGCGGATCCGGCGGGCGGCGGAGGCGGGGAGGGGCGCTCGGCGCTCGGCTAGCGCTCCCGGCGGGCGAGCGCGCGGGGCGGCGGGCGCGCGGGGCGGCGGGCGCCGGGGCCGTGGCGGGGGCGATGGCGGAGCCGGCGGAGAAGCTGTACCGGGCCGAGTACGCCAAGAGCGGCCGCGCTTCCTGCAAGAAGTGCGGCGAGAGCATCGCCAAGGACTCGCTGCGCCTCGCCCTCATGGTGCAGGTACCGCGGGCCGGCCCTCCCCCTCCCCGCCGGGCTGCGGCGGCGGCGGGGGGGGGGGCGGGGGCTCGGGCCGGTTTCCCCCATTTTCAGCAGCGTCCCCCCCCCCCCCCCCCCGGCAGCCTCCGCGCTGAGGGGCGGCGCGGCGGTGCGGTGCGGGACCGTGGGGCTGCGGCGGCCCCGGGCTCTGCGCCGCCTCCGGCCTCGCCCGCGGGGGCCGCGGAGGCTGCTCCGGCGGCGCCGGGGCGCGGCGGGGCCCGCACGTGCTGCGGCCTCCGGCTCCTTTTGTTCCTGCCGGCGCCTGGGCTGCGGGTCGGGTCGGGCCGGGCCGGGCCGGGCCGGGCCGGGCGGCTCCCGCCTCCCGCAGCGCGGGGGGTCGCGAAACCCCGGCGCGCCGCGCCGCTGAGAGCAACGGCCATTTCCCCCCCCCCCCAACCGCCGGTGTTAACCGGCTGCCTGCACTGTGCCCCCCCCCCCCCCCCCCCCGCGCCGCCAGGCTCACGGGTCCCCTTGGCCCTGCCTGCGCAGGCCCCGCGCCCCGCCGTCGTGCCGGCAGAGCCCTCGGGCCGCCCTGCGCATCCTTCGGGCGGCACCGGGGCGCCGCCCGCGCCTCCTCCCGGGAAACCCCCTGCGGCGCGGCGCGGCCCTGCGCCCTCGCCAGCGCGCCGAGCGCTCCTGCCCGTGGCGCAGACGGAATTCAGGGGCGGCTCGCACCGTGTCGCTAGCCTGGTGCTATTTCTGCTGTAGCTATCCTTTCGTTTGGGTTTGCACCCCGGAGAGCTCTACGCGGCCCCGGGGTGCCCAGTGCTTGGCAGGGTGCTGGCACCTGGGCCTGCAGCATCAGCTCTTCTCCTGCTTCTGCTTCCGCCTGGGACTTAGCAATTTCTGTTATCTGCATCCGTGACGAGAAAGCAAACCCGGCTCTCCTTTTTCCGAAGTTTGTTTAGGAAACTATGGTCTAGAGATAGGTGCGCTGGGAGAAGTTGAGTAAACAAGGTCTGTTTCGCCTGGAGGTTTCATCTCCCATACGGAGAGAAGCACGGCGATAGAAGAGGGCTCCCTGCTGCTTGCGAGGTTGCCCCCACGGGTCAGCCAGCGCGGCCCCCTTCTGCGCGCCCCTATGCCTCACCCCCCAGAAGCCTTCGTGGCGGGGAAAGGCTGCGGCTTGGCTACGCAGCCATGAAGGGTCTGCCAGGAAAATGCTGGGTGTGTTTTCTGTAGTTGAGGAGTGACGGGGCTCTGGTGTCACAGGCGATGCGTGAGGCTGCCCAGCACACCAAGAGCAGCTCCTGCGGGGCTGCTGTGCCGCAGGGTTATTGCACCGTCCAAATCCCTGCTCGCAGGAAGAGTCCCAGCACCTGGAAATATGAACACCCTTTTACCGTTTTGGTGGATGGTTATGTGGTCATCCAGGGCTCCTGGCTTTGCTAGTGCCATGCTGTGACCCTCAGAGGCCACTTCCTCCTCCATCCTGCTCGTGGGCAAGGCTTTGCTGTTGTATGCAGTACACAGAAGGCTTTCCTAGTTCATTAATCCTGTATCTTTAGTAATAATAATAATAATACAGCACTGTGTATTATTAATACAGCCACTGTTTGTGTGCATCACTTGGAGCCAAACCACTATACAGTTATTTTGTCTGATTGGTAACCGGAACGATGCCAGGTTGGTACTTTATGTGTCTGAGTCATGACCGAGCAGAGCACTTCCCCGGTGAGGCGGGTATGAGGCAGGGTGCTCTGGATTTGCTGTTTGAGGAAGGAATTAGGTTGTGGTTTTGTCCCCATGCAGAACTTTGTCGGACCCTAATGTTTCTCTTAAATTTTGCCTCTGCCTCCTGCAGCTCCCTAGGCAGACAGTTGTAGCAGATAAGCTAAGTGCTGTTTTAGGGGGGATTCATCTGCTGTCTTTGTTTTGATTGCTCATCCCTGCTGATGGCCTGATTCTCACTGAGAAGAAACCTCTCCTAGTCTGCTCAGAGTTGGTATAGCCATGCTGAAGCTACAAGCTTCTTGTTTCGAGTAATATGGAAGGGCTAAGCAATAGGATGACAAACGGTTTAACCTGGGTAAACTCTCTTTCTGTGTGTATCCCCTTTGGACTTCTCCCCAGGCACCTTGTCTGTCACATTGGATTTTCTTCCTAGACTTTGTCCTAAATTGCAGATATCTTTTAATTGGGGGAAAAAAATTACTTGTGTTTATCCAGATGCTTCCATTTTATCTTGTTTTTTCCCTCGTGATTCTGTCTGAGTTACTTCATCTTGGCCTAATTTTGCTTTCTTCCTAGTCACCCATGTTTGATGGCAAAGTCCCTCACTGGCATCACTACAGCTGCTTCTGGAAGCGGGCTCGAATTGTGTCCCATACAGACATCGATGGCTTCCCTGAGCTCCGATGGGAAGATCAGGAGAAAATCAAGAAAGCCATTGAAACCGGAGGACCTGGAGGAGGTAAGCAGAGGTGTTCCTGATGTTCAGAGGTTCAACGGGAAGCGTGCTTTCTGTTGTCAAGCCGTTGACAGATTACGGCTACTTGATTATTGTGTCCCTTCAGGAAGTGCTATGGGCAGAATTGCCATGGTGGTGGCATGCTGCAGAGTAGGAAGCCGGCAATATGGTCTAGCCTCTGAAACCAGCAAGGAAGAAACAAGGCAGTTGGCAGATGCATTGACAGATATTTTTGTTTTCCTGACTGGTGTATTTTGGTTTCAGTTCCTTAATGTTAACAAATGCTCTGGTAGTATGTTATTTTAATGATACCTTCACTGTAGCACATGGGTATGGTGGCTCTTTGAAATTGTTACACAGTGAGCTAATGAGTCAGGGAAACGAGGAGGAAAGATCTGGGTACAGAACAGACTAAATCCACCCAATCTCTGTTTAAACTGAGGATACTGGACAGTTTTAGATCGATGTCTGCCTGCTGAAATGTAATAATACGAAAATAAAAGGAAACTGGCACTTGGGAAGAGGAGCTCCGTTTTGAAGCACAGCTATTTGTGACTCCTGGTACAGTAAATTCTTCAATAAGATCTCATTTTATACTTCTCTAGAAAAGGGGTAAAAAAGGTCAGCTCTGTGCACCTTGGAAAGTCTTCAAAAAGCCTTCAATGAGCAACCTTCTACAATTGCTACTTGATTGCTTAGAAAACTCTTCATATTTTAAAAGTGCTTTTGAGCATGGACTGATTTATTTTTACTCTGTATTCAGATTCTTGACAGATGGTTCACTGGAACACAGGGATTTGTTAATCCAGATGGCTAACCTGCTAACAATCTGGGACAGAGAATAATAATAATAATAATTAAAAAAAAAAAAAAAAGCCTTTTAAAGCCAAACTCTGTATTTGCCTTTGCACTCCAGGAAAAGGAGGGGACCAGGAAGGAGGTGGCAAGGCTGAGAAGAGCCTAAATGACTTTGCTGCAGAATATGCCAAGTCTAACAGAAGTACTTGCAAAGGCTGTGAACAGAAAATAGAAAAGGTGAGAAGCTTTTCTTTAGTTCTCCAACTCTTGTCTTTTCTCCCACCAGTCCCAGTTCAAACAGTGACTTTTATAATTGTTTCCTGTCTGTCTTGCATCTGCAAGGCACTTGCAAAGTTGCACTTGTGTGTGTCAAGAGCAGCTACGCCCTGGACAGGTGGCAGTAAAGGCATCCCTCAGTCTGGAGCCTGAGCTTTAGACCTGTTGATGCTTCTTTTTGCTTGGGCCTGGGACCAGACTGCAACGCCACTCACCACCACAAACTGTAGCTTTTGTCACTTGTTGGAGCGTGTCAAAGGTGTCAGCCTCTTCCTCCCCCTCAACAAGACCGGCTCTGTTCATGTGCAATGTATCTGTATTAACTCCCTGGAGCCATACGAAACCAGTATTGCAGCTCATTAATGATGCGTCCTGCCCTGTAGCTGAGCACATCTTGGTGCTCCGCTTTTAAATAGCATTGGCAAAATGAAGCTCTGAGCCTCTTTGTACTGATGGATGCGAATGGCCCTCACTTGTGCAGGTCTAAACACCAGTTCTGGTATGTTCCTGTCTGCAGAAACACTGGTGACTGCTGTGTAGACATATCCATACTGGAGTGTGCAGGACTGGGGTCTAAAAACACCTAAAACAAGTAGTTGTTGGAATCTGAAAAGTAATTTGCAGTAAAATGGGAAGAGAAGTTCACAGCTTTTTGCATCTTATTAGTGTTGATGCTCAGTGTTAGGGATGTAAAGCTAGCTTTTGGACTTCCCTGCATAGGGTTTGGTCATGTGAGCTTTGCTTGTTCAACTTTACTGGGCAGCAGGGAGTTGAGTGAGTAAAGACTGCAAGGAGTTTATCTGTTGGAGTGGTTTCTTGAGCAGAAAACCACTTAAAAGTCTGGGTTTTCAGCTTCGGTTCAGTTGAGAGGATTTCTTTCAAACTGAAATATATGTGGAGAAACTCAACTCAGACGAAATATTCAGGAAAACAGAGGAGCTTAAGTGACGGGGCTTTAATAAAAGTTACAGGTTTTGATAGAGGAAACATTGCTGTTCTGCAGCTGCTTAGGAATTGTTATGCTAGTTGGATGAGCTTATTAACATCTTGCCCTTTCTAGGGCATCCTAATGATTGCTCTTGTGTCACTTTAACCTGCCTCAGGGCCAGATCCGAATTTCCAAGAAGATGGTGCATCCTGAAAAGCCACAGCTGGGCATGATAGATAACTGGTACCACCCGGACTGTTTCGTGAGCCGCCGAGCAGAGCTGGGCTTCCTCCCGACGTACGGGGCCACTCAGCTCTTGGGCTTCGGGATCTTGAAAGCTGAAGATAAAGAAACTCTGAAGAAACAGCTTCCAGCTACCAAGAGCGAAGGGTATGTAGGGAATGTAAGAGACTGTGTTGTCTAAAGGAGCTATTACTTGTCTTCAAATGCATCTATGATAAATGTTTTTTAGCATTATTGTCTCTCTCAAAATGAATAGCGGTTGTAGGAGGCTCTGGGCAGTCTCCTGGTATTAAGCAGATGACAACAGACAAGCTCCCCATCACTAGGCGTTGGCATTTCAAGTGCCTCCTGTGACTGCGTAGAGAAAGCACAGAGACCAGCAGCTGTGACTTGGAAAACTGATGTCGGGCTTTCAGCCATAAAATAATGTGTGCTTTATACAGATGGATGCTGGGCTTTGTCTCTCCTGTGCGATGCTGTTATCAGCGATGGTTTCTCTGTTCTAGCCACTTGTTAGAGAATTGATTTGACATGTCTTATCTATGAACTGTTGATGTGTGACAGGCACTGAATCTGATAACGGTGTGTATCGGCTGAGTAGTGCTGACGCTTGGATGCTTTTGTTTGCCAAGTCTTTTATGCTAAAACTGAAAATTCATTGTCTTGTATTGAAATTTCTAGTTAGAGGCCCGTGACAGAAAAGTGCTTCCGGGTTACTTCTTAGCTTTGGTCAATCTCTCTCTGTTAATGAAGGCTTTTGTTACTTGTTTTTGAAGTTCATAATGCAAGCCACTGTTGCATAGTCCCCATGAAAGAGGGAACATGAGGCATTGCTGGGGTCTGAAAACAGAAAAGAACTTGTCTTTGTAAGACTTCAGACTTCTCCATGTGCATTGTAGACTGAATTCAGCTCTGTTTTTACCAGGATTCAGTGTGAAACTGTCCAGTGAGGCCAATGTTGGGTTCTGAGGAAACATAGATGTGTCAAATCTGTGCAGTCTTTTTCAGCATTGGTCCTCCAGATGTGTGTCTAATGGGCACAGAGTGCTGCTCAGAACCTCGCATCCATCTGAATGTCATCCTCAGTTGTTGGTTGCAGAGTGGAGTGTGTGTAAACTGACCTATGTGTCATTGAGATGCTGCCATTCATCTTCCACACTTTGTTCAGCTTGGAAGCAGTTGTTCCAGAAACATCCAGCCATGGTGGAGGTGCCTGATGGGGTCCTGCAGTATTGCATGAGCAAGTGCTCCTCGGGGAGCCCTGTCAGGTGCCTCACTTCTCGGCTAACTCAGCTGAACGACTGCAGGCTGTGATCTTTCTGAGTGTGAAGAACTGTCTGTCGCTGCCAGGCAACCTGCCATCTTTTCACACAGGCACTTCGCTTCTGTGCACGTTGCAGAATATAAGTAGAAGTTCAGTGGTTTAATTTACTTGCAAATTTTCAAGTAGTCCTCTGCTTTTTGTGCAGAGGTGAGTGCTCTGCTTTGTCCTAGAGCAGTGCATGAGTTTAAGAAGGATATTTTTAGTTTTTTTTCCCAGGTCTTTGGCAGAGCACTAGAAGTTTGTGCAAGTGTTTCTCTTGTTGGCCCTGCCTCTCCTTTCCTGGGCCACTGCTGGGATGCTATTCAAACTATGAAGGCTTTGCGAAGATAGGCCACAGTGTAGTTTGCCAAGTCACTGTGTAAATAAAAGCCTAGAACTGCAGTGGAAAAAAGCTGGTGAGGTAGGGTAATGTAAACTAGGACCTCGTGCCAGAAAAGTAGCAGGACCTCTCATCTTTCCTGCTTTGCAAGCCCCTCAACCATGAAGGTGCTGGCTGGCTCTTATGCTGCACTACCTTTCTCCTGCTGTTTAGGCTGGGTGCTTGAGCCAAGGATATTAAGGGTCAATTGAAAAGTAGTTGTCTGTCGAATAAACTGCATAAGTGAGGGAGAAGTGTAGTATGCTTTCTACCTGGTGATTGTTTGTCAAGAAAGCATAGAAATTCTGAAGAAGGAGGAGGAGACGAAAGGAAAAAAAGCTTGAATAAGATGCAGATACCTCTGATGATTCATCTTGTGTGTTCAATCAGATAACAGAAATTAATGACAGAATTTACAGCATCTTACAGAAATGACATTACAGCATCTGCTGTAGGTGAGATTCCAAAAGTGATCTTTAAAGATGTCTATGCTTGTACTACATTCAAATTATATCTTGACTTAAATGTTGTCTCTGCAGCTTGGATATGACACGTCCAAACTTGTGTGCTGCTTCTGCATGCCTAGCCCATACTCCTTGGAGGAGCTCAGCAGACTTTTGGACTGTCCTGGCAGCCCTTTCTGTAAGGGTAGTAGTGTTATCTGCATGTTGCGTATGAGAGGCACTGAGCTGGGCCATCTAGAATAGGTTGGAATACTTCTTCCCCCGAAGGACAAAAATGGGAAGGTTTCCTACAAGGGTCCTGGCTCCTTTCTGTAGTCAGCTCTGGGTGAGACAACCTGACCCTCTCCCGGCTGAGGGCTGCCGCGCCTGAGTGCCAGCCCTTTGCAGTGCCAGGGAAGGAGACTCTTGAGTCCTTGCTGGGGGCTTCTGTGCAGGAAGGAGTGCTCCTCTACTCATGTAGGAACTGCAAGAGCAGCTTGCCAGCACCCGTGGACTGTGCTTCTTTGGCAGCATATGTTTAGCCTTTCTGCTCCAGGGTGTAATACTCTCCTGTACTTTTTTGCCTTGCTTGCCTGGGTAGAGTTGCTGTCTTGTGTTACCTTCCCTGGGGACTGAAGTAAAGTGTCATTCTAGAGACATTGTCATGCGGCACTGGGTTAACCGCAGAAGTTACGTGAGATGGAGAGCAAGTGCTCGTGTCAGGATCAATCCCACAGTGCTTTAAAGGGAGGAGGAGAAGAAGGGGAGTTCATGTTCCTCCTTGTGCCTGTTGCTTGCTTTATTCAGGGTTGCCATGACTCCTTTCCCCTTTATTCTCATTTTAGGGAGGGGAACATGAAAAATAGACTAGATAGTAAGAAAGAGCCAGGCTGGAGTGGGCCAGTTTGCCTCCCTCTTCAGCTTCTTCAAAGTTGGGATAAAATTTGTAGTTCTATATCCCCCATGAAGGTGAGAAGTGATTTGTGTTGGCCGGTAAGTATTGGTCTTTTTAAGCAAGCTGTTGTTGAACTGTACCTGTTGAATGCCTGAAGACTGATGCTTCCCCAGTGGGAGACAGGGTGTATACAGTAGCACCTGGCTGCTGTTTGCAACATGCAGTGTCTGGTCCCGGGCACAGGAGATAAAATGAACGTGTGTGTCAGTCAGCGAGCATGTTTTTCCTCAATTGTTCTAAAACTTCCCGTTTGTGGCTTGTAGGTACATGTGTGAGATGAATTCCACTTTGGCCTTCCCTTCCCTGGGCTGTATAAAATGATAATTAGTGCTTGCTAAGTCTCTGGCGTAGCCAGGCTCCTGAGGAAACAGAGGATGGTGACTGACAGCTTTATTCCTCTGCCTGCGATCCAGATGATTGCTCCTGCTGTGCAATTTGCTCAAGTGGCTGGAACAGGTATGGTAATCGCCCTGTCAGGGGAGGGCAGCCTGCTGCCCCCTTGACTCTGAGGAGAAGCCGCCAAAAGTGAGAGTCGCTGATGGGATGTGGATGCTTTCCCTTGGCCCTGGGGCCTCACAGCGGTGCAGTCGGGTTCCGGCAGCTTGCCTGGTGCCTTCCCTCCTTTCGAAGAGGAGACAGGTTACTGCATAGGAGTGAATCTTGGCTTGCTGGAGCCAGCCTGCTTCTTGGGCTGCCCAGAGAGAGGCACTTCAGATACTGGGGTCCCTGTTCAACCCAGCGCTTGAGCACCCAACGTAAATGCTGACGTCGTTAAGTCCTCTGGCTTGGGAAGGCTTAGCAGAGCGCTCTGCGGTTGAGGTGGTATGTTTTTCCCAGGTAACGCTGGGTACCTGTGACTGGTTTAAAACTTCACGAAGTCGTGATCCCTGTGGTTAGCGTGTTGTACTTTGTGGGCTTGGCAGACACTCTGGGATTGTCCCTTGTGGGCACTGGAGTAGGGGAAGGAGAGGAAAGTGTGATTTGCTTGTTCTGGGGATGTTTGAAGGCAAGGCTGCATTTGAGCTGGACCCAGCCCTGGCTCCCTGGGTCACGCTTGCACGCCTGAGCAAACAATATGGAACTTTCCTTGTGAAATACAAGCACTTGCTGGTAGCGAAGTGAGGCTTCTTTCATGTGTCCTCTGAGGTAGGGTAGCTTGCGATGTAACTCCACCTCAGACTGATGGGACCTTGCAGGGAGACAGCTGAGAGAAGGAATCTTCTACAAAATTAGCACCTTCAAGATTTGCAAAGTGATCCGAGTTATGATTTGGTCAGAGGTGTTAATGAAGGGCTACTGGTAGCTGTTGCAAATAAAATTAGAATTTGGCCCAATCTTAGGCCCAGGACAGTTTCACTAGAACTTACAGGTCGCTAATGTCTGAGTCTTCGGGGAGGGTGCTCTTAACATTCTGCAGCTTTATAGCTTCTAAGCTTTAGTACTAGGTCAGTCTTAAAGGTAGTAAAGCTAGAAGGTGAAATGTTTAAAATTGAGAGTAGAAGAGTTACAAAGAATGTTAACTTTGTCTTAACCATCAGCCACAGCTTATAAAGTTAAGCTACAGATTCTTTCTTAAAAAGAAACCTGGCTGATGTTCCTAAGTGATAGCAGCTCTCTCAAAATCAAGCATGCGATCCAAGCAGTGTTCATGTTCTGCCTCAAGTTCTGGGTCCCTTCTGCCTCAAGTGGGGTAAAATTTCCCTTTATTTCCTCATAGTGAAAACACGCACTGATTTTATTTATTGGTGTTGATGTATTTTGAAACCAGGCAGACCAAGAGGATGACACCTGTCTCTGGAAATGTAAGCGATCTTCTACTGAGGTCTTTTGTCATTCTGAAGTCTGCCAAAATCCTCCTGGCTTTCATTTGGCTTCCTCTTCTTTCCAGTCTTTCTTGAGCAAAGCTTTCTAAAATTCTCCCTGCAGAGCTCTAAGGCCTCAGCTAATAGCAATAAAATTCCTCACACAAAACTGCACAGTAGTATGTCATGAAAGCGGTATCAGCCTGGAAGTAGCTTACAAGCAGAAACTTCCTCCTGTCTGATTTCAGAGACTTGACTTAACTCCAGTCTAAAGAGAAGTTAGCTGGGAAATACCTCGTTTCCCAGTGTGCTGGCTAATTAAAGTTACTATGTTTGCTGTTGTTTATCTCAAAAGTATGTACTGTCTGAGCTGAAAAGTCAAGCTATTGATGCAGCTGAAAGACACAATAGTCTTTTAACCTGCCTTGCTATAGCTCCTCAGATTATTTGGAGAGGTATATTTAGATATAGTCAATGATTCTTAAGTATGCCTTTGGAGTAACTAATACAGGTGTAGATGAGTATGCCTGAAAGTCCAAATGTTGCAGTACTTTGTGTTCTGCCAGATCAAACAGTTATCCTGTGGAATAGCTCTATGCGTACCTGACCTGATGAAGGCTTTTTCTTTGCAGAGCCAAGTACATGTCTACAATCTAGCATTGAGGAATTTGAAGAATTGAGCTTGCCTGCCAAAATTCAGGATAGTCAAGCCTCTGCAGATATCAGCACAGTGAGCTCTGGTAACTGCTGAACAGTTGCTTGAATGACTTCCTTTCATGTGTGTGTGGCTTTTTTTTTCTATTAGAAAGAGAAAAGGAGAAGAGGTAGATGGAAATGTGACTGCGAAAAAGAAACAGAAAAAAGAAAAAGAGAAAGAATCAAAGCAGGAGAAACTGCTGAAGGTGAGTTTTAGCTAATCAAATCTGTAAAACTGCCTCTTACAGCATAGTGTCAGGCACTAATTAAAGCAGGGTTGCAGCACAGGAGACAGGCGGTCCTCATGTCCTGACACACAGGATCCCCTTTCATTAAGGCTTTGCTGAAGGTAGTTCACCCTGCGGCTGTCTTCCGAAAGATCAGGAAGGAAAACTCAAGGAGTTATGTTTATTGGATTCAAACAGATCCGGTTAAGCGCCTTCTCCCTCAGGGAAGTTGGTTCTGTGGTCCTTCCTGTATTGTCTGGTTGTAGCAGCTGAAACTCGGAGACTGAATACTGTTGCAGAAGAGCTGGGAACCGAATAAACAGCTCGTTGTGAAAATTAAACAGAAGTAGAGTGTTAACTAGATTAGTGAGAAGTCATACGTTTTTCACCCTCTGGCAAGCTGTGTTCAGTTCCTGAGTAGAAAGTGTGATAAATCACAGCTTTCTACCTTTTTTTTTTTTCTAGAATATTGCGGGATGAATTTCTGAGGGAGCTTCAAAATTTTGTATTTGTTGAAAGTTTAACATAGGTACTCTCCAAGAAAAAAAATGAACAGCAGCTTTTGCTGAAATTGAAGTGTTAATGGAGCTGTAGAAAAATGATGCATCTGCCTTTGAACTGAAGTTTTCTTTTTTTGTTGTGTGGTAGTAGCTTAATCTTTAGCAAAGCACAGGTGAGGCCTTATCCAGGTTTCAGTGCTGGAATGCAGACATTTAGGACAGATCAGGTTAATTTGGGGATCAGGATTAACTTTGGGCCCACATTCACTTAATGGGGGAGTTTAGCAATATTTCATCAAGCATGACCATTGACACTGGGTGGGGGGGAGTTTAAGACACGGGCAACCAGTTGTCACAGAGTAGGCATCATCTTTGAGTACAAACAATGAAAAAAAACACATTCAGACGCTATCTGAGATATTTTTATGGTGTTTTTTTGCTGCCCAACCCTGTCACCTTTGGTGGAAAGGTCCAAAAGAACGTCCAGACTCGCACAGTGCTTGCGGTGACTGATCTGTAGAAATTCCTCTTATGCTCTAGTGGCTTAAAACAAGGACAGCACCTATCGCCATTTGTGACTTCTGTTTTGCTGCATAGCTTGGATACATCAACATCTCTGCTTTTTTGCAATATGAACTAGTTAAGTGATATTTACAAAGGCTTTTGAGAACTCACCAAAGGTAAAAGTGTGATAGAAGCACAGATTCCACTCTATCTGAAAACTGACTGCCTTGTTAGTATAATTTTATCTTTTTCTGTGGGATAGTGCTGTAAATGTTACTCCATGGCATTTTTTGCATGCGTACATGACAGAGGCACTGGTATTTATAGAATCCCACAGGGCTGTCCTTCCCACGTGTGATCTTGAGAAGAGACAAGATGTGTTGCAGCCGTGGTGCGTTCTTATATTCATACAGAAGTCTGAAGCGTGTGACTTTAAAGACCTGTTTCAGGTGTTTGGAGTAAAACGTGTGAGACTCCATTTCAGTAAAGATACTGATTCATGGTACTCCTTATCTCACTGGCTGTGTTTAAGATACCATGGGTTTGTTGAAACCTTGTCCATGTACTGCAATTTCAGGAGTGTTGTTCATAGAAGGTGATTGACTGCAAGTGCCTAAACTGCCAGCTTTTGTCAACAGGAGCAGACAGAGCTGATTTGGGGCATCAAGGATGAGCTGAGGAAGGTCTGCTCCACAAACGACCTGAAAGAGCTGCTGATCGCCAACAAGCAGGAAGTACCTTCTGGGGAGAATGCCGTGAGTTGAGGCATAGTTGCTTTGCGTGTGTACTGGATCCTTGAATCGGTGAAGCTGACCCAAACTGATATTGCTGCAAGGTCCACAGGTCTGAAGCACTTTCCTAGCATAACACTGCAGACAGAAATTGAGTGCAAAACCCAGTCCTTTTGTCACTAGACTCGGATGATATTGCCATTACACTTACTTATTAAGGAGCCATGTGGCGATGTTTGATGCCCAGTTCGGCTCCTTGATCTCAGTGATGTGTCCTTATTCTGCCATGCACGAACTGGTCTGTATTTTGTTGCTGCTGGCTCTTCAAGAGCAAGTTGGTCATAGCATGTACTTATTAAGTCTCTGTATAAGGAGTCTGGGATGGGATGTGAGAAGTGTCTAGACACAAAATGGTCAAGAAACACTCTCTAGGTAGGAAAACTGGGACTGCCTGAACCAACCTTCCCACGTAAGTGCTTATGTGCTCAGAAGCAGTGTCTTGTCTCTTCCTTTGCTGCTTCTGCACTGTTGCCTGGTCAGGTGTGGTGTAGTAGGTGTGCTGTCTTGAATGCAGAGCTCAGATGGGAGAGGTTGCAAGTCACAGGTGTGAGCAGGTACAGCGTAACTGGGGAAACTTAGTGTCATGTCTTTAAGGCATTGTAAATCAAATAGCTTTGAGAGTCTTGGTTTATGTGCAATGTACACATGACAGGAAGTGCTGGAAACGTCTACATCTGTGTGCCAGCAGCCCTACAGTTTTTTTTGTTGTCCAACCCAGTGTAATGTAGCATGCAGGCTTCCAGTCTCTTTCTGCCATGACCTGTTTTGCATTCTTTGTTGCTTTAGATTTTGGACCGAGTAGCAGATGGGATGGCATTTGGAGCTCTGCTTCCCTGTGAGCAGTGTAAGGGGCAGTTTGTATTCAAGAGTGATGCATATTACTGTTCAGGGGATATTACTGCCTGGACTAAGTGTGTTGCGAAAACACAGACGCCCAACAGGAAAGACTGGATAATCCCCAAGGTGGGTGTTTACTGCAAATTTGATGATCTGAAGCGCATTTCTTAACTGATGTTACTTCTTGTAAAGAGGTTGAATGAGCAGCAGGCAGTGTCAGATGCTAGAGAGCAGAATTTGCTGCAGTTGTGAACAGCTGTGACAGTGGGGAAATCCAGTGATAAGCAACTAATGGATAACAAAATGTTTTCCAGTAATGCAGAACTGAAAGAGATGTTGCTAGTTTGATTTGAAACCAGTCATTTTCCTTTTTCTAGCTTTGTTTTCTCAGTCAGTAAAATGGGTATTTGTCTACTTTAGTATGAATGTCTTGGAAATTCTTTCCGAGACCTGCAGTAAATGCCAAGATCTGGCCCATGCTAGAATTAGTCTTTAAGTCTTATAATAGTACTTGTTTTGTTTTGAACTCTACTTGTGCTTCCATCCCACAGGAGTTTCGGGAAATTCCCTATCTCAAGAAATTTAAGTGTAAAAAACAGGACAGGATATTCCCTCCAGAGGCTGCAACTGTGAACTCTGTTCCTCCTCCTTCCGTGTCTGCTCCTTTGGCAGAGACTGTGTCTGCACCCAGAGGTAAGCCACTAGCTGGGCATGGGTCAGAATAAAACAAGATCTGCTAGACAGTAAAATTACTGGTGAATTTTTGGAGTCGTTGCCCTGCTATTGAAACAGGGAGAAGAAAGGCAGGTATCAGGTCTTGTAATAGGACTTCTGGTAGAAGAGAGTGTGTTTCTGGGAACCTTCGCCTCTGTGTCCAGCAAGTTTGAAACATCTTCCTATGGCTCCAGTAATTTATTCCTTTTGGGAGTTCAGGACAGTGTGTAATGCAACTTCTGGCCAGACGTATATGCCATCCTGGGCAGACACGCTGTCTGCTGTTCTCCTGCCTCCAAACAGCCTGAGCTCTTCCAGCGCCCCATAGCGGAGTTGCTTGTGCTTTGTCTTTCTAGCATAGGCAGACCCTGTTATGGTGTGTCTTCTGGGGATACACACTCGGGATCCTGGTTGTTGTCTTAGAAACCGTTCTGGGCGCTTGGTGGTAGTGAGGGAATGATGTGTTTGCAATGAATCAAAAACTTCGAGGCTCATGTTCCAAAATGTGTCCCACATGAGAGCTGCTGTGAAATGCCTTCTTGCTTACCATCTTTTGGGAACAACACTGGATGTGGAGTATCTGGCACTGCGGATAAGTTTTATGGAAAGGTTATTTAAGATTCTCTATCTGGATTTGGCTTTACCAACCACTGACCTCCCTTGTGCAAAAGAGATATGCTGTGTCCACCCTGCAAAGTGGCAAAAGGTTAGGCTCCAGCAATTCCACGTAGGCTGTTGGAACAAGTTGCCTGCTTTAATGATGTGGCCTGTTGGCTAAGAACTGTGATACTTTCTTATTCAGCTTGTTTAGTCCTGGCCATAGTTTTGGGGAGCAAGGAGTTATTGTTATGTGGTGAAAAGGGTGGGAGTAATTCTGCCCCACTAATTTTAGCCAAATCATGTTATTGTAGCAATGAAGACAAAGTAGCCTAGGTCTTGGTTCTGATTAGCAAGTTGATTCCAAACCCAGTGCACCCTAAAGGTAAACTCAAGCTGTTGACCAGAATTAAACTTGGGTTACTTGGTTGCTAGCAGCCTAACTAATTTGTATTTAAAAAAAAAAAAATTCAATTTTGTAAACCAGAGTCAATACCATTTATCTTTAGCAGTGCAGATGTGCTCTTAGACACTTGCAGTGTCCTTGGGCTACTTGTATTGCAAAGCTCATTGCATCAGTGTTTGCATTATAATGTGATGGAGCCCCAACTGGTCACCAGTTCGCTCCTGACTTGTTACAGAGTTTGCATGATTCATCTGTTTTACAACTTTGTGCTCTCTGTAAGATCAAGACCAGAAGGTATTGTGTAATGTGGGAACACGGTGTTGTGTGAGACAGTCCTCCTTCTCCAGCTCCTTGCAAATAGATTTGCTTTTGAAGAAGCAGGAGCTTTCATGTTACAGTGAGTTTCTCCTGTGTTGTCCAGGCATTGAAGGAAGAGAGAAGCAATGCAGGGTCTCTAGTAGCACAGTGCTGAAGCAGACTGATAGAAAAAGTTGCAGGCAAATAATGCAGCTACATATCCATCTTCCCTGTCTTCCACCCCTTCCCTAGGGACCCTTTTGTGTGTTGGCAGATGCTGGGCTTTGTGGCCTTTCCTAGGTGAAAGGGAGCTGTTCTCCTGCTTGCCTAGCGCAGGTTGGATCTGCTTAGACCCTCATCTCCTCCCACTGGGCTGATCTTCCTGAGCTTGCAGCATTCTGTCCTGTTGTGTTCGTTGTTTGTCCGGGGGAGCTCTGTGCCTGTGGCTAACATACTGTGTTGTTTCCAAACCCCTAGATAAACCGCTGACCAACATGAAGATCTTGGTTCTTGGAAAGCTGTCCAAAAACAAGGAGGAGGTGAAGAGCATTGTGGAGAACCTGGGAGGAAAGATGACGGGAAGTGCTAACAAGGCCACCTTGTGCATCAGCACACAGAGTGAGCAGCCTTGCTTTGATTATTAGTAGCTTGGTAGCAGAACTGAGTGAGTTAGAGAGGACACACTGTCCTCATCTTTCTGTTGAATTGTGTTTGGATTAGGGCATGTGTTTGCGTGCACACGTGGTCTTAGTGTGCTTGGAAAGGTAAAGACAGATGTATGCTGTTTGAATTTTACTTAGCTAGCACTTTAATCCTGCAGGTTGTGCAGTAAGATTCTATCAGGTTTGCGACAGCTGGAGCTCAGGTCTCTGTGCACAGACCGTGGTGGTGTGCTGGCCGCCCTCGGTGGGACAAAAGACAATGTGGATTCTGCGCACAGCTTGCTTTAGAGAAGCCATGGAGCCAGCCATGGGCGCTTGAAGGCGGCAGCCCCCAAGCCCAGCAGAGCTGTGTGTCTGAACTGGGTTTCCTCTGCTGGCAGCTACGGGCCTGCTCTCCTGTCATGTTGGACTTGAAGTCCTGTACTGGGCACTGAGGTAGAACTGTTCCCACCTGCCGGGCAGCCCACGAGGGGCTGTACAGCTCCAGCCCAGGGGGAGATACCTAGACCAGCAAGGTAAAATATGGTTGTTCTTGTTTTAGTGCAGGCTGCAGCTTTGAGCTGCTGGGGCTTTTCCAAAGAACATGGTGAATCCAAAATGTGGTGGAACTGCATTTCCTCAGAGCATTGCATGGCCATGAATCATGGACAGAGGTGGGGGCTGAAGTCTGAAACCTGATGCTTTTTCTCCCCCTTTCCCATACTGCCTTTGCAGAGGATGTGGAGAAAATGAACAAGAAGATGGAGGAAGTGAAGGAGGCCAAAGTCCGTGTGGTCTCAGAGGAGTTTCTTCGGGATGTGAAATCCTCCAGCAAGGGCTTTCAGGAGCTTCTCTCTCTCCATGCGCTTTCACCTTGGGGTGCAGAGGTGAAAATGGAGCACCAGGAGGTGTCCGTGGATGGGAAGTGCAGCAAGCCACCAAATATGAAGAGTGCTGGGAAGGTCAAAGAAGAACAAGGTGAATAACAAAGTGGTCGTTTCTCCACAGGCCTGTTGAGTGCTGCATATACAAAGCACGCCTGGATATAGTCCAGCCTCACCCATTCCTGAGTTCTCTGCCCTTTTTCTCATGATTAATTTAAATAATGAAACCCCAAGGCAAGACTACCTTTAATTGATCATGAAGTTGTCCTGAAATGGCTGTTTCCTGTAGTTCATTTTTGCTTCAGAGATCTTCAGTCCTGTATGTGCTTTAGGCTTTTTGGCATCAGTCCAGGCTCTTCCTCCTAACACCTCGGCTCCTCTGCCAGTCTGGGTCAGTGTCATAGCTCCATGGAGGTTCTGGCGCACCAAGATGTGCCAGATCCTACTGTGACCCCACAGGAGTGCCCCCAAGAGAGAAAATGCTGGGGTCCAGAGCAATGAATCTTTGCTCTACTGCGTGTAGAACATAAAACTTTTTAATGGGGGGGAAAAAAAGCCAATACCAGTAGCATTCTTCACCTAAGCTGTAGCAAGCTTGCATTATTAATGATGGAAAGTGAACAAAATCGTCTGATCTGCTCACCTTTCTTCAGAAACCATGCTTCTCCATGTCCTCGAAGCTTTGGTTTCTGTCTTGCAGTTGGGTGTGTTATTACCAGACTGTCTCACAGCAGTAGGATTTCCAAGGGACATGAATGTCCCACATAGCCTGCAAGATTTTTAAATCCCACTTAAACAGAACTACAGATATGATGTTTATCTACTGTGCAGATGAAAAAAGCTATGCAGTCCACTCTTCTAGGCCAAAAGGGAGAAAATAGCTAACATCTGGGGAGATCTTGTCTTTCATTTAAATTGTAATGTGGGACGGGTGGAGGTGTGAATTAGCTGCTAAAGCCAGGTGAAAAGCCACTGAAGTCCTACTGTTCTTATACAAGGAATCTGATTTGATCATCTTTTAGGGTGATAACTACACATTTTGGGAATTTAAATGTTGATTCAGGTCAAATTTTGTATTGCGAGCCTGAAAAAACCTTAACTCCCTTTCCCTGCAGGTCCTAGCAAGTCTGAAAAGAAAATGAAGCTAACGGTTAAAGGTGGAGCAGCAGTAGATCCTGATTCTGGTGAGTGATAGAAATGGCTGTGCCTGCACCATAGTCTTCAGGATCCATGATCACTTGCAGAATGAATTTTTTTATTTATTTTTTTAATTTTTTGTAAAAGGATAAGGGATTTGGATTCCTAATCATAAATGGAACCTGAGTTTTTAAACTGTTTTTTCTTCTTGTCAAAGTAAGGATATTGATTAATGCCCGAATCTGAATGTTCCAGCATTTTCTAGTTTGCAGTTTTCAGGACAGCTGAAACTAAGGAGTGCACCTAGTTCAGCTTCATGAGCACCTGTCAGTAGAGGGAATGAAGGCTCAGCCAGCAGAAGCTGCAGGTCTAGTGTGAAAGGCTGCATCTGGCTCCAGGCTCTTTGGGGGGTATTTGGTGCTACTCTCCAAAACCTGCAGTGCATGAAAGGTCTTCTGAGAATTCATACTACATCTGTGGCTAGCCCTAGGCTTTTCAGTCTGTTTTCTCCAGGGAACCCGCAAAGCCCTCTCAAGAATTTCTCTAGTTAGTCATGCAGTGTTAAATATTAAGTTTTAGATTGTCCTTTGCCAAAAGTTCTGCTTTTTTTTTTTTTCTCCTTTCCTCAAGCTGGGGTTGAGATTTGCTCCAGGATTTCTCAAAAGTGCATGCTTGCAATTTATTAAAAAGAAAAAATGTTTCAAGTAGTGTGGAATGAGCATATGAGCATTATTTTTTTCCAGTATTTTTGTTAAGATTTGCACAACTGCTTGAAACATCTGGGTGAACACAAATTCAGAAAGGAGACTTAAGACTGTAACCTCCTCTGTGTTCTAATTTTTTTCCTCTGTAGGTTTGGAGGATTCTGCTCATGTCTTTGAAAAAGGTGGAAAGATTTTCAGCGCAACCCTTGGGCTAGTAGATATTGTGAAAGGAACAAATTCTTATTATAAACTGCAACTGCTAGAGGATGACAGAGAGAGCAGGTAAGTCTAGGTTTCCCTAGAAATATTTTTGTTCATTTTTTTGATAAATATTGGATTGTGCTTTTTATAAAAGCAAAGTATGAGAAAAAATGTCTTTGAGGAGATACAGACAGATGCATATATTTAAAAAAAAAAAAAAATCCTTCTGGGGAGATCTCTGCTCTCAATGAAGACTTTTCTTTGTGGTATTGACAAAACCAAAGTTGCGAGGTAAGTAAGTTTGCTGAATTACATCTGGAAGTATTCGTTCCTGCATCCTGGGATAAGCGAGTGAAATATAGTTGGTATGATTAGGTTAACTGGCTGATAGGAGGGCCAGTGAAATCTGCCATGTTGGGAGTCTCTCTCATATTCTCCATTTACTTTTGTCTTCTAATTGCAGAACTGTAGTCTTGGGAAACAAAACCAGATTCTGGCAGTTCCACCATTATGTAGTTCTGAATTGGTATCATGAGGCTTAAAAAATACACTGAAATTGGTCAGGGAACAATGATGTCTTTAGCTTTTCAGTCTCACCTGACGTATGGCAGAGCTGGCCAAGGGTTGCATTACTGAAAACAGATAAAGAAATGGAGAGGGTTCTTTCTGAATGGTACTGGTCCTCCAAGCAAGTAAGGGATGGACAGTAATCCAGGAGAGCTAATGGATGTCAGTAATGCCCCTGTTTCAGCTCTGGATTTAGTTGCACTTTACCTCATCCATAATCAGCCTTTGCTGGCTGTCATGTTTGGAGTTTGTATCTGATCTGTGATTCAGGACAGAGCCTGCATTTTGTACCCTACAGATTGGAGAGGTTGTGTGGCTTTTTTTTGTTTGTTTGGGTGGGTTTGTTTGTTTGTTTGTTTTAATCCCTATAATAATATGGATGCTTACCCAAGGTGGTGTCAATAATACAGACAAAGACTTGAATTACTTCTATTTTAATAGGTTTCTCTGAGTCTGAACTCTAGGATTTTGAGTCACAGGCTTAAAGATGCATAGTGTCTGTTTTTTGAAGAAATGACCCCAATAGTCTGAACATTAAGACTGAAGAGATAATAGCCTCTGCTTTCCTCCTGTGCATGTATTTACCTTCAGGACTATTGGTCTGATGTGTTCACACCTTTCTTTTTTTCTTTTTTTTTTTTTTTTACCACCAGTGCTTGGGCACATGCTCTGTGGTGACTGTTTGCTTTTGTCACTCTCCTGCAACCACTGATAGAGAACCTCTTCCATTATGTCTGTGTAGTAACTCTGTGACAAAACAGCTACTGTATTAATGGTATGCAAATGGGTGACTCACACACAACCACATGGTTGGTGCAGGATCAGGTTCATTTGGACCGAGATCTAGAGCCAGAGATCTTATGTCTGTTCTTCTCTTCTCACATTTCACTTCTCTAGATACTGGGTGTTCAGATCTTGGGGTCGTGTAGGCACCGTGATCGGGAGTAACAAGCTGGAGCAGATGCCATCAAAAGAGGATGCCGTTGAGCACTTTCTAAATTTGTATGAAGAGAAAACTGGCAATTCTTGGCATTCAAAGAACTTCACTAAATATCCAAAAAAATTTTACCCTCTGGAAATTGATTACGGACAGGTAACTCCAAAATGTCCCTGTGCCAGCTGGAGCATTGCTCAGCTACTTTCCTATCTGTTATATTCTGCACTGTTGAATCTTTTACACTTTAATAAACCTGTGGAATGAAGTGCAGGTGTTTGTTACATAGGTTATTAATGTAAGCCCAGCAGGGAGGCCACTGGAAGGAGAAGTATATGTCATTGTATGTCCTATTCTGTGTGTCAGAATTCTTAGCATTGTATAAGAAACCCTTCAGTCAGGGGGCGTAGATGATTCCAACCAAAATATTGAGGTTCCTACTGCTGGTTCAGTTACTTTTTTAGGAAAGTAACTGTTGCATAGTCTGTGTGTTACAGAAAGAGAGCTGTAGATCAGATGCAAGTAGTCAAGCATGTAAAGAGAAAAAAAACAGGTGTTGGAAGACTAAACAGTTTTACCATGTCAAGTCAAAAGCCCCCTTAGGACTCACTTCTGTTTACTCTGTGTAGTTTTAAGATTGTTAATTTGAAATTAATTCAACAGTGATTTCATATACTTCCCTGTCCAAAACCACCATTTTCTTCTATTTAAAATAGATACTTTTCATCTGTCTTCTTCATCAAAAATGCTCCCAAATGGTGAAGCAGATCCTATGCAACATTCTGCTCAGTGCACATATTGAATAGACTGAAAAAGAGAAGTTATTCATTGCCAGTGAGATTTGGCTATTTAGCTAGCTAAGCTAAATAAGAATTCTCTTCCTTCTGCCCAGTGGGAGTTTGTATTTATTTAAAGACCTACCCTTCACTTAAACTATCGTTAGCTATTAACAGCACTCAATTATTTCATCTATGAGGTTATCGGAGAATGTATTTTCTAGCCACTGCATTTTTCTGTGGCCAAATGACTGGGTGTCAGCTTTCTGTGTGAAGCACTTGATATTTTAGCATTATTTCTGGCAACTAGAATATTGTAGAATGTTGCATCAACAAAGTGTCTGTTAAACTGCAATGTACAGTTATGCTTTGAAGCATCTGGCAGATGCTTTATTGGTGAAACACTAACCATGAAAGCATCTAGATAATGTTGTGACCAACTGATAATTCCTGCACTCTTCTATGACAGTTTTTATTTAAAAAATAACTTCGTGAAACTAATTAGTACATCTCTATTTTATCTTAAAAGCTATGACGTAAAATAAAACACATTATCTTTTCTCCTACCAAGGTCTCTATGCAGCAGAATGTTCAAAGAAAAAGTAATTAATACTGTTGCTTGAGGTGAAGCAGAGATGCACGCTGAAAGTTCATGTTCCATTAATTTTAGTTGTATTTTGCTGTTGCACCTCTTGAAATGTGTGCCAAGTTACTGAATAGGTGGATTTTAAACCCCCATCACTGCAAAATGTCAAAGCAATGTCCCACGCTCCCCACAAACTTCAGGCTAGTAATAGTATGCATACAGTAAATTGGTTTTGAGTTGTTACCATGGCAGCCAGCTTGTTACCTTTATCCTTTGTGATTTGGGTAGTTCTGATACTATTTTTTCCTCCCAGGATGAAGAAGCTGTGAAGAAACTGACAGTGGGTGCTGGGACTAAATCAAAACTTGCTAAGCCGATCCAGGAGCTTATTAAGATGATCTTTGATGTGGAGAGCATGAAGAAAGCAATGGTGGAATTTGAGGTGACCACACATATTTGTTTTCTACTTCTACCTCTCCTTTCTTTCTTTACACCACAACCAGCAGCAAGTTCTTTGCAATCCAGGGTACGACATATTTGCCAGAAATCAGTGTGAGTTTTAGAACAGCCTTAAAATTAGGGGGGCTGCACTACCACTAATTTAGCTTGCAAATGATCGGGTAGTTGAGACTTGAGATATGCTGCCAGCTGATACATGCACTAATGATGTGCTTTTGCCAAGTCCATTTCTTCTTCTGAACTGGGCCAAATTCAAGATTTATTTTTTGTGATATATTTAAGTAGCTGTTACTTGCTCTTTATGTCAGTATTTTGCATATCTCCTTTTCAGAACAAGCTTCCTGCTATTTTGTACAGCTTACCTGAATGCCTTCAGATGTTTTTATGTTCTGTAGTACCTTGGGTTAACTGTGTTCTCCTGTATCTTCAATAGTTTAGGTCCAAGTTTTTTAAAACATTAATTCTTCATAACTGGAACTGGCTAAAGACTTTGGACTGATCATCTGATGTCATCTGGCTTTGTAGAAATCTGTTGAAACTATGTTAATTTACACCAGCTGCAGATCTATAGGAGACCTGGGAGTCCAGATGGGACTGTCTTCCTGTTAGATTTGTCTTCCTGTACTGCTGCTGCTGAACAGCTGTTTTCCTTTAGAGAAAATAATGTTTCTCCTAGTTAGAGGTTTCTGTGCATCCTCCCAAAAGGGCTGCTTGGTTCCTTTAATCAGAATGAAATACATGAGATCAGGCTATCCAGGCACACACTCTCTGCCAAAACCGTAGCAGGTTGTTAGTCCTTCCATTACATGCCAATAGGTTTTGCTGATAAACTTTTCTTCCTGTTTTGAATTTTTAAGAGTTGAACTTCTAAGAGTTTTCCCTCGCCAAGTGTATAGAGTTTTAACACAATTCTCCATGTCACTGCCTTGCATGAAACAGCTGGTTAGAGGGCTGGGTCTGTGCTATTCTAGTGCGGTGTCCTCTTTTGCCTGGCTTGAGGGTAAACGTCTCCCTTGCCCCTCATGACAATCTCAGTGCACGCAGCTGTGCTCTGGAGGTAACTTCATGCTACAGTCAGTACATCTGGCAGCAATCACAGTACTGTTGTTCTAGGCCCAGCCCCTTGGCTGCTGTGCTCTTTTGACGTGTCTGATGGTACAGCTTTGGGTGCAGTGTAGCTTCGTATGGGAGGTTAGCTCTGCAGGGCCGTTTGTCTCCTATGGCTCATGGCAGGGGAGCAAGCTCCAGCCCTCTGGCTAGTGGTAGGCTCTGTAGGAGGCTGTTACTGATCTACTAGATCTCGTTGTTGGGGGATGTATCAGTTCAGTGTAGGTGTCCACAGCTATTCTGCACATCCATATTAAACAGCATATCATTTACAAATCTGTTATGTTTTTTCAGCTAATAATTAGGTAATATGAATGGATGGTGCTCAACAAGAAGGGTTGATAGTTGGCAGTATCTGCTAGCCCAAAAAGCTGGGGACCTACAAATCTATTACAAGTTGCTTTACATCTGGTTATTAACCTCTGTTTCCTGCCTCTCCAAAAGCATCCCCGAGACACCATCAGTTTTGAAGCCTGTCTTCTCTATTGTACTCCATCTGGGCTCTTCTTAATATCTGGCTATATTTATGCTTAGCTGCAGATAAAGGTGAAAGTTCTCTTACACCCAAAACAGGGTGGAAATCTTCATACAAAGTTACTTCAGAATGTTCACAGCAAATCTCTGTAGCTTTCTGCATTCAGCTTGTGCTAAAGACTTGCATACAGCTGGGTTTCTTAGCTTCACAGTGAATAAATAAGTGGAACTTATCCAAGTAGTAGGAGATATACTTGGTTTCCTAGGTTCTCCTGTCCTTGAGCTGAATCTTAAACCCATCACTTTAAGTAAAGGCTTATTTGACCTGCAGGGTTTATGGTGAATATTGTTAGAGTCCAGAGTGTGTATGTATGGTCTCTGTAAAACATTCAGTTGGAGTGGAGTTTTTTGCATGCTTTTGCATTCAGAAGGATTGTGCAAGAAGATGTAATGCAAATCTGAAAGCGTCCCAAATTCCAGCAATACAAAAGCAACCTCAACAGAACTTGGGAAGTGACTGAGAGGTAAATCTGTGAGTTAAGACTGGGGGAACCATTTGCTTGCACAGTGAGGGAGCAGTGTTACATTGTTAGCAGCTTAGCAAAGCAACAGCAACTTCTAAAATAAATCAGTGGATAAAACACAGGCAATGGAGATGTCACTTTTAACTTAGTGGCGTTATTCTTTTCACTTTTGGGTAGGAAGCCTCTTGTAACCTCTTTGCCTTTGGCCCGTGGTAACATTAGGGTAAAGTTGAGGCCTGGAAGAGAGCGTCTAGACTCTTTCTAGAGGAAATCTTCACAGCAGCTTGTTCTGTCTTATGAACAAGAATTATTTCGTTGAGATTGCCCCTTTAATGGTCAGCCCAAAATGTATGGTTACTGAAGTGATTCAGGAGTGCCTCTGACACCAGGGTAACGTTAAACTTCTAGTCAGATGTTTTTTACCCTGTTTTTGTGTTGCTTTAGCACGCTAGTTTAGTTTCCTATTACAGTGTTTCTTTGTTTATAGGAAGACTTCTCAGTAACATGTGCTGTCCTTCTGACATCATTCCTTGATCCACAGAGATTAATACCAAGTCTCAAATGTTTCCATTCTTTGTATGGTGAATCCTGCCAGGAGAGAGAGATTTGTGCTTCCTAGAATCCGGACAAGGAATGTTGCGATGGTTTTGTCGTAGTGAAATCCCATTTTAATTGTTTAAATCTTCATCAGATTGACCTCCAGAAAATGCCACTGGGAAAACTGAGCAAGCGACAGATCCAGAGCGCATACT
Organism: Apteryx mantelli; assembly: GCF_036417845.1. Taxonomy (NCBI): domain Eukaryota; kingdom Metazoa; phylum Chordata; class Aves; order Apterygiformes; family Apterygidae; genus Apteryx; species Apteryx mantelli. Next base: position 24,016,926 of record NC_089980.1, on the reverse strand, counting down.
CCATCCTTAACGAGGTTCAGCAGGTGAGCATGAAGCAGATGTTAGAGCAAGGGGGGAATTCAGAAGTTGTCTGGACTTAAAGGGGTGATTGCTGAGGGGGTGTGTGTGTCTGTGTGTGTGTGTGTCTGTGTGTGTGTTAGAGGTTGCATTTCTTCTGCATAACTTAAAAGATAACAGGGAGAGGGTGCACAATTAAAAAAAAAAAAGCCTTTTTATTGAAAGTTTAAATAATTATGGGTTTGGATAAAGATCAGCACTGTTAATTAGAATATTTGGAGAAGAGGACATGGTTTCAATGTGTAACTAATTAGTTCTCTTCATTGTTGTAATAGTTTGGGCAGCATTTGTATCTTTTATACTTTCTAGCACAAGCTTGAGGCTGAGCCAAACTTGCTACTGACATAAATGGGAGTTGAGCAAAAGGAAGCCAGCGTCTTGATCTAATAGGAAGCTGGTGGTGCCACCCCAGAGAAGTCTGTCTGAGGATGAGAGTACAGGTTAAGCTGAAACAGGGAAGGATCTGGCTTGATGACATTACTGTATGTTATACATCATGACCTGGCCCATTCCAAGAAACACTCGATATTATTGCCTAAACAACTTGCAAAAGTATACCAGCATACCCTTGGGATCCCAGGCAAGGCATAGGTACAGGAAGTTCTTTTTGAATTGTTAAAATAAACTGGAACCTGCCTGACCCATGCACCCATTCATATCTAGAAGCCCTTCTTCTGCCTTCCAGAAGACATAATCCTCATCAGATTTTCTCATACCAGAAATCATATGTATTTCTGTGCAAGTATTATGAATTAATACATGAAAACCAATTTAATAGTAATGCCCCTTTTAGTCTTATATGAGTTTCAGCATTAAAACTGTTTGCATTGATGCTTCTTGTAATTAGTCCTCAAGTATCTTGTGTGCATCTATTGCTATGGAGATTTGTTCTGCAGTACTCAGTGTTTTCCTTTGCCGCTTGTTGTCTTGTCTAGGCAGTTTCTGACAGTGGCTCTGAATCCCAGATCTTGGACCTCTCCAACCGCTTCTATACACTGATTCCTCATGACTTTGGGATGAAGAAACCACCTCTCCTAAATAATTTAGAATACATTCAGGTATTGATTGGAAACAGTATGTTGATTGCAGGCAGCAGGTCTGATATCAGACATCTAATGCAAAGAATTCCTGAGATTTAAAAGGGGTGAATAAAATTGTTTTTCTTCAGAATATTTTATGTATATATAAAATATATTCTATATATAAAAATATCTACAAGATATATGTAAAATATAACTCCTGGTGCTTATTACCAGAGGGTCAGTAAATAAGCAGGTTTCTTGTCATGTCACTAATGTCACTAAAATTGGCACAGAGGATGTTTAGTCACCTTTTGAAAAGAAGCATCTCTTGCAATCTACAGAGACTCTGGGCTAAACTCTCACCTTTGGGTGTAACCCCTTAGGTTTCCTCTGGGGCAGAGCCTTGGTTTCAAAGCTGAATCTTTTGCTGTGCATTCATTTATTTATTTTTCTCTTTCCACCAGAAGTGCTGAGATGCCGCAACCCACGTTGAAGTCATTGGCAAACCTAAATAGGCTTCCTATTTAGATAGAGGGGTGGCAGTTGAGAAACCAAGTACTGCAACTTGAAAAATCTGTCCTGAGTACTGAGGGCTCCCATGCTTTTATTGCACACCTTTGCCAAGTGGTCTAGTTAAATAAAACCTAATGAAAGAGGGGAAAACTGATAGTATAATAGGGAGTTTGGAGGAAGGGAAGGAAGGAAGGAATAGTGTTGTAAAAGCTAGATGATGCCGGAAGGAAACCCTTTCCGCCACTAAGGCTAACACTGATGTAAGATCTTTCCGCCAGCCTGGCTGTACATGTGGTAGGAGTTCTCATACTGGCAACTGCTAGTGTAAGGATTTTCTTTTACTATAGGATTCACTACAGAAACAAAACGAGCTACCTTTTCAGTTTCTTTTTTTGCTTTACAAATGCTGCAGAAGGTTGTGATTGGCAGGGCAAGCCTGTATACAGTGAATTTAGACCTCTAGGCTTGTTTTCTTTGTGTTATCACCTTTTTCAGACTCCTTTAATGGTAATGTGTGGTTGCTATGGCCAAAGACCACTGCTTTGTTAATATCTGGAAACAATATCTGAAAACTTATTTGTCTGCATTACCTGCAGAGTGTTTTTGAGAAAAGACTTCAAGTTGCCCTCCTTCTTTCATGTTTTTAGCGCCTTCAGAATAAATATCAGATGTCCTCTGTTTGAGCTCCTTGTATTAACCAAACCCTCTTGTTTCTCTGGCAGGATGACTGTGAGACTTTCAGTGTTGTTAGGTGGCAGTGCTTTGCCAGTGATTTACATATGCTTTTATAATCTGGGGTGTTCTGGAGTTCTTCTGAATGTGTCAAAGGCACAAATGAAATAACTTCTTTAAATTATTCAGGCTAAAGTGCAGATGTTGGACAACCTGCTTGATATTGAGGTTGCCTACAGCCTTCTCAGAGGTGGAAATGAAGATGGAGATAAAGACCCAATTGACATCAACTATGAAAAGCTCCGAACCGATATTAAGGTAAAGGAAATAAAAGGAGTGACCATGAATACAAGCTGATGACCTGTTAGTTTAACAGGTCAACTGAACTGTAAGTGGACATGCTGGAGCGGATCCAGCAAAGGGCCACTGAGATGATTAAGGGATTGGAGCTTCTGATGTATGAGGAGAAGCTGAGAGAGCTGGGACTGTTCAGCTGGGAGAGGAGAAGGCTCCTGGAGGGATCTTATCGAGGTGTATAAATACTTGATGGGGAGGAGTAGAGAAGATGAAGCTAGACTCTTCTCAGTGGTGCCTAGTGACAGAACAAGAGGCAATGGGCACAAATTGAAATACAGGAAATTCTATCTTAAACTTAAAAAAAAAAAAAAATTTTTTTTTTTTTTTTTTTTTTTTTTTTTTTTTTTTTTTTTTTACTGTGAGGGTGGTCGAATGCTGAAAGAGATTACCTGGAGAGGTTGTGGAGTCTGCACCCTTGGAAACATTGAAAACCCAACTGGACATGGCCTTGGGCAACCTGCTCTAGTCAACCCTGCTCTGAGCAGGTGGTTGGTCTAAACGATCTCCAGAGGCACCTTCCAACTTCAGCCATTCTTTGATTCTAAGTGCTCTCTCACACAGCTTCTCCAGCTAGGAATAAATTTCTACCTAAATGATGTAATACAGAGGAGGCTTATACTGGAGAGTCGCAAGCTTAGGGTGGATATCCTCAAATGTTATAACAGGACTGCTAGCTTGTATTTTAAAGAAATTTTTCTTGTTCTCCTCTCTGCAGGTTGTTGACAAAGATTCAGAAGAAGCCAAGATTATAAAACAATATGTGAAAAATACACATGCTGCTACTCATAATGCGTATGACCTCAAAGTTGTGGATGTAAGTTCTGGAAGAATGGGGAATACTGAGGTTTCATTATGTAAAAATTGACTTATATAAGTTACTTGCTTGTGGTTTTTTTATGATTATTTTTGAGTAGCTTCTCAAGCTTCTCTTGTTGAAAGAATGGCTTGATAGACTGTTAAGGATGGCAGAAGCCTAGGCAAACAGATGAGTCTAAGCTCACCAGGGTGTCTTGCTTTTGGAGTGTCTTTTATTGTAACTGGCCTCAAAGAAAGGATGGGGGGAGGAGATTGTCTTCTAAAGCTGAGGCTTAGTTCCTAAGATGATTTTCCAGAAAGCTACCATCTCATGAGAATCCTGTAGGGAGGGTGGAGGAGTAATCAACAACAAGTACAATATGATCAAAGCTAGCATGACATGGCAGATTGCAAATGCTAAATACCTTTCAGATCAGTTTTCCTAGCAGATTAATTTATATTCATGACTGAGTGATTTTCATCTGCTTAGTTGCATGAAGGTAATGATTTATTTGCTTGTTTGTTTTTCTTCTTCTCCTATCCCATTTTGAATTGAAGATCTTCAGGATTGAACGTGAAGGAGAGAGTCAGCGGTACAAGCCGTTTAAGCAGCTTCATAATCGCCAGCTGCTGTGGCACGGTTCCCGCACTACCAACTTTGCTGGTATCCTCTCACAGGGTCTCCGGATAGCTCCTCCTGAAGCTCCTGTGGTACGTGAAGCAGATACCTTCTCTGACTTTCATCCCTGTGGCCAGAGATGGCCACAGTCAGAGAGAGCGTAAATATGAGAGTTTTGGTGTGAGGAGGACCTGATGTTATCCCTGAAAATGCACATACTGTTGGGTGTCAAGAGTGGTTGCTGACCAGTGTCTGCAAAAGCTTGTGTCACAGCTTTGTCTTCCTGGGAATCGCCAAGTGGGTTCAATGCTGCCTTTATATTATTGTTCCAATCTTTTTTTTTTTTCTTTTCCCCTCTCTCCTTTCTTTGCTGCTTTCAGACCGGCTACATGTTTGGGAAGGGCATCTATTTTGCAGACATGGTATCCAAGAGTGCCAACTACTGTCACACATCTCAGGCTGATCCCATAGGCCTCATACTACTGGGAGAAGTTGCCCTTGGAAATATGTAAGTAACTTGTGAAGAGCATTTGCCAAACATAGTAACTTATCACAGTAGAAGGTGATGCTGAAATAGCAAGCCTTTTCTTCAGAGCGAAAAAAGAGCACTTTGTATTTCCTTAGAAACGAGGGGTTTGGGTTTTTTTTCTTTAAGCAAGAATTATCTGGGGAAAAAGTCAGTGGTGCCGGTCTAGAATGTTGTATTAAATGCCAATATCTTTAAAATTGATAACAGACAAAGAAGGAATACTGCAGCTCTAATATTGCTCTGTTTCAAAATAGAATTCCTATTAACTTTATTATTAACTTGCTGAAGCCTGAAAAAAATGTGCTTTTTCACCCAGATGGTTTAAGACGAATGTAAAATGCTGTTATGTGTTCTTTGTGCTGTCCAGGTATGAGCTAAAGAATGCTTCTCACATAACAAAGTTGCCGAAGGGAAAACACAGTGTGAAAGGTAAGCATTAGCTGTTGTCATTGGTAATCCGTTATTCACAGCAAACTTTTACCTTGTGGTGTTTAGTGAAGAGAACTGTAGTCGTTTCATAACTCTTCTTTCTTTAAGAGTTTGCATAATGTTGCCTTATAGTTACATCTGTGTGTGTGCAAGTATATGGTTTTTTTAGATAGAAGATAACGCACCTGAAAGCATAAGAAGGAAGTTGTCAGGTTGCCTAAAGTTCAGGAGGCGACTTTCATTTGATGTTACACAAGAGAATAAGTAAGATGCATTCTCCAACTTTTTACTCACTTTCAAAGTGACAATACAGTGTATATTAGAAGAAAGATGAGAGGTTTGATAGATCAGAAGAATAATTGTTTAGCTTTCAAAGTGCCTTAGAAGCTCAGAGAGAAAGGAAAGGCTAACAGTAAAAGTTCAGATGGAACAGCTGTTCTCATTACATTTCTATCAGCAAAAAGTATCAGTATATTGCACTGAAAAAGAAGATGGGAGAGAATGCTTAGTTCTCTAAATCAAGGGAAAAATGGTAATCATGATTATCCTCTGTTCAGAGATGGGAGAACAGTAACACTCAGTAATGCGTGGCTTTTCTCAAACTGTTCATTTTGATAGTCTTGAAAAATCATCTGCCTAAAATAGAATAAAATATGACTTAGCATCTTTTACAATGCCTACTACTCGCACTATGAATGTCAAATCAGATTTGTATTGAGGAGTTTAAAGAGGATAAGAACTAGTTTGTTATACTTCCCTGAAAATGTTACAATGTGCATGTATCTGTTAATGGAGCTAGGATATGAGAACTGTAAGGATAGTCTCATTGTCTGATTTGATTGACTAACCTTTATGATCAAAGGAAACAAAGTCTAAAATTCTCACTTTTAATGTAGCAGGGTTACTATTATCACAGATATGGTTATGCTGAATTAAATATTCTATATCCTTTGCACTCTTTTTTAAGATACTTTTGCTCTTTGTCAGCATTTGACAATACCAACAAAGTAATACTTGGCTGGCCAAGTCATTTGCTTCATGTACGAAGTCTATGTTTGCCTTTTAGACTTGTAACTAATGCTTTTTCCCTTTCTAGGCTTGGGCAAAACTGCACCTGATCCCACAGCCACTACCACCCTGGATGGTGTAGAGGTTCCCTTAGGGAATGGGATTTCAACAGGAATTAATGATACCTGTCTTCTGTATAATGAGTATCCTTTGCTACTGTGCTGGCTGCACTGTGTGTCCGTGTCGCTGAGTTTAGCAGGACGTAGTTCCAGTGTCGGTCAGTCAAGATTTGGCAGGAAGTGTTTTGTTTCTTTTACCTCTCCTGTGGCGTGCTCAGACAATTTAGAGTCTTTTTCCCAGGGGAGATGACTTTAAAATTGTCACACACTGTCATACTGCAAAAGAGGAAACAGTGCATGCAGCAAATAGCTGTTTGTGTTGTTCTCTAGTCCCTAACAAAGCCAAATCCCCTCTGCTTCACAAAGAAAAGGGGATGGGGACAGGGAGACAGATCAAATGATGACAGAAAACTACAAATGAAAAAAATAGAGAGGATGAGGATCAAAGGGTTGAGAAGGTCAGAGGGAACTGAGGGGGGGCCATGGAGTAGAGCTAACCACCCCACCCCTCCCCAGGCCTCAATGGGACTTACCCTGAAGATCGGGGTAGCCGGGGGATGCTGCCCGGTAGTGCCTCGCCCAGAGATGTGAGAGGCTGAGGGAGGGGGAACACACCCTGCAGTTTCTTGTCTCTCCAGCCTGGTTTCTTCCTCTGTTGCTGTGGCTGCCCAGCTTGGCCAGGAGGAGATGGGGGAGAAGGCTCCAGGGCCAGATGGAGTCACACAGCTTCTCCTGTGTTCTCCAAACCCTTTGCAAATATTAAGGTAAACCTCAGAATGGCCATCAGAGGTGTAGCCTTTAAGCCTCTTTCTAGGCAGTTTGAAGTGTCCCCGAATTAATACATTTACTCCATATTCACAGAAGGTCATGAGAATACATGATGCCTAGGATCCCAAATCAATCTTTTCACTGCCGGTGAAGCAAATAATCCATTAATACAATCTCTGGGTGGTTTAGAAACTGACTCTTTTCTTGGTAAGTTGTCTTCCTCTTACAAGCAGTCTTGGCAACAGAACTTACGGCAGTACTGGCTTTAGTCTTGGATTTTCTTCGGTATAGTGTCTGTCTTGGGCAGGTGATAAAAGGTAATACAGTTAACTATATCTAGTTCAAATAATCTGACGTATATCCACTTTGTTTTACGTTGTGCTTAATGAAGATGCTTTTCATCTAATGTTGGAGTTAGAGGTAAGTTTGTGGCCTAAAGCATTGAGAAACAGGTAGGCAAGCTGGAACTGTCTTCTGAAGAAATGTAAACAGTACAGCGCAGTCATAAAATGTTCCAGCGCTGCCAGCCATTGTAGTGCTCTTCTGTGTGAATCCAGTTTGAGTTTTTCAGATGGGGAAATTAAGAGGAGATTAATGATTTTGTGCTGGAAAATAGCAATAGACCTACAACTAGAAGTTGAGTATTCCAGGTCTGGAGGCTACTTTGCTCCACTGTTCAGATAGCGAGGAAGACATTGTGCATTATGTCTCTGGCTGACAAAAGTACAGCCCGTATTGAAGTCGGTCCACTTGCCTGTCACTCAGGTTTCCTGCTGCACCATCATGAATTCTCTTATGTCTGTTCCTGACTATTGTATAAAACATTTTTATGTTCAAAGAAAGTCAAATTTACAGATTCTTGGTTTGAGCTGTTAGACCCACGTAATCACACAGGCATCTGTATGCTGACTTAAGTTCAGAAGTGAAGTTAGACTGTGTTTAAAGGGTTTGGGGGGAAGGGGGTTGCTACAACTTGTGTTATTAATATCAACAACTGTATTTTGTTCCTTAATGTTCTTCCAAGGTATATCGTGTATGATGTTGCTCAGGTAAATCTGAAGTACCTGCTGAAACTGAAATTCAACTATAAGACATCACTCTGGTGAACAATATTTAGAAGCCCTGTTAGAGTTATACTGTAGTTACACTATAGCGTTGACTTCTGACATGCTTAAGCATTGACTTCTCTTATCAAGATATCAAAAGAGCTAAACTGCAGAAGAGGTTACTAAATCCTATTTAGTATAACAGTTAGTGAAAGTTTTATATAAAATGTGTGGCAACACATGGAACTGAATTCTGATGAGAATGAGTACCTGGTTTTGTTTTATACCACTTCTAGTTTTTGGGCTATCAAGTGTTTCTTTTAATTGACCAAACTGACCAAAAAACTCAAGCTTGTGTTTTTAGCCAAACAGAGGTGGGCAATAGCAGGAGAAAGAACTTGAGGATATTTGCGAATGTTTGCTCTGTTTTAGTTCCCTCTTGTTTAAGATACCCTTTTTCAGTTTTCATTTTGAATAAATGTTAAATGTGCATTTATTTTGAGGTAAAAATAAAAGCTAATTTCATACTAACAGCTTTATGTTTCAAAACTTCCAAATTGTTTTGATTTTTAAGTAATGATTTAAATGTATTTGGTGGAATGGTTTTAAACATATCATCTCTTTCTGAAGATCAGATGTCAAACAATACAGTCTGTAGTCACATTTCAGCAAGTCACAGTGAAATGAGAACTTGGACTTTCCACTGAGACTTCATCTTTCAACAGTTGGTGTGGTAAACATGGAAAATGAACTTGTGGCTGTTTGAATTTAGTGTTAGCCCCAATAAACCTCCTTTAAATACCTACCTTCAACGTGATGTAAGTTGGTTGTTGTAGACTGAAGTCCTAACAAAGTCTTAAGTTGAGCTTTGGCAGAACAGGACAAGGTTTGCTTGCTCACTGACCTGGAGTGAAGTATGTTGCTACTCTGTGGGGTGGTCTTGAACTCTCTCTTGAAATGTCAATGGAGACTAATTTCAGAGTGTCCTGATGTGAGTTATTTTCTCTTAAACCAACTCACTTGTGATAAGCCATTGAGCAATATGGGAAGACTTGACTATAGAGTGACCTAAGTTCTTTCTCTTCAAAATTATTTCCTTGAACCACACATGTTTTCCTTTAGTTGCAGAGGACAAATTGACTAATCCCCAGGGACAATTCTGTGTGGGCAGTGCATTCAGTCTCTGCTCTGCTATGAAAGCTCTCATCCTAAGAAGGGACTGTTTGAGCTCATACTACTGCAGCTTCAGTCTTTGGTAACCTGTGTGGAAAGAGCAGATCTGTTTCCTAAAATGTTGTGATGACCCCTTGCCTTTTGAAAGAGGAGTTCCAAACCAAGCAGTTGCTTACGGTGCAGCTGTTTCCAGGACTCTGAAGGAGAGGAGGATGAGGAGTGGCGGATGGAGAACAAAGCTGCTGTCTGGGAGAGAAGGAAACGTGGAAGGACCAGGTAAGTTGTATGACTTGAGGACAGCTGAATGCAAGAGAATCAAATGAGGCTGGTGCTCATGGACTTGAGAGAAAGTGAAAAGAGTGGCCTTCGGCTTGTAGTTCTTCAGTAAAGTTTAACCAGTGACTTAATGGTTACTTCACTTCCAACAGAAAGTTGTCTTGTTCAGGCATTTAAGAGTTGAGTGTAATCTTGTCAGTCTCTGGGAAAGAACATGAGAACTGGTTCAGTTTAGTTGTGAAGTAGCATTTCTCTTTACCCCCCCAAAAACAGGTCACAGTTTAATTTGGGACTAGGAATTAAAGGTAGATTCTTTTGATGACCCCTCTATCACCCTCTATACCAGGGAAGGCTCAAAGTTAGCTTTTGCTCTGAGACCCTTTTTTCCTGCCCATGAAGATGGCTGTAAATGTTATGCTACAAAGTGGTGCAAAGAGTGCTTTAGGATGCGTGTGGCACTTTCAAGTTATACTTGCATTACAAGCAAGTATCTCCAAAACTATCTTTGGCCTAACAAATGCAGCAGTAGAAGATATAGTGGGATGGGGCTTTCTGAAGAGGCAGTAGGTGCCCTTTGGGGACTGTAGGAAAGCCCTGGTATGTCTGGCTCACTGTGAAGCCTGATGCTTGTTCCCTGTGTCAGGCAGGTTAATGCAAATTCAGGGTGCTGCTTCTCCTGCCAGCTTGTCTGACTGGAAAGTAGAGCCACTCCTGGTGAAAGCAGACACTGCTACTCTGAACCGGTGCACAAACACCCTCTCCCCAGGGCTAGGCTGAGAAGAGCAGCACAATAAGAACAACTGAAGGCACCATCTTAGGCATGTATGCACAGAGCAGAGCAGAGCTGGCTGACTAGGTATTCCCATTTCTGTCAAAGCTGCTTCAAAAGAATGAGTTGTCATGGGACCTGATGTCCTGAACGTCCTCTGAGTTTCTGGAGGAGGGATGTTGAGGAATGACTTGTGATCTAAACTCACTGAGGAAGAAAAAAATTAACTTCAAAAACAGCAGTGTATAAATATTTAACCAGTTATCTTTATTTAGTGTGATTGGGGGCTCTGTTGTATGATGGCTGGCAAATATTAAGATAGTATGTTTATAATCTGAATTAGGTAAACTGAAGGAAGCCAGCCTAGGGTCTACTAATTGGAAATCAGTGTAAATTGTCTGTGACTTGCCCAAGTTCACACATGAAATAAGTGGCTGAGAAGAAATATAGCACAGGTCACCCAACCCACTACTTTAACCACAAAACTGTCTTTAAATCAGTTTGTACAGCCTTTCATGAATTCCCACCCCCCACGCCCCCCCCACACTTTCTAATCAGAAGAGAGGAAGAAGTTTGTTTAGATGTGGAAACAACCTTTTGGTACATGAAACCATCCTGGTACTGGAAAAAGTCATACTCCTGTTCTTAAATGTGGCATCTGGAACTGTTGAGGCCTTTGCTTCAGGTTTTACTGTCAAAGACTGTTTCAGACTTCCCTCCTTGAGTTTTGTGAACCTAATTTTCTGATTAAGTGTTTTTGTGGCCAATTTATATCCCCCTTAGTTTTAAGAAAGTATTAGACTTTTGCTTAAATAGCTTTTATATATGCGATGAGGCATCTAACAGTCTATTATACTCATTCCTTCTGTTATGCCTGTAAAAAATAATAATAATAAAGTTTCCACACTTGTGGAGTACATGCATCTGACCAAGAGTTTGTGTGGCCTCTTACTTTCAAATAAATGTCAGGCTACTTCTCCAGAAATTTTCATTTTGTAGATGCAGTGGCACCTGCATAGCAAGAAATGCATAGCATAGCTGAAATAATGTTACTGAGGCAGTTTTTCGAAGTTGCAGAGAGAATCTAAGCGAAGCAAAGATTTGTTGTGAATCTTTGGTATGAAATGGTCATATTAAATCCTCTAGGCACTGAGGTCATTATATCTACCGACTTGCAAGTAAAATAAGGGAAATGGGATATTGTCTTTACCACCTGTGTTAACAAAAAAAAAAATTCTTTATACAAAAATAAGTTCCACATACAAGGATCATGGCTTTTCTGGTTTTTTATCTCAAAACTTCTTTATATTCAGGCACTATCCTTTGAAGCTGTCTCAGGCTTTACTTTATTAATACGTCTCACTTCAATTTTTGACAGCTCTGCTTAATGAATTGTGCTGGACTCCACAGTACATGCCTTCAGTTGTGCTTTCACTCAAAAGAGCAACTTAGGCGTGGGGAATAGCATGTGCCATTTTATAATTCCTTTTGTTGAAGTAGAAGAGATGCATGAAAACAGGGGAAGCTTAGGAAATGGTTTGCTGAGGTGGCGCTGGGAGCAGATAGTGCACGTTGGTCTCTTCCAGCAATGGCTCGTGTTGCCAGTTTCTGCAGGTGGCTCTCCTTAGTGCTCACACTGGGAACTGGATGATGGGGAAGGCACTCGGGCAGTACTCTTGTCCACAGCTTGCTCACAGCTGTACAGATCAAAGCCTTGCGCACTGACGTCAGTCTAGGGTAGGTCCCCGTAAAGATGGCTTGCTGTTTTTCATTCATTCTGGTGTGGAGATAGCATGCAAGCCATTAGGTGGTTTTGGCTTGCTTTCACAGAACGTGTGAGGTATGTGAGTACAGTCTGAAGGTAAGAAGCCTCTACAAGAAAATTTGGCTTCCCAAATAGTGAAAGGAAACTGCTGCTTCCCCTGCCCTTTGCTACAGGTTCTAACTGCATGATGCAAGTGATGAATACGGCAGGGCTCGGAGACTTCAGGAGGATGTGCTTCAGTGCCTGCAGGGCACACCTGTGGTTTCTGGCAGTTCTCTCTGCTTTTCTTTCTGCTATTGGTGCCTGCCTAGGGGCAGGTGAGAAAATGACAACTAGTTGTCCCCTGTCCCTGGGCTGTAGCATTACCTGCACTGTGTTAACAAGGTTCTGAATGCATTGATTAGTAGGTGTAACCCACGTCTTAATGTCATCCACAGTAACTGAAGGGAAAATGGGAGTGTCAGAGTGTATTTTGCAGCATTTTGGCACACACCATTAGAGCAGTTGCCTAACATGACCCTCTGGGAAAGCTAATAGAGTGAGTAAAGCCAATTTAAAGAGTCTTCTTCCATCTGTGTGAGGTAGGTGAGTCAGCAACACCTAATGACAGGTTGTTAACAATGTGCACAGATGTTCTTGGTCATCGTATCAGTCTAATTGTGCCATTTCCATGTCACCCAAGTGTAAACTGCAAATTTGCCAGATGATAAAAGGACACACTTAAAACATTATGTATTTTGTCTATGTATTGTCAAATGGCACTGGATACAGCTTTGTCAAAGTGTTTGTGTGTGTGTGAGAGATTTGAAAATGGCGTGTGCAAGAGAAATAAAGCCGGAGTACAGAGATACCATAGCATTCATGAAAGACCAAAACGTAGAAGATCTTTTATAGCAGGAATCGTTATTATAGTGCTGATTGTTACCCATTCAACACAATGGATGGTAATAGCTTCTGCTAAATATTTTCCAAATGCAGTTGTTGGAATTAAATGCAGGAATATCCAGTATAATCCTGTTAGGAGCTTAATGCTACCTCCTGACCTAGTAACTTCTAAAATGATGGGCAGGAGATGTTGGGGGGGTGGGGGGGGAAATACCTCCTGGTTTTTTTGTGGGCTTTTTTGTTGTTGTTTTTAAGTTTTATAACACAGTACAAAGATGCCCTGAAAGGCTTTTGTTTTTCTCTCAAAGATTTCTGTTTGCTTTTTCTTCTAGAAATTCAGGCTCTAAGTAGTGCTGCAAAACGTGACTGTATTGTAGAAAACTTTTTTCCTCCCCCTCATCCCCCAGAAAATTCCTTCCCTTGGCGAGAGCTCTGGCATCAGGGCTGCTCTCAAAACAGTGAGACTTGATGACAAGGTTTATAAAGCACAGCAGTAAAAATCCCAATAGTGATCAGTGTCTTCTGTCAACTGGCAGGCTCATTGTTGCCACTCTTAGCTGAGCATTAACATCTAACCCTTGGAGCAAGGGGAGCTTAGCTGAAGTACGGAAAAAGTATTAGTATCATTAACATGTCATTGCTCATCCAAGCTTGCAAGGTCTGGTTCATGTCAGGCCTTCTTTTACATGGTGGTGATGTTTTTAATAAAGGGAAAAATGTACAAGGTTTAATGCTGTGTAGTTTGTCTTTGATATGGCAAAGGTGATTTCTGTTGCTTTTTGTTGTTAGTTTTAGTGTTGTGCCTATACTCTTTTGCATCTATCTACTGTAGTTGCTTTGTTTCATGCTATGCAGTGCAAAAAGCTCTCACTAAAGTGTCTTAGGCCCTTTGGGGGTTAGGTGGAAGGCAGACTCTTTTAACAGTCTTTCAAAATGACCTGGAAAATGGGGTGGAAATGCCTGCTAGGCTTCATCTTTTTTTTTTCTTCCCCCCCCCCTTTCCCCCCCCCTTTCCCCCCCCCTTCCCCCCCCTTCCCCCCCCTTCCCCCCCCTTCCCCCCCTTCCCCCCCTTCCCCCCCTTCCCCCCCTTCCCCCCCTTCCCCCCCTTCCCCCCCCTTCCCCCCCCTTCCCCCCCTTCCCCCCCTTCCCCCCCTTCCCCCCCTTCCCCCCCCTTCCCCCCCTTCCCCCCCCTTCCCCCCCTTCTTCTTCCTTCTTCTTCCTTCTTCTTCCTTCTTCTTCCTTCTTCTTCCTTCTTCTTCCTTCTTCTTCCTTCTTCTTCCTTCTTCTTCCTTCTTCTTCCTTCTTCTTCCTTCTTCTTCCTTCTTCTTCCTTCTTCTTCCTTCTTCTTCCTTCTTCTTCCTTCTTCTTCCTTCTTCTTCCTTCTTCTTCCTTCTTTCTTTTTTTTAAACTGTTATAACATTTCTATCTTGTACATAGAAAGCCCAGAGGGAATTTGTAAAGGATTTTACTTGGTTTGTTTTTTCTCCTAGAAACTCACTTTTTTTTTTCCTCTTAAGCACAAGGGCAACATTGATTTTTGAATTGTTTAATAACATGACCTATATCCAGCTCCTCTCAACCTGCCTGCTGGAGTGCCCCAGTCTGCTGAGTCCCTTTATTAGCAAATTAAGAACACAAATTAAAAACTCTATTCCATTTCCCAACATACATACTGCTGTGTGCTGCAGAACTCCTGGTTTCAGCTAGATGACATTCCCAGAGTACTTTTAAAGAGATGCAAACAGGTAGGCAAACCAGTCCATTTTGCATCACATATTGACTTTGCCTAGACTAAGATAGGCTGGTAATTTGCCTTGAAATTCACTTTGAGTTTTCATGTTTGAAATAAAAATTGAATTTTGGTCAGTATAGGCTTTGACAATAGTAACTTGTAAAAACACTACCTGTCTCTAACACATGCAAATAATCTGGTCTGCAAACATTAAGGGGCTTGTGGCTTATGAAGTGATCTCCATGCTTAGACTATTTCTTGATGCAAACAGCTTTAAACTCCACCCTTGTGCAGAGACCAAAGGAGACTACACAAGCAAAACCACCTCCTTGGCTTGCAGGAGGAGTTCAGTTAGGACTGTGTTAGAGGGCAGACCAAGAAAAGGACTTGATGTGGTAACGAGCTTCCACTTTCAGTTCAGCTGGTTGGCTTACCCCATCGCACAGCTGTCTGGGTGACAACAGTGAGACCTTGACCTTCAGGCAAAACCCTGTGAGCATTTCCTTCAACCTGTCAGGAAGAGTGCCAGAGACCAGGAGGAGCTTCCGTACAGGGCTTTTTTTTGTTTTTTCTTTTTTTTTCTTTTTGTCTTGTCCCTTAGTGTCCCTCCTTGTCTCACCTTTGCAATAGTTTGGCTTAAGTATAGGACAGCTTGCTGTGCTGTCCTATGTGCACCTAGAAAGGGGGTGAAGAGGAAAGTGTTTTGACAGGGTGCTGAGTGACTACAGGGCCCTCCAGCACCGCGGGACAGTTCAGCAAGATGCCGCTCTCTTCAGGGAGGAAGACGGACACAATGCTGGGGGCCCGTCTCAAGAAATTACAGCCCAGGACTGCGACTGTGGGGCAATCCTTCGGCCCCCGCTGTAGCCCATGGCGCCGGTGCCACCCAGCAGCACAGCGGCTGCTCCCGGCCCCCTCGCCCTGCCGGGCCGCGGCCGCCGCGCTCCGCCGTCCGCCCTTGGCCGCGCAGCCGGCTACCCCTGGCGCGGGCGAGCGGCGCCCTCCCCGGGCGGCCGTTACCGGCCGTTCCTCGCGGCCCGGCCCCGCCCCGCCCCGCCCCCCGCGGCGCGCCCCTGCGCAGGCGCCGCCGGCCCGGCGCGCGCCTCGCCCGCGAGCGCCGGCGCCGGCCCCGCGCGGCAGCGCCGCCTCGCGCAAGGCCCCGTCTCCTCCCCCACAATGCACCGCGCCAGGCAGCCTTTGAAAAAGCGGCGCGGCTCGTTCAAGATGGCGGAGCTGGATCAGCTGCCTGACGAGAGTGAGTAGCCGCCCGTGCCGCCGCCGCGGCCGCCGCCGCCCGGCCCCGCCGCCGCCCCCCGCTGCCGCCCGGCCCCGCCGCCGCGCCCCGCCTCCGCCCCGCGGCGGGCGCTGTGCGGGGCCGCAGCCCGAGCCGCCTCCCTGGCAACCGGGCCGGCCCGGCCCCCCCTGCCGCCGCCCCTCCCGGGCGAGGCCCCGGCCCAGCCGGCGGCGGCGGGAGGCGAGTGCCGCCGCCGCGGGGTGCTGGGCTGCCCCGTCGCGCCCGGGCGAGGCGGCGGGGGGGCCGGGCGGCACCTGCCGGGCGCGGGGCGGCGGCCGCGGCGCGGGCGGCGGGAGCCCCGCGGGGAGGGCGCGGGCTGGGGCGGGCTGCCCTGGCCCGGGAAGGGGGCGAGCGGGAGGGCGCCCCGCTGTCCTCGGGCGGGGGGAGAGCGGGTGGGTCCCCGCGCGCACTCCGGGCAGCGCCGTCGCCGCGGGGGGGCGGGGGGTGCTCGCTGCGTCTGGGGGGCACTGGCACATGCAGAGGGAAGAGCTCGGAGACCCCGTGGGGGGGGTCCTTGTACAGGAAGAGAGTGCGAAAATACATGTTTGTACACGTACAGACCTATATATCCATGTAGGTTTTGTGTGAACACAGTTTTTAACATGCCGGGTGCACACAGGGGTTAGGTGAAAACTCGTTTACAGTTGAGGCAAAAATACACTTGCTGTATATGTGGATTCATGCGCAACATACTTGAGTATTGTAAAGGGGGAAATGATTCAATGTAAAATATACCTGTAAGAAGGCATGTTAATACAGTGAGTAACAGATGCAAAAGAACTTGGGAAGACATTAAAAGTTTCACAAGTAAATTGATGAAGATGCAAGTATATCAAAGTGAAAACGGGAGACCGTAAAGGGGATGTAAAGGAGAAGCTGATCGTGGTCTAATGGACATGCTTTGTGCCACTCTTCAGTGGCATTGGAAGTAATCAATGGGGCAGTTTCTGTGTGCCGTGAATTCCACCTTGACTGTAACCATGTGCCACAAGACACCTAAGCCACTTGCTGAAAGAGAAAAGTGAGAATTCCTTGATACCCAGCAGTGGCTGACCAAAGTCCTAAGCTGAATTAAAAGGAAAAAAAAAAATGGTTTCAGCCCTTTCCATACTGCAGTCTTTCCTCCACCCTGTTACAGGCGTTTTGGAACCCTTTTGCTTCTAGCAATGCTATAAGCAGGAGTTGTGATTCTCAGTCTGAGGAACTGCAGGACAGAGAAAGCATGAAATCAACAATCAGTGTTTCTCCTGGGCTCTCATAATCGTTGCTATGTTTTAAGTTCTGGCAATCAAAGCTGAAGATGGACTGAAAGTAATGGAGATTCAGAGCATGACAGAAAAAAGGATTTGAAGGTTTTTGAGGAAGGCCTTTTGGAAGGCTAAGACTGCTTATCTTAAAATGGTACATAAGATGGAAATAATGAATAAGGTGGAAAGAATTAAGCAAGTGTGAAGGCATCACTTAGAATGTAGGTGCACAACTGCACAGCAATACGTCATGCATATGGATACTTGCAGAAGTTACTTGTATACTATTGTTTACACAAATATTTGACCAATATTTTGGTTTGTTTACATGATATGGCATCGCTGTTACAGGTTTCTGTGTAGCACCTTCATCTGCTCCAAAACATGCGCATCTGTGTAGCATTCACTTACAAGATACTCATGTAATATCTTTGCAGGCTTACATGTCATATTCATGACAGTATATACAGGAGGATTCATGTACAGATCAGTCACTACATGGTGCATTTTACAATATACTGTACATCTGCAGTCACTTATTCACATGGAACACAGCCCTATATATATTCCATTAAAACTGAACAAGTACATATTGCAAATAAATCACTTAATATGGCAAAATAAATGCTACATCAAATAGCTCCTGTTAATACCAAATGGCAGTCATTTTGACCTGCATTGGTTCTATGAATTCACTGTGGTTATTTGGCCAGCTATTTCAGTAAGAAAAAGGCAGTGTGTGAATACGCACCTGTATATTCACAAGAGTTCTCTGGAGAGCTATACCTCTTGTCAGAAGTGACTTATGGAGTAGGGTAAGATCTGGTAGAAAAATGCCCCTCTATTAGCTGTTGGCCTCTGTTCTTCTGAGAGGAGAAAATACATTTTATTGTTGTCGCATGAAGACTTCACTTTAACGATTTGTGCGTAGAATCCATTGTCATTCACTTAATTAGGATGTAAAAGGATTTTATTGGGCAAGGGGATTCTCCTCAATGGTTTGACCCTGTAATCTTGTAGATTACATTGAAAATTATCTTAACATAGTTAAATTTTTATAACGGTTCTCAGCTTAATAGTGTTAAGTCTTTATAGAAGGGATTACATGAAATTATCCACAGTGATTGAAAAAAAATATAGACTAATAAGCATTTCTTTGTAAAAGGTAGTCTGATTGTTGGTTTTCCTAAAACTCATTTTCTGGACTTCCAAGAAGTTTAAAATTTCTTTCCAAATCTGTCAGTATCTGTTGTTTTGTATGCCAGCTGTAGCAGAGCAGTGCTGAAGTGAAGCACTGTAAAACTTCAGGGGAAACTGCAAATAAGGGCCAAGCTGAAACTAGTGCATTTAGTAGCCTCAGTAAACCTACATACAAAAGGGTAGATTTTTGCTCTTAGTGACACTGTTTGACACTATTTTGTGCGTCATTATGCAAGTTCATGAACATACTAACCACTTCTGTAACGGAAGATTATCAGAAAGAGGTGACTTTGAATTTGAATCTTGCTTCTAACTACTGCATATAGATCTTTATTACAGCTCTGACAGCTGTCAGGTGAAAAACTAGTTAATATCCCTATATATCCAGCACTATTGTTTTAACCAAAGATATTTATGAAGGCTCATCGTAAATTAAAGATAGAACTGACACTCAATTTGGTACAGTTTAGTCATGTCCACTGTGCCATGTTAGACACTGATTAATACAAGTCACGGACGAACTGAGAGAACTCTAATTAATTAGAAGCATTTTATTGCTTACTGGATCTATGCTCCCCATTCATAAGAATGGACAGTGTGTAAGTTACTGTTCCTACTTTTGCCTTACCAGAGAAGGCACCTGTGCTCCAGAAGTTACCTTTAAGTATGAAAAATAAATTTTTTTTCTACTCTTTGCCACCTTCATACTGCCTACAAGGATGTAAGTAAGATTGAACAGGTCTCTTTCTTCTCCTGTAACAGATACTAGAACACAATATGTTACTGAGTTTTACTCAGGCTTGTGCTGTAATGCCAACTCTTGCTAGTAGTGTCATTGTTCCAGTATCTGCTTGACTCACAAAGCAGACCCACCTTGCGGGTATTTATGGAGGTGGTATGCTTCTGCTGTGCTGACATGGCCCCTAGGGTTTGTATTTATTTAAGTTTGGTGCAAGTAGGGGATGTTTTGTTTCTTTCATCAAATAGGGAATAACAAGTTTTATGTAGTGTTGGTGAACTGCTGGAAATGTGAAAGTTTCAAAAAGTTTGTCTTGTGCTCCCATGCCTATTCTTTCCGGTTTTGGTGAACTGGATATGTTGTAATTACACTGCAACCATCACCATATGTAGTTTATTCTAAGTATAGGACTGGAAATGAAAAAAGATATAAACTTAGACTTGATTGACACTGACTTCATGTGGATTTTTGTCTGCAACTTAATTTATAAGGGGGAGTAACAGTAAGCTTTGCAAAATTATTGTTGGAATCTTCTATAGTGGTGTAAGAATAAGTTTATAAAAAAGTTGGACTAGCTCTTGACTACCAGACTTTCAGACTTATACATAATCTCTGCGAATTTTCTCTAATATAGCATATAGTAAATTAGTAGACCATAACTCAGTTATCACATTAAAAAGTTTGTAATTAAACATAATATACTCAGTGGCAAAATAACTGAAACTTTGTAGTATGGTAGGAACTATACAGTAGTTTCACTTTCAAATTTGAAATTTGAAGAAATGGAATTTGCGTCCGAGTAGTTTGACAGTACCTGCTTGCCCTCTGACAACTTCAGTAATGCAACTGGGCAGTGAATATTCCTCAGCCTGGGAAGGAGATGAGTGTAAGGCACACGATTGCCCCTCAGAATATGTGCTTATTGTGTCTGCTAAATTTATTATTGTTACATTCTTCTGTAAAGTTGGTGTACCATCCTGTTGAAATGAAGAAGGGAGTTCACAATGACAACCTAAAATATCAAAGAGATGGCAGTATCTAGGTTTATATGCATTTCCTATAGTTAGGGCCTTTTCCCACTAGTGTTGGAAGGGAAGAGGGATATCGTCGTCTTGTATGGAGCAAAACTCGGTGAAGAGAGAGCCAGTCCATGGCAAATCCTGTAACCAAAAAATCACGGAGTATTAAAGGTCCCAGTTGCAGAAGTTTTTTAAACACTAATCATTGGATTTCTATTCTGGAGACAAAATTGTTTATGCAGACTTCACACCCAATGCGTGACTAATTTTAGTTGATGCATTCCCCACCTCCCCCCTTATCTCCTGGTAATTCTGCAGCGGAGGTAAATGGTGGGCTGTTTTACTGCTGTAAACCAGATGGCTGTTTTTCCCTGTCTCAGAAGGGAAAAACAGTTGATTGCATTGAAGTGTGCATAGTGCTGTCTTGTCGCTTCCTACTAGTAATAGCAATCTTATTTGTGGATTATTTGGTTGTAAAGTACATGGAGTAAAGCTGAGGTGAGACTTTGATAAAAACAGATGGCATGCAAATTAAACCAGAAGACTGTCATTGCAGGCATGGGCAAAGCTAAATCTATGTATTAGTGTGTTCTTTTGCACAAGTAACTCTCAGTGAGGAGGACCAGTGGAGTCAGTTACAGGGAAAACGGAGTGCAATCCCACCTTTGATCGAAGTGAAAGCATGCTTAGCTAGTTAAAAGTTCAGCAGCATGGGACCACCAGCAGGAGTAAAGCACTGAGCTACTAGTGAATGGATTATTTCCATGTTATATGTAGGCATCTATCACATGTATCAACAAGTGACAGGTGAATCAGGGAAAGAAGCTGGAATGTAGTAGTGATAGGTGGCAAAGTGTTAACCTTTTACAATACAGATAACCAGCAATATGCTACGCTTTTTAGTATTGTATATTGGTAGATCTTGCTAATGCTTTTTCTAGGGATTTGTTGTGTTTTGGGACAGGCAGAAGAAGGGAAAGGGGATGAAGAACCTTCTGCGTGCACTTTCGTCCCATTGATGGAGGCAGCAGCGTAAGGAAGGCACTTCAGGCAGAAATCATCTTCCTTACCCCTAGCACAGTCCCTGCTACGGTTCACAGGCACCCTCCCCTTGCATAACCAGTTGCTCTGCTCTGACGCTTCACTCAGTAGATGGAGGGGAGATGTGGCCCACCTCTAGCTGCTGTGGTTTTCCACTGCAAGCACAAAGGGGCCATGGCCATAGCACTGCCCTGCTCTGGACGTTTGAGGCGAAAGGTCGGCAGAACCATATGAGATTCAGCACACAAGACAGTACTCAGTCTTAATTTCATGGGTGCTAAAGAGTACTCACAGTGAATACTTCTGGCATCATTTGTACTGCGTACCTTTAAGACTGTAGTGTTACTACAGTATTAGTATATTGTCCATCATGAGAATGTAGTGTTAGAAAAAGAGCATTTCATTATTTTGGTTATTGTCTGCACAAGTCCTGTAGCAGAAATCATAAAAATGAAAAAATCGACTTCTATCCAGTAGTTAAATCAGGATTTGGATTTACATGAATATCAGTCCATTAGTGGGTTCATAACATAAGGGAAATGCTGATCCATGCTTGAAGTTAAAAGTTATTGTTCTCTCTCTTTCTGTTTGTTTGTTTGTTTAACTCTTCAGCAAGCCCAAAAGTTTTGAGGGAGCTTAAATGCTGCCGCTCAGTTTTTCCTATGATGCATGCTGTTCTCTTTCTAAGTTTCCCTGAATTAGCTGTCCTTTTAATGGCCAGTCATTTGAGATGCTTCCTCTCTGCTAAAGCAACTTGTGCCATGCTTGTGCAGATGAGTGATCTCTAGCAGGGTTAATGACTCAATATGTAATAAAGGCTTATGTTTCTCCTTCCTTCTCCACGAGTTTGCTCTGTCATGCCATTTTAGAGCCATCCGTGTAGTTAATTACATATGTTTTTGAGGTGTAGCGCAACCAGTGTTAAAGTAACTGATGATCTGTGCAGAATTTAGATAAAATAGTGTAATGATCTGGAGAAGAAAGGTTTTATTATTACTCATCTGAATTATACAATTTCCTATATTGATTTCGATATGCTCTTATGACACCTGTTTGTGCTCACACATTAGTAAAGTCAGTAGCTATGGAACTCCCCTTTAGTTATTTGTAACCTTCATTTTCAAAATTGTGATTAGTTGTTACAAATTTTTTATTTAAAAAAACTGAAAAATCTTTCACAATTATAATGTGTGTGTCGGTATTCCTGTTTAAATTTTAAGATCAGCTGTTGAGAAGCTGTGTTTGATTTTAAACTGCTTTGTTTCATGTTAACACTGAAAATATACATCAGGGCATCCATAACTGCCCATGTTGAACCGCAGTAACACTATCTCTCTTTTGTTCAGTTATGGTATTTTCAGATGGGGAGGAGGAAATGGATGCTTATTTTTGAACTTATATGTGACTTTAATTTTTTTGAATAGAAGAAAAGATTTTGAATTATTTTTCCTGCGCCTCAAAGCCTTTCTCCACATAAGAAATACTTTTTAGAGAAAGAAATAGCAGCGTTTCTTTTCAAGTCTGTTCGTGTTGCTCACAAAGCAGTTGTTGTAGCTCATCTTCCTGGTGAGGCTCTACAAGCACTCTCCTGCGCTAGGAGAAGGCGACCGGGGCTGGAGAGGCAGCGGTGCTGGAGGCTGCGCCGGTGCTGCCGGGGCAGGAGTTCAGGACTAGCGGAGCTGTCCAGCCGCCACCCCGCGAGGAGCGGCAGCTGCAGCAGAGCAGATTTCTGCCTAGTCTAGCCTGAGAAAGTCGTAGTCCTCACTGTGTGTGACTTGGCCCACTGAACAGTATGTTAATGCTGAATTTTTTTAGTTCAGTTTTACATGCACCCCTTGAAAATCACTCCTTGGTAATGTTATAAAACATATAAATACGCTTATTCCTGTCCCCTAGGTACTAACAGGCTTCCTCTTATCATGCTAGTAAATGCCTCACAATCTCTAACACAGTTTTTTTACTGCTCGTGTTGCATGTATTTTACAGATTTTAAGGCTAGAAAAGGCCCTTATAATCCTCTTACCTGACATTCCGCTTTAAGCATGCGACAGTACTTGTATCTGTGGAATTTCTGTACATCAGTTCCACATTTCCTGTTTCAGCTATAGTTTTCTCTTTAAAAGCATATGTGAGCTTGATTTGACTTTGAATGATAGGGAGCTTGTCATGCCCTTTCTTAGTATAATTAATATAAAAAATACTGTTAAACTCTTGCATTCCTTGCTAACCTGAACTTAGCCAGTATCATCTTCAAACAATTAGATCATGTTTTACCTTCTACCTTGTAAAAAAAAACAGATGCAGAGCTATTTACTATCTAAATTATCTTCCTTTGTAGATACTTGTGATCAATGCAGATCTTGACCTTCTTTGGGAAGAACAAGATTGGAGTGTCTTGACTTTCTCGTAATAAGGCATGTTTTTAGATCTTCAAATCTTTCTCCTAGCTCTGCTCTGAACTTTCTCCCAGTTTTTCAAACTTTTGGTCCAGTGTGAACACTGTGTTGAAGTAATTTATTTACTAACACTATACAAAAAGTGGAGCCCAATAGATACTAAAACAAGACTAAGCCGCTTGTACAGTTCACTTCGGAATACTGTGACAGAGCAGGTCCCAGTATACTATATATATTGCAATAGCAAGTAGGCCTTGTAATTCCTGAGCCACTGCTGTAGTGACTAGGCTGTACTTCCCCAAGTCGAGCTTTTTACTCTTAGTTTTAAGAAAGTCACCTCAATGACCCTCTGAATCTTGAAGCAGATTTTGGTTGTAACATCCTAAGTGATGCGCAGACCCTGTATTTCTTCCTTTCCATCCGTTCCTTTTAATGTGTTTGATGTCTGTAGCAATGAAATCTGTGTCATTGTCATAATAGGTATTTACATTCAAGCATGTGTATATATTTTGCTTTAATCTCTTTGTTTATAATTAAAATGCTGGTTAAAAAGGCTGTCTATGATTATATGTTTGTTGGTCCGAATGAAAGTTGTATACAAAATTACTGGTATTTGATGTGAGGCTGGGATACTAGTAAACCAATAATTATTTTAATTAAAAATTAGGATAGTTGTAATAGACTTAATCTATCCTGAATCACTTTGCAATTTTTTATAGTTTTTCAAATACTTTTATCTGTATTAAAACTTGGTTGTTTTTTATTTTAACCCATTATTTCTCAGAAGATCATTCTAGCTTCCATTTATGTGGCCCTGGCTGTACATAAAGTAGTGCCAAATTAAACAGAACAAGTGAAATGTTCTATTTTTCTTAAGGTTTGCTGTTCTTACAAGTAGCACCTATGATCAATTTAATTGAACTTGACAAGAAAACCCATGATATTGTTGCCTTTAAGGTAAAATTAAGTTTATATACATCTCCATTGTCATTTTAATATCCTACATATATTCTAATGTTTTAGACTACAGAAATATAAGTTCTGGTAATTTCCTGCAACTTATTACATTAAAATAGCTTAGTTTCACTACGGACATGCCTGGACAGGAGTTTCCTATTTGAACACTGATATTCCTGAATAAAGATGCTCTTTTCTGGTTATGTTACCTTAGTTGCAGGTTAAGTGAAAATAAATGAGCACTCTTATTCTGGCATGCGTGTTGAGGATTGTGGTTTGGGGGAAACTTACTGATTCATAACTACCCCATGCAGACAATACCTTAGCAGCTAAGGCTGTTTTGGAGTGTTAATTTTACAAAACTAGAAGGTAGCGCAGTAACACTGCTATCCATCGCTTCTCTCTAACCGGTGTTTCTGTTGCCAGTCATTTAATAGGCTGCTCTGCTGCCCCATCAGCAGTCTCGCAGATGAAGCATCCGAGTTCGATGGTGAGCAAAGCATCTCGGGCACTTCACCTATGAAACTAAACCCCCAATATAATGCTTTGCGGCCTCTTGCTGAATCGTTAGGTTTTCGTTGTTGTCATGTTCACCCTTGAATGAGTTCATTGAACTTGATTTATCTGAGAAAGAGGGACAGCAAAAGAGGGCGTTGTTCAGTGTTATAGATGGCGTGCCTGAGATCTTTCAGGATAGCGATCCATTCTGGAAAGCCAGCGTTTCCTCCATTTGACAGTCCTCATGATACTGCTTCTGCCTGTCCATCTTCCCCATATTTTTAAATTGTGTGTACTTGTTAATCTTGGCACACGTCTCACTATCCCTTACATTAATCTTTGAGGGAGAAACATTGCTTCACTGGCCATCACATGCCTGTTTCACTTTTCAGGACTGCACTTTTGGTGGATAGCAGGGACCCCATGTATTTATGCAAACGCAGTATACAGTATCTGTATTTGCGATATCGGAGAACTTTGAATTGGTTTCAGTCACAAAAGAGAGCTCATTACAGTTTCATAGTAAGTTGTATAATATATTTGCAACTGCATCAAACAAGCAACTGTGTGGAAGTATGCAGTTTGGAAATAAAGCTTGTTCGGAGCTGACTGCATTAAACAAAAGCGCTCAGGATCTGAAACGGTTTTGTGAATGTGAAACTAAAAGCAGAAAAAAGAAAGTGAATACGCTTTCAAGGTTTACTGGGTCATAGCCATGTAATGCTATACCTACTGCCATGGAGAGCGTACAGGGTTCATTCATTCAGCTGTGAAAGATTTGATATTAAATTGTCCTTTCTGCCAAAGAATTAATTAAGAATACATAGACTCTGCATAGGTTGTGTATTTTGAAATATCTTATGATTTATGTGGACTTTCTGATATATTACAGGTTCTTCAGCAAAAGCACTTGTGAGCTTGAAAGGTAAGAAACTAATGTCTTAATTTACTGTTGTAAATCTGAAAGTCCAATTATCCCTTTCATTTGTACTTGAGTTTCTGGCCTCAAAAGCTTCAACAAAATAACATTTATTAAAGAGGGTTTTTTGTTAATTTTTTTTTTTTTTTTTGTGGATATCTGTTATTTCAGTTGACTGATGCTCAGAGATTGAAACCACATATGTTGTGGTGTATTTAGACACTGTTCTTTTGGGTGGCATTTCTGAAACGTGTTTTTTCTTTTCAAGTACTGCTTAGGTGTCAGGTTTGATGAGAAAATTGAGTTAATCTTTCCTTTCTTGAGGATGAGATAGGAGAACGATTCTTCATGCAACCTGTACATGTGACAAATTACAATAGGAAGGAAATTCATAATCTCATTGTGTCTTCTATCAGCAAGTAGAGGGAGAACTAAAAAATCTGTTTCCTATATTCTTTCTTTGAAATTATTTTCATGAATATTACATAAAAATTTTGAATGCTTTTACTCTGCCAAATAGTAGAAGTTTCTTTATAAATTGCATTAAACAACAAAGAAGAAATGGTCTGCTGAACGTGTTTTAACCATTGTAGGTTTGGTTCAGTTAAATTTGATTTTTTTTTTTCTTTCTTTCTGTTGGAGTACATCCCCTTAAATCATTTTTTAGAGCCAGAAGGAGGCCAGGACTTCTAGAGCTTTACCTTCTTCAAGATTCAGTTACAGCCATGCTACAGCTGTCTAGGTGTTTGTCACCTTGGCAATGGAAGTAATAGATTCCAGCAAAGAGGGATTTCATGAAATCTAAACTTTGTGTCATGAAAAAAAGCTTTGTTCTTGGTCTCCCTTTTTCTGAAAGCCTCTTTCAGTTTTTTTTTATGAGTGTTCAGAACAATTTAATAAAAATACTGGTATCTAAAATCCATTCATAGTTGACTCAAAAGAAACCATTGCAAGTAACAAAAATATATTAGTATTTGACAGTATTATGCTAACTTTTGGATAGTAGTTATATTTACAAAAATAATATTAATGACATGAACTCTTCACAACAGAGGGAAGTTTATCCAGTACATGGAATGAAAAGTACAATTCTCTACAGAAAACACCTATTTGGAAAAGCAAGAATGCCAGTTCTGCTGTGGAAATGGTAAGAAGCACATATGTTTCAAGAAGCAAAAAAAGACACAATTTTAGGATGAGTAAAATACCATAAAGTGAACCAAATTTAAGTATTGAATAATTTGCCTGAAATTTATAGTTTCACATTTTCAGAGCATTAAACTATATCCTTCACAAGTACTCTACTCAGTTCCAGTGTGAAATGAAGGCATATTTTATAAATGAAGAAACAAACAAATTAAATTTATGACTTTGTTCAAGATAGCTCTTAGTCATTTTCTCTCTTTTTTGTAAAGCAAGTGCTGTGTGGAATATTTGTATTGTATCTACCATGATGAATATAGGAATCATCATTTCTTATGAACTGTTTGGTCTATCTCATGAAATATCTCATTTCGAATTTTGGCTAAGAATTGATGCATAAGGAAAAGGAAGGAAAAATGTCATAATACACTTCCATCCTTGTGCCTTCTGAGGGGGGAATATTTTATTAAAAGGGAAGGAATGGCAATGAGGTGTCCTGCAGTATTCTGAGAGCGCTCATAGGAGACCTTAAGTTAAAGAACTGCTCTGGGGCGGGGGAGTGAAAAGTAGGCACCCCGCAGCCTCCAAGATCATGTTTCTGTTCTTTGGTTTGACCATTGCTCTCTCGCTCTCTCTCTTTGAAACATTCTGTTGTCCTTTCTTTCCTTATCACATTCAAGCTTTTCTTCATTATTCTCAACCTCCTCTGCCTGTACGTAACTATTTTTGTTTTGTTTATGCTGCCAGCTGTATCACGCCCAGTGCCTTGTTTGTCCGCATCTGTAATACTGTGTGTTCTTTTCTAATACACCCTGGTAGATGGCATACTCTGGATTGCTATGCAGACCTTCTCTCCCACACTCTTCTGATGCCACCTTCTTCCACAGTAATTGCAGCCAACTTTCTAACTAGTCACCTGTTTTGTATTCAAATCATTATTTGTTTATTTGTAGTAAGCGCATTGTTTATTTTCAGGGAAGTGTTATGTTTGAAAACTCTTGCACTTGCCTGCTCTGCACATAATCAAAATATCTGAGCAGCATCCAGTAGCGCTTTAAGCAATGTGACTAACATCTGTCATATGTAATTTTTCTGTGATCTTCTCCCTGTAGAGAGAAATGTACACAGAAAGGGGCCTTATTTTGGTAGGATTCATGCAGATGTAGGTACACATGTTGCTAGTGCTTTTGCTAGAGAAGACAAGGTCTACAAAATGCAGTTCTAGACAGTAGTGATCTTTGTGATGGCCCTTAGTTTCTGTGGGGGTTCGAGTCACAGTTTCCAACTGCTCACTAGGGAAATTCATCTTCTCACAAAAAAAAGCTCTAGCAGTAATTTAGAAGATTGCATGTGCCAGAGGATAGAAATCACTAACCGTAATATTTATGCCAAAACTTTAAGTATGCTGACTTTAAGTATTGAAAATAAGTAGTGAGACTCTGAATTTGATTCAGTATTCTGTGGGAAGCTGGGGTAAAGAACAGAGGATAGACTGATATGTGTGCAGAAGCCCATGCTGCTGATAAGTGGCATGGTCTTCTATACTAGTTTGAGTTTCCTAAACACCATAAGTTTTGAATGTATGTTGTACTGCTGATTGAAAAATCTTCCAAAAATGCCCAACCTTTTTAGCGAAGTTGGATGACGCCTCTTTGCAATACTTCTTACTTTTTTCTGGTGCAAGGCATAGGCAATCCAAATTGATGAAGCCGTTTATCAGTTTGGATAGTTCCTTGGAATAGGTTTTGGCAGCTTCTGTTGAGGCTTATAAATCAGTCTTCTTGGCCTGTAATATAGCCTCGGCGTAAGGTTGAAGGAATTATGTAAGTTTTGTCTTGTTTGTTTGAGCATTTGTGTTCCTGTGTTGGCATGTGCTCTTCATCTAGTACAGTGTCAGAAAATCAAGCAGACCTATGTAGACATTTGGGAGAAAGAAGTTATTCTGGAACCAGCACCTCAAATATCAAATTTAGGATATAATTATGGAAATTCAGTAGGAACCTGACTGTTTTCCCTGTGAGCGGAATGCTGTGATAAAAACAAATTTGGGGAATTTAGCGATATAAGAGTCTTTATTGTTGAGGCAGGAATGTGGATCTGCTTTCTTGCTCAAAAGTTAGAAACATTCTCACCTTTTCTTTTTAAGATAATGGTTTGTCCAGGACATCAGAGAGGGTATAAAAGAGCATAAAGACACCGTAATTGAAATTTAAATTTGCTCTTGAGGCAGTGTAGTGAATTGGAACATGGGGAAAAAAAGAACTCTATATCTTGCTGAAGAGAGAAAAACATCCAGAACAATTAATATGATAAACTAGTTACTGTGTTAATATGGTATGGGCACCATTTGACTACCGTTCTAATATATAGTTCCTCTATTCAGTGTGTCTCTTTTTCCTGGTTTGTAATCTCTTCAAAGAATGGGCATTTTCTTCTTGTGTGTGTTGAATATACCTGGGTGTCCAGCACCACTGTTACTTAACAGCGCACTTGTTGTGTAGTTATGGTTATAAATATATATAATGTTGAGTAAGAAAGACACACTTCCTCAGAAAAGTTCCAGCTGGTCTCATGAAATGGAATAGACAGATTTTATTTTTTCTATCACTAATTAATTCTATAGGGACTAGTTTTTTCAAACATATTAGATGTTTTGATCAGCCACAAACTTATTTAATATCTTTCTTAAATGTAAATACTTATTAGTGAAGTTATATTTCACTTTGTTGATTTATTTTGTTTCCAACTGCTATGAAGGACTTCTCTTTGTCATTAGTATTCATCACTTTGTGGGTGTCATAGATTTCATACCCATGTCAATTAGTAGCTTTTCCCCCATCTGTAATGACAGAAGCGAAATCTGCATTTGTTCTGCCTTTCTTCGTCACCTTTGTAAATAGTTTGACTTACAAGGAGTGCTGCAGGATGCAGTCTTGGGGCTCCACAAAGGAGAGATTTCGGTTGTGGCTGGCTCCTGTGCTGGGCCGCAGTGTTCATGGAAGGAAGACTTCTTGCTGTCAGCTCTAATAGCCAGTCGTAGGTTGCTGTTTTGTCCTCAGGCTTTGTGCAAGCTTTTAGTCATAGGGTAAAATCTTGAGGTATAACTAAGCAGAAGTATTTGAAAGGGATTTTTTTCATGCTGTATATTTGCAATATGATTTTTCATTTTTGGTCAGCTTTTTAATTCTCTTTGAGCCATAACATCTTAGCATACAAATAAATTTTAATCAGCATAAATTCTAAATTCGTCTCTTATCTGATATTTTTCCGTAACTTGTTAGAGTTTTAGTTTCATCGGACTTTAGCTTCTTAGCATTTTGCAATATAGGCACTTTCAGCAAGTTTAAAAAAAAAATAAAACACTTTAGATTCATAAGAGATCCTTGCAAGAAATTTTATATCCAGCTAATTTTTTTCTATTGAGAACATACCCAAATAAGCACAGTTTGAATAAACCTTTTTAAAAAAAAAAAAAAAAACAGAACAAACTGTTTAACAGATGTGCTTATAACCCAAATAAATACTACATTTAGCTTAGATACACAAGTGTTTAGACACCTAGCTCCCCTGGAAACAAGTGGGAGTTAGGTTCTAAATACTTCTGTGGATCTGGGCCAGCAGTGTAGTACTGGGTTATAGTTAGCATTGGAAAGCCTGGAATCTTAAATTCCTTCCTCTCTTCTCTCAGCCCTTAGATTTGTAACTGCTAGGAGGCTCTATTTATTGTGTACCATCTGTCTTAAACCAATAGGTGGCCAGGGAGGAAAAGGCATTCCGTTTCTCTCGCTGTCAATTCTGTGCATGAACAGAGAAATCAGGGTTTTTTGTAATTCATTGTTAATTTTGATACATGCAGCCCTTCAGAAATTCAAAACGGAGTCGACTCTTCTGTGAAGAAGATGACAGACAAATAAACACAAGGTCACCCAAAAGAAATCAGAAGGTTGCGATGGTTCCACAGGTACCTACATGTATGCAGATATTTTTACCAGAAAGGGGAGCAAGCCTATCTGTGTTAGTTGAAAATTAGGATCCATTTGCTTTTCAAGTTGCATTATCAATTTAGGAATATTTTTGTGAGGAAAGCTGTTACTAGGGATAAGCCACATTTCAAAATACATTTATATTTTCTTCTCACAACTGGGTTCCTCAGCTTGCTTATGAGAGTACCTGTTCATTTTGATCCTGGACATAAGCATACAGAACTAGGAAGGATTCCAGAGTAGTTGACTATCTTGCTACTGCAAACAGTCATGTCCTCTAAACTGCCTAAATTTGTTTAGTTTCAGTTAAAAACTAACTAGGTTTCTTGCACTGACTATCTAATTTAGAAGACTGTTACAAGACGTTGCCATATTCCAGTAGTTAGGAACTTGCTCTTGTTTCCTAGCCTAAATGTATTCGTGGCCAGCTATACCTACTTATTCCTGTAATGATACTCTTCTCTAATTCAAATGACTTCTTTTTCTACTCCTCCCCTTGAGTATCTACTCCTTGTTATATCACAAAATAGCAGCAATAATTTCCCTCAGCCTTTATTTGCTCTGCCAGACAGGACAGCATTTCTTAGTCTCTGATAATTGGCTCTCTATTCCTTTTGCCATCCAAATCACTTTTCTGTACGTCACTGTTGGAGCCTGTGATATGCATTTGCATTACTACTTTTGAATTTGCCGTACTGAAGAAGTAGATATGTTTGAATACTGCTCTTATTTGCTTTCTCAGCTGTACTGTGCAGTGTAGTATGGGGAAGACTTGGCAATTTCCATTTTTCTGGATCCATTTTGTCAGAGATAAGGGCCATGACATCTCTCTCTATTCATTGCCATGATTTCTTAACAGTAGAAAGTCCTGAATAATGTTCTAGGTCCAGCTGGTTTGTACTTACATGTCTGGTTCAGGAGATGCTGTGATTACTGGGTAAACATTTGTGAGGGACTCCAGCTGCTGTTGCTCACAGATCTTGCCGTCCTGCTAGGCCTTGTTTCCTGGAGTTCGAGTGGAAGAAAGGGGACCTGTGTCTAGAAGGTAGTGGTTAAGCCCAGCAGGAGCCAGCAAGGTGCCTACCTTACGCTTTATCCTATTGCTGCTACTAAAGGTCAAAATTGTGTTGAGCATTTGGGGAGGATAACAACTAGTTATGGCTTGGGGACCCAGTTAAACTAATATTCTCACAAAGCTGAAATCTTTTGTAAGCAACTTTCTCCTTGTCAGTTAAGACAGCCATCCCTGGAACAAAATTACGGAATTATCTTTCTTCAGTCTTGTTTAAACACAGTTCTATGTATTATGCATGGGATCTAAGACAGTGTCTTTTCTGCGGTTTATAAAATAGTTTTCAAACATAGGTAAAACTTGATTGCTTATGTCCGTGCTAGGTACTCTTGCAGTTTGTTAAAAAAGAAACACTCTGCTCAAGGCTTTGACTGTATTACATTACTGTGCTAATTTCATCTTAAGTTTAAGAAGAGTTAGCAAGAGCAGAAGAACTAGTGCAAATGAGGCAGTTGGTGTTGCTGGCATTTGAGCCTCCATGTCATGTATGCCAGTCTGAGATAAAGTTCAGTAGTGCCTCAAATTTTTAAGGTCTGTGTATGCTTTAGAGCCCGTACTGTTGTTACCAATAATTTAGTTTCAGTGTTGGAAAATGTTCCTATTAGAAGAGCCTTGTATGGAGATAATTTGTGGCACTGATCCCACTAAAGTTTGCCATCTGCTGTTTGATTTCATTGTTAATATAACATGGTAAGATTTATTATACATCTGCAACAAAAAAAATTATCATGAAACAATGTATGTGATTAAAACATAGCAATTATTAATGTACAAATTTTTATCAAGAAAATGAAGTTTAATTATTTGAACATTGAAGAACCTTAGAGGGCTGTGTTTAATCATTCCTTTATTTTACTGTATAGAAGTTTACTGCAACAATGCCGACACCAGACAAGAAAGCATCGCAGAAGATTGGTTTACGGCTTCGTAACCTGCTCAAACTTCCCAAAGCTCACAAGTGGTGCATATATGAATGGTTCTATTCAAATATAGATAAGTATGTATTTTTTTAATGTAATTATCACTTATTAGCATAGAAACAAGCATTTTCAGAAATCGAGCTGCAAATTTCCATGTATTGGTTAGACACTCTTAGGTTTAGTCTTAAACTTTTAGAGCTTCAAAATTATTTTATTTTATTTTTTTTCTTTTTGTCTTTTTTTCTTCTTTATGATGAGCAGCCTACTTGGGTATCGTCTTTAGTCTTCTATGGAATGCTTTCCTTCATGGAAATAGTTTTCTTTTCTCTGACCTCTGCCTCTACCAGATACAAGATTTTATTCATATGTTTTAACATTTTAAGTATGAAATTATCAGAACATCTGGACTTTTTTGAACCTTTGGATTGATGTTGCACACTGGAGATGGGAAGGAGACTCTTTACTACATAAGCCATTACTTACATAAAAAATGTAAATGTTGGTTTCTGATATTTCTTCCCCATCACCCTGTTTTTGCTGTGATCACTAACAGAACTGTGGGTTGTAACTATTCACCTCTTCCCTGGATACTGGCATCCTTCCTGTATCACCTAATCTACCATCCAGACTGTTTTGGCAATCTGTGCTTCAGGATAGTTGGCCCTTGTTTTGTTAATACCACTAGTAAGGTGGGATGAATCATTTAAAAGAACCATTTTTAATTAAGTCCCTAATCATGAAGAACTAAAACTTCTAAAATGTAAAAATCATTATTAATACATGTAATCTTAAAGCTACACTGATTGGCTAATGTATGAAACATTTTAGCATTTAGTGTTCTAAAGGATGGCTTAAGAGTTGACAAGTACTCTTTTCTAGTATTTATTCATAACAAAATAATTATGGGCTTTTTTTCTTTTTTGATCAGGGCTGTTTTCCTTAAACTGAGCAGGCAGTTCTAGCAATAAAAAACACATTTTAGGATATGCCTGTCACAAGTAGAAGAATTACATATTCACTTTAGTTTGTTTGGACTTCCTTGTTTGTAGGATTTAGTTCTTTTGAAAGAAGTAGTCTTTGCATGCTTTTCTGATTTTGCTGAAAACAACTACTTATTCATAGTAATAATTTTAATGTGTGACATACGTGACAATAATTAGCATTTTTACAGCTGTCCAAGAATTTTTAGTTTATTCCCAAATAATTGTCTGTATAGCTTTTGGTCGGTCAGTAAACTAGAATTCAGTTTTAGTAGATAATTCTGAAAAATTCTTTGATATAGTTTTCAAGTGTATGTTTGTAATACTAGTAAGATATGATCATGTTAAGATATCATAAAATAGTTTACTAAGAAATTACAGAACTTTGAAAGATAAATTTTGATTTATGTGGTTTTGAATGATGTGATCTAGACTTAATGTGAAGCATAAAAAAGTTTAAATAAGAGCTAACTCCATCAGCTGAAAAAAATCTCACTTTACAAGTCTCAAAATATTTTAATCAAATTGTTTTATTTTAAATTGGCTTCATCTATGTAAATGTTATAATTTTACTGTAAGTTTTAAAAATATTTTTCTCTGCAGCTATCATCTGTGATTATTAGAAAATTATTGAAGTTGTTTCGGTTAGATTCTCACTAGACTGCTATACATGGGACTGTTTTCTGTAAAGTCCCCTTTTTCCTGAGTAGATCGTGGTACAGTCTGCTCTGACATCTGACACACTTCAATGGTTCTAGGTATCTACTTATCCAGTTGCAGTTGTAACTTGCTCACACTGGTTCCCAGAGCTTCTCGTCTTGTGGGTGCTGTAGTTTTACAGTTTGCCCATTTAGTGATAGTAAAAGGAATCACCTACCAAGTCTCTTTCTCCAAAAGACAGTTGTTCTTTGCTGTAGCTAACATAAGATATCTATGCGTATCTGGATAAAACAAAACTCTTTTATGCACTTCCTTGCCTGTTTCCTGCCCACCATTGTTCATCCTTTGCACATTTGGTCAGGGTCCTCAGCAACTCCTGAACCCCGTCCTAATCTCTGTTTTCCTCCTCTGCAGTTTCCTTTTAGTTCATCCCACAGTCGCAGATCCGTCTACTGCAAAAATATTCTATTCCGTTCTTGCCTAAGTTTCCTTATCCCTGTGAACCTTCCCTTTCTCCTGCCACCCCGTACTCCTAGTCGAAAGCTATGTTGTTTCCAAGATCCTTTGTTATGTGCTCAGGGAGTTTCCCCTATAAACCTTAGCACCCTGCAGAGTTTGGGGGAAAAAAAAGTGGCTTTATCTAGGATGCAGTTATTCTTTTGTTCTCACCAGGTGAGATCTGGTTCAGTTGCACGTAGTCTTTAATGATTAACCTGCCATTAGACAGGCATATCCATTGCTGGTCCCTTGTCTTCTCAGCACAAGAAGAATGTGGTACTACAAAGTAAAGGGCAGTCATAAAACATAAGGATACAGACAGGTCACAGCATCAAACAGAAATTCATAATAAGTAGGTTCTCTGAACTGTCACTGCTGTGACGCTCATCCTCTACTTTCTCATGGAGTCGTGGAATGATATAATAAAAGTTTCTCTTGTATAACTATAGAGAATGATAAGTTGGTTCAATCTACTGCATTTTTGGAACCTTTTGTTGAGAATCTGGGTTATAATTGAATGAACTGGTGAAAAAGGTACAATTTTTTTCTATGTCTTGCTGGCACATTGCATACGATTATTGTCCCTTGCTTTGCTCTTAATACCTCACTGCGCCCTTATGGTTTCCTTCAGTGAGCTGCAGTATCTTCATGGCGCTTCACTGGTTTTACTGAGGTTTCATTTGGTTACGACAGTGCCTTTGCATACATTGCAAAGCAGGATGAGTGTTTCCGTGTATTAACAGGAGAGGTGAAAATTGCTAAACATTATAGACTTTAAAATCACACAGATTGATAGTAAGGCTCAAATACAACAGTAGTCCCGGAAACTTTCTTTGTTTTTTAATGGAATTGATTTCAGGTTAAGTTTTCCCTTTGAATATAAATATCTTGTTTTTATGGCTTATCCATACTTTTCCTTTTTAGTATATTTTTTACACGCTGATGAATGCTTTTTAGAACTTTGTGACGAAAGTTTACTAAGTGTATTTAATAGAGGACCAATTATGTTTTAACAGACCACTATTTGAAGGAGATAATGATTTCTGTGTATGCCTGAAAGAATCCTTCCCAAATCTGAAAACTAGAAAATTGACAAGAGTAGAGTGGGGAAAAATCAGACGACTAATGGGAAAGCCACGAAGGTAATTTTTTTTTTTCCTTTACAATTAATAACTACATGTACAGTTTTATGACTTTATGGATTGTTCTTACTAAAATCACTTTGTATGCCAGTAGTAAAGCAAAATAATAGCTGAGAGCAGAACAATTTTTTGTCGTTTTTGAAATGTTTTCTGCACTTAATCCCCTTCCACCTTGCTATTACTTATTTGGGTATGTCCAGTCCATATGATTCTCGTGAGCCTTTACTTGAAATGTTCTCTTCCCACTCGTGATAACTGATCCTCCAAGCTAGGATATGTTGAAATTATATTAGTATCTTCCATGCTACAGTGCTGCCTGGCATGGAAGACAGGCCAGCTTTCCACTGAAGTTTTTTCTGGATTTAACTACCCCTTGACACAGGAAAGCAAATGCATCTTATGGTCTCATTTGTTTATTTATCTTTAACCATTTTATAGATCCTCAACTTTTCCTGGCTTGGCTGCCAAAAAGGAGACAGGTGAAAGTCATCCATAGAATATTGGACATTGTAGGCAAGAATCCAGAATTGAATCAAGGGCATAGTTTTTCCTTCAATTTAGAATTCTTAACTTCTAAAATCACTGATTCAATTCAGTCTTTTTACAGAACCAATACAGTCCTGTAAGATCAAGGAGAAAAATGTGTAAGGAGCATTGCAGAAATAACTCTGTTATTTTTAGAGTTTAAATACTGAATATGAGAACTAAAGCACTGAATACATTTCATAGGTTACTGTATTGAGTCAGATTAGATTTAGTCTGATGTAGGCTATTTCATCTTCTGTACCTGTAAACAGATTTTCATAAAGAAAAATTGCCAGTCCAGGCATGGCATCAGAGCCTCCTTAAAATAGTTCCTTCTGGGAAGGTGTTAGTATCATCTGAACTTTACTGTAACATAACTTTTTAGTTCCTCTGTCATCGTGCTTCCTACTGAGAGGGAGTAAGTGTCTTTGGAGGTTCAGTCATCACTTAGTCTTCATGCTTATTCATTTGACTTTTGCCAAAAGTGGGTATCACTAGAAAAGATCAACTCACCTCAGTGTGCTGCACCATTGATATAACCATTTCTCCCACTTGTGCGTGCTCTCTCTCTCTCTTTCTTTTTTTTTTTTAAACTATCATATCATTAGTTTTTTCAAAAGAGAGACTTGTGCCTAAAGATACACAATTCTAAACAGGCAGGAGGTTGTTTTATCTGAATTCTAAAGTACAGTCTTTTGACTGAATATTGAGTCTTTGTTTTTTTGTTAAGGTTTTGTTTGAAGTCTGTTTTGTTTTTGGGTTTTTTTTTCAACTTAAAACGGGCGTTCCTGTTTGCTTTTTATTTATTTAATTTAAAAAAAAATAGTAACATTTTTCAGTGCCCTTTGGGCTCGGTTCCAACAGATTTTGAATGATTCTAAGTCATTTGAATGCTTTTCAAGACAATTTTCATCTACCTCTAGAACAAAATTTTTTGTTGTTACCATTCTATTAAAAACATCTTCTCTCTGTCCTTATTATATGCAAGTAAGATAAATACCATAGCAATACCGATATCTCCACATGAAGGAGGAGAAAAAATAAAATATTTTGCATCCACAGTGTTGATGGCAGAGGATAATAACATCTCTGTGTGATAGCTGTGCACATGGTTGTCTTTTTTTTTTCATATTGCTTTAACTATATTGTAATATTTTCTTATGTCTGCTGCTACTTTAAATTAAATGTCCTATCACACCATCAACAGTGTGGTTGATTGACACAACAGTATTCTTCCTGGGAGCCTGCAAAACTTGTAAGATTCCAGTAGACTCTGGGGGAAAGATATGCTCCAAGAAAAGGAAGAGGTAATAGTTAGTCTTGTGTACTCTATTATATAAACTTCTCTGGGGTTGTGAAATAGCAGTGGATATGAATTAAATCAGATATGCTTGTCCTGCCATGATATGATGATGATGATGATTGACATATGTTAGTTTAAATTCTCATGACCAAGGTAGAAACCGATTAGCCTGCAACCTCATTACTTTTCTATAGAGGCTTTTTAAGAGGTTGAACAATG
Organism: Apteryx mantelli; assembly: GCF_036417845.1. Lineage (NCBI taxonomy): Eukaryota > Metazoa > Chordata > Aves > Apterygiformes > Apterygidae > Apteryx > Apteryx mantelli. The sequence continues at coordinate 23,978,637 of NC_089980.1, read as the reverse complement.
TGATCTATCTAGTGCTGTTTTCACCTTTCCTTTTTCACGAGAATGGCACAAAGATCGGACAACTTTTATTAGTTCCATTTTGGGGGGAGGGGTTAGAGTTTTCCTGTAACAGAAGCTAGAAACACACTGCAAATACTTTCTATGTCCATGACCCACTGCATTCTGAAGAGAGTCTTTTTAGTGAAATGTTCTTGCTGTTGTAGGGACCTCCAAGTTTGGCGATTACTGCATTAGCCTTTGAACTTGTATTTAAGACCATGAGTCAAAGAACATCAGACGGTATCTGATGCTCCTGATGCGAGACCTTGGACCTGTCAGAAGGACTGATATTAAAGTCTATTCTTGGTCTGTTTTTTCCTTTTTTGTCTTACTGTGAATAGTCACCCTGTTGTTTACCTCAATGGCATTGAAGAGTTCTGACCTGCATTTTGTTATTTCATATTTACAGCCCATAGCAAGCATTATTTCACACTTGTTTCCCCCCAGCGGTAAATGTGACACAAAAAACATATCTAAATAAGAATTTCTAAACAAATTTTGCATAAATCTCCCAACCACTCTCTACCTCTCTGCCATATCCCTTTCCGGATGTTTTTGAATTCCTAGTGAGGATCACTTAAGCAATATACAACTCCAGGTAAATACATTCCGCTCTTCTGTAAGCGGTGAACTGGTGAGTGGGACATACACATACAATTGCTCTATCTGCAATACGGTTTATACACGATACAAACAGCAGTTATAACTTCTGCAGTGATATTGATTTAAAAGCCTAGTAAAGGATCCTTCAGTGCACTACTCCTCTGATCTGACAGAAATCCATCACAGCCTCAGTTCATTCCTATAGTACCTTTTTTTTTTTTTAATGTCTAGGACTAAGATCTCATTGTTTTTAATGCTTTACACACTGAGCAAAAAGATGGTCCATGCCCCGTATAACTTGTAAACCATGTATAAGACAGAAAACGATTGATGTTTACAGATAGACAAAGGACTATGAAACTGCTGATCAGCATAAAAGGAAATGGTCTCAGCACCCTGGCTGCTTAGTTGTTATCAACTTCTTATATCCATCACAACACAGAGAAGATTTGGAGAAGAATATTGAAATGGTTTTAAGGAACTCTTTCCAAGTGCGGAGTATACAGAAGAAAACATAAGAGTGCTTATTTCAACATATAATAAGAGAGTAGTAGAAGCAGGCTTGGAAATAGGAGTTGACTGCTCAATACTGAATGAGAGATAAATAAGTGAGCGAAATCTTGAAGGGTTTTAAAATAGAAAATAAATAGTTTGCTGCAGTACAGAAAGGGGAACCAGCAGAGGAATTATCAGTGCATGCCTTCTAAAATAACCTCATAAAATAGCAGTTTTAATTGATCAGTATTCAATATATAACTGTGTGAGTTCTACAGGAAATGTTTAAATTGCACCTAACTGCAGTAAAACAATTAACAAAAGTAGTAAATTATTTGATAAATAACTGCTTCTGCAATTAGAGACCTACAGTAGCATCTGTATTCCTCTTTTAAAGGACTTCTTTCATTGACACAAGAATGATGTAACAACTTTTTTTATTTTCCTGATAAGGAACAACAGATAGGATAGAGTCCTACTGGCTCTCTTTGCTTTCAGTATCTTCCTCATGCATCCAACCTATTCAGTAGAGTAAAGGCAAAAATGAGTAAAACCAAGTAAGGGCCTTGGGAGTAAGTCTGCTGTCTTAGATTAGGTATAAGACTCTTTAATAAAAAAAATAAAATAAAATAAATATAAAAAAAAACCCTGTTCCGAGTCTGATGCCTATTTATACCAGTTGGCTTAGTTCTGCTAATAAGCGCATTTAAAAGGGATCTACTATGTGTCAATAAGTGGTGGCAGCCAGGGACCTCGTACAGTAAGCCCTGATCACACGCATTGAACTGACATTCAGGATATGCTGGATGTGGGACCTGCTTTAGCTTTGGTGGGTCCCTATAAGCAGCAAAAGTCCTTTAAAAAAAAAAAAGTACTCTTCTAATATACTCATGCAAACAGCTAGCATTCCTGAATATTATTTTTAAATAAAACTTATCTCAGGAATGGTAATTTGGGGGAGTAAAACTGTCTGAATCTGTTCACTGAAATGCTTCTCTCTTGAACACTTCACCCCAAGCTTTTTTATTTTCTTTTTCTTTCATTGTGTTGTAGAATATGCCTATTTATTTGATGTGTCTTCATATATGTATGTTCTCAGTACTGAATTTAAGTATAGTTTTATTTAATTGTGTTATAGATGTTCCTCTGCATTCTTTGAGGAAGAGAGGTCAGCGTTAAAACAGAAACGGCAGAAAATAAGACTTTTGCAGCAGCGGAAGGTTGCAGATATTTCACAGTTCAAAGATCTTCCAGAAGAAATTCCATTACCACTCGTCATAGGAACAAAAGTTACAGGTAACTTCTTAAAAAAAAGACGTGTTTTGCAAAGATTTTAGTAAACCACAATATGCTTACTGCCATAGGTTAAAATAAACTTTAAACGTTAAAAGCTGTATGTTTTTATTGTTAGCTTATTGAGGAAGTACTTGCATGGGTTAGCTAATATTTTTCAAATAGTGACACGATTCAGAGATACAAATTTAATGTGGTTTATTATTGCTGCTGTTCCAATTGTAGATTTATTCTTTAAAAAATCTAATATATCTAAAAGATTTTGGAGAGCGAGATTCTCAAATACAGGCAGCTGAGTGCTGTCTGAAAGTTTAAAATCCAAACTAACATAAAACTTAAGCTTTAGTTTTCCATAAATATAAAAATACCTCTTTTGAAACAGATGTAGAATGGATATGGCAGAATATTTGGACATGTATATGAAACATGACATTATCTTATTCAAAAACTTGCACATAATTGAGGAAGGAATATTGTTAAAAATATTCCATAAGTTGTATTTAATTTTTTAAAATCTTGAATTCACCTGATCCTCTCTGCTTGTGATCTAGATGTTTTTCACTATGCGCAGTATCTCCTGCTCAAGCCATTACTGTTCATTGCTTTTTGAGTTCTTCAGCGTCACTGTCTGAAATTTCCCTGAAGAGCAAGCATGCAGTCTCTCACACATTTACATCATCTCCTCACACTTCTACAGCAGTATCTTTGAGCTGCTTTCTTCACTGTCTTTTATTGAACATGCAGTCATCAGTGGTAGTGATCAAAGAGAACTGGTGCACAAAAGCACACGTAAATTGATTTTGTCCACAAAGTCTGACTGTCAGAAGCTATTGGATATTAAATAGTATTTTGTTTAGACATAAGTGTAGTGCAAAGGATTAGGTTTAGGAAGTACTTGACTTGCAAAAATAAATTTGTCAAAAATTGGGTTGTATTTCTGTTACATACAGTTCTTTTTCTGGGTTTACAATGTTTTTCATTTAAGATATATTTTCTTCTATTGGATGGTGCCAGGCTTACTTGGAAGAGAAATCTATTTTCCTCATTGGTGACAAGACATTGTAATATTTGGGGCTTTTTTCTTTTTTTAGCACGGTTGCGGGGTGTCCATGATGGACTGTTCACTGGACAGATAGACGCTGTAGACACTCTTAATGCTACATACAGAGTGACTTTTGACAGAGCAGGTCTTGGAACACATACAGTCCCAGATTATGAAGTTCTTGTAAGTATTAATAACCCATTTCTTAAAATAGCTGGAATGCAAAACAAAACAAAAATCTGCAGTTGTATGCTTTAGTCAAAGAGAAGATGATTCAGAATAAAGTCTGGGTGTGTTGTCATAAAGTAGAAGTAAGAATAACAGATATATGTTACATTTACCTTTGTAGATGAGTGCATGTATTTATGAAGCTCTATGTAACTCTTCAGGGAGATGCATCTGAGGGCTGCATTTGACTTACTAGTTTTAGCCCCCTGCTTTCAATTTGTAGTTTCCCGGGGGAATGAGCATCCACTGTTTATGGTTTTACGTAACAGGATAATCTTTTTTGATAACAATATAATCACTCAGGCTGGAATAGTTTACTGGAGCTACTATTATAGGTTATTATAATAGCTTGAGTTTAATATAAAGAGATATAATGACTACTGTAAGATCCCAAAGGAAATTCTACAGTTGGATTCTGGCAGGATTTGTGGAAAATGTTCAAACAAGCCTGTCCCTTTGTAATTTGCCAAAGTCTGGAAAAGCCTGTGATAGCTGGAAGCATTATGAGTTGAATGAATCTCATTTTGAATCTTTTTATGGTAGTGAAACTACCTGTAAGGAAATCTTCTTGGTCAGATAATAATTTGGGTTTATTTCCTATTTGATATGCTTGTGTACCAGTTTATGATCTCCAGGAATTGTTCCTGATGAACAGTTTGCTTTAGATAGCGAACTTTTTAGAGGGGCATGTGTTCTTTTGTATCTCGTGTAGTATTGAATCTACTAAGGGCTCGTAACATGTCTAAGAACTAACCTCTTTTTTGATTCAAGTTTGGAGCTCTGCCAAACTCCTGTACAACCTTCCAGTACAAGTTTTGGAAACATTCTTGCAGTTTTTTGGATGTTGTGCTGTAACGCTTTGCAAACTGCAGCAATGGAACGTGATTTTTGAAGCTCATGCTGGCCTCAAAGCAAATGAAAATTGGAAAGGAAGTCTTAAAATGTAGTCTTTCAGAAAGTTCTGCATTGCTCTAAGCTAGTAGGCCGTTACTCTTCTAATGTTGTTTGGGTTTGGAGGCGTGGAGGGGGAGGGTTAGCCTAGAAATAAATATGTATTCCAAAGGCGCTTAAACTTTTAATTAGACTGACACCTGAAGTATGTTTTTTCCTTTTCCTGTCTTAAAGAGCAACGAGCCCCATGAAACCATGCCAATTGCTGCCTTTGGACAGAAACAACGGCCTTCTAGGTTCTTTATGACCCCTCCCCGATTGCATTATACACCGTCACTCCAGTCTCCAATTACAGTAAGTTATTTATTTTGTCTAATTTTGTAATATTACTCGGTGAAACATTTTATGATACGTGTTGAAGCTGTTACCTTACACAGTTTTGAGATTAATTTTCTGCAGTTATTCAGTAAGATAAAAATTAGAGCAAAACCCTTTAGAAATAAGCTATTAAATAAATCGTTCTTTCTTGTATAGGACAGCGATCCTTTATTAGGACAATCTTCATGGAAAAGCAAAATTTCAGGCACAGATAGTGAAACACTAGGTGGCTTTCCAGTAGAATTCCTAATTCAAGTGGTAAGTGTCAACTACAACTCTTAATTTTGTGTATTGTTCTTTTATATTTATTCTGTCAATTCTTCTGTAGTTAAATGACCTGTTGATTTATGAGAGGTTTGGTGATATCAAAAATGAGCTTTTCATAAGATGCTAGTAATATATTTTGAGAATTTTTTTTTATGCTTATTTTTCTTGCTTGTCCTTAGCTTTGAAATCTGCTGCTCTTATTTCAGACCTCAGGAAGAGGTTATGTCTCCAAAATTGTGTCTCATTTTTCCAACCCTGCCAGTTGGCCTAAAAAAAGATATTATTTCAACCTACAAATGTTGTGCTCTTTTAAAGACACTATTATTTTTTCCACATTTAAAATATATTTGTATTATGCAAAGAACATTTGCCCATGCATGTTATCATACATTGTATGATATTGTATTTTATGTTGTGCCATGTGCCCTGCTCCCTTGGAGAAGAGAAGAAGCACCCTGTATTCCCTGCATACAAGCATATTTGTTATAGATGACAAAACTATCTCTTTCCTTCTTCTTTAAGAAATAATTCCTCAGTGATTTTTTGTACACCAGTTCAGAAGCACGGGCAAGTAATGCTAAGAAGTTGAGATTCATTGAATATCAGAAGTAATCTAAGCAAGTTATTCTTCAGGATGATGAAATCATCGAATTGCTCATATCAGCTTAGCTTAAAATCTTTGGTTGAATTCTTTAGCAATAAAAGCTGTTTTGAACATGCTAAAGGAAATTGTAATGATCTATGTTTAAAGTATTAAGAACTGAGAAATAATCTTGTTAAACTTTTTGAGTTTTAAAGTGTATATAATAGGCAAAAGAATCAAGTTCTGTCTTCAGTTAACATGGGATACACTGATATTCTGGCCATTCAATATAAATTGATTATTTTGATAGTACAACTCATTAATTTTTTAGGGAGAAATTTACTGTGTGAAGCTAATTTAAAAAATGTATATTGGCATCTAGTTTAGCCAAGAAGTTTTAAAATAGATGTAGTTGCTTTAAGGTTGAGTATGTTAAAAATCAAAATCCACAAAAGATATAGGATTTATGTTGCTAAACTGGATCTGCTGCTATTACAAGAGTCACTGGTCAGTGAAACTGTGATTAAAAACAAACTGGGTAACTATGTTTGTTGAGTTTTACAATTTTTTTAGTCAATCAAGCTGATCTATTTGTGATATTTTTTCCTGTGTTTTAAATCTGAAAATTAAGAGATTTCTCAGTCATGATTGGTACTATATTGTTACTCATTATAAGTAAATCTGAGTTTTAAAAGTATAGGCCCCTTGCTTGTATTAGAAATGGTGGCATTTTATGGGATACTGCGTTAATAAGTACTTTTGCTTGAAGATTGCCAAGAGATTTTGCCTGAATAAATTAGGCCACAATTTTTTAGATTTGTTTATGGGAGCATCTTAATACTTTATCCAGGTTTCTGATAAAGGAATTAAAAAGTTTAAAACAACATTTATTGAAGGTCTGTGCATTATTTTTAACCCTAAAGCATCAACATTTTTATTTGAAGTGAAGGATAGTACTGAACTTTGGTTATGAAATACTTGAGATCGGTGATACTATTTATGGATTGCAGAGCTTTCACTAATCCAGGGGTAGTTTTGTGTTAAAGGTGACAGTTAAAGATGTTCTATACATCTTTTTATGCATTGATACAGTAACAAAGTCATTTTTTATACATTGGCGCAGTAACAAAGTCATAGCCATCATTTTGATTTAATAATGATTCAGGAAGTAAATGATCAGAAACTGTTTCAAAGAAAACCTTCTGGTAAGTTAGGCAATTATTTGTATCATGAATAAAGAGTTTCATGGAAAAAGCTTTGTTTTGGACAAAACAGAAAAAAATTGCACCACACCTTGAATAAGGTTTCCACTCAACCTCTTAATTTTATGTTACAGGTTCTGAAATTTATTGGGAACAAAAGGAAGTGTAGCCAGAATCCTTTGGTACAGATGAATAAATGTCAAGGATATTCTGTTTATGTATAACTTGCAGTTGGAAGCAAACATTAGGGCTTGTAAGAACTACTTTAATTACAGTCTTAGACTGGTGGTTCCTAGTTTTTCTAAATCCTTATATAAGCTTATATATGTCTTTGCTTTGGCATCAGAAACTGCTATCCTTTCTGATTTTTATTGTGTACAAAGATACGCTCATTAGAAGAATGGCTCAAAAACGAACCTTACACTATTAAGTTGACTTCATCTTCTGTATTAGGACCTGGAATAAAATCAACAGGAAAAAAATAATAAATATAATAAACTAACAAAAAGAAAAATCTTTCATCCTTACATACAATATGCATCATTAAATATTTCATAGGCTACACTGCAGGTGAAAATTGATAGATCACATTCTTTTCAGAGAGGTCTCTACTTCTAGGCAGTATTAAAATTTGAAGGATATTCTTCCTCCAGAGGAAAGCCTCCAAAGGCTGTTTAGCCACAGCCTTTTTTGTTTGTTTTGTTCTGTTTTGGAAAAGCTTAAATTTAGATTGCAAAGGAAACAATCCAAGACAAAAATGATTTTTTGCAGTGTTGCTGCATGTCCAGTAGAGGGAGTAGGTTAATGCAGCACATTCAGAAAAGGGAATTAGTCTTCCTGATTGATGTGGAAAAGGGAAAATCGTCTCATCTTAAATGCAGGAAGAAAAATCTAAAAATGGATGCTGGGTTTCTGTCCTCTGCTTGTGAAAAGTTTGGAAAATAGTCCATATTAAGAAGTTGTTGCACACTTTACTTTGAAATGCTTTTGTTCTTATAAATACTCTATTGACTCAAAAAGGAAATATAAAGTAAACATACTAAACATACTGGTTGGGCTGTTCCTTCATCTTTACCTTTTGGGGGAATTTTTACATGTGGAAAAGTGTTGTACTAAAAACTCCTTTCCAGTTTAACAAGAAGTATAAACTGTAGGAACTGATGACAGTAAAGAGGATGAGTTGTGCTGAAAATAGAGCTGCTAAGTTACAATTTCTCAAAGAAATTAGAAGTGATCTGATTTAAAGCATTCACTACAGATACTGGTGGAAGAAAATGGAAGTCTATGTATAAGAAGTACCAATGAGAGGAATTTGGTAGACATCATAAATACAGTGGAAGGTCTGAGTTTCATGTAGAAAGAATCAAATTATCTTATCGCTGGAGTATTCCTAGGAATAGGGTGAATATAATATAAAGTCCAAGGTCATGGATTTGAGAACCAGGGCGCACATATCATGAAAGATATATGGACATCAAAGTAGCAAATACCTTGCAAGTTTAGGGGACAAATAAGACACTTCTGCATTGAGTTGAGTGCTCACTGGTTTCATCAAGGAGAAGGACTTAGGTGTATTAGTCAGCTGCAGGATGGTGAGGAGGATATAGCCTGACAAATAACTCTTTGGCAGCAGTGTCAGATGGCATACAATGCTTTCCTTCCTGCCAGCTGGTTTTTGCCAACACTAGCATTTGTGTGGCTGCAGTAGTAAATTAGATCAGGGAGATGATCCAGCTCAAAAGTAACCATTTTTAAACATTTTTTTCTTCCTTTTCTGGATTTGTTGTTCATCGTGATCAGTCCCTGATTGGGTTCTCCATGTAGCTGCAAAAATGTATGTGCTGGCTAAACATATGGGCACTGGGGGACAGCACAAGGACAGAAATGAGCCCAGAGAATTGGAAGAGTGATAACCCCTGCAGTGCCGCCTCTGTGTGTCTGACCATCGCTTGGTATCGGTTCATAAGATGTATCTGGCAAAGTGTTTCTGGTAGAAAGAGGGAAGTGTCGAAACAGTTTTACAGGTCTGGTAAAAATGCTGTCTTGAATACAGATGTGGGCTTCCTGTCACCATCAAGAAAGATGACAGTGAATGAAAAAGGTGCAGAAAGGGCCACAGAAGTTTAGGAAATCAAGAGACTTTTATGGGAGAGGAGACTTGAAGGGCTTGGGTTGATTAGTCTAGTGAAAGAATGGCCAAGAAGAGATACCTTCCCTGTCTGTGAATGAACAGGGAAAAATACAAGGAGAGAAGAATGTATTTTTAAACTGAAGGACAGCTTTGGCAGAAGAACAAATCGCTGTGAAGCGAACAAGAATGCATTTAACCTGAAAATTAGAAGAAGATTCATAGTTAGTTGAATGAGGTCCTGGAACAACTTTCCATTAGGATTTGCGAGGGCAAGAAACATGGCTGCTTTTAAGTCTGAGCTTGAAAAATTGACAAAGGGAATTACATATAAGCAGCTATATATTGAACTAGGAGCTCCTGTCTCCCAGCCTGTGTCATGTTTCTAGGATGCAGCTAACCTCTTTGAAAGGTATAAAACCTGAAATCTGGGCTCTGTTTAAAACAGTAATAAAACTGTTGCTGGTTGTAGTGGAGCTAGAATTTCTCCCAGGGGCCCTAGAGAGTATGAACAGTTTTAAGAGTTATGTGCATGTTGAGAGAGTATTTCCAGTGATTTCTTCTTCAGTCTGCTAGATCCCAAAAGCAGCAGAAACAGGGTACTCTCATTACGAAAGAGACAGGGAAATGGAAAGCCCAGAGTTCTTCCGTATAAAATAGATCCAGCCTCTGTAGCAGCTTTCATTACAAGAGTGTACAAAAAGGACTGGTGCTCCGTCTAGCACACAGCTGTGAACAGGCTTAGAACTGTGTGTGAATGATACAGTACAACAAGTGATATTAATTGTAGGATGTGATGATAATATCCTTAGCTTTCCTTTAGGCTGGAAAAAAGAAGATTCTTTATTTCTTCAGCCTCTTATTGTCCATAAATTATATTAGTCTTCCTGTAGGGTATTTCAGCTATTGGTTTTAGCCTTCTCCAGTCTAGGACACTTGAAAATGCTTTAAAAATCTCTTTAAAAATCCATAGTTTATTTTTACTTAATTTTTATTTCTGCATCTTAATTTGATGAACAACTGAGAAATGTGTTTTAAAATACTGAAAAAAAACAGGCACTTTATTATCTTGCATTTCTATGGCATTTCAAAACTGCTTAAGGACTTGTTCATCCTAAAAATAGCTCCTTTGTTTTAGACCAGGTTATCAAAAATCCTCATGATCAAGAAAGAACACATCAAGCAATTGAGAGAGATGAATACAGAAGCAGAAAAGCTGGTGAGAATGTTCTCTTTTCAGTTCTTAAGACAGCATATGTGTTAACAGTCATATTGCAAATAGATGTAATGAATGATATACCAAAAAAAACGGAGTCTGGATAAAATCTATTTTTATGGCTCGCTCTATATATATTTTTAGACGAGTTAGAGAGGTCAGTTACTTCAAATACAGTTTCACTTTTGAAAGTGTTATGCTTTGAAAGCAGATATTTAAGTTAACATTGGGATAGTGTTTCCTTACTTTGCATGTCAACTGATGATGCTATGTGCTTTGGAAATCTTGGGTAGAAGCTTAAATGGTAAAGCATTTGTCATAATTTTATTTTGCAGATGGTAAGTACTTATTTATTTAGCTTTCTATCTAAAACAATAACTCAACTCAGAGGTTTTTGTATTTAAAGCTCTGAGTGCCCTTGACCTGCATTTAAAATTACAATACTAGAGCAGTTACAGCATAAGTAGTAGCAGCAGCAGCAGAGGGTTTTTTGCTAGGCTTTATCTAATCATCAGTCAGTAAATCAAAATGATAATGTCCCTTCTACTACTCCGGCTATCAATCAACTGCAAGTGGAAAGCTATCAGTCCCAACCTCCTGCCAGCGACTGTTCAGGCAATTGTCTCTACAGTGCACAGAAGGAAGGGTACAGGTTTGTGGAGAGGAAAAGGCATTCTTTTTACTTCTTGAAACCAAAAATGCTGAATTGTTCAGGTAAATATTTGAATGGCGAATGATTTATTGTGGTAAGACTTCCCTCTTTGTCCCTTCAGTCACTGTGTGCACGTGTGCATTCTGTCACTCTGCTTCCTACCGCAAATGGAAGCAAGATTAAAACACACTATGGCAGCCTGTAACTCTGATACTGAAAAATTACCAACTCTTCTTAAAACAAACTAAAAAACTTCTTGTTTTTACTGAGCTATTAGTACTTTTGCATAGACAAAAACAGACCATAGGAAAGGCAGATGTTTCAGAAGCCTTCCTCTGACAGGAATCCAGATATTAACATGGCTCTCAGCTACGGAGTCATAAACTAACTTTATTGTGGAATAAGAACATCAAGAATAACAAAATTGTGAGAGCAAAGAAGCGATAGGGAAGTAGGGGATCCAGGAATAAATGTTAAATTTGATACATTTGAGCTCAGTTGTAGCCTAGATAAGGACTTTGAGATACCTTTGAAACTCTTCCCTCACCTGTTTGCTTTGTAGAGAAGCCATTATAAGCAACTTGTGTTATTCCTCTAGGCTGCCCTGATGAAATGGGGGGACAGGATACCTTTCGAGTGGGTCATATTCTTAGCCTATCTTCTAACCTTTGTCCCTTTCATAATTCCATCTACATTTGTGCCATTGAGTATATGTTGTTTCTCTTTTAAAATGTATTTTCTTTAAACGCAGTCTTTTTCCTGGCACTGATTATACTTGAACATAAATAAAACAGTAGACTCCTTTGAGTTCATGTGTGTATGTTTTAAATATCAGACTTTGATAATCATTCATCAAATTCTGATTTGGTAATTGTTAGAGAAATACTATTGTTTGGTTTAAAGAAATCCTTTATGGTGATGTTTTTAATGACTGATCTAACGTAGAAATAAATGGAGCTGACCAAAATTGGAAGTGTTACTGAATGAAGTCCATTATTATCTGGCAATTAGAGTAAATTCAAAATTATATGGCATAGGGGATGCCTTCAAAAGAACTATTAATACATGAAATTGCACATTTTCTATTTCATTTTTCTAAGAGAACACTTACTAACTGTTGCTTGTTAAGCATTGTGACATGAATATACTAGTCTTGGTTGCAGGCTGTAAACAAGTTACCATGTACATAAAATAGTAAACAGTTTTCTGATAGCCTTTTGGAAAACAAATTCTAAATAAAAAGGAGGATGGATAGTTCATTTTTTCACTTGACCTGTGATAAAGACGATTTAAAGGTGACGATGATCATTCAAGAGAAGCATGTAGATGCTCAGTGACAGAGGTGTTACCTGCTTCCATTTACTGAAAGAGCCAACCATCTTTTATCTGCGAGTTGTGCTGTTTGTCCATGTTTCCAGATCTTCGATAACTCCTGGATCATAAATAGAGCTGATGCTCAGAAGTCCTTCTTTCATCTTCATTGACGCAGAATGCCCTCAAACACCTCTGTCTGATGTGGAATTCACAATTGTCTGTGGCTTTCACGTCTGAGCTGGATTATTGCAGTATGCTCTAGAGGGGCTGCTCACTGAAGAACAGCTGAAAGTTGCAATCATTCCCTTACATTACAGAGTTACAGGAAGTATGTTCAAAATTTATGCTGGTTTCCAGTTTACGTTTAGGTGAATGTTTAAGTTATTGTGTTAGCTTAAAGCCCTATTATTTTGGTATTCAGACACTTAAATCCCTAGAAACCATTTCAGTGGTTAAGTTTAAAGGGGAACTTAATCTAACAGTATAACTGAAACCTTAATTTGGGTTTTTTTAACCTGGATCTTCCTGATGGCAGCTCTTGACTTTGAAACGTGCTTCATGTCTTGATGTAAAATCTGTGGCCACAGGATTGATTGTACAAGGTACCTGTATCTCAGACTTTTGTTGAAAGGGCAGTGGAAACATGTCTAGCTTATCTTGAAAGAGAGCATTTGTGGGGGAAAAATTACAGTATATCGTATGTTTTGTTTCCTTTTCCTATATATCACCCAGACAATGTAGAAACACATTCTGAAAGCAATGGAAGAAAAAAATAGTGAATTCAGGTATTTGTTATGGAAAGTTGTGCTTTCCAATAATATTTATGTTGCCAAATACAAAATCTGGTAACTATCTTTTTTGCCAAGCTCTTAGTTGGAGCAGAAGGTATGCAGCACAGCAGTTGTCCTCAGGTGACCCTCTAACCTGTTAAACAACTCTGCATCCCATCCTGCAGCTGAGGTAGTTGTGGCCGTGTTGTCCCATACAGTTCTCCTACTACAGGATAATTCTGTACACACAGCAGAGAGAAGCCAGTGAGGGGTGCTATAAGGTCTTTTAAAGACCCAGCTACTGGAGAAATTAGCAGGTCTGACCACAGGCCTATGTAGGATTTAGCACTGCTGATCATCATGGCGCTTTATGAAAGAGAATAAAAGCATGGTAGTTACTATACAGTTGTCAATTGGAGTTTTAAATAGTGATGCCAGGTTTTAATATTTTGTATGTTAAACTATTTTTATTAAACATTGAGATTTCAAATACCTCACTACTATTTTCAAATGAAAATTCTTTCTGGTGACTTCAAAAGATACATATGTACAGTATTGCATTAACTTTAATATGCTCTATCTTTTCCACAGAAATCCTATTCTATGCCAATCAGCATTGAGTTTCAGAGGAGATACGCAACTATTGTTCTAGATCTAGAACAACTAAACAAAGACTTAAACAAAGTTTTGCATAAGGTTCAACAGTATTGTTATGAGGTAAGATTTTGCTAGAACCTATATGTTTTTGGTGTTCCTGCTTAAGTACAAATAAATCAGAATTTCCTGGGGGATAGGGAGGGTGCTTGGAAATGAAACTTTCAGCAGCAGCTGTATCAGGTTCCTTTTCTCTCTCAGTTTCTCTCTCAGAATGCAGAAGCTTTTGCTGATGCCAGTGGCCAGTTTTGGAATAGGTGTGCATGTACATAAATGAAGAAAAGATACTGCACGCTATATATCTCTGAACTCTCTTTTGAAATCATTTGTCATTTCATGCATACATCAATTGCAAAGGAGAGCTTTAATCTTTATTTCTCTTTATTATATCTATGCAGCTTGCTCCAGACCAAGGCCTCCAGCCTGCAGACCAACCAACAGATCTGAGACGTAGGTGTGAAGAGGAGGCTCAGGAGATTGTCAGGCAAGCAAATTCCTCAACAACAGGACAGCTTTGTGTTGAAAATGAAAACTTAACTGATCTTATCTCTAGACTTACAGCAATATTACTGCAGATTAAGGTAAAATGTTTGCAAAAAAATGCAGTTTCTCACATAAAATACATGTTATTGAAGTTCTGTCAGTTTCTTTGTGCTGAATTGTCAGAACATTGTTTGTGTTTTCTTCTCCTACAGTGTCTAGCAGAAGGAGGTGACCTGAATTCCTTTGAATTTAAATCACTAACAGATTCATTAAATGACATTAAGAATTCAATAGATTCCTCAAATATCAGGTATTGCTTTTTGAATAATTAATTCTTAATTACATATTTCATACCAGCAAGCAATTCTTACTGTACTTTAGGGATGAACATTGATTATAATTAAGGGTTTTAATCCCATAATTTTTATTTATAGGAACGGTCCCATTTAAAAGGGATCTTCTTAAAGGGAGTTGGAAAGGGAGTTTTCTGTTTGATCCTATCAGCAAAGTAACCTGATATTTAAAAAAAATAAAAATAAAATCCAGCAACACTAAGTTGATAAAGCAACAACTAGATTCTTCCTTGCTCTTCTGTCTTTTACCTTACACTTGGACACCTAATAAGTTATCTTTAGAATATTTTCAGATTTGAACACCTGAAAGAGAGCTATCATTTTTTTCTGCTGGTAAAGGTATTATAAGTTCTTTAAGCCATAGAACAGTACAACTTCTGTATTCTTTTTAGCAGTTATTCAGCCTCTTGTCTGTAAACATCAAAAGCTGGTATATGAGACACTTACCGTTTGTGACCAGCGTGCTTTATCAATATTTTAAACGACCGTATTTGTGCCACATCAAAAGCCCATCTAGTCTAGTATCCTTTCTTTGAGAGTAATCAAAATCAGATGCCTTAGGAAGCATTAAAAAAATAACAAGACTGTAGTGATGCTTTCTTTGAGGATACTGCAGCCTCCAATAATCTCTGAACAGGAATTTTTTATAATTATATAGCTGCTAAAATGACATAATTTAAAAATCTTACCTAAATGCTAAGTGCTTTATTTATACCCTACATACTCTTACTGCTACCTAATTAATGGGAGGCTACAGACATGGATTTTTTTTTTCAAAGATGATAGAGTGTCCTCCAGATTTAAAAAAAAGGTTGAGAAATGCTGTTTTGTAGCACATTTTCATTTTGGTAAATACAAAAATAAAACCCAAACAGTAGTCAAACTTCTCTATAATCAACATTGCAAAAAGCAAGGTTGATAAACACTGCTAAAAAGGTGATAATCTATTTCACTGTGCTTATTTTGAGTATTTTAGCATCTCTTCACAATATATTTATTTTATTAACTCTGATCATGCAAGTCTGCTTTAAAGCACACAAGTCAATGACTTTGTACAGCTATTTGGGCAAATGCTATTTTCATATGTGTCTTTATCAAGTTGTATTAGTATACGCTACCCTCTGACAATCCTTCCAAATTTTTACATTGATTATGTTCATACTTTGACTTAAAAACAGCTGACTTGCACTGTAGCAGTATTCAGCTGTGACTCTTAAATATGGGGTTTTAACCTTTTTTCTTTTCTTTTTTTCTTCCCCTCTCCCTATAGTTGTTTTCAGAATAACGTTGAGATCCACGTTGCACACATTCAGAGTGGTCTGAGCCAGATGGGAAACCTACATGCCTTCGCAGCTAATAACACCAACCGAGACTGAAAACTTTATTTCAAGCATACAGCAAGTAGTTCTGGAAAATCCTCTTCCTTTACATAGGTTTCACCAAATATCCTAACTGCCAGAAGATAAGGGAAAAGAAGACCTCTTGGAAAGGACCCTTTTTAAATATATTATATCTTCTTCTTAAGAAAACCAGCATTACTGGCCAGCATTACATTAGATTTTTTCCATTTGTTATTCACATACAGTAGTTTTGCTAACGGATAATCTCTTAGTAACTGCATTTAGTATAATAAACTTGAAAACGTGCTTTCATATCATTTGAACTTAATTTTGAAAAGTTCAGATTCATTCTGCCCCCTCCTTGCTGTTGGCTCTCCTGGTATGTTAGAAATGATGAAGAGGAAATGGCTCAGCTCGGTCGCCATGTGCAGACCTTTGTCCTTTAAAGCTCCAGTTCTGCAGGCATCCCAGAGTCGCCGCTTCAGCCTTCAGGTAGGGTGGTGACAACACAGGCTGAGCGATCCTGACTACAGCAGCAGCAGCAGCAGCAGGATACGGACAGCGAACAGATGTTGTGAACTTGAGGATGCTGGGCTGGTCTATCAATGGTCACTATCTTGTTGGACCTTCTAATTTATCCTAACTTATATAAGGAGTCTAATGAAGGAATATAAAAACGTAACTGGTAACTTTCCAGGAACAGGTTGGTCACGGCTTTTTCCCTTCACGCAGGGCAAAAATGCTTTAGTTGGCATTTTATATAAATGACTGGTTAAACATTGTTTTTCCAGATTTTTGTTTGTTTTGCACAACTTTTAAATTAGATAGCTGATTATCCAACAATACCCAACATATATAAATATGAAGATTTTTATAATTAAAGATAACCAGTGAGGTAAACTGCAAAAATGAAATGTGGAAACCTGCCTAGGAGTACATTCTGGAATGTTAATCTTGTAAAAAGTGTGTATTGGTTTGTTTAAATAGTCTTGTAAAGCTTCTGTGTAATGAATTGTTTCCAGAATTTTCAGAGATAGCTGTAGAGATGTTTTGATTCCTTTAGATGCCTCATTAAATGAGGTCTTTTATATGTTAATGTATAAAGAATATGTAAACAGGATTATTTTCAATTTTAAAATTTTGTATAGTTTAAAGATGCTTCTGTATTCTGTGTTGGTATTGTGCCACTGCAAAACTTTAGTGCAGAGTTTATATTTAGCTAAACTTGTTCTGTTAATTAAGAAATGCATAAATCTTTTATTCTCAATGAAATTTGTAACTCTGAATAAATTGACCATGAGAGTTGATATATTTCACAAAAATGCAAACTTTTTTGCAGATGGTTTCAGGTCATTTTTTAAGAGAAGTTAATTTAATTCCCGAAAATGAAGTGTTATGGCCTGGAGGACAAGGTGAGTAGCAGTTTTAAAAGGCGTTTGGAAAATTTACAAGGGATATTACAAAATAATATTAAACACTAATTTTGCTGAGTCAGCCATGGAAATTCACCAGTTGTAACTTAATAGAACATTTTAGTGGTCCCTGCAATTCCTCTTGTAATAGTTGCCTGTTATTTTGTGATGTTACCGTCTGTTTGGCACATAGGTTTGGTTTGACAGTGTAACTGAGGCGATCCACAGCTAACTCTGGAAAAAGAAACAGCCCCCTTGCTGTTTGCTTACACCCCTGCCCTTGTGATCTGGTGCTCCTGAAACTGGCACCAGTGTCGCAGTTTGGGGAGCTGTGTTGCTGCAAAAACAATCCTCTTTTTGTGTCTCGTCTGCTTCCTGCGTAGCTCACTGACCTCGCTCGCTGCCCGCCGAGATGGGTGCCGGTGCCAGCCCAAAGGAAATTGCAAAGATGACCTTCTGCAGCAGCAGCTACCTGGCTTGCCGTCGGGACCTTTACACTGCCTTACGGCTTTGCCAGAACTCTGCCTGCACGCTCGGAAGTTAAGTACACACATGAATGCTTTTCCGGAACAGGACTTCCTGACACTGAACATCAGGCAGCCGAGGAGGCTGACTTTGCCCTACTGATAGCAGGGATCCCAAACTGCAGGAGGCAGAGGAGGAGGGAGGTGGTTGTAGATACCGCTACCAATAATGTTATCAGCCGGTATTTAGCAAAGAGAATTTGGGAACCTGTTTTTCATGATAAACATGACTCTTACTGAACACAAAATACATTACAATAATCACAGCACTCCAATCTTAACTCTGATTCCTTAGGTGTAATGGTTTCTACATGCTGATACTTAAATGTGCTCTTTCCAATATTTTTTTGTGTTGAAGTGTTTTTAATCATTGCAGGATAATGTAATATAATAGGAAGATGCACAATTTGTGATGAAAGTATTCATGTGCTTTCATGTGACATTTGGCCAATGCATGTATACATGCCTTTTTTCTTCAAGAGGCTACACATTTCTCTGTGATCACTGATACGTGGGGTCAGAGTTAATGTTGTTGAGTTCTGATGAAATACAGTCACAAATATTACTGTTTCTGCAGAATGTGGTCTAATTGTGGCAGGAATCTCAAGCGCTCACTACTATTACTGTAACTTCAGCTTGCAGGAATGGAACAAGTTAGTTCAGTTTCTTGCAGTCAGTAAACTCAAACTCACCCCCACCCCCAAGAAACAGTTGTCTCATCTTGTGTGTCCTCCTGTAAGTACTTTTCTTCTGGCGGTCTTCCTGACCCCCTAAGGCAGCAGCTCCTCGGGCACCCACTGGAGACCAAGGGAGGTGTTCTGGTTTGGGGGGCAGGGGGGTGGTTTGGGGGGCTCTTTTGCTTTATAGTTTTCTCAAAACAGCCCTGTCTTTGGAGAAGTGCATCTCAATCAACCGTCCTCCACTGCTGCTTAGCCTTGTAAGCTTGCAGTTCAAGCATGGTTCAGCTGCCTCAGATCTTGCAAGCATAGGTATGTTATGAGCAATACTGAAAGATTTTTGTACTGGTAACCTTATTCTGTCAGGTGTGATTCCCACTACAGGTTACTTTGACCAGCTCTACACTGGTCAGTTTTCTTCCAGTGCATCCAAAATAGCAGAGCCTCATGGCGTTCAGCTGCTCTTTCCTAAGTGCAGTCCTACAGCTTGCTCTACAGGGCTCTGCAGCCTCGTAGGCAGAAAAAATTGGCCTCCCCTTCAAAATGGGCATATGCTAATATATCATTCTTTCATAAATTGATGAATTATAACAGAAGCTTCTATTACTACTAACTTTAGTGCTCTCAGAGTTCTGTTTAATCCAAAACCATTTAGCCTACTACTGATCACACAAACAGCTCCAGTGTAGCCCCTACAATTCAAATGCTGGAAAGCCAGAGCGCCTTTACAGTGTTCTCGAAATACTAGTAATTTAATCTAGTTTAACGTTAACAGGGGCCAGAGCAGCAGAGTTGAGGTTTTTGTCCAACTGAGCCCACAGACAGGCTGAGGAGTTTGCTTTTTCTTGTGTAGGCCATAAATTTGTATTTTCATTCAGGGGAAAAGGGCAGTTGTTAAGAACTTAAGCTATGCCCTAACCAGTGATGCTGCAGGGATGGAGGCAGCCTTCGTAACCTGTCCTCGCAGCCCATGAGGGCTCTCGCTCACCCTGAGCTGCAGCTAGGGCTCTCCAGGACAGCCCCCGAGGTGCTGCAACTCCCAGTCACAGTTCCTCCTCTTACTCCCTACCCCATGTTGTCCAAGGTACTAAACCCCTTCCCAGGCATATATGCAACTCTCGGCTCGCGTGAGGGCAGAGTAGAGCAAGAATGTAAACTTTTATTTCTTCTCCTCTCTCAAGAAACCCAACAGACCAGCCAACCGTTCTACTTTTCTAAGACACACAGTTAGATTCAGTTAGGTTAAATAGAAATACAAAATGTGCTAATGGAAAACTTTAAATACACGGTAAAAATATGCCCTGGAGCTGACCCGTATCTCACTTAAATAAATAGGCAGGAGTAGTCGCTACAGGATAAAGTGCAGTAGTCGCAGCAGGTGTGAGGTAGCACGTCGGTGCCTGCAGTCCCGGGCGGAGCGGGAGTCTCCCCTTCGCCCGTCGCGGGTGTCGCTTCGGCTCGCCGGGGCCGCTCAGAGGGCGCGGAAGGCGCCCAGCGCCGTTTCCTCCCACTCGGGGCCGGGCTCGGAGAAGCCGCCGGCGTCCTCGGCGTCCGACACGGGCGAGTACTGCCCGCAGCGGGCGCGGGGCGGCGGGCAGGGCCCGGGCGGCGGCGGCGGCCACTCGTAGGGGCCCGGGCCCTGCTCCGCCCGGCGCAGGAGCCGCGCCGCGCCGCAGAGCGCGTAGCCGGGCGCCGCCGGGGCCGGGGCCGGCGGGCAGCCGGGCGGGGGCGGCGGCGGGGGCGCGGCGGGGCCGGGGCCGGGCCGGGCCGGGCCGCGCTGGCGGCGGGACTTGGCGCGGCGGTTCTGGAACCAGACCTGGGGGAGAGCGGAGCCGGGCGGGAGCGGGGCGGGAGCCGGAGCCGGGAGCCGGAGCGGGAGCCGGCGCGGCCCTGGCGGCAGCCGCCTCACCTGGATGCGGGACTCGGGGATGCGGGTGGCGTCGGCCAGGCGCTCGCGCAGGTGGATGTCGGGGTACATGGTGTCCTGGAAGACCAGCTCCAGCGTCTCCAGCTGCGCCGCCGTGAAGCTGGTCCGCTTGCGCCGCTGCGAGGCGGCGGCGGCCGGCGCCCCCTCGGGCGGCTCCGCGGACCGGGCGGCCGGCGCCAGCGGCGGGCGGCCCCGCTCTGCGCCGGGCGCGGGGCGGCGGAGGGAGACAGGGAGCGAGGGAGGGAGAGCGGCCGTGAGGCGACGCCGGGCCGCGGCCGCCATCCCTCCCTCCCTCCCTCCCTCCCTCCTCCCACCCACCCACCTACCTACCTACCTACCTGCGGGGAAGGCGGGCGGCGGCGGCGGCTCCCCGAAGCGCAGCGCGGCCATGGCCGGGGCCGAGCAGGGCCTGGGCGCCGCCGCCGCCCCCCTTATAGCCGGGCCGGGCCGGGGGCGGGGGGCGGCGGCCCGGGGGTCCCGCGGCGGGGGGGTCCCTCCCTCCCCTCCCCTCCCCCGCTGCTCGCCCGGCGGGGCCGAGAGCTGGCCCTAAGCCCTGATTTCCAATGCGACGTTTGGCGTGATGCTGCCGCGGAGTTTGCTCGCCCTCTCCGCTGGCAGCATGCGTTTTCCAGCTCGCTCTGGCGGCAGAAGGGTCCCGCGGGCAGCGGGACTGGCGCTAAGCACAAGTTACGTCTCCCACCTGCAGCTGCTGCCTTGGCGGTGCCGCGCGGCGAGCCCGGCCAGGCAACCGGCGGCTCCCCGCTGGCTCCGCCGCCCCTGCTGCAGGAGCATCTCTTTCCTTTGAAGGTGCAAGTTAACCGTGCCCTAGACGTTCGCGCAGTGCCATCGCCTTCTCCACCCGCTCGCCCGTGCCCCCATGCTGCTGCGCACACTTGCTCGGAGCGGGCGCTCCCGTGGGAAGTGTTTCCCAGCCGGAGGGGCCTAACGCTCCCACACCGCCTGCTCGCTCCCACAGGGTACATTGGCCGTCATCGGGGCATTTTAAAAACAGTTCGCCCACGTTTTGCTTTACAGGGCAATCTCCTGTGAAAAGTTACTCCGTGTGAAAGACTGGTGTTTTGAGCCATTCTGAAAGAGGCTTGTTCATAAAGCGTTTGCACCTTGGTGCTTTTACCCGCGCAGTGGTCCGGGTGCTTTGGTTAACAACATCCCTCGGCCATTTGTGCACAGAGTCGTGGCTTGTGCCGTAGGCCGCAGGTGGTGGCCAGAAACAGAAGTCTTTTGCTTTCGGTTAGCAGTGTGATGGCAGGGCACAGCAGTGAGAAAGGTGAGCAGCGATGCGGCAAGTGTGGAGGTCGCTGTTTTAGATCATTCGTCGGTGGATTGGCCCTCCCAGGCTTGGGCAAGGGTGAGTTGGCCTGCAGATTTAGAAGGTGCCACTGGTGGCACCAAAAGGGAATTATTCCATATTACATTTATGTGATGAGCATTTAACCGTAATTTACAGCAAATAACATTTGCTAAAAAATGTAAGTAAAGACTCCTTTAGCGTGTAATGCAGAATAAAGATTGACATTCCTTAGCTTTTTGATAAATTTAATCTTGCTTTGAATTAGGCCCTTACAGGGACATCGATTTTAGTTTGATAGGATTTGCCTCAGGCTTGACTTTGGTGGTGGATTAAGTAAACCAGAAAAAGAAAACGCTTCTTTCAGGAAAAGGGCCTGGATACAGGCAGGTGTATTTGCTGCAGCAGCAGCGCAGGCTCAGGTAGCGTCTGCCACCACGGGCGCCCCCCGCTCTTCACTCCCGTCCTTGTGTTACCCCCTTAGCGGAGGGGGCTGCTCAGTCGCACGTGGGTGCACACAGTAATCGAGGAACCGATCCAAGGTTAAAACAGCTGTATGGGCACAGCAGGGTTTTTCATGCCACTCGATTCCCCGAGCCCCGTTCACCCAGGGATGGCTGTGTAAGCGCGAGGGCGCTGCCGGGGCAGCAGGCAGGGTCCCAGGGAGACCAGGGAGACCACTGGAGATGCTTAAACTGAGATGAGCGCCAAAGGATGCACACGTGGCCTGAGGACAGCCACGTACGGCTTCGCTGCGGACTGGTCCAGCCTTTCAAATTCACCTCTTCCCCCCGAAGTCACCCCCGAGGCAGGGCCGAATCCTTCGGGCAGGGGGCAGCCGCTCAGCCAGGAAGGGGTTGTGGGAGGTGAGGTGTTTTGGGGACTCCTGCCAAAGAGGGTGATGGAGAGCTTGTTGCCACTGCTCTTACTAACCCCCAGGCATGAACTGGCCCCAGCTGTGCCGTCAGGAGAGATGACGCATGTTGTTGAGGAGAGAAATGAGGGGATCCCGTCTGGGGCTGCTTCTAGGACTGCCAGCACCTGAATCAGGCACTGAGGTAGATGAGGGTAAAGCTGGGGCAGGCTGACCAGGAGCGTGGTGGTTTCCAGCGTCAGACTTCCCATTAAGACAACTATTTTATCAATGTATATTGCATACGTCCTCAGGAAAGAGCAAGTACTGGGAGCTAATAGACCTATTCCCAACTCATAAATCTGGAAATGGGCTCGCTCTTTGATCTCTGAGCACCGCTTTTGTAGGCGGTCTCTGCTGTGATATCCTTAGGGCCCAAAGACTTCTCGGTTCCCTTGCACTTTACCGTATCAGAGGTGTTCCAATAACTGTCTCGTAACAGCAACTAATGTGCTTCCCAGATGGGAAAATGACTAAAGACATTTCCCAGGCCTGAAGGCTTTCATTAAGAGGCATAGATAGAGTATTTATAGACTATAAAAAAAAGGAAAGTCAACTTTATTACAGTAGAAGAAAGATAACTGGTACATACTAAATTTTGTTTGTAATAGAGCTTGTAATATGAATGATGTTTGACTGCTAGTTCTGCGATACTTGATGGGAAGTCTGTGTTTTGCAGCTTTATAAAACAGGATACATGTGTGTCATGACTGAATCAAGGCAATGGGCAAAACTGCCCGTGTCCTTAATATGGCCCAGTATCACAAATATAGACTCCAGGGTATGCGTTTCATGCTCAGCCACTGAATTATCCGTTTGCAGATGGCTGAGTTTCTAGTACACGTTGACCCAGCTCATCGTGAGCGGCCGACACAGCGGTAGATAGGCTTTGTCTGCAGCGAGTGCTTATGCACCTTTGACGCAGACCACTGTTTGCTTCCAGTCTCCGTGTCCCGGTTCCCTTTCCTGCTCTGTCTGACCAGCATCAGCATTTTGACATATCTCAGTAAGAAGTCCTCTTACACCTACCGACAGTATGTGCTGGACACCAAAGCCCAGTGATTTTGAGGCAAGAGCAGAACCCAGGAATCCTGTTTCGCGGTCCTGGCGCTCAAAGCGTTAAATACAAATTCTTCTGCTCTGTAGGATTCTGGTGGCTGCCCTTATGTATTGGCTTGGTTTGAAAGGGATCTAAGTCTGACGAAAAGCAAGAGGCACTTAGTGCTCTAATTGTAGCAGAGTGTGCTGTTGCATGAGATCAGGGTATGAGTCTTTCGCTGCCTCCGAGGCAAGCCGGATGGCATGAAAGCCAGCTCTTTGTTTCTTCTGCCAGGTTTTTCCCCTCCCAATGTTGGCACACCTCACCTCAGCTCCTGCAGAGTTTCATCCCACCAATGTGCTAAGAGTGATGCCTGCGAGGTGTTGCAGTGTGCCTCCTGCAGGGAGAGAAAGCACTGTGTCTGGATTTGGCGGTGTTTCCTCTCCCCGACAAGGAGTTTTGCATCCAGCTGTGCCCCCTTAGTCTGACAAGGGTGTTTTCAATGCCGCGTAGGTGCCAGCATCAACGTGGAATTATTCTAGGTTAGGGTTGGAAGTATTTAGGAAGTCATTCACACTTTCGTCCCCTCCACTTTTATGTATTTGCTTTTATTTTTGTCCTGTTGAGGCAGGAAGAGGGATTTTACTTCTTGAGATGCAGAAACTATGACACAAGTCCAAAAGTGGCTTGGTTTTTGAAATTAAGATGGCTAAAATTGAGATAGCTGTCTCTAAGGGAACAGCACAAGTGGTTTTTACTACCTTGTGTAGGTGACAATGATTGCGGTCCATTCTGGAGGCCGATTATCTATCTATCTATTATCGATGTATCTATCAAGAGAGAAACTTCCTATGCTTTTGTCAGTGCTGGGCTGCTGCGCTGAGGTATCTGTGCTGAGGGAACTCTCGCATTAGGGAATGCACCGGTGTCTGCTATGAAAGCACAGTTTTAAGCTTCAGGTGGAGAACGTGCTGTCGTGTCACTGCTGACAACTCCAAGCATTCGGCGATGAGAAGACAAGCTCTGAAACACGGAGATTTTGGAGAGGAAGGGGCTTTGGAGAGGAGCGCTCCATTCACCGGCCTGCAGCTTTGAGCTTTTGCGTATCGAGCTGTTGAGGTTCCCTCTGGCTGTTGAGGGCCACAAACTCGTCTTTTCAAGAAGGCAAATGAAGATCCTGCCTTACTTGACTTTAGGAGCTGGAGCTTGGCAGCAGTGTGACACTCAGTCATGTCTTCACTGCAGAACAGATGCAGCCCTTGGATAACCAACACACATGAGCAGTTTTGCTGTTAAATCTTAGGGGGGGTGAGACACAATAGATTTTGCCATGCAGTGGTTAGGTAACCCCTGGTATACCCCTTCCTGTGTTTGAGCTCTTCTAGTTTATCACGGCACTTTGTGTCTGCTAGCATTCTGCATGGAGGTAGCTCCTGCGCAGTATTTATTCGTTCCGGCAAAAATTACAAAATATTTTTTGTGTGTGTTCTCTTTAATTAAATACT
Organism: Apteryx mantelli; assembly: GCF_036417845.1. Classification (NCBI taxonomy): domain Eukaryota; kingdom Metazoa; phylum Chordata; class Aves; order Apterygiformes; family Apterygidae; genus Apteryx; species Apteryx mantelli. Next base: position 23,953,400 of record NC_089980.1, on the reverse strand, counting down.
CTAATGTCTAAAAATAATATCGAACTTTTTAGTAGTGCAAATTTAGGTCTCTTCCCTCTACCTGACTTGTTGCACTAAGCTTGCAAAGGCTTGTTATCTTGGACATCTCAGTTTGTATATCAGTTTTAACTGAAATTGGCCAACAGGTTCAAAAGCTCACATTAGGATACTGGCAAAGGAACAGCAGTCACACAAGCCTGATTTCATTTTCCTTAAGAGAAAGTTTTTAAAAAGTCCCCCAAAAATATATTTTTGCTGTTAAGACCTCACCTAAGTCTAAGCTATATTGAAGAAATGATGCCTGTATAACTAATATTAGTTCTCACAAATAAAATTGATTGTGGACCAGAGACATTTTTATGGTCGCATAACTACATTTGCTCTAGAGCTTTTGCTGGCATGAAAATGCCTTATAATTTCCAGCTTCTATAATGGGACCCTAATAGCAAAAATCATTAATGCACACTAGCCTGTGGTTTTGAGGGCGTTTTTCTTTCTGCCTAAGAGGAAATCTTCAGAATGAATGCTTAATTTCCCTTTGATTGCTTCTAGTTACTGAATAACTCCTCTAACAATGCTCTTTATAACCTCCAAATGCTTTTAGAGGTTTATCAGGTCTTCCCAAAGCACATACACACAGATCTATATATTGAGGTACATCCAGGCTCCTAGGTAGAGTCCTGACTCCTGAGATCTCACAGTGATGTCATGTTTACAATTTAAAATTGTCATTTAATAATATTTGTGTTTCTAGCTCTCATGGCTACAGCCAGGAAGAGCTTGAGAAGGCGGACTGCATATTGTCCTCACTTTGATATAGCATGCAGATGTCCTGAGGTATGTTCTTGAGCGATCTGAGCCACCTGCCCATCTTGGGTGTTGAGCTGTGTCCCTGGGAGCTCCTCCTCGCCAGGTCCTCACTGCACCACCAAGGCTTTTCAAGGGACCCCGCGTGTAATCCCGCACTCCTGGGGGAGTCCCAGAGCAGATCCCAGCCTCCCTGAAGACAGGGACCAGCAGTGTAAAGAAAAGAGGAGTTAAGCTTTGCTGGTCAGCCAGGGAAACAGCTTGGGTGCGGATGGCTCCTTCTGTCTCTCGGCAGGGTGGACGATGCACCCATGTGCTTCGGGCTCGGCTGTTCCCACCACACGTGTCGGTGGGTGGGGGAGATGATCAGTAAGGTGACTTATTTGTATGAAAAGTACCGCCGGGTGAGGACACCGGCATTGTGTTCACAGCTCTGTCTCTGGTCCCTTTTTGTTGCGCCTGGACGAAGTGATGACTTCTGTGCCTCAGCTTCACTATCTGTGAAACTGAAACGTTGATATTGGTGTCTGTCCCTGACCATCAGGCCCTCATTGCCTGTGGGACGGGGAGAGGGGTTTCCATGAGGTCCAAAGAGCAACTCTGAGCCTTGCTCGGGGTGATACCAAGGCTGTCCCAGTTGACAGTAGGTGCCTGGGCACCGTGCCCTTTGAGTGGCTGCCAGCGTGACCTGTGGTGTGGTGGTCACACCATCCTGCTTGGTCACCTGTGCCCAAGGGATTGGGCCAAAACCCTTTTAGGACTTTGGTACCAGCAGTAAAAAGTATGCAATGGCTGCTGTCACATCTGAGAGCTAGAGCAATGATGTCGGAGGCGCCAGCTACCCATGCAGGATGCTGATCGTATTGCCCAGTACAGCTGCAGGGCCACTAGTTATTTCAGATCACAAAGTATGGATCTGCTCTTGCCAAACAGCCCTGTGCACAGATCTTCTGTGGGGTTAACATAAATACAACAAGTGTTTGTGTCCTTTCTGAAAGAAGACTCAGTCTTGCTTGCCTAGGATTTGATTACTTCTAGATATGCGTAATATATTTTTTCTTTGAAAATTGAACTGCTGTCTCTCATTTGCTGTTTTTAGCAACAAGGAACAAATAGTATCTTGTGACTTGAGCCTTGTGCTTAGGAGGGGGATGTGACTTGGTAGAGTGAGGCATTTCCTGAGAGGTGTGAGACGTGACTTCAGGATCTCCTGGTACGTTCGTGTATTCTGTTCCAAAGAGTTGATAAGAGCTTCAGACACACAGAAAGCCTGGAAGAAAGTAGCAGTGGGGGACGCATAAGAATCTAGCAAATGCTCATGAAAAGATCAAAGGGCTGCATTTGCTAGGTCTCAACAGGAACAGATTTGGGGTGAGATGCCCAGGTTCGGAGGGGACCCAGACATAGCAGAGGGGCAAGAGCAGAGTATGTCTGATTGCTGGCTCCCTACCTTCAGAGAGGGGAAGATCAAGGATCTGGGAGTGGCAGGAGATAAGAGCAAATGGTGGAGGTGAGGTCAGGAAGAGGGAAAGCAAGGGGCAGTAGGTAGGAAGCTATCTGGAGATAGGAGAGGTTGGTCTAAAGGGGACAGGATATTTAGAGTTGAATTTAGACACTGTTTCAGCTTAGTCTGCTTTTGAGTTTTGAGATATACTGGGAATGGCAGGATACGTGTAACTGAGAGTTACTTTTGCTTCTGAAACGAGTGGGTAGTCTTACAATGATTTCTGTGGCAACAAGCCTTAGGCTTAAACAATTCCTTGTTGCAATTTGTTTTCTCTGTGCCCACCTGTCCGATCTCATGATACTATGAAAGAACTTAAAGCATCTATTTAATATGAGTTCCTCATGTTGCTTTGCTTAATCATATGCTCTAAATGAAGCCTGTAGAACAGTCATACCCCATTCTTAGAAAGGAGGATTTTATAATAATTGATTCAGGTGGTTATGTATACAGAATAACTGGGCTATCTGAACTCCCAACAGTTTCATTAATTCTTTGCGTGGGCAAAGGAAGCAACTCTGTTTTTGCAGATGAATAAAAAAAGAAGAAGAAGAAGAAAGGAAGATAAGAACAGAAAAGCTAAGGAAAAAGAAAGGGCCCTCTTTACCTCCTTTCTTGTACAGCACCTACTTACATGGAGCCAGCCCTCCAGGGTGCAGCTTGCAGTTTGGGGCTGGTGGGGAAGGGCAAGATGGTACGGTATGTACCAGAGAGGCCACGTCCTGTTTAAATAGCACTGTATAATTGAAAGAAAAGCTCCAAACAGTCCCCTGCCTGCTTTTTAAGACTCTGTGGCCTTAGGAAGCAGTGTTAAGGATTTGTTTTCTACCATTTCTTGGCAGACTGGAGTTTTGTGGTCACACAGTAATGTGCTGCAAAAACAGGACTGCTCAACCATCTGCTGAGGCTCCTTCGTGGAGCAGCAGATGCAGTAGTTTCTCCTGCTGGTGCCCTGTCCTGCTCTCCTGTCCAGCCTGACTGCATGCAATAAGCTCCTAAACCCCCATCGTCTACTGCACGTTGCAGTCTTCCTTCTGCCCTTGCTTAACAAATAAGAATCGCTAGGTGTTTGGTTTCTGTCCTGCAGTGTTTGATATCTGTCTTAGTGCCAGAGCTGCAGAAATTAATAGATTTTATGAAAAATCTCACTTTTTTTCTTCTTTCTTTTAAAGCTGAAGTCTCACGGTTATTGAGAAAATAATCCAAATATGAAGCAAATTTTGCTCTAATGGTTCAACACCAGAAGGCAATACAAAGAATCCAAACTTTCCCAGTAGCATCAGATGCCTGTTAGGATGTGAACACGGATCCACTGCCTTTCTCTGTCCCCAGGCTGTCTCGTGCTGATAAACTCCACAAGTTTTCCTTCTCTGAGTGGTATTGACTGGAGATTTTTTCAGTTGGTTTCCCTGCATTTCCCCTCTGCTGCTGCTCAGTGCCTTACACGTGCCCAGGCTGATGCTCTGGCTTCATTCTTATCGTTCGTTCTAAACGATTCCTATCTTCTTTTCTAGCTAGTTTTAGAGACAAGGGACTGTTCGTCTCTCATAATCTTGGAGTTTGCAACAAAATCATTTTGTTTTGCTCTAGAATTTTTTTTTCTGGGTTTTTTCATTTCAAAGACATTCAGACCTCTATACAGTTAGGAAGATTTTCAGCTTTAACATTTAGAAGGAAGGAGGGAAGTTCCTTCTGACTTGAAGATTTGCAGTTGATCATTAAATCAGTAGTTTCTGGTGATCAAAGCTGGGGAGTGCAGCAGTTACCATGCCATTTCATGCAGTAATTCGCTTCCATGCATGAATTGACTCATACTCCTTTGCTATTTAAAATCATGCTGAAGAAAAGAAAAAGAAAGAAAATGCCATGCAAAGAAACCAGTAGGCATTATTTTGGTGGGTTACCCTGATTTTTTGTAAGCCCACGGCACAATTTGCCGGTGTCTGACTCACACCAAAGCTCCACGCATTTGCATTGAAAAGTATCTCCATCCTCCTCCTCCCTCCCCGTCCTGCCTCCCCCAGCCCAGATCAGCAGTCTGAGACCTTCCCACACTTGTGGCCTCTCCTGGGGCAGGTTCCTGCTGCCTCCCTGACAGCCCTGCGCCCATGCCTCCACCAGGCTGCCCAGCTCAGACGTCCCCCCAGCCTTCGAGATGCCTCTTGTTCCCCCTTTCCCAATTTAAATGGCAGCTGTTTTTCTTTGCCGTTATTCAAGCCCAGCTCCTCTGTTTTTATTTCATGGGGAGAGTATGTTTTCCTATTTGGCTTTGGCCCTGTTCGTCAAGGGTGCACCCATGTCACCTCTTTGCTCTAATCCGCTCCCTTGTTGTCTAAAGGTCTTCCTCTCTTCCCTTTTCTTAGTAGTTTTATCTCTTTCTCCATTATATTTTAGGCCCCTAGATTCTTTCTCCTCTCTTCTGCATTTGACCAAGCTTGTCAAATGGGGAATTTAAGACTTTTCTCCTTGACAGCTTTTCTTGCCCACCTCCTGGAAGTGTCTCTGTGCCACCGGGCACATGCCAAAGAGCAAATACATTTCTTATTCTAAATGAGGCAACTGCAATCCCAGATTGAGAGTAACTCCAGACAGCAGTGATCACAGCAGCTCTCTACTGCCATCTTAGCCATGACCCATATCCTTAGGAGACCATATTTTTCTCTTTTATTGTCATATCTTCATATCTGGGAGGCTGCTATAAGGTCTTTGAGGTAAGAGAAAGTACAAGGGAGCGACGGGAGCTCGCTGCAAGGCTGGCTGTTCAAAAAAAGCAGCATTGTAGTGCCTGTGTTTCTCTTTCCCTTCCCACCATTTCTATCAGCTGCTGTAACCAGCCTGGGGCTCAGCCGCCCGTGCCTAGACTGTGAGTGTAGACAAAGTCACCATGGAAAGTTTTGACCCCACTGCAGTGGCTGGAATCTGCAAAACTGCACAGAATATCCTCTGTCCGAATATCTCAAATCGCAGCAGTACCTGGCTGTTCTGCATCGTGCGTGTCTTGTTCAGTGCCAGCAGAGCAGCATTCATGGTATTGCTCTTGCAGCATTTCAGAGAGGCTGTGTTTCTCACACCTCTTGCCAAGAGGGAGAAACTTGGGGTCTTCAGAAGGCAGAAGTGAGAAGATAAGGAATTTCCTTAGGTGACTCTCTCTTTGGTGCACTGTCCTTCCTTCATGTGTTGTATTCCTTATCAGAAACGGCAGCAGCAATCGTGGCAGGTACAGAGCAGTCCAGGAGAAACTGGGAACCTGCTGGCTGCGAAAATCCTGATTTGCTGAAGCCTGACCCTCCCTGCCCGAAGAGCTTGTTTTTGCAGCTTTTCAGACTAATGGTGGCCTCTCCGCTGGCTGCAGGGAGCCAGCTCCTGCCTGAGAGACCAGGGCAAACGCAAGCTGCGAGGTGAGAAGAGGCACCCGCGCACCCGTGCGAACAACCCGCTAGGTGAGCTGCACCCCTTTCTCACCCTAATGAAGGGTCCGGCAGGTCCCGCTCTGCAGGCCTTTGCCCAGCCTCGCGAGGAGCGGTGGAGGCAATGCAGCTTTAGCAGCTTCCTTTGGTTAGTGGGAAAGCTGACTCCTGTTGTGCATTTGATTTAGGATCGTGTAAAATGTGTGTGCCCAAAGAGCTGCAGAAGACAAGGGCGCTGCAGGGCTGCCTGAGCTGTCTCTTCTCTGTCTGCATTTCCCAGGATCAGTTCTCTAACTCTTGCCAGTGTTTTCCTGCAGATGCAGAAACCATGGCCCAAAACACACCAGTGGAAAAATTTATTCACTTTTTCTTCACAGAAAGGGAGAGAAACTTCTGTAAATTTCTCTCCATTTCTGTGGATCCAAGTTGTTGTTTTTCCTTCATGTTGGCCTGAAAATTTATGAGTCATGCAAAAAAGGAGTCATTAACTGCTCTTTGGAGCACTTGCAGAATAGCCATACTTCAGATATTTGCAAATCTTTTTGCTCAGTCGTTGGGCCCTTTTGGAGCTGACGCCTCAATAGGGCATAAAGGGGAAGGGGAAGGCTCAGTGGGAAACATCTTTGCCAGCAATGCCGCCGGTGTGCTCAGCAGGAAAAAACAAGGGACGTACCCGCTTTGGCTGGCACCTTTTCTGTGAAAGCGTGCCTCCCTCAGGCCTGTTTATTGGTGTACTACCTTAGCAAAATACAAATTCCAGTGTGGATGCTGCTGTACCAGCAAAGTGTTATTTTCCACATCCTTCCTCCAGAAAACAAGCTATCCTTGTAAAAAGAGAGATTTTGCTGCTATAATGCCCAGCTGGGCTGACAGAAGATCCTAGTGAAGATTTGGTCCTAGGCCCTCAGTGCTGAGCAGAGCGGGAAGCCCTCGCAGCAGCAGCCCACGCTGACACTATAGGAGCAGGGCTATAGGCGCAGGCAGCAGGATCCCACGCTGACACTATAGGAGCAGGGCTATAGGCGCAGGCAGCAGGATCCCACGCTGACACTATAGGAGCAGGGCTATAGGCGCAGGCAGCAGGATCCCACGCTGACACTATAGGAGCAGGGCTATAGGCGCAGGCAGCAGGATCCCAGGTCCCTTATCACTGATGCTATAGAGGCAGGGCTATAGGCACCCAGGCTGGAGTGTCACATCAGGAAGGTGGCACCGGCGCCGGGGTGAGGCCGCAGTGCACTTCTGTGTTTCCCTTCTGTGTTTTTTTTCTGTGTTGAGAAATCTGTCTGACATGTTGGGAGGGGGGGAGGCAGCACCGACCACTCCTGCCTGCCGTGGTGGCCGTGGGCTGACTCACTTGCCTACGACAACGGTGCATTTTCCAGCATAGGTGAGGCTTATGCTTCCTGCAGTTTTCTCTTGAGGTCAAATCTTAACACCCTTTGAGACTAGTAAACAGTGACAGATTGTAAAAAGGGCTGGGACTGTACCAGTAACTCTTGCCCGTCCCGTTTTTGGCACACTATGCAACCCACACCCAAGGAAGGCTCTCAGACTGCAGTGATGCACTGTCTCCTCAGCCTTTGCAGGCTTTCGTGGTGAACGTAGGCTAAAATTCTCCAGCCTTTTAACTGCAATTCTTGTCAGGACTGTGGGTCTCTGCAACACGAAACAGAGCAGGGGAAGAGTGAGACGTGGGCATGTTCCCATGAGGTCTGTTAGGATCTCAGAAGAAACATAGCCAAAAGCCAACCTGTCTTCAGAGTCAGATGGGAGGTGCACTGCGTGTTAAACTGTGGAAGGTACCTCAGGAAATCCTAGCCACTCGTACAGAGTTTGTATTAATACAGCAATGTGTTAATATAGTTATTCAGACACATGCAAGCACAGGATGGATTTAGAAGGTTTTAGGGCTAGACCTCTTCTAGTCAGCATGGGTGAAATTGCTGCACCAAGCCTTTCTTCAGCTGTGTGAGCCAATGGTATTCTGTCGTATCCTAGTCTGCATACCTTGTTTCACAGGAGAAGTCCCATGAGCAACACCCTTGGAAGAAACTGAACAAAAATGTCTTTGAAATCTGCCCCATGGAAGAGATTCAGTTACATAACGTAGTCACAGCGGCGGGTCCCATTCTTGTAGCATCACATCAGTTGTCAGCCAACAGATGTGATGATGGAAAGGGAAGAGTGGATCTGGAAGGAACCTGAGCAGTAATTTGGACACGTGGAGGAAAGATGCTCGATTAGTATGCAGTCCTTCAGCACCACAGGCTGGCATTACTGCTAGCTGGACAGAGATGCCAAGCAGGCATGGGGAAGACGCAAATTATATCTCTCTAGCAGGCCGATGTGTTGCAGTGAGGAGAGCTGTACTGACCCAGATCTGTCCCCCAGTCCCTAATGCCCCTCTGTTAGCTACAGAGGCTGCAGAAGTGGCGAGGGACAGGCATTGCGCTTGTCCCCAGCTTCGAACAGCGGCACAGCTGCACCAGCAGTAACAGTGAAAGGCAGCAACTGTGGTTTTAGCCTAACGTAGCCTGGACAGTCGTCCGTGAGGAGCCTGCAAAGCTGCCCACTTGCTAGGCCATGCAGCAGTCGGTCACTGCTGACCTGCACTGGGTTTGAAGGCTGGCTCCAGAGACGAACGGTTTCGTTCCTCTCGTTATTCTCCAGAGGCTGCCGGTCGTCCTGAGGAAGCCTTTCGGCAGCGCTCCTCATAAGGGATGCGGGGCAAGAACATGTTCCCATGCTTTTAGTGCCATTGTGGCACTGCGTGGCTTCCTGCGAGCCTCTTCCCGCCCAGCAATGCATGACTTTCGGGCTGCACAGTCTGGGTGGGATTTATTTTAAAGCGAGACTCTATTTAGCCATGATGTCAACTGCAGCCAACTATAAAAAGATCAGTAATGCTCTCTGAGAGTGTAACAGCTGCTGCTCTGCACAGTCTCTGGTGTATTACCAGTCCGCCCTATTTCATGTGCACACAGCCAAAATAAAATACTATAGCAATCATCTTGTTATATAGTTCAAGGAATTGGGGACGTAAACTCTCCAGAGACTAGGAGGAATTCAAGGTTAACCAAACTGGGTAATTTTACGCAGTTTGTTAACAAAAAGGTAATTTTATCCAGATGTACAACATAACCTGATTTTTACCTGCCACCTGACTACATGGTATTAGCAATTGCTACATAATGACAACACACCAACAAATGTTTCCTTCGGGCAGTTTTGCTGGATGTTATTAACACACGGTTATAAACCGAGCTCTTGTCTGTACTGCATGGGAAAAGTCCAACAATATATTACCTCATATGTAAAATATATTTTTGTCCTTAACGGGACATGCCACACATGTCTGAAAACACACTAATGGGGCCCAGAGTTCCTCTAAAAGCAGAGAAACTGATTCAGAAAACAGGATCTGTTAAGCTACAGTGAGCAGCCAAGGTTCATGAATGTGGAATTGTGCTTGCAATATGCACTGCAGCAGGAGCTGGAGACATGGTCTTGGCCAGGTCTCTGATTAAGCAGAGCATCTCCAGGAGGATGCTATCATAAAGCCGATGCTTTTACACAATCTGAACAACAAGCGTTGGTAATAGTGCCTGCATTTCACTTTGTGGACTTCCTTTTGTTGAGGACCTCGATACCTTTCCCACGGGTGAGTGTATCCATTTTACTAAAATGCAGTAAGGTTGAGCAACCTGCCCCTGGTTAGGCACAAGTCAGGGAGCAGCAGAGCGAGAACCGGAGCCTGGCCGTCCTGGCTCTCCTTTCCCTCTTCCCATCCCGCTACTCCCTGGGCCGCTGCCTGGTGAGCTGACGTTGCCGGGTCGCTAGTGGGCCACACAACTCAACTGGTTGTAATCAAACGAGAGAGCTGAAACAATATGTGTTCAGCAAGCAATAGGACGAGCAAAAGGGTTTGAAAAGTCGCACGAGAGCCGATGACCTGCTTTGAATTTGCCCATTGGGAAGTGCCCAGTTTGCTGTGGCAGCTGCTCAAAGTCCTCCTGGGCACGGACTCAGCAAGGTCCGTCACGCAGCCGCGGGCGACCAGTGCAGGTCCCAGAAGTGGTTCCTGGAGGCAGAAGCACAGATTTATCAGCAGCATGAAACGTGCAAATGCCTTGCTTGCAGCCCCATCTCCCTCCTTCCCTGAGCTTTGCTATGTGCGTTTTGAAGAGCCCAAGTGTCTATGGGAGATCACCTTGGGGCTGGGAAGTCAAAGCTGCGGCACCATCGCTAACGTGGTCCCCAGCAGACTGGCTCACATCTCTCAGCTCACGCGGAGGTGCTCTGCCCTACAGCCACACCATGCAGGGGCCGAGGAACCTTTCCAGCCCCGTCTGCTCTCAGTTTCTCTCTCACACAGGCTTTCATCAGGTCTCTCCTTTAAAAATGGGATTTAAGCTCCAGCAGTATGAGAAGAAGGGAATTTCCTCCCGGTTCGGTCAGCCGTGCCAGGCTGCGTTTTCATTAATGCGGGCAGTAAGATGCCGCCACTCAGGCTGACGGGACGCGGTCTCCTACCTCACCATGCCTGGGGGCTTGGTGTGAGCTCCAGGGCCCTCCTGCGTCCGATCTGGCAAGACGAAGCAGTGCAAAGGGACAACACCGCTGCGTCTAGGCTGGTTCTGTGCGTTTTGTAGTGCAGATGGGGCCTTTGTAGTGTGGGTGAGGAGCTGCCTGTTTCTAAGTGACATGTAAACTTCTTTGACACGGGTTTAAGTGGTGGGGAGCGCGCCAGTCGGAGAGGAAATGGTCGGCTGCCAACCGGCGGCTGTTACCGAAGGTGCCAGGGCAGTTAGGCAATGTGAGGGATGATTTTGCATCGGACAAAGCCGCTGGGATGGAAGCAAGCACGCCGTGTTTGCATCTCGGTGCTGTGGCCAGGCTTGTTGAGCTGTGCCTGCCGGTGCGGCCGTGCCGCTGACATGTGGGCATCTCGCCTGGGGGCACCGGCTCGTCCTTGCTGCCTGGCTCTGTTAAAAAAACCTTGGGTTCCTCCGCGTCGCCAGGGCATTCAGCCCTGCTTGTCACCAGTCCACAAGTACGTGCGGTGCCTCGTACCGCGCTTGTGTACTCATTTGGGTACTCCCTTGTGTGCCGGCTGGAGCAAAGCAGCCCTGCAATAGCTGGCTCGCGTCAGCTACGCCGTGGGGCGGCCTCGTGGACAGCTGGGGGCCAGGGGCGGCTGCTCAGAGAAAATGGCCCATCGTGGCTTGGGGGCTGCCCCTCTCTCATCATCATAGCAGTGCGAGATAGCGCGATCCTTCAGTTGCTTTGCTCTGGAAACTGCTCAGCCAAAAAAAGCGACCATGCCTCTCTCTCAGTGCGCCAAAATCAGACGTGCTTATCCTACAAGCAGAGAGGCAGCAATAGTTTTGTTGTTTGTTTATTTCTTTTTTTAATCAGCTGCCCACGTTGCAAACTCATCCGAGGCTCAGAACAGAGATAAATTCCTAGAGACCAACAAGACCCAACCTGAACGCACGACGCACGCTGGTGAACCTCACGGGACTCGGCCCCCTGGGTCACGGCGTGGAAAACAAACGTCACCCGGAGCAGCTGCTCAGTGTAAGATGAGCAGAACCAGGGGCCGACTGAGGGAACTAGTTTCTCATATGTACAAACACACATGCAAACATGCTATGCAGTTGTTTAAATAAACTCATGCTCAGGAAGGGTGAGTTGTGTCAACAGCTTGTAAGAACATGCTGTCAGATAAGAACTGGCACATTTCTTGTGTCCAGCCATGTATGTATAATGGTATCACAGCGGGAGCTGAGTTGCTGTGGATTTTAAGGTTGTGGTTTTTTAATAGCACCTAGGGGACAGGATACTGGCACTCTCTGAACATTCAGTAACTTCCCAGCCAGAGCCTCTATTCATCCTCTAATCATCTACAGATTATTTAGGAATTTACTTTATCCTGTGATAACTGAGTGCAGTTCTTTAGGTGATGAGCAGTCTCCTTTCTAAATAGGGACGGCTGCGGCTGTTTTTGCAAAGCTTTTGTCTACCTTTGTCCGAGCCTTCGCAACAAATAAGTGGCTTCTATACTTCTAGAATTAAGACTAGTAAATCATTGGCTGGGAGCCCATTTGTTCAAAGAAGAAAAGATAGTTCTGCAATTCTACACTAGTGACAGGACGAAGCTCTCTCAGACAATAGCCCTAGAAACCTCAGGCTCCTGGTATTCTGATTCCATGGCTATGGTTTTCCACAGTGACCAAGTAATGTATTTAATCCTTTCGCTACCTCTGTGTAGGGTCTTGGAGCTTTAAGGTGTCAGAAGGAATCATCAGACGAACTCCTTCAAGGCCTTGGAAGGCAAGTTCTTCCAGCGTGCCCCTGGAGAAAAAAAAAGTTTTCTTCCAAAGCAGATGTTTTTCCTTAGTATGCTTTACTAGTTTAGGAAAACAAGCTCTTCTTTTAAAAAAGAAAATTCTTTGAAAACTTGGATCTTTTTGCAAATAATGTGTTGCTAAAGCTGACATCTTGTTTTTCCCCACTGTGGTTAGAGAAAATTTCTTCTCTGGACCTTCAAGACTTTTCAGTCCTCCTAATGGATTTTTTTGTCTCCTGACTCCTAGAGGTCTGCTGAAAGATCAAAATGATTACATATTTATTTGTGCGTTAAATTACTTGCCTCTAAGTATATGGTATTCTTTTCATCAAACCCATCATAGTGGATACTCTTATTTATTCCTGTGGGAGCTGGGAGTCCTAATCAGGCCCAGCACCTTGCTGATGTGATCAGTAAAGCCTGGGGACTGGCTTATTCTGTTAAAATGATCAGCAGTGAGATAATTACATTTCACATGCAAATCGTCATTGAGGGAGCCTGAAGAAATACCCACCGACCTCAGCGGGGCATTTCACACCACAGTGATAAGGTTCAACCAGCAAAGAATGCTACTGCCCTCTTTTTGAATAGAGAGGATTAGCAGCAGCCGTCTGTCTGTCTGTCCTGGCTAACAGGTTACTTGGAGGTGCTGAGCGCAGACTAATAATGTTTTGGCATCCATCTGGCAAGGCTCTCCTCATCCAGGTCTGTTCTGGGAAGAAATTTCAGGTGCTGTTGAGAATCTCAGAGCAGGTTCTTTCACTGAAAAATATTGTTTTGACGTTATATAAAGGCTACTCAGCTATTACAGTGATGGGCACTCTATTGAGGCCTGTAATAAAAGCAATGCACAAAAGGAGATATGACATTTGCAATTTGTTGAGCATAAGGGCTTGTCTATAACAGGAAGGATTTCTTGCTTTGGGTATCTCAGTGAGGTTAAAGATGCAATCTTCCTGCCTATGTCAGTATAACTGCATCTACTCGAGAGCTTTTATCAGCATAACCGTGTCAGCAAAAGGTCCAGCTCTTAACTGACATGATTACACTAATAAGGCTCTTTAAGTATAGGCCAGCTTATACAGATTCTGCAGACAGAAGGAAACGAGAGAATTGCTCCTTTCATCATGATAGCGTTTTATCTCAGAGGCTTAATGTTGACATTTTGAGTGCTGTTAACCTCTGCTATTTTAGGACTGTTGTGTAGGAGCGTGTCACCACTGAATCAGGCTTTCAGATACTTCTCTTCTGGGAATACAGGACAGACATCTGGGTAGTGAGATGTAATCACCTTGGTTAAGCTTCTCCTTTGAGAACTTCTCATCTACTTCTTGCCCTGTTTTCCCCTGATGAAACTCCCTCATATGCCAGCAAGCCCAGCCCTTGTTTTACTTGAGCTACATGATGAGATCCCCAGTGGATGGCTCCATGACTACATTAAATTACATGTTAGTATGTCCTTCCCCTCTTCCTTCAAAGATTTCATTATCTTGCACAAAAGCATGTGGAAAGAGGATTAATGTCTCTCTGTATTTAAGAGGAAAAATAGATGAACTGTTCAGCAGTGATTCCTCCCAAGCACGAGCAAGACATGGACCAGAAGGTATGAAAATAAATCTTAAACCAGAGGTGCTGGCTCAGATTACAACTGTACTGGATGTGCTAGTCTCAAACTCTGGCTTGGTGAAAAATGAGGGTTTGGCATTTAACGGAGAGGCTGTCTGCTGCTCCCTTTGCCATTTCACTCATTCACACTGCTCTCTGTGCAACCCTTCACCCTGACAATTGCACTGTCTCCGTTGTTTATGGGGCTGGGCTGTGAACCAGATCTGGGAATAGAGCCAGTTTTAAAAAAAAGAAAAGAAAGAAAGAAAGAAAAGGGTGGGAGAAAGGAGGGAGGCTGTATTCTCACTAAAAGCCACTATTGCCACTGAAACCCCATCTTATCAAAATACAGCCTTCTGCAGTGTTGGGAAGAGGAGCCACAGCCTCTCAGAGGGACAGCTGCAGGCCAAGAAAAGGCACAGTAACTAGTGCAGCCTGTACACAGCCCTAGATTTGTGACACTGCCTCGTAACAAAGGCTCTTGCATTGCTTTTGTAAGAAAATATGTTATTGCTCATCTCCCTTGAGGATATCCTACTCACAGATAGAGAGAATGGGAAGTCCTGTCTCAGGAATTTGTCCATTAAGAAACTGGAGTGCGGAGCTTTTAACTCAAAGCTTCCATCTCTGTTCACCAGCCTTGCTCCCCACAATCTGCTCTGATTTTATTGTCTTGATGAGAGAGAAAAAAAACGAGAGGAGAAAATGATGTCAAACAGTATTGCCAGCTGATGGGACTCGTGTGATTCCCAGCAGTTCTGCTGTGCACTCGATTTCAATGACTCCCAAGGCCCAGAAAATCCCTAAGGGAATGGAAGTGAATGGATGTCGTCCCTCTGTGCGGGACCTGCCTCTCCACTAGCCACCCCCAGATCCGAAGAGGTTGAAATTGCCTGCTGTAGTGCATTTCTAAAGTTCACTTCTAGCACAGAATAAGGGAGATAAAAATACACTTCCTGCACAGAAAATGTGTTCGCTAGAGCAGAAGAGGAGGAAAGCAAACTATGCAGTGATCTCCCCACCCCAGTAAGAGCAGAGCAGCCGGACTGGTGGAGCTGCTTCCTAGGGTGCAGTTTGGCATTACAGCTGAGCTGACGCACAAGCCGGCTGCTGCCGCTGCCTCCCATTCGCACTGCTTTCCCTACACTGTATCTCGTGGCTGTGTGGCCACAGGGCCGATCTGTTCGTCTGGCTGATTGATACAGCGGAAAACTAACCATGCCATAAAAATGAATAGTTCTCAGCCCGATCAGCCAGCTGAATCAACTCACCCTGAAGCCACTCCATCGCCAGGTTCGGTGTACGGGAAAGGGCAGGAGAGCACAGCTGGGCGCAGAGGGGGAAGGCGAACATCCCTGTTTGGCCGCAGCTCGCAGCCCCAACCACGCGCTGCCCCCGAAAGGCCAACCTGCCCCATCCCTCGTCCCTGCTGCCAGCAGCGCTCCTGCTGCCGCCGGCGCTCGCCTGGCCCCTCGCTGAACCAGGCCTGCTCTCGAAGGCGGCAGAAAGCCACACCAGCAGCGAGGCAGCGAAGAGCTTTCTGCCTGCTTACTATGGGGAAGAGGATTGCTGAGAGGCCGGGCAAGCACCAGAGCCGACCCGGGGTGCAGACGGGACTGCGCGGG
Organism: Apteryx mantelli; assembly: GCF_036417845.1. Classification (NCBI taxonomy): domain Eukaryota; kingdom Metazoa; phylum Chordata; class Aves; order Apterygiformes; family Apterygidae; genus Apteryx; species Apteryx mantelli. Next base: position 23,938,097 of record NC_089980.1, on the reverse strand, counting down.
GAGTGCTGTGGCTGGGAGGAGACAGGGTGGCTCCTTCCAACAGCAGCCATTTCATGAAACCTCAGTCTCAATTTAACCCAAAGCAGGAAAAAAACCCAAACAAACAGCACCAACACCAAGGAGCCACAGCTGAGCAGATGGGAACCAGCTGGGCTCTCTCCACTGAAAAGCATGCATCTGATATTGGAGGAAGAAGGGCAGGTTTCATGCCTGCTTTTGAAAGACAGGTTATCCTGTTGGCTGAGCAGGAGGAGTGACATGAACAGCACCATGTCTTGCACGCACGGCCCTGCTCTTCCCGGGAGACGGCGGAGGGGTCGGTAAACAGCTTTGCAGTGAAATCACCTCTCGGCCTGTTATTTACTGTGCCACTGGGCCCCTGGAAGGCACACGGGCAGATATCGTTCATTTTAAAATAAATCCAAGAGGAAACGAGGCAGGAGGAAGGAGCAGGCATATAGCAAAGCACAGGGTAGGATGTGCCCGGCAGCAGCAGGGGAGCTTGGCACTGGGCCGCGCTGCTCCGTGGGGCCCTTGCAGGGACACGTGTGCGAGTGGGGCCGACCCCGGCCGAGGTACTGCACCTCCACAAGGGCTGTTCAAACAGCGGCGCTGGCTGCTCAGCACCTCAGGGGTGGAAATCATTGCTCTGGCTGTTGATTCGCAGGTTTTTCTGGGCAGATAGCCAAAGATGCAATTGCTAATTGCATCAATTTCCATGTCCTCTCTTCTGTAAAATCAGTGTATTAGAGGTGTTGGTTAAATTCAGGAAGTGCTCAAATTCCCGGCCGTGTCTCAGTTAGCAAAGACTTCTGGATAGCAGTGCTATACTACTTCCTTCAGCTCATGTGCCTGTAAAAGGTGTGGTTGTTTACAGCGTTATACGCCTACAGATGCAATCATATCAGCATAAGATACATTAAACTTCTAGCTAATTTTATTATACTGAACTGAACTGTTCTTTTATGATCACTTGTATCTGGTCTAACTGCATCCATGCTAAGGGATGTTTGCTGTCTCTCAAAATGGAAATATTAAGTGAAGATGGACTTTAGCATGTGTATTATTCCTCAGGACTCGCTCTAGCACTGTGTCAATAAACCTGGTTTCAGCTGTGTTTGCCGACACCGCTGAAAAGGTATTGTCAGACCCTACATCCGATTAACTGTTATACTGCAGCTCTGGTAATAATTTAGAGAAGTCAGTGTAAATGTCACCATAAACCACTACATAAATTGCAAGGCAGCAGCACTGTGCACAGGGCTACCTGCAAAGCACTGACAACTAGCTGAAATTATCCACCTTGCTGTCGGGAGGTCCCAGGAGGGACTGAGGCACACCGGCAAGATTGCAGCTGTACTGCAGTCGTTCAGCGTTGTCCAACAGCATGCGAAACACACACACAGCACTGTGTGCTCCTGGCTGCCAGGCGAGCTTCGACCAAGTTTTAAAGGAGACCTTGAAGGAAAAATCTCTCTTTTTTTTTTCTCCCCTCCATTTTTATTGCTTTCATTACTTAGTAGAAAAACTAAAGCTATTAAATCTGGAGGAGCCTGTGGTGGAGGTCTTACAGAAGGAGATTCAAAGTGCTCTCTGCCTGAACTGAGAAGTAGAAGCATAAAATCTTGATTGGGCTTATTTTTCTCCCCAGAGTTTGTAGGACATGTGAGTTAACAAGTACTAATGAAAAAAGGCAGGTTTAAATGACTTAATAGAAATTGCTCTCAATGTGGTGACATTATACAATTTGTTGTCCCAGAGCTGCCAATATCAGCAGGTCCAAAAACAATTTACTGCACATGCCCAACTGGTTGGCGTACAATCTTTGAGCTTAATGCGTTTTGAACATCTAAAGAGCTACTGAGAAGATCCGTTTGTCACATGTGCAGTAGGGTCACTCTGGGCTGCTAGATTTCAGGAAGACCAATAGGCCACCATGAGAAGCAACTTGGTGGGGGATCATTGGCAAAGCACTGGCAGATATACTGTGCTCCTGTGACAGAGATGTTTTCCATCTCAGTCTTCCAAAATGAAAAAAATTCAATTTCTTTAAAAAGACGGGGATGAGCAAAACTATGAGGGGAGAAAAATATATATATTTATATATACCCTTTAGTCCACCTTATATCAGCCAGAGCAATTTAGAGACATAAGCACAAACTAAATTTGTTTTCCTTTGTGTTATTAGCAGTGCGGGGAGTCCACCATGCTGTAACAGTGCTTCCACAGGTGGTTTTACAGTATAAGATCAACTCCTAAGTAAACTGCTTGTATCCACCTTTTAAGGAAAGGCAGTGTAAATCCAGACAGACAACGAAAGTGCCTGTAATTTAAAGTAAAAGAACTTGACCACTGTCTTTCTTCTGGTCCTAGACTGCTCCATCCAGTAAACTCTCATGAATGGAAAATGAAGACAGCAAAGGAAGAAATCAAACTGTCGTGTTCTGGAAAAGGTAAATCCAGTTACTACTCACAAATGCAATTTAACTGCCAGACCTTGGGGAACTTAAGCCTTGCATTAATCTGATCACCTTCCCAAAGGTACATGTAGCCTTTCCTTCCAGTCACTGCATTTTCCCCTCTCCCAGTGAAAGGCCCGGGAGCGCACCTGTGGGCTGGTACACTTCCAGTAGGTCTGGGAAGGTTGCTCACACTTGTTCTACTGAATGCAGCCATTCCTGGGAAGCTGATAACGATATTTTCGTAATGAATGACTTACATTCACTATTTTCATAGTGAATGATGACTTACATTTCTGAGCCCACAACACAGTGCCAGACCTAGCTGTTCAGATCTGTTCATTTGAGATCATCAAACATTTAGCAATCTTGCTCTAGCAAACAATACATTAGGCCGTATCTTATAAAGCAGGGCTCCTTCCTCTGCTAGCAGCTACTAGGTAAGTGGAAACTCCTTCGAAGGACAGTACAAGCTGGAGGAAGCACCCATGGTTCACTCATCGATACCTAGGGAGGAAGGACCTACGGTCTTTTACCTATGAATACCAGAAGAGTAAAATAGCTATTTGCTTAAGTGGGACTAATCCTCTATGAACATTTTAATGGTTTACTGTACAATAGTAATGAGTGGGTTGGTGGTTTTTGCTGTTAAACATTCACTAGCTTGAATTAAATAATTAATTTGTTATATAAAAAGCTTCTAGGATTACATTTCCTAGTGAAGACCATTGTTGTTGGATTGAGGCTACCTCTTTGGGACTTGAATCTCTTCTGTGTTTTCTTTGCTATGCAGAATCAGTTGTTAGAAGAAATAAATGAATAATTTAATAGCTGAACTTAGCATCTTCATCCTATCTGTGAATTAAGCTAGGGTTTTTCTCAAATGCATAAACTATTGAGAACTCTTTGTCATAATCATTCGGAAAATACTTCTTGATTTATAGGATTCATAAGCAATTCATCGAGGGTGCTAGAAATATGAGGTGTTAGTCATACTGGCTGCGTGCGAAGGCTGGCTGCTCCCTGCAGGACGAGGAGCTGGAAGCCAAGCAGGCCAACGCAGCCGGCAGGGTGAAAGCCCACGGGTTGGGCTGCGGGTGCAGATCTGGGCGCCCAGGGCCCGGTGCAGGCCTGGCTGCAACGCAGCGGGGGCCGTAGCGCAGGCGGGGGCTGAGGGTGAGAGCCTCGGTGGAAAGCAGCTCCCATGGGCTGGGGCTGGGTGCTGGCCACCCAGCCGCGCTGCCCGGGCGCGCTGCCCACAGCCACCGTGGGAAGGGGGCCACCCTCGGCTGCACCCTGAGCCCCCGCAGCCAAACCTCCAGGAGGGCGAGGATGCGCTCAGGGCCCGGTGGTTGCCTGGACAGGTAGCTCCAGGTAAGCTTCTATTTTTTCACTTGATGAATATGTCTTGGATTCCACTCTCTAGTTCAAATAGCCATCTCTACCAGTTCAAAGTTTGCTTCTGGAAAAATATTTTGTCTTTTGTTATTGCCAATAAACTTCTTTCCCAGACCAGGATTTCCTGACTCCTCTCTAATGTGAACCTCCATTTTCTAATATATTATCTCACAGGTATTGCCCTTCCTATACCTGATCAAGCACTCAGATTGTCCACTGGTTGCGTTATCACTCCTTCAGCACTTACTGATGCAATAGTGTGGCACTAATGGTTTCTTACTGTGTTTAGAAATACAATCTGGAAGCAGTGTGAAACAAAGGAGTCAATATAACGTGACCGGCCCGTTCTCCACAGAGAGCTAGGGCTACAGGGGACACGGGCGGAGAGTCACTAAAGGCAAATCTGCGCTGCCCAGTGGCTCTCGGCGCAGAGACCTCAGACTAAGGCAAACCACGCCGCGGAGCTGTGCCAGCGCAGGGCTGGGCCTCAGCTACGCCTTGGCTAGACGTCGCGCTAACAGAGACGTCTTGCTTTCAAGCCTCCAGCTGGTACCTCTCCAAGACACCACGTTGCACTCTGTGGAGAAACCTGCTCAGCTGGCGCCAGCTCACACGCTCTGCCGTGGAATAGCAAAGCTGGCATGAGAAGAGAGGCATAGTCTCACATCTGCTAAGCATACCAAACATTAGCTACAGGTGACATCCTACTATGAGGGAAATCGGTTTTCTGCAATTCTACTACAAATTAGCCCGCCAAGGCAAAGACTGTGGAGCATCTTGGGTTTAGCTTGACCTCCCAACACTTAGGCAAATTTAGGGCTGTCTGGTTCGGGGATAATCTAACATGAAACAGAAGCAGCTCTGTTTTTCCTAGCATATAAAATGAAATAAATATTTCCTTCTACTTGGATGAAACATAGCAAAGCCTATAGGCTCAGTCAGAACTTCAGTTTCTTTTCCTACAAGGATGCATTCTCAAATACACAAATCGGAGTTTCTTAAAGTAGACACTAAACTTAATCTCTCTATGGTTTAAACTGTGGAATGGAATTAATGCCATAATGAAATATTTATGAAGCACAGACTCTGTAAACCAAGCGTGAAATGTGTCAGATGAAAACTTTGAAAAATATAGGTTTTAATAGAAGTAATTTTATAGATGAACTAACAAATCTTTAAGTGAAGCTGGATCTGATGGTGAAATGTCAGACTTGTAAAGCAGAGTGCATGCATGTATGAGGAGATCATTTTATCTGTTCTGCTGTTGATTTGGTACAGAGATAGCACCACATAGTCAGTACTGAGAACAGTGCACCCCTGAAAGCTAGAACTGTCAAAAGAGGGTGACACACCTTTGTTCTGCAGTCTTAGCCAGGAAAAAGCCACGTATAGAGTATTGTGGTTGATCCTCAGTCAAAAACAAAAAAGCCAGTGAAGAAGCTAGAGAGGATTTCCAATCAGTTGTAAAACTTCTTTTAAAGCTTAGATGACTCATCATCTGAATCAAATTCTGCCCCTGTCTGTACACATTTATAGTAAACAGTGTCCCATGTGGCATTCACTCTTTCAAGAAATACAAACTGGAAATGAAGTGCTTTAAATAAAGCTTTACAGTTCTTCTCCCTTTCATCCAAAGACTTCAAAGTACTTTGTAAATATGACTTAATAAAATCTCCTCAGCCTTCCTTAGAGATCAGCACATGGATATACTACCTTGAACGGCAGATAAACTCCTAGACTGAGTGAGTGGCTTCACAGGACAACCCAGGAAACCAGTGGCAGATTCAGGTAAAGAACTGGGGGCTCCTCAACATGCCCTGGTGTTACTGGAGGAAGAGCACAGTTGTAGGGTGCTGTTTCTTTGTATGGGCTTCGTTAAACACCCAGGAGGAACACTGAGCTTCCAAGGTGTGCATTCGGCATCTTGTTTCTGGCGAGAAATGTGACCCAAAGCACTTGACACCTATTCCCGCTTGAAGCCCTGTGACAAGGGTTGCTTGCACTGGGAATCGACTTGCTTGGCTGGGCACAGAACTGTAAAATCACATTCTGACTCTCTCCCCTTGGATAGCATACAATAATAGCATTATTGTGGATAGGGTTTCATGGTCACAAGGGAGCAAGCTAATTGCAGCTATAACTCTTGAAGAAATAATTGCCTTGTACTCTTTTTCTTTCCCTGGCTCATTACTTTCCTTTCTTGCCTCTCTTCTGTGAGGTCTGAAGCATGGTTTCTGAAAGATGAGGAAGAGAGGTCAGTAGCAGACCTCACGCTACCTTAGAGCTGGAGCAGAGGGCTTTTAATGTCTGACATTAAGCTGTTGAAAAATCGTTATTTCCTTCTATAAAGCAACCAAAAAGCGCACACAGCGTTTTCAGCAGCAGTTCCTCCAACCACTCACGTAAACCCCAGTGCTCGGGGTGTTCGGGCTGCCCTGGAGGAGGGCCTGCGATTTAGGGCAGACTGCCCAGGCGCTTCTGGCAGAGGCAGCGCTCGTTTCTTCGGGGGCAGCCCCATTCCCCGCCCCCGGCCATGCCAGCGAGCCCTGGCCAAGAGCCTGCCCGAGGCTACGGCTAACTCCCTTTGCGGGGTGGCGGGGGCATTTCCAGCCCCATTCCCACGGGGAAGGTGTTTGGCCCTGCGCTCGTACCGCAGACAGAGGTAACCCGTGCCCCTGGCGCCGATGCGGAGGGTTCAGAGGCCCTGAAGGAGGCGCAGGAGCATCCCCGGCAGCCGGCAGCCAGCCCCCGGGCTGCGGGGCGCCCCACGCCGCCATCAGGGCTCTGCCCACGCCCGAGCCGCCCCGCGCGGCGCCCAGCGGCCGTTGGCGAGAGGGCGGGGCCTCGGACGGCCGTTAGCGAGGGGGGCGGGGCCGATGGGCCGATGGGCGGGGCCTCTGAGGGGAGCGGCCGTTTGGATGGGGGCGTGGCCTCTTCGGGGGGTGGGGCCTCAGGGCAAGGAGCGGGCGGGGAGCGGCGGTTGGGCGTGGCCGGAAGTTCCGGGTCGGAGGGAACAGGAAGTCGGGACGTGGCCGCTGCAGCGGAGCAGCAGGCGGAGGGCGGGTGGCGGCGGACGATGGCGGCGGTGCTGAGCTCGGACCGGCTCGAGGTCTCCGTGGACGGGCTGACGCTGAGCCCCAACGCCGAGGAGCTGCCGTGCGAGGCGCGGCCGGGGCCGGGAGACGCCGCGGCGGCGGGGCGGAGCCGAGCGGGCCCGGGCGCGGCGGAGGCCGGCGGGGAGGCGGCGGTGGCGGAGGAGGCGACGCTGAGCCCGGAGCGGCGCTGGGGCTTCGCGCTGGAGGAGCTCTACGGCCTGGCGCTGCGCTTCTTCAAAGGTGAGGCCGCGGCGGCGGGGCCTGGACACCCCCCCCCCAAATCCCCCCCGGGGGCCGGGCCCGGCGCAGCGGGTCGGGAGCTGCCGCCGCGCCGGGCCCGGGAGCCGCGGGGAGGCCGGCGCTGGGGAGCTCCGGGGCCGCGGGTCGGGGGGGGGGGGTGCGGCGGGGCAGCGCCGGGGTTTCCCTGCCCCCGGTACCCGGGGCCGGCCCGTGCGTGCGGGGGGAGAGGAGCGAGCAGGCAGTTGGCGGGCCGCCCCGCACCCGCTTTGCGGCGTTGTGGAGGCTCTGCCGAGGACTTGCACCACCCACCCTAAAAACGGAGCAAAACATCCTTGTTCGCAGCATGGGGGGGGGGGGGGGGGGAAGTAGGCGAAGAGCTCCCCTGAGCTGTTGTCAAGCGTGCTGACAGGCAGAGTATTTGCGTGAGATGAACTGTCCTCTCCCCAGGATGCTAGCTTCAAGTCTGGCTTTGCTGTGTCTTGTGCCATCATGATTCCAACTCGCAGCTGTGCACACGAGCCATGAAATATCTGCATGGGTGTAGAGCTGGGATGTTTGCGTTGGGATTCCCTGCAGCCAGGTTTGCTCCTGCAGGAAGCTGAAGGTATCTTGCCATGCTCCCTTCTTAAGAAGAGGAAATCGAGCATGTGCTTGAGGAAGACCTGTGTTCACTGTAGCATTACATTGTACTACACCGTTTGAGCGCCTTGCAGCAATGTGTCACTGTGCTGATTTTTGGACTGCTGCTGCTTAACATAGGGCAAGGAATAGGGAGTCCAGCCATGTGTGTGCAATAGGGAAGGTGTAACGCTGTACTTCGGTCAGCTTTGTGGTGGTCAGTTGTTACCTGACCCCCAGGGAAGCTGTTTTGTCTGAGGGCAAGTGTTTTGGCAGGTGGAAAACTCCACTGTGCTAGAAGGACAAAATTGTTGTCTGTTTTCCTCACCTTGGTTGACTTAGCACCCTGATACTTGTTAGGAGTGTGTAGGACTAAAGCGGGTGTCTTGAGCCCTCGTTCTGTGACCCTGTGTTGATGTGTTTCCAAAAAACATCTGTATCTCAACCATCTTAGTGGTCTGTCTTTTAATAAAGCTCAATTTTAAGATGTTTCAATTTATTACTGTTCCTTTGAGTCGTCAGCAATTTCTTGTAGTGCATGGTTTTGCTTATAAGAGAAAACTTTCCGCTTTGTATGATGTCAGGCTTTCCAAATGAGGACCTGGTTCCTCTAGCCCCATGGCTAGATGGAGTAAAAATCTCATGAAGTCGTTGTTCATTTTCATCTGCGGTTTTTTTGTTGAGCGTGATATAACATGAAGGTTTTTATTTATAGATGTGATGGTGAGTTACTGCAGCTTGTAATATTCAGTTTACTGATTCTGTTAGCTTGTTCTATATCTGGATGGCTCTGAAAAGAATTGGTCTTGTTTCCAAATGGCTTTAGTATATCCACTGTCAAAACAACTGTGGGAGTGGGCATGCTTGTTTAGCAGTCTTGTAGATGCCAAAGAACAAATACAAAGCCCTCTTTTACTTTGGGGGGCAACATATTAGGGATCTGAAGGTTGAGACATATTAATAGGTAAATGCTGAAACAAATGCTTGTTTCTGATAATTTTTCTTAGAACTATTTGATATAAGTTTTTCAAAGATTCCCCCACTTCCAAATTAGTATAGATTTCAGAAAAATGAAGTGCTTTAACACATGATATTAACTACCCACATGACTAGCATGAAGCAAACAAGTGATTAAGGGCAGCACTTGTTTGGGAGAGTGGTGGTATCTGGATCAACTGTGGTTATTGGGATGGAGAGAACTTGGGGTGTGATATTAAAGAAGTCACTGGATGGTGTCAAAGGGTAAGTAGCAATAACTAGTGAAGCGGCTTCCTTTTTTGCCTCTGTGTGTAGACTGAGTTGTCTAGTTGTGGCTCATCATGTACTTTCTTTCTAGAAAAGTTTAATTCTATCAAAACACCTTAGACTTGCTTATCGCAATGACTGCTAACACTTGTCTGTGATGGCATGTTGCATGTAACAAAATAAATTGTTCAAAGTAAAGACAGGGTGGGAGTGTGTATAAACACAGAGTGATGAGATTGAAACTGAGTGAGGATATTAAAGAGACTCAAAAGCTACTTGATTCTGTCTCTAGTAAAGGTTTGCCTCTGAGTCACTTCAACTATCAGGCCTTAGGCTGTGCAGAAGATGTGCTAGGCTTTCAAGCTTCTACAATGGTTTATGAAGAACGCTTTTCAGAATAATAGCATAGAAATAAGATGGTTAGTAATGTTCCAGTCCATTTTTTTTCTGTCTGAAATAAGAGCCTTCCTTATAATACTCACTTTTTTCCTACTGCTCTGTCTAGCCTGGTTCAAAATGACTAGCGTTTTGGCTTCCACTAAAAAAACCTCTTCCATTGTGTTGAATCAGGCTGACAGGAGAAAACACTGCCTATATAGTAATGTTACTGAAATGGGTGGGTGTCTTTGTCGCAGGGGCTGTCTGTAACTGTGTGTGCCCCAGGGCTGTTGATGGGGTAGAATTGTCTCGGCTGGCAGCTTATTGTGCTTGCTGAACTGGTACAAGCTGTGTCAGTGAAGGTAATTTGCTTAAGTTTAAGCTGTGTCCTGCAGTAGAAGGGGCTGGCTTGCATAGATGTACCAGCAAATCTCTGCAAGTATCAACTTGGTTTTACAGTTTTCCATATCGTTTGCTTGGAATATCTTTCTACCCAGCCTTAGATATATAACAGTCCCTGAGTTCATGTGCTGTCTAAAGTGATTTGTAGTGCAGCACATCTGGGTAGACAGCATACAAACCATATCATTTTACTATCTGAAAGCTCTCCTGGTACCCTGAATACTCTAATTTTGTTTGACTGCTCCAAATTATTTCCTCTTAACCCAGCAAGGAGGCATCAAGGACCTTAGCAATACGTCATTCAAAATTTGTTGTTTGACTTCATCTTTTCTATTGTGTGCTAATTTGATAGCATGATTGTAATTCATTAGTTAAGTAGACTTTTGTTTTCAAGAATCTGAAGAACCCTGTATTATGATCTAGATTTGATATGATGTTAAGCTGCAGTGACACTTAACTGGAAGGACAGGTGGATAACTTTTGCTGATACAGAAAATCTTCAGAAGACGACAGCTAGGAATGTAAGAGGATGCGTACCAGGAACTGCAGGCAGTGATTCAGTTTTCACATTTCTCAATTTTGAGCTCGCTCATTAAAACCTTGCAAATGAATAGCATTAGCATGTGTGACTAAAGCATTTAAAAGCAACAGGCAAAAAATAACACTGCAAACTGTTTTCTATTTCTTTCTAGACAACTTGGACTGAATGCAATCCTATGGGAGTTAGCCATTTAGAAAGGGTGTAGTAGGGGAAGTTGGAGTGGATGTTGCAGCGTATTGTGGCACAGTTCTGGCAGCTGAAAAACTTCTGAAGTTACGAAGAAGTAACGATATCTTCTTGCATGACAGTCTTTTCTTCAGCATGTTTGTTAAACTCCCTTGAGTTTGAATTTGTGGTTTTATACCAATTCCTAGTACAGTGACACATAATGGAGAGTTACATCACTATCTGCTTTCCAGTACTGGGTTGTTGGAACAGCCTTATCTCGATGGTATTTGTATGCAATGGTAACAGTGAGCTTCAGGCATACTATTTTTTATCTATACTGCAAGTAAGGTTAGTTGTGTTTTAAGTGCTGTTTTTCTGAAGAATTTAATTGAGTCACTCCCAATGGATCTCTTGTTAGCATCTAAACACAGTGGCAACTGTCAAGGAGAGCTGTAGTTCAAACTGGTAATATTAGGTGTGCAGAGACTTTCACTTGGTGTGTGACAACACAGTAGTTTCACAGCACATGTCCATAAGGTCTAAGCATGCAGTAAGTGGGAGGCAGCCTGTTTCTCTGCATCTTGGGTAAACTACTCATGTCATCAGTGAAGTACATAGGCATTCTGCAGCAACTGCCCATACATAAAGCAACATAGGTCCTCAGCCTGCCTTCATATAACCATACCCTTAATCACTAATTGAGTTTGTCTGGTCTGTTAATGGCTGCTGTTTAAGTGTAGAGCTTGAGATTTGAGAAATTGCCATCTCCAGTGAATGATGGCTTGAAGTAGCATCAGAAAAGAAATCTCTTAAGAATCTGTAAGAAAGCTGAGCCATTCCTCTGGCCTTGGAGGGATGCCTGCTCAGTCAGGAATACCAGAGGCATAGGGAGGGTTGTAGAGTTGCTGGACTGTTGCTTTGTGCATCCTCTAGATTATTCAAATTTGTTCCTTAAAGCTGTTTCATATTCTTCAGCTTCCTGTCAATTGTATTTTAAAATCAAATAACCTATCCAATTTGGTAAGTAGGTAATACTTGAAAGGTGCATTCATGGATACCTCATAAATTCGGCACTTCTCCTACTTGCCTAGACTCACTAATGCTTGCTCTTGGCGTAGTTAACTCTGCAGATGGCTTCAGCTGCTCTAGTTCAGTTTAACTGCAACATTTCCAAATCTTTGGGGTAATTATACAGCACGGTTCATCCTGAAGAATTCAACTGAAAAATAGCTAGTTTACAGCTTCTCCCTTGACTGGCTCTAAATACTTTGCTGAGAGCTTGCTTCTAATCTGCATTATGTACAAGTCGCTGAATGTCTGTCTCTTATTTCTCTCTTTCTTATCTGTCTCTGTTTTCTTCCTATTTTGCTCTTTCTTTCCTCTTCCCTTGGACCACCATTCTTTGTAAATGCAGATTTTGGCTTCCTTTGGTATTTAGGGCTTGAGGTTGGACTTCTGTTCTATGGAAAATGCAGACCTGCTGCTTTTAGCTGCTGAGGGAAACTTTTTTTTTTCCTTAAAGCCCTGTTCAGAAATGGGTTCAAATACTTAGTTGTTAGCCGGCTTAGGCAGCAGTCTAATACAGCAAATGGCTATGTTTATTGACAGACAGCTGTAGATATACAGGTTATACAAGGTGAACTATGCCATAGTGACCCTCTTGAGAAGGATACTTCACACGGAAGCCTAGCAAAAAATAGTTTAGTACACTTGTCAATTGACTTGTTTTTGAGCACCCTACCCCAGAACGCTAAGTATGTTTTCAGAGTGTATGCTATTTATTGGGTACCAAGCACTTCCATTAAGCCCAATAAGCAAGTTCTGAGTTAAATGTGAGTGTGAAGAAACGGAGGGAAAAGCTAAAGGAATATTTGGGGGGCCTGGAAGCAGGAGTCCTGAGACACAGGCGGAGAGCTTACCAAGTTGGCTTGATTGCAGAAAGTGCTGTATACTCAGAGGTGAAGCTGCAGGGCATGATGATTCACATATCAAGGATCACAGATGGTTGAGGGTAGAAGGGATGTCTGAAGATCATCTAGTCCAACCCCGCTGCTCAAAGAAGGGTCAGCTAAACCAGGTTGCTCAAGGCTGTGTCTGGTTTGATTTTGAACGCCTCCAAGGATGGAGACTCCACAGTCTCTCTGGACAGCATCTTCCAGGGCTTGACCACTCTCACAGGAAAAAGCTCTTTTATAAGCAAGTTGAATTTCCTGTGTTTCAATTTGTGCCCAGTGCCTCTCCTCCTTTCCCTGGATACTATCGGGAAGAGTCTGTATCTGTCTTTACATCCCCCTTCTTCCCTATCAGGTATTTTTAGAAATGGATTTTATTGTGGGCAAAGGACTCTTGAAGCAGGAGTAGATGTTTACTGTAAGTTCCTGTGACCCTGGAGAAAGAGCAAATACTTGGGATTCTGAAAAAGAATGAAGTGGCTAAGAGATGAATAAATGTTTACCTTCCCAATTCTTTGATTCTGGCTTCACAACTAATGGCATGCATGTAGTGAGTGATTCCTTGGGATGATTTAACTGATTAAGTCCAATAAGGTACTCGATTTATTCTATCAAAAACATAGCTTCTTGCTGTGACCTGCAAATGCTTTCCCTCTGGGCTTCTGTCTGATTCTCAAGTTTCAGAAGTATTTAGTCTGGGTTTCTCAATAAGCCATAGCACAAGTTTTTCCCTCCTTTTTCTTTCTGAATTTTGTTTCTTTTCCCATTAATAACTCTGACACTTCAGCTGAAAAATGTTGTAACCTGTTAAGTGTCCACCCTAAAGTTTGAATATGAATTGGACTGTTCAGCTTGGGTCTCTGAACAACTTACTCTAAAGTGACCTTTCTGGTAAAAGGAGAGCTGGGAGCTAGCAGCAGCTCTGCCTGTGATTCGCGACTGTGTGTGGAGTGCTATGAAGTACAGTCACATGAACTGTCTATCGTTTGCCTCCAATAAGAGCTTCTTCATTTCGGTCCTTCCAAAAAGAGATGATGCTTATTTGGTTTCCTGTTCAAGAAAAAGGTCTTTTTAACAAGCAGTGTAAATAGTGGCACCTGTTCCTTTGGTTTGTTTTGATGGTTTGTTAAATGTGCTGAGGTAAGTCCTAGGTGACTAATGCATTGACTAATGCATTTAAAATGATGTATGAGAGTCTTTCCTTACCAATAAATCCATGATGTGATCTAACCAGGACTGCTTTAGGAAGCTGTGATATGGAGCCATTGGAAGTTTGGTGTGTCTTTGGGTTTTATGCTGCCTATCTCTTATGGCCAAAGCTCCTTTTGCAGAGAAGCAAAGCATTGATACTGATCGAGTTGCCTCAAAACCTTCTTATCATGAGGGATTATTCCAGCTGCCTTGACAAAATGCAGTAATCAAATTCCCTCAAGGAAAATATCACCTTAATTCTAACTTTTCTTTCTGCAATTTTCCTTGCCTTTAGCTTGCTCTTTATGCCCTTGCATGATGTGAAGAGCATGTGAGGAAAGCAGTCTAAAAGTTATATCTGTCTTCATGGGAAGTCCTTCCCACTCACCTTACAATAGACTTGGCAAACACATTTGAGATCAAGTTCAGAAGCTTTTTAAGTACTTCAGATATATAGATCTGTATGGTATGATCATTTAATTAACAAATATTTATACAATATCTTGCTAGCTGTGATTCACTCTAGATGGTATGAACAAAACACTTTAAGCTTCAGCAGCTAAAGTTAGATGTGTTTCTTCTGGACAAATCTATTTGAATAAAACTGACTGAACTCGTCTAACCTTCTGTGATTTGTATCTTTCTTAATTATGTTTTTACAGAAGAAATCAGAGTAACAGTTATACAGAGCACTCTCACTGTGTGTTTAATTGCTTAATCATTATAGTGAAATTTTCTTTTTCTCCTCTACAGAAAAAGATGGCAAAGCCTTTCATCCAACATATGAAGAAAAACTCAAACTTGTTGCACTGCACAAGCAGGTTCTGCTGGGACCTTACAATCCTGACACTTGCCCTGAAGTTGGTTTCTTTGATGTGCTGGGGAATGATAGAAGGTAAAAAAAGACTGTTGCTCTCGTTGATCTTAACTCTGCTTTTTGTGTCTGAGGCAAATGTCCTCCAGAATTCAGCAGTAGTAAAACAAGTATGTGGGTTGCCTCAATAGGTATGTATGGTAGTGGAAAGTGAGAGGGGCCTCTTCCAATATGTCTTAAAAATCTGAGCTATGGTATGGTAAAGGAGCTAACAGAAGAACATTTGGTTTTTAGCTTAGCTGAAGCACTAGGAAAAGCTGCTGTGCTGACCATCTAGTTTTTCATAGCAGTTGAAGATTTAATTAGGTCTGCATTAAAGTGCAAGCCCATGTTTCCTGCTCCTAACTCTGCTTTGCACTGGAGTTACTGCTGGCAAAAGGTTTGGCCTGTTGTAGAAGTATTTGCCAGAGCCATTCTGTTAATATCAAGGGTAGCTTCTGAAATCAGATACCTGTTGGAATCAGACCCTGAGTAAATTTTGGCAAGATGAGGGCAGTCTCAGACAGGTCTCCTGTATTCCTTGCAGTTCAAGCTACAGTTTTTTTTCTTGTTTCTTGATGCTATTTCTGCTTGTAAAGGCAATGTGCAGCACAGCATAGGCATCTCAGACCTGGACTCTGTGCACTGCTTTTTTCCCAAGTGGACTTAGCCTTTTCTTCAGAAAACCAAACTGTTGTATTCGATTAACTTAAGCACTGTAATCGATGATTGTCCCAGTGTTTGTTCATCTGGGAAAGTGTATACTTTTTCCTATAGACTAGAGTGAAAGAGGGCTGAAGAATATTTCAGGTTCATTTGCCAGTTCATTTGTATTTTGGAAATTTTAGAATGCAGTGTAGAATTCTAAGTAGGGCTGATGGTATGTGTTAGATTTTCTATAAGCACTCAGTTATGTCTGTCTGAAACTGCTCTCTTCTGCCTGCACCAGGAGAAATGAGATCTACAGGTTTAAGGTCTCACTTCAAATGGGAAAAAGCTGTTGGTTCTCTGAAACAACATATGATGCAGTTCGATCCCTGGTCTCAACTCTCCCCCCCCCCCCCAAATGCTGGACTAGGGGTTCACTACTGACTTAAAGAATTGAGTCTTCTGTTTTCTTAGCTGATGATTTCTCTCTCTCTCTCTCTCTCTCTCTCAGGAAGGAATGGGCTGCCCTTGGAAACATGTCAAAGCAAGAAGCTATGACAGACTTTGTTAAGCTCCTAAATAGGTGCTGCCACTTGTTCTCAACTTATGTCACTTCCCATAAGATAGAGAAAGAAGAACAAGAAAAGAAAAGGTAATATTTGAATTTCTTGGTGTAGGGGAGTATGTTGAGTCTTGACCTGCAGGCAGTGCCACAGCCAACTTAGGTTGAAGCCTTTTGGGGAAGAGAGATGCTTCCAGTTCAGATGGCTGTGATACCATTTGCTCTGTTTAAGTTGTCTTACTTTGTCAGTAATGAATGTTTCCAAAGTGAAGACATACCTAGAATATCTTAAAGGAACTTTTTTCATTCTACTGATACAATAGTCTGTTTTTAAGAAAAATATACTTCACACAATCCTCCATGTTATATCAATTGACTAAGTAGCTACTGAACATGAAATCATCAGGTGTTTAAAACTACTCTTCCCTTTTGGGTTAGCCACTTGACAAAGGTTGATCTTTTACACATCATGTGATTATTAAATAGTATCTGTAATTTAATGACTGTATTTTGAAGCCTGGAAGATATGTTAGAGCTTAAGGTTTCAAGACTTTTTTCCCTATGTTGTCTGCTACGGGTAGCATGGTAATAGGTTAGAATGAACATTAAATTATAATACAGAATGTATGCTTGTCATATTGCTCAGTGCAGTAAAACCAAACAGTAATAGATTTTCTTTTTGTGTGCAATAAGAAAGTTCTCCTGTCAAGTTGAAGTGGAAGGAGATGATGTGAAACAGAAAGTCTTACTGGGCAGGTGAAAGGCAGGTTACAGCATGTTGAAAATAACTCATCCTAGGACTGTAGGAACGCTGAAATAGTTTATTGGGTGGATGTTGCAGAAGAGAAGAGGAAGAACGAAGGCGTCATGAAGAAGAAGAGCGTGAGCGTTTACAAAAAGAAGAGGAAAAACGTAGGCGGGAGGAAGAAGAAAGACTGAGAAGAGAAGAAGAGGAAAGGAGGAGAATAGAGGAGGAGCGGCTTCGGATGGAACAACAGAAGTGAGTAGCTAAAATAAATAAGACTTCGAAGAAAATAACTGTCTTGCATTTGAGACAGTTGTCTCTAATTCTGTTGTTTAAATAGTTATGCTAGAGTTGAATACCTGAAATTCAGAGTACTTGAGTCTGACAGTGGCTTTTGCAGTCCTAAGCTAGGAGAGACAGTTTGTAAAGAGTAACTCTCTTGCCATATTACTGTGTGCAAAGCTGCCGGAGAAGCTATGTCCGAAGTGAAGCTCTGTTTGGGGATCTATAGGCCTATGGGCTGCACTTCTTGAAAACTTGTGGCTCTGCTTCTCAAATGATTAATGCTGCTCTCAACTGAGCAGAATGCGAGCATCCATCTGGAAATGTTATGTGAACTTTGACTTGAAAGTTTCTTTCCCTTCACAGAATACAAAACCTTATAAAAGGATAGCTGTAATTCTTTTTTCCATGCATGGGCTGAAATTTTTCTAACTTGGGAGCCTTAACACTCTCTCCTTCAAGGTGCTCCCCTTCTAGAAAATGTGAAGTGTCTACAGATCTCATCTGTATGTTGGCAGTCACTGGCTCTTAGCACCTTTCTAAAAGGAGTCCAGAATTCACTTTTAAATGTGCTTAAGCTCTGTCTGTAACCCCTGTTAATCTAGTTATTTAGAATGTATAGCTCTAGTTCTGTTCTGTTGTTCGCATATGTACCCAGATGCTGAAAACGTGGATCCCGCATTGCACACTTAGTGTTTAAGAGAATAATAAATCATCAAAGCTGCTCCTCACCTATAGGTAACACTTTACCATAGTAAAAATGTCTTTGCAGGGGGTGCCTCTGAAAGATCCCATGTTTGCTATGTAGTGATTTTGAAGAGGGAGCAAATAACTAATCCACAAGTCTTGCTGCTTTATTGTTTATTTAACATGGTGAGGGCCAGAGGAGTGCAAAATACAAGCGTAAGTAAACAGGCAATACAATCAAAGTTGTGCAGTGTTAAGTAACAGGAGATGGGGTATGCCTTGAAATTCAGAGAAATTTTTTGTAACATGACAAGAAGTCACATAAGTGGTTGTAGGAGGTTAGAGGTAAAGAATTTAGGCAGAAAAGGGATTTGAGTATGCATATACAGGTCAAGTGTATTCAGAGTGGTTACAGTTTGCTAAGGGGTGGTTGCACCTTGCCTTTTAGGACACATCAGTCTAATAATAGAGCTTGCTAGAGGATGAGTTTTGGGGAGGGAAGAAGGGTGAGAAAAAAGAATTCCTCTTGTATTTGTATGATACTGGCTTCCTCTGAAGCGTCAATAGCTGGTCACTGATGGACATAGGATGTAGGACAAAATGGACACTGGGCTAGGTAGGTTTTTTATATAACTTCTGTTAGCCCTTTGGAGAGAGGAGGAAAACCGAGTCCATGTGTAGTTAACCCATCTGTTCCTCCTGAAGTATCAGCAGTTCAGTCTGGAGCTACAGCCATCCTATTTCACAGTGCTTTTTGTCTGTTCCTCAGTTGGGCCAGTCAATCATGCTTCTCATATCTGGTTGCATATTGTCCTGGGAAATTAACATAGTAGTGTAATGTGTTCTCCTTAGTCTAAGCAAAAAGTGTTGACATGCAGTGCTACAGCAGTACCACTATTTGTAGAAGGACTGCTAGGATAGTTTCTGCATGTTTTCCTGAGCACCCAAATGTGTGGTTTTCCCACCTTGCTTCTCTCTGAGAAGTTCAGTAGTGTATTTTTTCTAGTGCTTCCTTTTTAACTTTATCAGGCTACAGACCAAGAATTATGCAAGAGGTTTTTGGGTTTTGGGGGGTTTTTTTACACTTGAATTTTCAAATATTAGGTGGAAATTGTTGCTGCCTTGTTTATATTTTCAGCAGATTTTTAGATGGAAGAAGTCCCATTTGCATAATCCCTGGGCTCTGTTCCGTTACATAGATTTGTTTTGACTGGTTCATGCAAGAATTGAATTAACTGTCTTTGAGGCTGCTTAAATACAGAGATTTCCCCAGTACCCTCAGCAGCTTGTAATCTTCATGCCCTCCTCTCACCAATCTAGGCAACAGATAATGGCAGCACTGAACTCCCAGACCGCCATTCAGTTCCAGCAGTATGCAGCCCAGCAGTATCCGGGCAACTATGAGCAGCAGCAGATCCTAATTCGACAGCTCCAAGAACAGCATTATCAACAATACATGCAGCAGTTGTATCAAGTCCAGCTTGCACAGCAACAGGTATGATGGGCCACCTGAGAAACTTAGATTGTGTGTTCAGTGTCCCAGGCTGTCTTTGGGAGATGTTAACTTGTCTACCCCTATCCCCTTTAAAAGATAATTGTTACAAGGAGAGGCAAAAAATTTTATTAATGTTGCTTCAGATTCAAATACTAAAGCCCTAAATCTCTTAATCTAAATCAAATACTAAATCTCTTCCAGTAGATTTCTGAAGCATCTGTTAACCAAGAATATTCTAAGCAGCCTTTAATAACTCTATTTGTTGTTACAATTCTTGGAGGCCAAACACTAAGCTCTCTGCTGTGGCATCTGTGCACAAGTAATTTAATGGGTATACATACCAGTGCATTGAGCACAGGCCTTCAAGTGATTGACCGTACATGTATCCCACTCAAGGGTCTCTGGAGCACAGCAGCCTTTGGTCAGCTGTGTGTTTCCAGCTGAATGTGCATGCAGCACTGTCTCACCACTTCTGGGTTTGAGGTTGCACCTTCCTGTCCACTTCTCTCCCCTGACTTCTCTCCCCTCTTACATCTGTCATCAGGGATTAATACAGTTTGCTTGCCTGCGGTTTGTATTTCCTGTGGCAACAGGTGGCAGTAGTACTTGACTTCTGTGCAAGAATTTTGTGCCTGGGCTTGAAAGTTTACTACTTCTTTGTTTAGGGGAATCTTGTATCTCTGGTAAACGTGCTTTATTCAGATCTCAAACTATTTTGAAGATCAAAGATATCCCTCTAAGTGTCTTCAACAGATGGTAAAACAGACTTCGTGTCTCTAACATCTGACCTCTGTGTGGAGGACCTGATTCTTAAATGGCCTATATCTGCCAGTCTGAGGTCTACTTTTCTTGAGCTGAAGGCTTAAAATTCAGTAACTGATTTTCTGTGAAGTCATTTGTAGTTTGAAGAGACTGCCCTCAGCAAAGAGCTTTCCCAAGGAAGGGACAGAGTTGAAGTGGTATAGGAAAGCTAGAGGCTTCCTGCCCTGTTACTGCTGAAGCTTAACAGCACCTTGGTACCAATGCTTTGGCATCATAGTAGTAAGCAAAAGCTACCGCCTCATCAGCCTTACCCTCAAAGCCTTCTGTAATTGATACTACTCCCTTGAGACTAAGGTGTCAAAGACACTGCCTGTTTTCTTCAACGCTATCAACACCGCTCCTTTCAGTCATAGCTGTCTGCTTGTAACAGTGCTAAGATTATCTAACTCTACTTCTGATGCTTTCCTCGAGGCAAAGGTAGCCTCCATAATGCTTCTGGAATACTTTCCTTTTGGATGCCCATAACTTGGGCACCTTCAGGATCTGTTAGTGCAGTTAAAGTGCTGTTCTGTCCTGGTTGCTTCTAGATCAGGTTTTGATATGATTAATTTTGGAAAGGCTGTACGGAATAGTTTTCTAGATAAGTTCTCACCACTTTACATTGAATCACTGGAACTCTCTGTAATGAAGGTAGATCTGGGCAGCGTTTGTACAATTGATCGTTTGAAATGTCACTGACTATATTGTCATCTTACTCTTTCAGAATATCTACATTGCATTCATTCATCAAAATGATATGCTTATTAGGTGGTTCTTTAAAGAACAGTACTGTCAATTATACCTTCTGCCCTATCCCAACAAAAAAGCATATGTAATCTCTTCTTACTGATAACTCTGAGGGGAAAAATAAGCCTTGAAGCTAAAGGGATAAGGCATCCTGCCTAACCCCAAAAGAATGGGTGTTACCCGGTATAATCTTATCTTAGGTATGTTTAATCCTTTGCAGAGGCACAGCATGATAAATTCTATCTAAAGAGTTTCCATGTGCATAAGTCATCTTCTATTAGAACGCCTTTGTGCTTTAATAACCCTCTTCCCAGCTTGCTTGCAGTCCTTCTGACTCTTATGTTGCCTGCATTCAAATTAAATAACTGCCTTTCTCAGGCTCCATGGATTTGATAGAGAGCCCTTTTGAGTAAGTTAACCCACCAACTGGCAAAGTAATTAATAGACCTTAAATATATATATATATATATTTTTTTTTTTCTAAGCTGGATGATCCCAAGCCAGAAAACTTTCAACCACCAAGTAAAAACCAGCAAATAAATCGTTGCTTCTGTTTTTAAATTAAATCTTATAGAAGTTACTGAAATGCCCAGCTTTCGTGGTTAGGTGTAACAGCTTACTGTGCATGCTCTAGTTAACTTCCAAGTTGAGTCTTTCAGCTCAGGTTGTATCCAGCGGGCTGGAACAGAGTGATTAGACTTCTGTGATACTGAGTACATGTAATACTACTCAGTAATGTGTGCTGCTCCTGCTTTCTCATATCACCTCACGGGGTGAAGGGGAGTTTTTTTTTTAATTGCCATTATACCTTTTGCTAGAAGACAGATGTCTCGGGACTACTATGTTTACTTGATTTAATTTCTCTCGTTTTAGGCAGCCTTACAAAAACAGCAGGAGGCAGTAGTGGCAGCAGCAGGGACGCCTCTGACTACTGCATCGATGGTGAATGCGCCTGCCCCAGGGGACATCCCATCTATTAATGGGCAGGCCAGTGCGCACACAGACAGCTCTGAAAAAGAGCTGGATCCAGAGGCTTTGGAAGAAGCATTAGAGAATGGACCAAAAGGTAGGGTGAACTAGATTCCTTATTAAATAACCTCAAAAGCCTTCATTAGGACACAGATATATCTTGGGTATGATCACGGTGGCTCTTTGCTTGGCTTGTTGGGTTGTGCAAGAGCTAGGTTTGATTCCTGGGTCTGGTTTCTCTCAAGGCAAAATATATTGCACAGAAAAAAAACAGCTTTTGGGGGAAAGAAAGATGAAGCAGTGAAAGCATTTCAAGTGAAGACGTAGATGGGATCCAGAACTGCCTTTAGCTCTTGGCTGAGCTGTGAAAGTGGGAGATGGAAAAGCAGCCTCCCAGCAGCTTTCCTATCACTCTTATCTCTGGATGCATCTCCTTACTTTGATCCAGAATCAGTAGCCCTCAAAAGACTTGCTTAGATCCTACTAAGGGACCAATGCTAACATGATTCAGTTCTGTCTTAGTCAGTATTTGACAATTTCTAGACAAGTTCTTAACCTCTGGTTCTATTGCATTTATACGTCCTTCCAAAGAAAGGTTCTGTATAACGTAGCCCCAGTGCCATTAGCAGTACCTCTATCTTGAGTTATTTTTGCATAAGCGCTGTCAGTGTAAATGTGATGAATGGGTAAGCTGGTGGGATTTAAGCATGCAGTGTTATATCCAGACTTGCACTGCATTTCATAAAAGTTTGAGCCCTGTTAAAAGATGCATTTCTTCAGTAGGAAAAGATAACCACTTAGAAGCAGCTCTGCTTGTGGCTCCTGAGTGCCCCTAAAACACACTTCAGCATACAACATAAATAACTTTGAGACAAATACTTAACTGAGATATTTCTCACTCTTCTCTAGATTCTGTTCCAGTGATAGCTGCTCCATCGATGTGGACACGACCCCAGATAAGAGACTTCAAGGAAAAAATTCGGCAGGATGCGGACTCTGTGATCACAGTGGGCCGAGGAGAAGTGGTTACAGTTAGAGTACCAACTCACGAAGAGGGGTCTTACCTCTTTTGGGAGTTTGCTACAGACAATTATGACATTGGTTTTGGGGTGTATTTTGAATGGACAGACTCCCCTAATACTGCAGTCAGTGTGCATGTCAGTGAATCCAGTGATGATGAGGATGAAGAAGAAGGTAAAGATGCTTATTTATATGAACTTCCAGTCTTGCAAAACTTGCCATTTGGAAAAAAAACAGCTGATTCTGCCTTGTGTAATCTCCTGGTTCCCCAACTCTGCAGTGCATGGCTTTCATCTAGCTGGAATCTTTCTTCAATTTCAAATTGAAAGTAAAATTCTGAAAGTAACTTCAAATGTTTCATTTGATCACTGATAGGTTAAAGCAGGCAAAGGGAGGAAAAAATCCTTTTCCTATATTTCGCTTACTCCTTAGTGTGCCCTCCTGTGCTTTGTCCAATTCGGCTGTTCCATAGGCTAGAGTGATACCAGTGCTGTAACTGCAGAACTGCTCTGACACAGGAAGCAGTGGCCTTCTGGACTGTTTCTACTAAGTAGTCAGCAGTAGCAAGTATATCAGAAGACAAATGGCAATCAGTCAACCTGTGGAATGGCTTAATGAAAACTGGGTGCTTGGCATCTCTGAAAAATGGCCCAGCTGTGGTGCGGAGGGGAGATGGTTTGTTTTAATAACAAACTGTAAAATTCATAATAAAGCAGTGTCCAGATTGAATCAGAGGCAAACTGGCCTTTCATCAGATGCAGTTTTGCAAGGGTAAATGGATAGATTGCTCCATTGCAAGGGTAGCAGTCGCACTTTTTTAGTATAGTGGTGGAGTAAAACGCAGAAACTTTGTGCTTATTGTTGCTCCTGATTTTTGAATGCTTTATCTCCTGCCTTTATGAACTCTTCCTCCCCTGTCATCTCCCTTCCCCCCCGCCCCTCCACCCCAAGATCTGACTTTCAGTTGTAAAGTATGCACCTCTGTTAACTGACTTTTTTTTTTTCCCTTGCAGAAAATACTAGCAGTGAAGAAAAAGCCAAAAAGAATGCCAACAAGCCTCAGCTAGATGAAATTGTGCCTGTGTACAGACGAGACTGTCATGAAGAAGTGTATGCTGGCAGCCACCAGTACCCAGGGAGAGGAGTTTATCTCCTTAAATTTGACAACTCCTACTCTCTATGGAGGTCAAAAACAGTTTACTACAGAGTTTATTATACTAGATAAAGGTGTGGCTGTTCCTGATGCTGGGCTGTGCAGAAGATGTCATTTTATTTGGAATTTTCTTCAAGCATAACGGATCCTCTTGAGTCTGTGTTTTATCCTGTCTGTATCTGTATGGTTTGTGTGAACTTTAACAAGTAGACACTGGGATCTTCCTGCTCCATGACACTAATGCATATTGCATTGGGCTTAACATGGGATCTCCCTAGGCCATTTGGGTGCTGGAGTTAACCAGTGGAAGTCATTGGCTCCAGTGCTAAAGTCACACCAGTTGCATCTGTAAAGCCTCATGTGAATGGGGGAGGGAATTGCTGGATCATTGGCTGGGTGACCTGATGTTTCCACATCTGGATGCTTTTGAATAACTTGTTAACAGTTAATTTAAAGGTCCCATCAATAACTGGTAGATTTGGATGCAGTTTGCTGTGTAGCAAGTTTCTCTTAACTGTAATTGAATGTCAGATTTTTACACCATTAAAACTTGAAACTTTAAGTTGATGCAGTTTAGAAACAAGTTGTCTTGCTTCTGTCCTCATTGAAGAAGAAACATTCAATTCCTTGAACCAGTGTAGTGACTAAGATGAACAGTATCCTGAAAGTACAGTAAATAACCTCTTACTTCTGAAGACTTAAACTGAACAACAATTAAAAGTATATGTAACAAGTAGAACCTTAATCATTCTGCCCTGCTGCTAACCCTAGAATTAAAAATCCTTTTGGGGAAGGAATTGACTTTGAACTGGGGCACAAATTTTCTTTTTTTTTTAATGGGGTAGACTTTAAAACTGAAGTCGGTTTTCTGCACAACTTTCTGGTGTGTCTGTTTTTTTGTAAACCTGAGTGAACACATTGTGCATCTGAAGAATAGTAAATCACTTCGGTAAAGTGTAGGAATTAATGTTGCACTAATTATGGAAATCGCTGCCAGTCCATTTTAATCTGAACTGGTGGTTCTGCAGTGCAAACTTTCTGCTTTAATCTGTAACTTTTGGCAGAAAGCCAGAATGCACATACAGATATCTAATAATGTAGCTTTAATTCTCAATTTCGTATGTATGGATGGGGCATTTTCATATTTTGTGTAGTGGAAAAATGCAGATGGTTACTTGGCTCATAGATGCAGTAATAATCCGCTGTCCTTGGAGCCCTGCACCCAAGGGGTGAAGATTACAAAGATGACTTGTATAAGTGCTCTCTGCATGGGTAATGCACTTTGTTACTGAAAGAAATTGGTTGCTTTGGGTCTGTCTGATGGGTTCTTGCAGTAAGATTTCCATTGATTAGCTGCAGCATGTACAGTTCCACAGCAAATGATTTTGCATTTGGGGGACTTGTTTGAATAATCAGTTTGTACATACATGATACTTTACTTTTCTCATACCAACTGTGGAGATACTTCTCCTAGAGTGCTTAACTTGTCATCTTGCGTTTGGTTCAGCAACACCATACCAGCTTATAGCTAGTTAGTGCTGCTTTATCCAAAAACACTGTACAATGTTCTGCTCTTGTGTACATACAGTATATAAACCATGAATTTAGAAAGTACCTTGCTTTTAAAGAAAACTGTATTTAATGTAAAAAAAGAAAAAAAACTTTTAAAAAGGCAGGCACTAATATATTTCTTCCAGTCTTCAATTTAGATTTTTGTCCATACAAAAAATGTTATGACTTTTTCCTCTAAGAATAACTGTTCTTGGGAGTGGTGTTTGTTGCTTTAAATGGCAGCACATACTGTCATGTGTTGGATGTTAGAACTTTTACGTTTTCAGACTTTTTTTATTGCCTCTGGCTGTTGATTAGTACAGTACAAGTGCGATTTCAAAATACCTTGAGATAGTATTTAATCCTAATTAAAATACATTTATCTGTAATGCTGTTGGCTTTTTATTAATTTGGAAACCTTGGCATTGCTATGTATGGCTCTTCAACTAAGATAAGTTTGTCATCTTCCCTTTCACTTTTAAGCTGTTAAAACTGCCAGGTTAGCTCAGTACTGAATTTTTAATCATTTGGGCCAAAGACTCTGTACTGAAAATCTTACTAGTTCACAGTAAGAGGCCATCTGTCAATGCTAGAAGAGTCCGGCTTGAACAGCATAATCCTTTTGTTTATGAAGAGATCTCCCATAGCAGAAAGGGAGGAATGCGGGCAGCCAGAAGTCACGAGCCCTTTCGGCCCAGGAGAAATGTGCCTGCCTTTGGCCCTGGCGCTTCATTCGTGGTGTCCTGTGGAGCTGTAGGGTTGGTCGCGTTGCTCTGGAGAGCCTGACTCTGAGCAGCTCTAGGCTGTTCAGCCAAGTACTGCTGGCAGTAGCTGTATCATCGGGCTCCTTTCTTGCAATTTTGCCTGTTCCCACTCTTTAAATGGGACCTGCTAATCAGTCATTGACTGATGCAGGACCTGTTCAGATAACAGGTAGCCCAAGTTTAGCCTCGGGAATTCTAGAAACTCATGTTATGGCCTCCTGGGCCCAAAGGGCAAGAGACAAGCAGGATCATGCATGTTTTAGACCAAAGTGGAGGAAAAAGGAAAACCTGGAGGGGAAAAAAGTCGAGTTATGCTAAGGCTTCTGCTTATACTTGGCCAAAACCACCCTTTGTTGCTTACCTTCCACTAATAAATCACTTGCCCTGGAGCTGGAGCCAGGGTGGGGTTTGCACTAGTTTGATCAGTGTGCAAGGTCCCCTTGGGCCCGTCTGCCCCCAGAGACTGCAGCAGTAGTCTCCTCCCTGAGGCCAAAACAAGTAAGTGCTATGGTGTTAAAGCAAGATGCTGAAAGCTAAGTTCAGCTTATCACGTAGGTGTAGGTATGCTGCAAACTGCTTTCTAATGCACTTGCAAGTTCCATGTGAAACCAGAGTAACTGCAGCAGCAAGCCTGCCTAATGAGACCTGTCTTACCTGTCTCATACAAATATCCATTCCCCTTTCTCCAATTAGAAGTGAAGTGCTTTACTCCTCGCAGCTCGCTTAAGGCAGCGTTCTTCCACAAGAGTTTTCTTAAATGCCTTCTGAAGTGAACCCAGTCACTTATGCTAACACTAGATGAGGCGACAGCAACCTGCTTGGCCAAGCTGGATTCCATGTATTCTGGTCCTTTGAGAAAAGTTAAGTAACTTATCTGAGGGGCAACCTGGGCATACAAAACTGGTCATTAGAGAGGGCAAGTGTGTACACAAACATGGCTGTGGTGTCTGTGTGGGCACTGCTTGTGCTGCCCCTTCCTGCTCAACGTGGTCACGTGCGTGACATTCATGCAAAGCCTTTCCTGATTCTGCTCTTGGATGAGGATGAGTGGTGTCACTGAAACTACTCCTTGCTCATATAGCAGCCAAGTAGCGTAACGATACTCTCCTTGTCTGATTTGCCTTGTATGTCCCCTTAGCTGTCCTCCCCCACCCCTTGGCTTTACCTGCCCTCTGCCTTGTGCTTTGCTTTGTAAATCGCAGATTAGGTGTGTGGTTTACAGCAGTGGGATGGAGCCTTTGAGACAGCCTCAGTGGGGAGGGTCAGAAAAGCAGTCGCTGTCTGCTGTCAAAGGTAGTCTAAGGACCAGTTTAGCTACTTAACCCCATTGCTCTAGAAATTATCTATGAGTAGGCTGTGTAGACCTGTTGAAGTATAAAGCAAAGTAGCCTTCCTCCATCTCTGTGCTAGGCACATCTCTAAACTCAGCATCGCGCTGCCAGAAAGCCGCCTTCACTTCCCTCTTTTACACTAATAAGGCTAGCAACTGCACCGAGCTGTTAACTGAGTTCCTTCTAGCACCAGGCCCTGTGATCCCAGTCCTCTTCTTTCATCCTACCAGTGCATTTCCAGCAGGTGGACTGCAAGGGGGAGCTGGAAAAAGCCCCCTCAATGCCTTTAAGCCCTCAAGTTCTTGGCCTCTGTGTTCAAGTCCTGCAGCTCCTGGGCTTCCTCAAGTTCCCAGGCCCTGCGGGGATGAGGCCAGCGCCCTCCATGCAAGTAGCAATACTCAAAGTGACCAGCTAGACCAAGAGTCGGGCTAAAACGCACGTACCTCCAGGCACGATGAAAATTGTATTTTCCCTCCTGCAAACTACTATTTCTCAGCTATTTCTGCTCAAAAAAAAAAAAAAGAAAAAAACCCCCCCACAGCGCTAATTACCAAACACAGCTCCTGCTATTTGTTTGTTTGCAGCCCTAATGCGGCGGCATGAGCGTTCAGCTGCCGCTGCCGGCCTGCCTGTGCTTTCGTTGCTGCTCGGTGTGCTGGAAGGCAGCCTACGGAAGGGGAAGGTTTGGGGATCAGGTCCCTCCTTCACTGCACGCTGGCAAAAAGAGATCCGTCCCAGAGATGCTCAAGTCCCGGCTGTGGCGTTAGCCCCCTGCTCTGCATCCCCAGCTTGCTTGGGGCTCCGGGGGCTCAATATTGTCCGACTTGACTGAAAGCTAGTTTGACGGGGCAGACTGCAAATGCCCCGAGCTATGTGCTATGTGCTATGTGCTTTTGGCACAACTACTTTTAAAAAGTGCCACCTCCCGCTGCAGTTATATCTAGCGGCACTGGCGGCCTCAAACAGCCACCAAATTTGGGGGGGGGTTACTACTAATCCCTCGTTTCAGCCTATGTTTTTTCTCTGGCGTGGAGCGTTTTCCTGCCGAGGTTCGCAGGGCAGCGCGGTGCCGAGCCCCGAGGGGCGGCTCTTGGCGGGACCCAGCATCGGCGCCGCAGGACGGGCGACTCGCTGCGCCCGCTGCCCCAACACCGGGAAGGGGCTCTGCCTACGTGCCGGTGATCTAGCGCTCAGCTTGGTTTAATATCACCATTTTTTTTTAATATGTGTATATATATTTTTTTTATTTATATATATGTATATATATATATATATAATGTACATTATATATAAATGTGTATTTTTATATAATACTGTTTTAATAACACACAGCAGAGCAGTATTGAAAATCATGCGCACACTGGGGAGAAGAACCACCAGCTCCCCGAGGCCGATAACCCCCAGACGCAGGGGCGGAAATGACATTGCTCCTCGTCTCTAGGGGTTTTTTTAATGCAAGAAGCAGCAAACATGCAGCACCTCCCGGGCCTGCCGCCGGCCCCCGGCGCGACCCCGAAGGGAGGCTGCGCTGCAGCGCGGGAAAAGGCCTTTGCTGCCTCCCGAAGGCAAAGGAGCAGCCCAGATCGCGACGCGTGAAGGAGATGGGGACACTCGAACCACGAAATAAAGATGCACTCAGCGGTGTGAGACGCTCGGGGCTCTCTGCCCGTGGCGGTGCCGGGGCAGCTCATCCCGGAGGGCTCGACCCCGATGTCTCAGGCTCTTAGCTCCACCGCCCGCTTCAGCAGCGCGATGCGGCCGAGGCTGCGGCGTCCGGCCTTGGGACGCGCCAAGGGGCTTGCAGAGCGAGCAGCAGAGGGTTGCCTGGTGCATTTAAAGCCACTTTAAAACTGCATTTTCCCCCCCCCCCCAAAGGTTTTTTTCCTTTGAAAAAATAAGCAGTCAGCGCCGTCTTGCCTTGTGCAGCTGGGGAAGCTGGCGCAGTGCGAGCCTGGGGGCAGGGAAAACAAGGTTGGGGGGGGGGGGATGGTGGGAGCAGCAACGCTTTGCATGGAGGGGGACACAGCTCGTCCTGCCCTGGGTTAAAGCCCCATCTCACCTTGGCTACGGCTGGAGCCACCATCCCGCTCGCGGGAGGAAGGTCGCGTCCCTCCCTCACCTGGAGCAGCGAGAAGGCTTTTTTTAAGGGCATCTTTAACTTATAAGCAGAGGAACCTGCTTTTGCGCTGCTGAAGTTACTCCTAAACAATTTTAGCACCGTACTAGTCGTCGAAAGCTCTTGCCCTTTCTGCGGGAGCTGATGACGCAGCTCGGCGAAAACAAACCGCTAATGCAGTTCACACACCAAAAAAAAAAAAAAAAAAAAACTTAAAATAATATTATTAAGGCTGACCTTTCATTTATGTTTTCAACAGGACAAGGAAACCGGAAGAGCCACGACGCAAAGGAAGAGTTTCACTTTAAAAGCACGTTGCTGTCCCGTGGGCAAAGAGTTTGCATTTTGGGGGGGGGGGGGGGGGGTGTTTTGTGTCGTTTGTTTCTGCCCGCGGCATTTCCGCGCGGCGCCCGCAGGGCCGGGCTGCCTGAGCAGGGGTGCGATGCTCCCCAAAACACTCGCCATCGGAAAGCGCTGGCCACGGCCTCTCGCTTGCGGCCGCAGACTCGCCGCCTCGCACCTGGGCCCTCGGGGGGATTTCTAGAGGCTCGGCTAGTCCAGAAAGTTACTTTAAAGCTTTTTCTTTTCCTTTTTCGTTTAATTGCCTGTTTATTTCCACACAAGGAGCGCACCGGAAAAGCGGCGGCGGTGCCAGAAGCGGACAGGATATTGGCAGCGCTCGCAGTTTGCCACCTCCCATTATTTGCAGAAGCAGCCGTATTTTTCTGGAGCGAAAACAAACTCTTTCGGGCGACGCGAGAGGAAGAGCGCCTCCGGCCCTCATCCTGCCCCCTCTCCGCCATCCGCCCGCGAGCCGGGGCCGGCAGGGGCCCTGGGAGGGGCAGGCCCGGCTACCGCGCCGAGCTGCGTTCGGGCTCTGCAGCCGCCCTCGGCCCGCGCCACCGCACTGCCGCCGCTCGTCCCCCCCCCCACCAGCAACGCCGAGCTTCGCCACGGTCTCGCTCAAAAGCGGCGCCGGGCAGCACTAGTCCTACGAACGCCAGCCGGTGTGGAAAGAAAAGGTCATACGAAGACATCCTAACTATACCGCTTTCTTTTTTTTTTTTTTTTTAACCTTGTCCTGTGTTTTCATTAGCTCATGCAGCGCAGAGGCACCTACCGCACAGTGCGTAACTTTTGCAACCCACGCCATGCGGCTGTTCCTTTCGCCCCCCCCCCCCCCCCCCCCCCGTTGACATGGCTGGCAGTAGACGGTTGACGCATGCCGACGAAAGCGCTTCGCGGGACGGACCCGCGGTGTTTTGCTAAGCGTTCCCGTGCGTGTGGCTTCTCCCGTCCCCATACACGTGACAAGAGATGCCGACGAAGCTACTGGAATTATTCGGATCAGCCACTTCCCACACATGATACTTGCATACGCTGACAGGAGAAGACATGTTAATACGCAGCACTTCTTGGAGTTATTGCAGTGGTGCTACCATGCACCAAAATATTAATAAGCCGTGAGGTAATAACGGTTAGCATTTTAGCCAGTTAAAAAATTCTTTCAGAAGCATTAATTTGTCGGGAACATGACAAGATTATATGCGTCGTCAGAAAACTATCGTCTCATTAAAGCTGTCATCATGCAAATGCTTAGACATGCTTTACTGTAACAGCAGCAAGCGTCTTCTCGCTGCAGGAGCGAGCGCGGAGGGCAGCCAGCCCCGGGCAGGATTTGGGCTGCTTGTGGCAAGCGCCTCGGCCGCGGCGTACGCGCCGCGAGCTGGCAAAATTCGTTGCATCCAGATTTCCTCCTTTTCCTTCCCTCAGCGACCAGCGGAGAGGCTCGGCAGGTTTTAATCCCCATCTCTAAGCGCAGCGATGCGACCGGCCCCCGCTGCGTGTCTCCTCGCTAGCACGCAGGCCCCCGTGTCGCTGCAAGGCACTCGGCCACGCGTTCAAGCAAGGGAGGAAGAGGAGGAGGCAGCCCACGGCTGAACGTCGCCCTCTTCCTCATCCCGAAGGCCTGACCAAGGGATACCCCAAAGCTTCGGGTGCCAGAATAGCCTCCAACAGCTTATTTTAAGCCTTTATTACTGTAATAATGCCCTGAGGATCCTGTGCTTTGGGAGACACGAGGGCGGCGCGAGGGGCGCGAGGATTTGGGTCTCAGCCGCGCCGGTGCGGACCAGCCCTCAGCCCCTCCGACCGCACGCGTCCGCATGCGCGGTGACGCAGCCAAGACCCCCACCTGCCCCGTGGCCCATCCAACCCCTCTTGCTCTTTCGCCCCCTCTCCCTGCCACAGCTCCTGTGGTTTTAAAGAAAGACCCATATTTCTCCAGCCCCGTCTCACAGAGCTATGCAGTCATCCTAGCCTGAGCCACCGAGATCACCTTTCCCGGGCCTTCATCTCCTCCTCTTCAGCTGCCGCCGCCGGTGGCTCCAGGCGAGCGATCAAGCCCAGGAGCTGCGAGAGCCGCAACGGTGATCTCCACCACGAGGCGCTCGGCCTTGCCGGGGGCCGAGACGGCCGCCTCCGCCAGGAGCGTCGCCGGAAGGACGAGCTCCTCCGAACGTCCCCCCAGCTCTCGGGAACGCGGCCGCGCTCTGCGGAGTCGCTTTGTCCTGCGCACGAGCGCCCTGCTCTCTCTCTCAATCGAGTCGGTGCCCTGGGCTGACGTCCTCCCGCTTGAGTCCCTTCCCCCCAGTTCTTCTTCGTTTCATTTATTTATTTTTTATAAAAAGAACAGAAAACTGCCAAAGCGGCCCCTGTGCGCACACGCAGCCTACCTAGCTCCTTGCTGAGCGCTGCGGCACGCCACGGCACGCGGGTGTTTTGCCTGGCGCGGCTCCGAGATGGTTTTTGCTGGGGGCATCCCACTGTGTTGACCATTGCGCTGCTGCTGAAAGGGAACTTTTCCTCATGAAGCGTGGGGCTTAGGGCCGTTGTTTATGCTGCGACAGCTTGGAAAACGCACCGCCGTCCTTCCCGTTCCTCTCCTGAACCGCTCCGCGTTTAACAGCGCCAGCGCGGAGGCCAGCGCTGCAGCCTGCTGCACGGAGCCCTGCTGGCCGCGGAGCCAGCGGCTCCACCGCCGACCGGCGGCTTTACTGTCCTTCTCGCGCTCACGTAGATGTCGGTCGTGCAGCTAAAGCAGTTTAAATAGACCAGGACAGGTTATTTCAACAACTGTTTTCACGGATGAACTCAAGGGGGGGATTAACCTGGCAAGGAGGACGGATGACCTCTTATTTTGAGCCCAGGATGGAGACCCGAGGAAAATCGGAGCTTCCAGCTCTGCCCCCGACTCCTCAGAAGAAAAGGAGCAAGCCACCCCATCTTAGCCGCGCGCAGCCGAGGTACAGTGCTATTCATATTCTCCTTAACTAGGGGCATCTCACTAAATGGCCTTTATACATGAACTGGCTCTTGCTTTGTGCCTGGAAATCCCTGTTATACCAACAAAGCTTATTAAATTCCTCTGCCAATGGCATGTTTTCCCCTTGCTGATGTTTGCGCGTGAGGGCAAAGGTGTCTGGATGAATGCAAAACGGGACGAGTCAAGAGTGCTCAGCTCGTCCTTATGGTTGCATTTCTATCACAGAGATGGTGTGTAACCTTGGGGAATAATAATGACAACAGATAACAACAAGCCCATCACACAGGGAAGTTATGAAGAAAATCAAGCTTCTCCTGTAAGAAATAAATATAAAGCAGAACGGCACTAAGGAGGGTTAAACTGGTCAACTCGGATGCGACGGAGCCAGTTAACCCCCCAAGCTTCCAGCATGCTCCTGCTCTGGCGTTTCTTTGCTGGCTCTGAAGCATCCTTTTAGCCCTTTCCATCTCTGCGGCTGGAGCCAGCCTCACACACGCGCGAACTTCCTGGGAGGTGCCGTTCTTGCAGTACAGCCAGTATCTCAAGAGCAGCTGTTGACACTAAATTTGCAGGCTGCTGTTGCAAAGGCAGGCGGCCTGCATAGGCATTACTGGCTGTTAAGGAGGAGAGCAAATCCTCCTCTTTGCCTTCCCTCTTTTTTCTGCCTGCCAGAAATAAGATCTAGATACTAAACATCTGCTTAACTTATCAGTCAAGCAGGGGCATGCTCCTCTCGCTGTTTGCAGCAGAGCCAGCCCAGAGCCACCGCCAGGGAAGGTCTCGTTTTGATATATGCCCCGGGGGGATGCACATGGCTCTGGCTTCACAGGCTGAGCAGCAGGCAGGCAGGAAAAGGAAAGCAGCAATAAGGAACACGGAGAAGCAGGGTATACAGAGCATGCACAAAATAACTGAAATCGTTCGGCAGCGTTTGCCCTCCGGTCGCGTCCACAGAGCCAGGTGGCCGGCTGTCCCGCTGGTCGAGCGGCACCAAACTGTAGCCGGAGCCTCCCGTGGGCAAGAGATGGGGAGTTAGCCCCTGCCTTCCAAAACCATAGCCTGACGCCACGGAGGTAAGAGGAGATTCACCAATCTTAGTGAAGATACAATAACGCACAGCTTGACAGCGCTGATTTCATTTAGCAAAGTGTAATGATAAATAGAGGGTAAATGGTTCATTGCATGCTAATTTCCTGCGAGAATCAGTTAGCTGTAGTTAAAAAATATATTTTTAATGTAATAATCTTGAGCTATCACTGGCTAATTGCACAGTCCCAAAGTAGAGCCAAAATCCTCAGCCAAAGATGTCACTGTTTCTCATTTAAAAATCCATTTCATCTGCTGACATCAGCAATGTGCAGCCACTTACCCACCAGCGACACAGGAACCTACACTGTTGACACCAAGGACAGGTCTAAGAGCCAAAAGAGCATTATGATATTTTGGTAAATAAAATATGCTTATTTAGCTGCCTTTAAATAAGGTGGGTGTGTTTCCTGCTGTTTGAATCCATTCAGAAATATAAGTAATGTTATTAAAATCTACGCTAACATTTAAAGCAGCAGGGAATTCAGAGATGTTGCTTCAAGGAGATTTCCATCAGTAGATTGTATTTCACATTGCACTAATACCATTTTATGAACCAGTTTCTTCTGGCTCCCTTAACCTTTGTGATAAAGATAGTTTTACTTCACCAAATTACCTAACCGGGCAACATTCAGCAGAGAGCAGTGCTGATTTCAGAGCGCAGTATGCAAAGGCCACGCTCCTCTCTCAGGTGGCCAAGAGAGACCTCCCCCTCGTTCCTACCAAAACTCGTGCTTTGCGCACAGTGGCACACCTATTCCAGCTTTTACAGGATGTCTAATAAAGGGCGGGATAAACTTCCTGAATCAGCGGGTCGTTCTTCGGTGTGCTTTACAAATGGTCAGTAACAGCCTTCTTGGCACCACTGTGAAGGAAAAGCCCATTTTTAGATGAGGGAAATCTAGAAGGGATGTAACTTGCCCAAGTCTATTGAGAAAGTCAGCGTCAAGGGCAGGATATAAGGAAGGGAAAGCCTGTTCCTGGGCTCACGGGGCAAGTTCAGGTGTCTCTACCCCGGGCTGACACATGTCACAAGCACAGCACGAAAACAATGTGGGAGAGCTGTTATCTGCCTCTCTGCCATACTTTCGCTCCACCCTGTGGCTCGTTATATTTGGTTCCATTTGTATTTGATACAAAAAGCTTTCCAAAAGGCTCCTTGTCAATATGTGAAGCACCAAAAAACTGCGGCATTGTGTAAGTACCAATAGCTAGAGACTTTTTTTTTTTTTTTTGGGGGGGGGGGGGCTGCCTTTACCTCCGAGGTGTAGCTCAGCATCTTACTAAGCTCTACGCAGCAGCTGAGATGTGGCACCTTAGTCCAGCAGCTGTAGCACCCATGGGATCTAGCCATGGGTACCATGCGAGTCTTTCACAATGCTGATATCAAAGCAGCAGCTTCTCAGAAACAACACATCATAATTAAACCAACTGGAGAAGTGTTTAGTGCCAGGCTGCATCCTGAGGATGACAGTAGTACCGTGGCGCTAAATAAGGCAGTTCCACATGGTGCCAAACTGCTTACTGCGTACCTTGCCTGCTCACTGTTTACCTTCTTAAAAGCAAGCTCCAGACTTTGTCCAACCTTCCCGCCGTCTGGCAGAGCCGGCATAAGCTGTTCTCAGGAAGAGCAGCAAGCAGCATGGTTGCGGCACGGAGAGAAGCATAAGGAAAGTGAGTGATGAAATGTTGATGCCAAACAGTATTTCAGAGCTGAGGAACCGCAAGCACAGTCCACACTGTCCATCCCACACCGATGTCCCCGTACCTCTGTCCCGTCACATTCACCGGTGGCATTTTGATGCAGTGCAAGCTGAGAGCAGGCTTGCAGTCATTGCAGGTGCAAGGTGGATGCGACGGGACAGAGGTACGGGGACATCGGTGTGGGACGGACACAGGCACCGGACTTTGGCACACACTCACTGCTGGTCACATTCCTGCCACATTCACGCCGTGGGTGAATGTCAGAGGTGTCCTGCCCTGTCGGCCCCATGGGTTTGCTATGTTCGTCCTTCCCTGCTCACTGAAGTGGCACTGGACGAATCTGCACAGGTGGATTTGCCGTACCTCTTGCTGTGACCACTTAGTTGTGGAGCAAAGCTCAGCAGAGACAAGCCCCCAAGCAAGGCAGCAAAGAAGGTGCAGGAACACCTTCACCTGCAATTCCCCACAACGATAAGCATCAAGGGCAACTTACAGGTTTTACTGGTACCAGCTTAGCACACATTGGCCAGGGTGGCTGGGGACCAGGCTTTTCTGCTGGTCAAGTATTGGGAAGGTTGTTTTAACTTTGTGTTATACTTTTCTGGAAGCCCAAAGCTAAACATTTTTCCTACTACTATCATTTTTCATGGGACAGGGCTAACAGTCTAAATTAACAGGGCTAACTTTCTTTGCTTTCTTTCTCTGCACCAGCTTTCTCTCACTTGTACTGGGCATGGACATAGATTCAGAGGGAGAAATGACATCTACTTGAACAAATTCCACCTTGGGGGTGGATGTCCATATTCCTCAAGCTGGAGAAGCAAAGCACAGGTAGTTCTAGTCCCCAGTAGGATCCATCTTCATTTGTCTGGTAGTAAAAAACACAAACACTCAAGAAATCTTTGCTGGAACTAAGAGCTACTGCCTCTCTGCACAATGTCAAATCAACACAGAAAGCTGCTGAAATTGGACATTTGCTCTGTCATTGGCTTTACTGTACCCCATTCCTCGCCTCATTTGCACACAATCTTTGTAAACTGGAACCTGAGGCACATACCTTGACTCTGAGGTGTTTGTAAAGTACATGCTGGACTCTCAATATGATAGTAGGCTGGTGGGCTATTAGAGAAATTAAACGAGCTCTTTAGTATCTAATGAAAGATACCCGAGAAAGAGGTCATCATTAGGACTGTGTTGTGTCTGCCCCAGAACTGCAAACCCAGCTCTCACAAGTGGGTGAGGAGGGGCCAGGAAAAGGACAGAACAAAAAGTAGGCGTGTGCACACGCACAAGAGGGAGAAAAATCGTAATTCTCTGCTTCGCAGCATGTCACACCTGTTAAAGTAAGGTCCTGGGTTAGCCCTCGGTGGCTGTAGCCTAGGTAATAGCAATAAGCTTGAAAGTTTTGTTAGTGCAGCTATACTTATGTAAAAAAGACTGTTTCTGATGAATCCACACACTTTTTCTCCCCTTAAAAAAAAAGAGGCAATAACAAGTACATCTAAGGCAACCTACCTTCCCCAGCCCTCCGAGGGCTGCGGGGGGAAGATTTATGCATATAAAAGCATCTATCCAACCTCATCCCGGAATCCCGAGGTGGGAGGGGAAATCAAGTACTGTAATGAAATGGTGTTGCTAGCTTCAGAGGAAATGGCCTTAGCCAGAGAAGTCACTGCAGCAGCAGTGGTAACCAGCCGAAATAAGGCGCATCTTGCCTGCCACATGAAAGGCCAAGGACTAGCTGGATTTGCTGGCAGGAGGAGAGGGAGACGAGGAAGTCTGTGCATGAGGAAAGATTAACAGCAGCTCGTTTCAGATAGGGCGCGCAGCCATATTTCTCCTTTACGGCGCAAACGGGGCAGAGAGGCTAAAGATGCGGCAGAGAGAGGGGCAGGGTGACTGCACAGGTGAGCAGCAGGGGAGGGAAGAAGCCTTCCAGCAAGAAGGTAATTACGATGCCTAGCTTTCTTATTTGGAGAAAGTTACAGTGACAGCACAGAGTCTGCATGACCCAAGTTTCCAGGATTCGGGGGCTACCAGCTTGCTGCTTTCTATCCAGAGATGGCGTTCCTCACCGGCACAACAGCCGGGCAGGAAGGGCAGAGCAGCTTCGGGAAACGAGGTGGCAAGGTCAACGGCCCTCTACTATTACCATCGTGTTTTAAAGGATCTCCTGTCATTCAGGTAACCGAGACCAGGGGAAAAATTCAAACCCAGCGCCACAAGGGGGACGGAGGGACTAGACCTGCTTCCCGTCAGCGCGGAGGAGCAGATGCATTTCCATGGAGCTGTTATGCCTGGGCTCCATCACGCTCATGGGTGCAGTATAACTGATATCTGCATGAGTAGCCAGACTTTTTACATTAAAAAAATTGTGGCTGGCTATAGCCAAGATGGCTTAAAAATAGATTATTTCACTGTTGCGAACTAAAACACAAGTAGGGTAGCACTCATTTTATTAATTTATCGAATAAACACTAGTGAGGTTAGATACTGTCTGTGGCTTTGGCTTCTTTTTCCACAGCATTCAAAGCAATTACTTTCATGAAAGCAAATGGTCCATTTAGTTGGAGGATCTGTAAGGCAGAAATGAGATCAGATTCCTGAACAGATGTGCCCTCCTCTAGAGGGATTCGGTGCCTGTTAGGCTTCAAGCTGACACCAGACAGAGAAAACACCTCTTAACTGACGACTTCACTAAGTCTGAGCTGCACAGCGTAGCTGGCTCTTAATCAGAGTGCAAGTCCAATATCATCAAAACGAGTGGAAGGACCTATCAGTTTAAAGCATTTCACATACCAAGGAACGGGAAAGCAGGAAGGACTCCTTTGTCATCGGGAAGGGAGTGGCACCACCAAAAACCCATCCCAAACTCACTAAAAGAAAGTGAGCTCCCCCTTCCTCCCCAGCTCTGGAGAAGAAAAATCCCATTGCTCATTTCTAGCACTACTGCATTACTGCACATGGAGACCCGAAAAGGTTAGGGGGCAGAAGGGAGCAGAAAACACATTTTGCAAGCGTACACATCATTTAAAACCTCCCCATGGTTGTTGCTACACATCACATGAAACACCTGACCGATCGCCTGCCCCCCCCCCCCCCCAATCTAGTTCAATCCCAGTTCAAGTCAGCAGTAGGGCAGAGCTGGTGTCAGACCAGTCATGACTATGACCGCGCTGCCGACCTGCGGCTCGGCTCAGGCTCCAGGAACGCTGCAAAGCCCTGCCGACCAAACCGAGCCCAGCTTCGCCGGTTATCTCCTGCAAGACAGGGCGTGCATCCATGGCAGTATCATTCAGAGTAACACCCTGGACTTTCCCGTCACTCATATCTGGCTGGCAAAGTCCCAGCTTTCCCCCTGCCCTCCTGGGAGAGCAGGGCAGGCATTAGTCTGGCATCCTCGTGCTCCATATGCCTGCCCGCACACCCAGGCCAGCACTGCCAGAGGTCTCCCCTCCTCTGTGCACCTACCCTCACCTACGCTCGCAGGCTCAGCAGAGCCCTGACGCAACGAGGCGCAAAGCGTAACCCGCATCCGCTCGCCCTTGGAGACAGCCCCTCCGGGTAAGCCACGGTGCAAGTCGGCACAGGGAAGCTCGCGCTCGCTTGCTGCTGCCAATTCTGTACCTGCTTCGCGGCTAAGCACGAGCCTGAAGCCTTAGGGCTGCGCGTGCCTCAGCCTGGCAGCTCTTCCATGCCCCGAATTAGCAGGCACGGGAACTGTTTGAAGTCCCTCCAGCCTTTCGATGGCCTGACACACAGCTCCTTTGCCATAAGCAGTCCCGGGGATGCACCCAGCTGGGACTCCCAGGCTGCCATCCAGAATGTGTGCTCACGCGCGCCACGAGACAGCGTCCTAGCTGCCTGCGTCTGTGCCCATGTGTTCATCTGGCAACGTCCCCACTCCCAAGCTGCTTGACAAGGTCTCAGCTGCCAGGCAATGATGCATTGAGACAGGAGGCCTGAACAGGACTGTAAATAACATTTCTTCTGCCTTCCTCTTCCAGTACAGGGAAAAGAATGAACCATCTCTTACCTGATGACTGCTGCTATGCAGTCTCAGTCCATCCTCTCTTCTTAAAATAGTCCACACAGTAAAGAGCAATTGTTAAACGAGACATTTATTCTGCCCATCAGCTTCAACAGATGCTAAGGAAAATTCAAAGGTACTTGACAAAATCTCTAGCAAACCCAGTCTGCTGGGAGAGGGGATCAAGTATCCCAATTATTCACGAGCAAAAGGTAGAGAGGGCAAAACCAAGGGATAACATTTATTACTGAAGCAAATGAAGTTAGCCTGCAGTTGTTGTGGAGTGTGTACACAGTAGACACTTTCCTGTGGGGTTTTACTTGGGACACTTTCATGAAAAAGAAGATATATCAACACAAACATGCACTGAGAAAGTGAAGATATACTCGTCTATGGAAGGAGAAGGGAATCTACACTCAGCATTGGTAGTAGACACAAATGGTTTTCCGATCTGTAGGGATATGCTTTTTCTTTTCCCCCAGCAGGTTGGGGGGGGGGCGGGGGGCAGGTAGTTAAAAAAAAAAAAAAAAACAAAAAACAAAAAAACCTTTGACTTCACAAGAGCTTCTAGTAACATAAAACACTCCTGCTGTGTTAGAGATCATGCTGTGCGTAATGGCCTGCTTACACCAGGAGATGAGGGCGATGCTGCTGGCAGGGCACAATACAGCAGAGAGCACGCGCACGCATTTCAAACCACCAGCTACATGTCAGCCTACAAACGCCTTACCAGGAGAGGTGGACAGAAGTGTAGGCTTATTTCTCACTCAAGAATGAATATGATGCTGACTTGGAGAGCACATGCTACACCTGCTTTTGACCCCAGACTCATTTTTTGTGGAATTTTATCCAAGTGTCTCGATTTCCAGCATTACAGCTGCAAAAGGACAGTGAGCACGAGCATCAAGAGAAAAAACACAAAGCTTCTGCCTAGGCAGGCTGTAACAGAGAACATTCCTAAGCCTCAAAATTTTGCAGACATTTCCTCCTGATTATATGATGTTCTTCATTTGGAATAAATTATTTACTGTGTATTTATTTAGTTGTGAGCATGACAGGCAGGAGAACCAACCCACCCACCCCCCCCAAAAAAAAAAAAAAAAAAAAAAAACCTTACAGCTACAGTTCATGCCACCCATCCCCATATATTCAGAAGTATTCTATTACTTAGAGTCAGGGTCAGCTTTAAACATAGACGACATAAGACCAAGCTGCACTTCGCTTTTAACTAAAGCCAAGGGGCTCCCTTCTCTGCTCTGGGCTCTGAAGATCTTATGCACCACTTCTGTCAGGAGCATCTAGGATGAAACACCATCATCTATAGATCCCAGCTCAGTCCGTTTGCAGCCCTTTCCTCATCTCACAGCTCATCAAGATCAAAGCTCCAAATAATACACCTATCTCACAACATGAGACCAACTGCACTGCCAGGGAGACAGAGATTTCTCGAATAAAGGGAAAAGTGGTAGCTACCTCCTGCAAGGATCTAAATGCCCTCCTGCCCCTTTTTTTTTCTTCTCCCCTTTTTCTGTTTTTTGTCTCCAAGCATGGGCCAGGGAGAAGGAAACGGGTGGTATGCATGAAGGAGGCGCAATAGCTGCCTCTGGGGCAACACCCTATCCCTGTGCAAAACGTCCTTCTGAAATAGGTCTCAGCTTCTGGCCAGTGAAAAGTGAGGTAAAGCTAGCTACAAGGGCAACAGGAGAAAGAGATGTGTCTTTACCTGTGTCTTGCTCTCCTCAATCCTACTCCTCCATTCAAAGCCTCTGCAATGACACCAGTTCCTCTCAACGTGGAGTCAACACCTGGCAAACATCAGAAGAACTCTCTGCCTCAGCTTATTTTGTTCTCATGGTGGGGTGGGAGATGCATTCTCAGTAATATGTATCCAATGTTATGAGAAATGGCAGTAAGGGGGTCTGCTCCACCACCCAGGGAACCACAGCTTGAAATAATCCTCTAAAGAGCACTTGTGCTATGCTGAAGCACCCCTCCTAAACATATGTAAAAAGCAATGGATCTTTACAGTTCATTTTCTTTTCAGGATTGGGGGGTAGGTGGAAGGGGGCAGAGAGGGGGGAGATAGACATCCCTTGCTCTAATCACCTATGTGAGAGTAGCTCTAAGAAAGAGACACCAACCCTTTTGCATTCCCTAGAGATGCTTTTGGTGCACATGCTATCTTTTATAGACAGTCTTTAGACTCCACTAGATGCGCTAAGCACCATATGTTTTAAATTCGAACATTATGAACTGGATTAACTACCACCTGTTGAAATTCAATAGCTCACCTTAAGCAGGTCAGACTATGCAGTCATAATGGCTCCTTTTTAATTCTACTATCAATAGATGTAGTGTTTTTCACAAACTGACCTACTTTTTCACATCATGTTATCCAGGTCAGAAAATAACAAAGCCTCCTCAGATAAAAAAAATATAAATAATTGCTTTTTGTTCAACAAAACACTTGTTTGTTTGTGGGCAAATCTTTCATAAACAAGTCTTCAACATCCACTTAGTACAAAAAAATCTCATCACCGAGGATGATTCATTATACATGGTGATTGTAATAATATCTAAGTAAAGACTGAGCAAACAACTCATCAATACCAACAAGGTGGTTCAGACTAGGGAAATACTTTCCTGACACTAGAATTCCTCCTCTGAATTCAAGCCTTTGAAATTAAAAATTTCATGAAAAATGTTTTTAATCCCTTATTCATTAGGGTGACTGAAAAGTTGCATCCATCTGCTCGCTATAGCAAGAAAGGCAATTGCATTAAACAATGCAGTCAGCATCTTGGATCTGAACACTACCTGTACTTCATTAAACCTTGAGTCTAGATCAAGCTCCAGAAGAAAAACTGAAGCAACTCATCACTCAGTCTCACTAGAGGCAAGCATGGCAGGAAAAGCTAATATTAGAATGGTAGCAAGGGTATAAATCTGAATTGAGTGTACTGTGAAACTGCACCCTAACTATATATTGCTAATGAAATATAGAC
This sequence comes from Apteryx mantelli, assembly GCF_036417845.1. NCBI lineage: Eukaryota > Metazoa > Chordata > Aves > Apterygiformes > Apterygidae > Apteryx > Apteryx mantelli. The sequence continues at coordinate 23,895,536 of NC_089980.1, read as the reverse complement.
CTGCTCTCCTGCCTTTCTTCCTTGCTTCAGATGAAGCAGCTATGCTGCGCCAAATTATTTGGCTAAATTTGACCAAAATCAGTGGGGCAAGAGGTATGTGTGTGACAATGCTTTCAGTCAGACTAAAAAATGGATTCAAATCACTGAGTGGTCACAAAGTCCCATGCAAGCTGAAGAGCAAGAATACACGGCTTGGGATAGTAACTCCAAATTACAAACCACACCCTGGAAAAAAAAAGACATCCCAAAATTTCACACAAAAGTTTCGTATTTGTGGGTAGATATTGTAAACAGAAATAGTTGTGCTTACTCTTCTTCCTGAACAAGATGACATTGCTAATTTAAAATAGGTGCTACAACCAAACCTAGGACATCCATTAATAAATCTGGTCCTACAAAAACCCTTCAGTGATTAAATTCAAAATCCCACAGGAGGTTTTGGGTGCCTTTTTTTTTGGGGGGGGGAAGGAAGGGGAAGGAAAGGAGGGGACGGAGAGAAGGGGAAGGGAAGTCACTTGTTTGACTGGCTTCACCTCCCACAGACTTGCTTCCTCTGCTTTTAGGAATGCGCTGACTATTTGCAGTCTAACAGTAACATCCTCCCTAACTGAATACATCCAACAGATAGAAAATACTTAAACTGATATTATACCTAACACCTCAACGCTTTTCCAAATAAAATAGCCAAATTCTAATCTTTCACTTCAGTTTGACATCCCTTGAGAATCTTTAGCGCTACAGTAGTATTATTAACACCCTTGTGAATCCTTTCCAGTTTTCTCCATCTGTCTGACTTTCCCCCTTGACCCTCCCACCATGCAATGGTTGGTATTCTCTGCAGATGCTTGTGAACCAACTGCCAGTGACCACATATTTGCAGTTAGCATACATCTCTGGAAGAATATTTAACCTGAATTGACAGCTACATCAGCTAAGACGTGAAGTAAGCAGTCAGCTCTTCATACTGGTGCTACCAAACAACATTACCAGAAAGTTCCCCCCAGAAATTCATCCCTGATTGTGCTGTATTTTTAAATCAGTTTTGCTCCCAGAATTCAATACATATACAGTTAGTTCTGTTTTTCACATCCAACAGGACTAGGCTCCCACATCCTCCAGAAACACCATTGCCTCATGTTCAGTTGGCTACTGAATATGTTGTACAAACAACCACCACCCTTAAACGTATAATTTTTAATAGGCTAAACTGCTAAAATAAACTGTTATTGTCACCCCATACTGCATTCATAATCCAGGATGTATTTTTGACCGGGTGGGTGAATAACTTGTTAACGATTATACCAGATCAGCTATTCAAAGTGATACGCACTAAATAGCTGTTAAAAAAAAGAGGAGAGAGAGAGTGCGCACGCTGACGCTCTCTTGCACGCCAAGCGACCAGTCTGCCATCCTTCCAGAATTTTAGCAGCTGAACTAAGACAGTAACTGCCTCAGATTCACAATTCTTACTACTTGCCGCTCTACCTAACTGCGGTGCAGCCTACTAAACCGAGTTAACTTTTCACTATTTCTGGTTTTGGCTTACTTTTTATACTTTATTTGCTTAGTGAATTTTGCCAAATAGTTTGGCGTTTCTCTTGCACTAGCCAATGCTGCACTAGCTGATGCTGCACTGTTAATGTCCTGATTGCCAGTGAGAGAGAAATCTTCCATTTTAAACATCAACCTGGTGGCAGCTTCCAGTTCAACAGACTACTGGAAGCAGGAATACCCAAAGAATCACTCTGTACATACCATGTTTCTTACGTCCTTCCCAAAGCATCAGCTAATGGATATTGTCAGAGACAATAAAGGGCTGGATGGATCCATGATCTAACTCAATTAAGCATCACTTAAGAAAATAAACATATGAACACTAATATTAATACTTTTATCTTCAGCAAGTTATTTTTCTAAATAAAATATGAAATGTTGCCTTTAAAATCCATTTTAGTCATGCTTTCAAGAGCTACCAGTCAACTTCGATACAGCCATACAAGGGAGACCAACCTCATGTCTGAAGTTCTCTCACAGTACATCTAATTTTGTTTCTGGGAGCAACACAAAAAAGAAGGCTTGTCCAAGACAAAGCGTCCAACTTGAGCAAAAAAAATAAGATTTTGTATTTACTCTTGAGAAAATAGCAACTAAATACAGCTGCTAACATAAAGATCTAAAAAATAGCTTTTCACATGCACAAGCTATAAAAGACTTTATAAAATAATTCAGAAAATTGAATGTAGACATACATGCAATGACATGCCTTAAACAGATGGTCAATCTTTGAATATGTTTGTCACAAACTAATAGCAAGCCATGTCACCTCCATCCCTCCAACCAGTAGAATTAAACTCCTCCCAGGAACATGTCCACATGACAAGTTGTTTCTAGTATTCAGAATTTCAGCCGTAATCGAACTGTTCAAGAAATAATGGAATTGCTATGGGGGGGGGGGGGGGGAGGGAATGTTAGAAAGCAAAGTTCAGCCTGTTTTTCTCAGATGTGAAAGAGGAACCTGAAGTCATTTCTTCCTCAAGTATGGGAATGTTTTAATCAGTATTACGTCTCTCTTGCTTTTATTGCACATAAGCCATAACTTCTTTCAACAGATAGTGCAGTGTGTGTGACTTCAGATTTCTTTTTTGTTACTGTTAAATTAGGCAATATTTAAGTATAATGGTATTTGCTTTCCCCACACCTCCAAATACCAAAAGTTGGGTAAGAATTTATGTTTTTAAATATTACAGGTTCCACAATATACTGTAGATAAAAGGTAAGTGTGCATATTAAGGATTTTGTAAGATTCTGAACATTCCTGTATCTGTAGACAAAAAAAAAAAGAAAAGAAAAAATTCTCCAAAGAAATGAAGTTATTTAAAATAAATCAGTATTTGTTTGTCAATAACTTTCTTTGGCTTACCTTTGGTAATCTCACCCAACAAGTAGGATTTTACAGACCCAACAGGACCACCACTTATTTGAATGAAAAGAAAGTTTAGGACACCCAACAGCAATAAAATGTTTGAGCTGTTATCAACCTGTGGGTTAGCTAACTCCAGGTGACTCATTTCCCCACCAGTCAGCTGCAGAGGAAGCAGCCCAGGCAACTGAGTGTAAAAAGACAAGCTGCAATATCTATTTGGTAAATGCACGCAGCCTTCTGACTGCTGGCTGATTTTCTCCGTAAGTGATACCCAAAGCTGCAAATACAGACAGCTAACAGGGCCACTAGCAGCTACTGCTCACTCCAGTCAAAATGCGTGATGGCCATGTGGCAATGTGTGAAAAGGGGGAATCGCACTGATCAAAACACAATTCTTCAGTTACTTTTTAAAACACACCATTGCAGGTAACTGGATCATAACTATTCTGTCAGCCCCTCCTCTTCTCCCAGAGGGCAGGAACTTGTAATCCTGAAGCAACTGAAGTAAGAGAGCACCAGCATCACAACATCAGCAGCTTAAAGCTGAGCTCTAAATGACATGCTCTATCATACCTTCTCTAATGATCCACCTATGCCCTAACTGCAGGTCTTGAGCATTAGGTAGTCCTCTTGTTTCTCCACCACTTTCCAAAAGTCTTTCTGTAGGAATGCTACTACACAACAAAAAAAGTTCATTAAACAGGAACTGTAGAAGGTTTTGTTCCACCTCCCCCTGCAGCTTTTGTATTTAACACCAACTCTTATCTTTTTATCTTGCTCTGTGTTGCTGAGCCTACCTTTGAGAGAATCCCAGGCCCGGCAAGGGAACTGTCACCACAGCAACTCTCAATGAGTTATACCAAAAGCGCTCAGACAGATAGTTTCCAAAATCCACTGGAAAAATGCAATCCCAAATAACTAAACTCTCAGCATTTCAAATAAAATAAAATAATTTAAAAACATAGTGTCACCTTTTTTACTCCCCTCCCTCCAATAACACTCTCTAAAGAGCATCAAAGTCACAAACCAGGAGCAGAGAGGTGGTACCCTAAACTACCATAGGAATAAAACCACGACAAGATACCTGGTATCAATACAGACATAGACAGCTAATCAACAACAGGATTCACATGGCCTCTCTAGTATAATAGTCATAATCAACACTCTCAAAGAGGCAAAATTCACCCCTAAATTGTAGATGTAGCACTGCACACTTAAATGCTGACTGTAAACTGTGCAAGATTCCTAAACCTTTGGTCTTCCCTTATGAATTTTTCTGCTTGGAATAGTTTAATTGAACTGTGCACATATCTCTAACCTCAATTCTCTCTTTTAAGAGAAAGAAATAATTGGTATTTCACATGACTACCAGAATTTCTAGATTTGTTTTTCTAATATAAATAAGAAAGGAAAATTAAAGTTCCTTCTTTATCAATACTTCAATTCCATGTTATTAAAAAATAATCAGCCTAATTACCTTTTTGTGTAGGTGGTTGCAGCATTGTTGATCGATGCATAAAAACAATTCTGAAGTACAGGACATAAGTAGTTAATATCTGAAGACATGCTATATTGAAATACATTTACATCAAGTTTAACAGGGCTGTTACCAAGTAAACAGAAGTGACATCTCAAATCAGTTAACTCTCAGTTGCTCACCTTTTACATTTCTATTGTTCTGGATGCTCTAAGACAGGTTTTCCTTGATATTTAGTTCATAGGTACGAACTGCTTGGTATCAGCAGAGCATGATCACGTTTTGCCTAGCATTAATTTTCCCTGTGACAAGCCACTCCATTAAAATAGACTTTACTTGGCACAATCCTGGCAGACAGCATTCATTACTAGAGCTGAACAAGTTATGAATAATGTGATTTATCTTGTAAGTTTTGGCTCTCTATTCAAGACACCAAAGCAGGTAATACATCTCTATTAATCCTCTTTAGAAATCTTCAGACAAATTCACCCTTGTATTTAGGGCTCACTCATAACCTCTTGAAAGAAGTCAGCAGCAAATAAGCTTTGTGTAGGTCTTGGCATAGAGGTGAAATCTGTACATTGACTGGGTAATTTCCTCTCTGTAACTCATTATCTAGAAGAGCAATTGAGAAATACACAACTTCTGGACTGGTCCATCAGAATCCTTAACCATGTTTCAGGTGAAAAATTAAAACCAAGTTTTTACAGAATAATTTCAGCAGTAAATTTCTTTACAGGACCTTTCAATCAGCAAAGGGGGCATATAAAAAAGTTTCAAATGTGTGTTCCTGTGTAAGTACCTGCTTCTATGAAGTTTCGTAACTAACAGAAAAACGGCTACAAAAGTGTCTTCTTGATTGGAGTGTACTTGGACTAAGCTCTCAAATTCACTAGAAGACGTTACTGAAACAGAAAGGTAGTCAACCAAGAGTAAAACCTACTAACAAAGTTAGGAGAGATCATGAGGGTTTAGAACAAAAACAAAACTTATACAGCACAGTCTAATGAATCATGAAAATTAGAAACATTTCCAAATTCAGCATTAACTTAAGAGAATGATACATTGCAACAAAATTGCTTTTGCTAAGTAGTATAGTAAAGTTAGAGAGCTCAGTCCACCTCCAGACTTTTTACCCGTTTATATAAACCATCAAACTTGCTTTTATGTGGAGAGGACAGAAATTTTATGCTTTTAAAAGACACTCATACATGCTACTTCAGCTAAGGTAGTACCCACAGTGTTTGTTTCATAAATATGCTGTAAGTATTCAGGCCTCATACTGAAGAGAAAAAGGGAAGGGGAAAGAAGGTTTATCCAGAAGCCTATATACAGATGGATTATTTTTTAAATTAAATATAACCCATGTGAAATATTTAAAAATCAAGACTAAAAGCAAGCATCATTTAATGTATTTTAATAGCAAACTTACAGGAACAGCACAGAAGACAGACAACATTAAAAACATGTACTTGCATGTAGGACAACTCAGTTAGAAAAGTATAGTGAATGGATGGAATCTACTGTATGATAAAAATGCTACAAACACCATTTAGTTGCCATTGATAAGAAATTTACTTGTTTAAAAAAATCCAAATGCTGGCATTGTCCAGAAAAATTTGACAGATTTATTTATAATTTTTATAAAGTTGAATTGTTGAAACTTGTTCACTGAAACATTTTTTGACCGCATTAATGCTTTATGTCCCCCTCATTTATATTAAAAATCCACACACAAATGAAAATGGAAAAAAACTTGCCAATACCCAATTCTGTCCCCTATTTTTCCATTTGCAACCATATACTTAGGTACCTTTTAACCCCATGGAAAAAATATCTAACGTTCATTACTACCAATAACAGGAAGAAGATTTTGCTTCGAGAATGACAAACCCATCAGAGTGAAGTTTAGGCACGCTCTCCACGTATGCGGCGTGCTAGCTGGATATCTTTTGGCATGATTGTGACACGTTTGGCATGGATAGCACACAGGTTGGTATCTTCAAACAGGCCAACCAAGTAGGCTTCACTTGCCTCCTAGTATAGAAGAAAAGAGTTAAGAGCACTTTCACTCTCTGAGCACTAGAAAAAAAAATTCAAAGTACAATATGACACGGCATTAAGTTTAGGCTTCTATCTTTATTTATACATGTCAGAAGTTTTGGATTCTCAAAAAATAAAAGTCTCTGTTTTCTTGCAAACCACCAAGTAATATTCTAAGTTGTACACTATCGTCATTTGGTGAAGACCTCCTCTGGAACACAACTGAGAAAAATACTCTAACAGGACTCTCACAAGGTAAGGGGTTATCTTATCAAAAGGTTAGTTTGTTTAGGAACTTCTCTTTCTAAAGGTTGGGTTACACCATTTGAGTGACTTCTCTGTTGCCTCTTCCATCGTGAGAGCTATCGAGCATCAGGTGAAATTGGCAGGTGCCAAGAAAAACCAGAGCGGGTATTGCTTCATAACACATAGCTAAGCCACAGGGTCTCCTGCCGTAGGACGCTGTGGATGCTGAAGAGGTTGCGCAATTCGATAAATAAATAACAAAAAAAATGAATCAAGAATTATTAGATATAAGGCATCACCTTTGACTCAGGAACTCCTTAAGCTACAAATTACCCAAAGCTGGAAAGAGGTCTCAAAGATTACCCTTATACACTTGTCCTGTTTGCTGTACTCCCCCCACCACCGCAAGCATCTGCTGTCTGTTTGGGGCACAGACAGTCCAGTCCCTCCACTATGGTTGTAAAACCCAGAAGATTTTCACAGAGGTGAGAATCACAGGATCAGCACTTGGGAGTGCAAAGGAAAAGCCCTATCCCAGGAAAGCTACGTTCCTGATGACAGTGTTTTCCCTGTTACTAAACTATCGGGGACAGGATTCTAGGTTAGACGGATGCTCAGTTGGACCTAATTATTCCTCCAGCTCACAGAAGTTAGCCACTATTTAGCTTAGCACAGAACTTGTAATTGTTTACACATTTTAGAGTTAAATTCAGAATCCCAACACCTAACAATCTCCTAGGAAGCGTCTAGGCAGCCAACATTAGATGTGAAGCTCAGAGAGGCGCACAGCCCAGGACACAGCCAGCAGGCACAATGTGGTTGGGGTGAGGGGGCAGTAGTGGTGAGGCTCTGTTATAGAAAGAAGGTTGAGGTCCACCCTTTTAAATTACATACAGAATACGAGCCTGTATGAACCTTCTTCATTGCCAGGAACTGCGAAATCAACTTATTAGGCTATTCAAAGTTCCCATTTGAAAACATAAAACATTTAATTTGAAGAAAGAAAAATATTTACTGCAACAGATCAGGACTATAGTATTAATTAAAAAAAAAAAAAAGCCCAGTTTCCCTGGGATATGCAGTAAGGTGTGGTTACCACAAGTTATCCCAACACAGCTTTGCTAATTCACTACACGAAGCGTTAAGACATTTTACTAAATGAGACATGTTGGCACAAACAACATGGAACTAGATGAGTGAAAATGTTAATTTACAGGATGCAAGTAGGAAGCACTAGTAACAGTATATTAAGAAGTTTTATACCAACAATAGCTTTATGCAAGACAGGAACATTCAAAGTAGCATTCTGAAGATGCATTAGTCATTGACTAAGTTTACCAACAATTCCTGATAAAACATACATAGGCAAGCCTCAGGATTTAAGAGCTACACCATTCACTCACTGCAATGAAATTAAAACAACAATTCAAAGCAAAGGCAGTGATTTTGCAAATGCACGTAGTCACCATCTGAAGCTAAGCATGCATTCAAGTTTTTGCAGGATCACATGGCATACATTTTTGCCCTCATCAAGTAAAAGTCATCAGAAAACAGCAACGTTGTCATAACAATACATAAATATAAGTTTATTACAAGTTTAGCCTGGATATCAAATATTCTCCAACTACAGACAAGTACTAGAGCAATCTTTCAATAGGTGAAAGGGCAGCACATACCTATTTTTAACCAGGAGCATATTTCTATCATGAGAGGTAAATGTAGCATGTAATTCCCATGATAGGATTGTAGTCTTGGAAAAGACTTAACTTAGATGCAATTTATCTACCACAGGATCAAGTTTTGGGGAACTGTATTTGGGAATGGCAACTACATAATTAGAGACTGGTCTTCAAAACAGTGGAAGCAAAAGGAATCTTAGCATAAGATCATTTTAATACGTATATCTAGTTCTAGGTAGGTTATACTAGATTTTAACGTATACTGTGAGGAATTTGGGTCAGAAAGAGCAATCAATACTTCACCTCAACATAGTCCACATAAGATATTTAAATAGTATGTTTAAAAAAAAAAAGTGTTAACTACATTATGGAAAAAACACTTAATTTCCTAACCATGCCCCCATGTGGCTTATCAGACTCTTTCTGTAAAGAACATTCAAGTATATCAAGATCTTAATTTGGACGGACTAGAACAAGCTTTACGTGACAACGCTTCGCTCTCGGACTGCTTTGCTCTCAAAGGCAAAGCCCATAGCAAAGCCTGAGGACTGCGAAAACAGATTTATCTTGGTGTCTTATTAACCGCACTGCTCCGTACAACGCAACGGCTTGGGGCAACAGGGGGTAAGCTGTTTCCAACTGAAAACCTGCTTCTAACCCCTGTAAGGAGCATTATTTTAGCCTGGGATAACGGAGGGGGCAAGGCCGAGGGGGCGCACCCCCTCATGCCCCCGCCCCTCCGTGGGGCCACGCCCCCCATGGCAGCCCACCAATCAGGCGGTGCTCAGGCTGACCATAGAAACAGGCTGCCCAATGGCAGCAGCAGGGGGCGGGGCCCCCACCACTCCCCAGCCGCCTCCCCCACCTACCCCAGCCCCTGGTCACCCCTGGTCACCCCTGGTTTTTAGGGGCATGTCGGTACTCCCTGACAACATTCGCAGTAATAGCAATTACGGCTTTTGGGGCACCTCTTCTGACACCCACGGAGGCTCCACCCCGGCACGGGCGGCCATCGGGGCTGCTTCCTTAGTGCACGGCGAATACATACCTTGGGCAGTTGCTAGAGAAAGCACCTACTGCTCAGGTAAAACTCAAAAATTTAAGCACTAACTAGCACAAAGGAAGATCCTGCAACTTTCTGAGGGCTGACACATGCCTATTTTGACAGCTGCTTTAACCTGCCACCGATCCAAGAAGACTCGGAGCAAGCCGCTCCCAGCAGCAACGCTTACCTGCAAAGCACCGATAGCAGCGCTCTGGAAGCGCAGATCTGTTTTGAAGTCCTGAGCAATTTCACGCACCAGACGCTGGAAGGGAAGCTTGCGGATCAAAAGTTCGGTAGACTTCTGATAGCGCCTGATTTCACGGAGAGCCACAGTACCCGGCCTTTTTAAGTTAAATTAAAACAACAAAAAAAAAGTTAGTGTTGAAAACATGTTCTACATCACCTTAAAAACACAGGTTCATAATCTGAACTAAAAACTACACATATGCTGTTTTCACTAGAAGCATCCCAGTATTTACAAGACAAAACCAGCTTCACTGACAAAGGGCCACTCTTTTCTCACCATCGATCTCTACAGAACTTCCACTGGCTTCAAAAGGCATCTCTCGCTCGGGTCAGTGACAAGAACAGGCCCTCAAGGCCTTGACTTCACTGAGAAGAGGCATAATACGTTTTAGCTAACTTACACTAACAGGCATTAGAAGTCTTAGTGCAGGCAGGGCAAACCGCAACACTGCCATGAGTTAGCTGGTTAAACTAGACCATAGGCTCCCTCCTAGGGTTTACACTGACCAGGCAAAACTATTTTAGGGAGCTATGGCTCTTTTTCCCTACTGACATAAATCTCAGAAGGACAGTCAAATTTCTCAGAGTGAGAAACTAATAGAATTTATATTCTGCATTATCATATCAATACAAAGTCTTTACCTAGTTTATTTCCTTGTGTCGGTTTTTGCGTCAGAACTAAAAATTCAGATTAACAGCATACTTTTGAAGTCACAAAGTTCATTCATGAAATTAATACAATGTTTATTTCAGTGGAAAGTTTTGCATTTTCTAGTTTTAGCTTCACTTCCTTTCTCCCAGACTATTAATTCTGGTCTCACACCTACCTCAGTAGACTTTAAGATCACGTTCCTTATTTCAAACCTGCTTCTATTCCCCACCCGCTTTTCCCAAGTAAAACGTAACACTGATCCTTTTCCATGACCACCCTGCGAGTCAAAGGATGACTGTTGCCGTTCTGGATCGAGACAGGACTTCCCCAGGTGGAAAGCTTCATTATCAGAGGATTGCAGAAAAGGTCCAGCTCTCATCCTAACCCGCTTCCTCCCGTGCAGGAGCGCCTATTTTGGGACGGCCGAGCGCACAAGCACCGGCGGAGGCCGCGGTTATCGGCGGGCCCTTCGCGCCCTCTCGCGGGCGGCCGCCGCCAGGGCGCTGCCACCTCGCTCGCAGGCGGAACAGCAACGGGGACAGACCAAAATCGCACCAGCTTCGGCAAATGACGACACGCTGGCGGCGACAAAGTTGGCGGCGGCACGACGCGGCCGCAACGTTTAAGCGAGCGGAAGCCGGTCCGCGCGTGTCATTTGGGGAGGGGGGTGCGTGTGCGTGGGGGGGGGGGGTGTCAGGCGCTGGCACGCAAGCGAACCCCAATTAGTTTTCCGCTTAAACCCAACAAAAATAAATAAGCAAGCAAACAAGACCCCAGGCAGCGAGCCCGTGCGGGCGGGGCGGCGGTACCTGTAGCGGTGCGGCTTCTTCACCCCGCCGGTAGAGGGCGCGCTCTTGCGCGCCGCTTTGGTGGCGAGCTGCTTGCGCGGCGCCTTGCCGCCCGTGGACTTGCGGGCCGTCTGCTTGGTGCGGGCCATGCTCCTGCCGACGCCGCTGCTGCCTTACACCTGCCGCCGGAGACACCGCGAGCCTCACTCGCCGCCCCCCCCCCCCAGACCCCCCCCCCCAGACCCCCCCGGCCGGGCCCCCGGTGCGGGCGGCCCCGCGGCTCCCCGCGCCGCCGGCAGCCGCCTGCCGCGGAGCGGAGCGGCCTTTCCCCCCCCCCCACCCCCCCGCGGCCGCCCGGAGCCGCCAGCCCCGGAGCCGCCGCAGGCCCCGGCGCGCTCCGCCGCAAGAGAAATTCAGCGCCTGCAGATCTCGGAATATTTAAAAAAAAGAAACAAAATAAAATAAACACGGTTTTGTCCGCGGATTCAACAGCGAGGTTGCGGCAGCGAAACCCGAGGAAGTCGCCTCAAAGAGCGCGCGGGGAGGCGGTCGTCGCCTCCCTCTGGCCGGCCGCCCGTCACCCGAAAAGTGCTGCAAATACCGCCCAGAAAACACCGGGGGGCTCGCCTCGGATCCACGGTTTCCCCCGAGCAGAAACCTGCTCCGAAACGGCGGAGCGGGTGGAAGTAGACAAGCAACCCCCAGGAGCTGCCTGCAAGCAGCCTGCCCCTCGCAGGCACCCGGCTGTGCTTGCGCATTAGAAGGCAAATACATGCAAATCGGCATTTATTGTGCAAAAAGGGAAGAGCCCGACTTTAAGTGCGAGAAAGCAACAAACTTTCTGGGGGGCTGTTTTGGGTGCTGTCTTTCTCTTTCCATGCAACTGCTTCCCAAAAGCTGCCTCGCTCCCAAGCGCCTCTCACAGGCAAACTCATCTCCCAGACCCAGAACAAAATGGAAACAATCACGAAATGCAGCCCTAGTCCTTTTGCAAAGGAGGAAAAAAAAAATTGCGAAAAATATCGCAGAAAAATACAAGAAACTCCAAACCATGTGGGTGCAGATGAAGGGGGAGGCGGCGGAAAAGTTTGCACTCGAAAACCCAAAAATTGCGTTGGGTTTGGGTCGTTCCCTCGGCGAATTTCTCCCCCTTTTTATTGTTTTTTATGCAATAGGAAAAAAAATATGGTCGGTGACCAGAGAAAAGAGACAAGATGGTGAAGCTGAGCAACAACTGTGGGGAGCAGGGGAAGGAAGGCAGGAGAGTTACCCTGGGCTGGCGAGCGGCTCCGCTTTGCGGCTGCTCCCCAGCCCCGATCCGGGGGCTCTTGGGCTGAGGGGGCAGCTAAGGGGCTGCGGAGGACGCTGGCGGGGGTCCGGAGCGGGGGCGAGGGGGGCGGCGGGGGGCAAAGCCGCGCGAAGCGGGGCCGGGGGCGCCGGCGGCGGGCGCCGCGCGGGGAAGGCGGCGCGGCGAGGCGGCGCGGGGAAGGCGGCGCGGCGGGCTGCCGCCGCCGGCCGAGCCCCCAAAAGTTTGCGGGGAGGCCCGGGGGGCGGCGGCGGGGCCGCGGGCGCCCGCGGGCGCGGCGCGAGACTTACCCCGTCCGCCTGGGCGAGCGCGGCTGCCGTGCGGGAGGAGGGAGGGAGGGCGGGCGGGCGGCGGGCGGACGCGAGGAGGAGCCGGAGCTGCGACTGCTGCTGCTGGCGGCGGCGGCGGCTCAGAGCACAATTGAAAGATGGCTGACTCGGGAGGGCCGGCCCCCCGCTCGGCCCCGCCCCCGCCCGCCCGGGCCCCGCCCCGCGCCCAATGGCGCACAATGGAGGGAAGGCGCGGCCACGCCCCCGCCCGGCCCGGCCCCCCCCCCCCGGCTCAGTGTGTACAAACACAAAAGACACGCCGCGCGCGCGAGGGGGATTCCCCCTCCCCCCCGGCCAGCGGGGCGCGCGACGCCGCCGCGGGGCCAACGGCCGGCGCGAGCACCGCAACGGTCGCCCCCGCAGCCCGCCCGGCCGCTGCCCGGGCGCCCGAGGGCAGCGTCGCCAGCCCGCCCCGGCCCCCGGGGCGACACGCCGGCGCCTCGGTCCCGGCACATCGCACCTGCCGCACAGGTGAAAAGCGTAGCGGGGCCCTGAGAAACAAGCAGCAGCACAGCGCCGGCGGGAGCAGCGGCGAGGGATTTTCCGCGGGCCGGCGCTGCAAAGCGAGCTAGGTCTCCTTCCTCACGGTACGAGGCATGCAGTTCTCAGCGGTCCACCCCACCGGCACTTTTAAATAGAAGCAACGCACAATTTCTCAGTGTAAACAGGCCGCTCAGAGCTAACCTAGCAAGGATCTGCCTTGAAAACGCCATCTCCGTTCTGCAAAATCAGAGCTGAGCGCACAGCATCAGGAGGGGACTGCTGGGGTCGCGGCCAACTTGGAAACAAACTCCACGCTTAAGGGGTAATATGGAAGGTCTGAGGTCTGGGAAGTAAGAGGACTCTCATTCACTGTATCAGTACTGCCAAACTGTTTCCAGTTTGAAATGCAGTTATTAGAAAAATGACTGTAAATTTAACACTCATCTCCAACAGATCCCATTCAGTTATATCAGTTGCCATGTTGTTTCATGAGAAAATTCACATCTACTTTATTTTCTGTTAATGTCAGAAAATAAATGCCCTATGGGAAAGTAACCTGTACCCTAATTTGACTGAACAGTCACTCGCAATTTTGTTAACTGCATTTCAACTACAGAGTCAAATTCTGTACTCACGCAAACTGGTGCCACCATCTTGTCTATGTTGTTTAGGCCTAAGTAGGAGCTGTTTTTGATTTGCAAAATCTTTATTATGGGTGATGATGCAATGCAGTTCTGTGCAGAGACATCCAGGCTAACTTAAGTATCAGACGTAGTTTAGCCATGCAAGCAGAGCAAGTCACTTCAGGCTAATCAAACCTGCTGAGGAAAAGAGAGTATTATGCTGGGCAGAGCACCCTACTAAAATAGTTATACCGCTTTGGTACTCAAATAAACACAATGGGCTGCACTGCACAGACTGGTGTAGACATACCCTCTGACCTTAGGGTGAGTGTAAAGAGGTGACAGGCAGGAAAAAAAGCTACAAGGGATTTTAGTTATACTTTCAAAAGACTTAGCGGATTAATTGATCTATTGCTACTATTCTATGAGAGAACAGCTTTAGTGCACAGCCAGAAAGAGAACTCAAAGCTGTATAATATTATACAAAGCTGTATAATATTATAGAACATTTGCAAATGTCCTGTAAGCTCTAAAAAACAGGCACCAAAATTAACATTAATTCCTAACATAACACACACATACGTTAATGAGCAGCAGGAAAAGCTAAAAGCCAGTAGCACTAGTCATGAGCAGCAGGAAACTACCCAATTTAGAGATGATTACTATAAGCTTTAATTCTAAAAGAAACTGCCCAATTTAGAGATTATTACTATAAGCTTTAATTCTAAAAATAACAAAACGTGGAAAGGAAGCAACTATGCCGGCATAGGTAGTTCTGATTACTCCGGGAGTCCCTTTGCAGTTCGGCCCCGGCGCTACCACGCTCGCCAGCAGCCGCACTCACGGACCTCACGGCAGTGCAGCCGGCACGGCTGACCCCCGCACGGCTGTGCGGCGACCCGGGGCAAAGCCGCCCCCGCCCTTGCGCGCAGCATTAACGCGCGTTAGCCCCGCTGGAGCCGGCGCGCACCGAGCGCACCATCCGCTGGCGCGGGGCCCGCGGCCGCCCGCCCCGCGCCGCCCCGCGCCGCGCCATTGGCGGCCGTGCCCTGGAATTCCATGACGTCACGGGGGCGGGGCTGCGGGGGCGGCCGCCCCGGCGCAGGTTGCCCCCGGCCGAGCCGCTCCGCGCAGCGCAGTGCACGGCGCCTTTCCCCTCTCCCGCGTCCAAAACAAACAGCTACCGCGGCAGCGAATGCAAGGCTCTCTTGCCAAGCCACGCGCGGAGCAAGGGAAAAAAGATCAAACAAGTCTTTATCTCTCCTCGAGGACTCAACAGCTGCTCTCTGCTATGCTGCTAATAGTTCCTAGCGAATTAAAACCTTTTAAAAAATAATGCAGCCAGGACTAAGGTATCCTGACGGTTAATCACATGCACTGAAGCCAATGAAAATCCCGCCTAAGTATTCAAAAGGAAAAACTATTCTGAAATTTTCATCAACTTTTGCCTTCCCATTTCATCTTTTCTGATTAATGCCATTAAAAAGCAGGTTTTCCAGGGCTATGGAGACAGGAACACTCCCTCTGACACTTGGGCAGCCCTTTATCACATTGGACCGCAAAGTGCTATTTTTGTGCCGACATGACATTGCAGAAACAGATGACACAACACCACAATGACTCCAAACACTCTTCATTTGCAGAGACCAGTGATAGGCATTTGCTCCTCCTTTCTGCAGGCCTTTATCTGTAGAGACCACAGAGATCTGCTACTCCCCAAAGTCTGTTAAGAGACCATGAAGAAGTCCAACCTAATGAGATTCCACAGCTTTAACTGACAATAACATGCCAAGGACAACTACAGTATTTCATCCTCAACTAACGTAACTACTGCCACTATTAACATGTCCAGATTGCTTCAGGAAATTAGATTAGGATGGAAAATAGCTGGTCCAGATTGGAGTCAAAGACAACTAAATTGATAGTGGATAGAAATAGGAATAGTCAAATCAAGAGTTGTCGGAAATGTTTTTGCACCTTTCACAGGAAGCGCACAGCCCCCAGCCAGCAAAGAAAGGCACACTTTCAGAGCCCATATTAATTTTGGCTGTCCAAGTAGCATAAATTTTCCAGAATACCATCTTTCACCTTTACCTTGTTGAGAAACTTTCTCATCTTGCTGTGGACACAGTAAGACATGTATTTGTCACGTCAGGCTGGATCAATTGTAACTCATCGTAACAAGCTGAAAAGATCCCTTCTGAACTATACCTGAAAGCCACACTATCCCTAATAATACGTCCAGCAAAAGACTCAAGCTCAAATCCTTCAAATAGCTCCAAGTCAGCCTCAAATGCCAATATAAGGTTTTGGCCCTAATTGGCAAAACAGCTTACAGATCAACCCCAGCAACATCAAAGACAGCATGAGGATGTACAACCAACTGCAGCAGCTGCTTTCCTTCGCAACAGCACAGATTACAAGCCCCAAAACAAAACGGCAGAGCGGAAGATGAAGTGTGCCTTTTTGAGGTTATCTGGCCAAAGGAGAACAAGCAAATCCAGAGCATGATCATTACTAAGTAATGCTGCAGATATCTTTCAGAAACATGTGAAAAAGACTTTCCACCACAAGAGGCATTCACAGATTGGTATATTACCAAACAATTTCTTCTCTGATTAAAGAAGAAAATTTTGTTCCCTGTCCCCCCCCCTTCCCAACAGCACAAACAAACTAAAAAAACAAACCACTTAGTCTAGTTCCAACTCAATAAAGAGAGAAAATTCCCTTCCTATTACCCAGGGGAAGTTAGGGTTGCCATTAATTTTATTCAAAAGACACTCAGATATCAGCGAGGGCAGAAGTATAAAAGATGAGCTTTATTTATCTACAACAGACTCAGCCCAACTCGGATTTCCACACATCTCCTCCCACACCCAGTTCTCTCTTCCCATTCTCCTTCGGATCTGTCTCTTTCCTCTTGCTCCTCAAATCTCCAACCACCTTTTGGACTCGCATTGTGCATCCTCACTCCGGTTCCCTGTCTCGGCTCTAAGCTTGTTGGCCACCTTATGACTTCACATTCCCTACACACCTTCCCTAATTTAATGTATTTGCTCAGTTTCACTTTTTTTCTCACCTTGTCTCTATCCCCTCCTTCCATCCTGCTGATCTGCATGCCAAGCCATTCCCATCTTCACCTAGTTTTTCATCCAGTGCCAGTCTCTCCCCACACCTGCTGTGTTTCTTGTTTCCTTCTGCAGCTCCCAAATTCAATAGTCTTTCCTGGCCAATTCTAATCCCCATCCTTAAATTCCCGTGTTCCTTCATCCCTGCTCCAGTCCTGGCTCACCTCCAGTCCAGTTTCTGCCTGTGGCAGCTATACAGTTCTGACTTGTCCTAGAAATTTAAGTAAAATATACCTACAAAACCCTAGAAAGTTTTTTGGATTGTATCTTCCTCTTACCATATATTTTGGCACAATTAAAACATTTGTAAACCTAACTTTGTATTAACATTACATTTTGGTAGGGGCTTAAATTATTTTCCTAAATAAACATCTACATAAGAGATATAAATACACTATTTCCAGTGTTTTTACTAGGAAGTTACTTAGTGTAGAAATCATCAGCACTTACGAAGGAAAGTAAAAATTTAAAATTTCAAAATGATTAACAATAATTTTGTCTCTGTGTAAACAATTTTCTTTTATTATTTATGTTTTGAAATTGTCTATGTCATGAACTTGTAAACTACAGATGATATAGCATTGAAATAATGGCAGCAATGCAAAGTTCTTTGGTATGTTGGATTGCCTATTATACCAGACAGTGCATGTATCTATAATTTGTACTATTTCTACTCTCTGTCAATATAGATACAAAAAATACACAGGCCAAAGCTAGCAGGTGTATAGTATACTTATCTAATTTGCACCTACTGGAAATACAGATAAGAAGTTGCATAACAGTAGAATATACTGATTTTTTTCTCCTTTTCTTCTATTTTCATTGGGTCTTTGAATCATGTATTTAAGAGAACAGTGAAAGGCAAAATCCTTCACATAGATTAGACATTTTGGTCCTGTGTTTAAAGAAAGCATTTAAACACACATATACTTTTAAGCACCTACTTAAGCTCCATTGACTTCAATGGAAGATAAATGCACTTAAATTTACACACATGCTAAAGTGTCTTCCTGAAGACTGAACATTGAGGAAAGACATGCTATATAAATAATAATGAATGAATACATGTACCACATTAAGATTTCCTTGGACTTCTTGGCTTCTTTAGGAAAGCTTAAAAGAGACAGCTACTTTAAAATGCAGAATTTTCAGTCTTATGATTTCTTTTCACTCACTGAGCATTACACACTTGCAGAGGTTTCAGAATAAACCTCTCTATTTTTGGAGATGAACTGTATTTTTCTAATGTCTCACAACCCCAAAACAGTAAATCTGATTTTTTTCAATTTTTTTTTGGATTTATTCTATTTCACTGAGACTGAGGATAAAACGTTTCTTCCAATAGGAATTTCAAAGACAGTCCTAAGAGAGCTGAGATATCACAGAGAATAAGATTCAGGACTCCTGGATTTTGTTTCTCTTTCTGGATTATCACTAATTTTTAGGAGGTTTGATGAGTACGTCTCAGCCTCCACCTTTGTGGTCCCTCTCCTGCAAGACTTACCAAGTGCTTTGTTTCACTGATTACAGGCCTACTTCTACATACAGATTCCTGTCTCTAATTTCCTGCATATCATCCAGGATCCTCTTATTATAATCTCATTTGTATTGCCTATTATTAACATGCATGCACTGCTGGAAATCAGCTCGCATCCTCTAATGAGGTCCTACAGAACATGAAAGAGTAAATAACATTACATAAAACAGCACTAATTCTTTCTTTTCTGTGGTCTAGTGAGTTTCCTCTGGAGAAAAAAGCATCACACAGAAAAATTGTAAGGCCACCCAATAACAACATCCCTAAATTACATCCCTGTTTCTATCTTACTTACCTATTTGTTTTATTTGTAATATCCTTTTCAATATGCTTAATATTTTAATACCCTTAAAAATCAAGCCCATTCCGTTTTAAAGACTGGAGGTTAAAAAGTATCTTTAATTGCCTGATATATAGCTAACAACAGAGTTCCAGGTATATAAGATGAATTGTAACTGTAACCATTGAATCCATTTTTACTTACCAGCTTTCAAAAGCTTGTACACAACAATTGATTATCTTAAGGTGGAAAAAGGACTTGGAATATAATTACAGCAAAGCAGCAGTATTCCTATTATACTGACGCTACAAAAATCCTAAACAGAAACACGAATAACTTTTTTAACAGCTGTACTTCATCTTATATTATGTTTTCGTTTTGTATGGTTCACATGCTTACTCTTACATAATTATATTCTCACTTGTTTCAACATATGGGATGATAAAGGACAACGATACAAATAAAAATAGCACTACATATTTACACGGCCATGGACCTATCCTTGTCAAAAGAACTTCTGTTTCTTATTGACTTCTCTGAGCTTAAATCTTTTCTTCCTCCTTCTCTCAGCATTAGCATATGCTATTTTTCTTAAACAGATATCAGTTCACAATGCACTAAAGGGTTAACTGAAATAGAAATGGAGTCCTAGGAAGGGATACAGAATAGTGTACAACAGATAATTGTGAGGTTATTGTACAGTCTGGCCAAAGACTAGAAATTATGTGATATGGCAAAGAGTATCTGTGATTTTTAGACAAAATATGATCGAATACTTAGGAAACGAACTGGAGTTAACACTGTCTTCCACTGCCCCAAATGACCACTTAATCTTTAACTCATTTTACTTGTCATAATGTATTTCTGAGATATGCTGTTAACTTCAAATACAGAAACACACCTAGGACCCAGAGTGAAAGGACTGATGGACAAGCAAAAAGAAAAAGGGGGTTATTCCCTGCAAGATTTTGAAATTTACCTTATCTGCTTGAGTTAGTTTGCACTGCTAAACTCATGCAAAGTGGGCTTTTGCAAGGTTTTCTGCAATACGGGGAAGAGCAATTACTCTGGCGAACATTGCTTCCTAAAGTTACAGCACCACAAAATTATTAAAGTCATTTTAGCTCTCCTGGTCCTTCACACATGACTAAGTTGTCACAACAACCTTTTCCATCTTTTTGAAACATTGTATTGTCCTGTGGAAGGAACTGGATAGCCCACGGGCTTCATCCTAATAGAGACTACTGTAAATTCTTTTATTTCCTAGTACTTCTGTGTTGATAGATTCATTAAAGCTGCCAAGCAGAAACAACCAGGGCAAACTCTAATTGGTTCCCAAACAAGATCCCTACCACTACAATGATTTACTTTGAGCTCCAGTTCTAGCAGAATTTCAGCAAGCTGATTTGCCCCAAGATTCATATGCACTGGCAAATAAACCCCTGTAGGCTTGCATTAGGGAAGAAGAAAAAAGGGCTCACTGTTTTCCACCCGTCAGGCTCTCATTGGCCTCATTTTACAGTGCTGTTCTTGTAAAGGATGTCTCCTTTTGCACTGATGCTGTACCCAGCCCATGCTGACACTGCCTTGAAAGGCTCTTTCTAAGAGCTACTGTATTTGAGAGAACTAAAAGAATCGTATTATTTATTTCATTTCTTTGCTCAGTGGGGTAATCTCAGGAGATATGAATCTTTTCTTCATGAAGGCCCTGGGGATAGCAGTCACAGAGTGAAACTCAGTCATACTGTAGTACAATGCAAACAGCAGAGACCACAATGCTCAGGCTCAAACAACAAACATCAGACCAGAATAACCAGGTATGATCTAGAGCATCATAATTTATTTGGAACAGCAATATTCTGTAGATTTGCTATTTTCAAAACAGGTCTGCTTCTTCATTGTGAAAGCACAAGAGTGAGGTTGTCACAAGCCTGATTTCTGAAAGTCAGCTGAGGTAGGTTCTCAGAAACGAAATTATATTATTCTGAGGTCTGACCCTAATGTAGCTGTGAGGTGTTCTGCCACATCCCATCTCTCTTAAAAAGTACTCCCAAATCCCTAAATCCACTTTCAAGAAAAGTAGTCTCCCAAGGGAGAGCAGAAAAGGGAAAGAGAAGATGGAGTGGCAGACAGCGTATTTTAAAATGACAGCAAAGAATGCTTAATTAAGTTCTTTTCAGTCTGATGAGACTACGGAATTTGGTTTTTTTTATAGAAATAAAACCTTCCTATTTTCCTAACATTCTTGTAAATCACATGCTTTGTAGCCTGTACACTACTGTGCCACATTTTTGGTTCGTTTTTCTTCATTTCTCCTCCTCTTCTCAAATACATATGTCATGAGGCATCTCAATGTGAAAACTGCAATTGCTTTTAAGAACAGTGCTTCATATTAGTGTTGCTCATGCTCTCCTACATAGACATACAAACACACACACTGCAGAGCTTGCTAATGCTTGGAGACTTATCTGATATTATTCAAGTTCAAGCCTTCTGAAGAATAACGAACTTGCCCTGATCACACGTTGCTCAGTATCCGCCGTCCCAGCTGAAAATAAAAGGATTTGCAGGTATTCTGAAAATCAGGCCTAGTATACCTCGAACTGCATACCCAAATTCAGGTACCCCAAATTAGAGGCTGCTTTAAAAAATGCTTTAAAAATGCCCATATACATGCTTTCATGTCATGAAGAAGTCAGTGTTAAAGGCAGAATTAGAAGTTCCTGGCTCCCAGACAGGCTCTGACCACACATCTCTTCTGATAGAGATGAGCCGGAAGTAAGGGTGCAAAGGAATGATGTGGCAATACGTAGTTCCTTTTGATCAAACTGTGCCTGCCAAGACTTGCTCTCTTTGGGGGTACTGCAAAGCTACTTTAAAGGGGGCCCAGCTGCTTTAAAGTAGTCCAGCGTTCTTTGGTGCACAAGAAGAATTTGTCAGACAACACCAGATTTCCTATGTGACTTGGTGTATCTTAGCCAGTTGCTGACAGTACTCCCTTTTAAGTTTTACAGCAGGTTTGGGGAGTTTTAGTAAAAGCCCCAAATCCCTGCAGACAGGTAATAACATAAAAATTTCCTCTTTTGTTTTTGAATTCTAAAGAAAATGTCAGGCAGTTGTGCTTGCAGAGACAGGCTTGATCCCCTAACAGCTCAAAACCCACCAAAACAAACAAACAAGTAGCACAAGGTAAATGAGAATGCAAAAATCTATTGTGTTGACATTGTGTGATTTTGGCAAATCTTACGTTCTGTGGGGACTGGCTCCAATTTTGGTACATTAAGTCCTGGCAATACTACTTAACACATACTAGTGATTTGTTAAAATACATGTCACAATCTAGGCAACTAGAGTGGAGAACATTAACTGGGTTTACCATGGCCTGGGACTGCTGAGCACAGATCTCCAGACAGAGGAAGAGAAGAAGCACCATTTGAAACCTTAGTAACAAAAGACTAAAAGGAGAGGTTGCCAACTTATTTCCTTTGGGCTACATGGTTCATGAGCATGGTTCCCATGCTGGGACTGTCCCCCACATCCAACAGAGGGGCTGGGCTTACATGTGATAAATCCTCACTGCGAGAGGGAGTAATTCAGCAGATGCTACTGAATTTGACATTAAACACTTCGTCATACCTTGAAGTTACACCCTTCGGCCTAGCCCTGACCCACAATGGACGGCTAGCATTCCTGGGAGCCACTGTCACTTCCCCCTGCAAACAACACACAGCACCTTCTCCCGCGGTTCACTGAAGTATGAGCTAGCTGCCTGGCAGTGCTAGATTGTGGTATGCGGCTCAGAGGGCCAGGAAGGTTAGCCACCCCTCATCTGCAGGATTTAGGATTCTTGGTCATGAGACCCACAAGATCACTTGTAGAGTCTTTACAGATAAAGGGGCGCCTGTACAGCCATGCAGTGAACACACTTCTGTTGCAACGCCCACTTCTGCAGACCTGAGACATGGGTCTAGGGGCATGAAGGCTTCTCCTGAAAACTGTTCCTGTAACTTCCTCCTACAAAAGAACATCAACAGGGAAAAAAAAAAAGACCATCATTAACAAGATTTTTCAGTAGTGACTTTTACCCACTAGCAAGACATCTTCGTAGCCTTGTTTTGTGAATCTAGCAGTTCTGACATATTCTGAAACCAGCATCACTCCTAGGCCATAGCCCAAGTCAGACAGGAAGGAAAAGAAGCACAGCCATATTACTGTCATGTTGCTAATACTCAAATATAAGCACGTGAGGACACTGTTCTTCCAGGCCTCATATACATATGACTTAAGAAAGACCCTCAAAGGGCATGATGCTATATTACAAATTCCTCATAGATGACACATAATTACCTCCCTTTTGGAAAGGATTAGAAGAAACATTAGAGTCCAGAACACACCAGTGATATTTCTTAAACACCATACTAACAATTTCATTTCAAAGGCATAGTGCAAAAAGATGTTTTATAAACAAAATGGCAAACTATGCCAGTATAAAGCTGACAAGAAGCTATTCATGCCTATAATGTCATCAGGTCAGTGTTCTCCAGGTTTCAATTTATCATGTAAAAACAAACAAGGAAAAACAAGCATTTTCCTCCAGAAATATTTTTGTTTCTTTAAGAAAGAAACAAAGAAAAAAACTGCATCCATTGCTATTCATTTGCAGGTCCCCTTTAAGCTAGAAGAATATTGTCTAAACAAGGAAATAAATGTTACTGGTTCAAGAATGTTGTCTAAATATAAATGGGGCTTACGGTGATCCAGTTGAAAGGAAGCCATGCTAAATTCAGCATCCAAAGAATGAGTCCTCTCTATACTATAGACTGGATCCTTAACTTAGACTTTTCTTCCTTAAGTCAATGGAGCTTTGACAGTTTACACCAGCTGAGGATTTGACTCATAACATTTTATCAAGGGATGAACCAATTGGTGATATGGGCTGCTTTAAACAAGATTTACAAACACCCACAATGTGCCATGATGCCATGACCAGTAACGCTGACCACTAACTGTGACCTCTGCTGAGCATAACTCAAAATGAGGGTGTACCTGCTGGACGAACTCTGCTTTAAACCTTTGTCTTTTTAGGCTTGTCCTCTGTGCTCTCCCTTCCTTTTGTTGCTGTCATTTTCTGCTTTAGTTTCCTTGTAGTATCTCCCCCGATACATCAAAAGCAAGCAGATATGGGTGGGGTACTGTAATTTGGGAGCTCCTCCCAACTACTGGAAAAGCAACTTCAGTTTTAGTAAGGAACATTTCCATATCAACTTTCATCTCAGTTGAAAAACAATGAGGATACCTGACCTTTTTTCTTTCCTTTGGCTGATCACCTCAAGAACAGTATAATTTGTTTTGGTCTGGGAGCTTCAAATTATTGCAAACTGTGTCACGATTGGATAAAAATCTCACATTGCAAGGGCGTGCAATCTTCACTCTCTCCTATTTCTTAAAAACTTTAAGGCATAGGGATCTGAGAGATAATAGAAATACATTGTACATGGTATACATCTCATACCATATGTTGACTCTTAGCTTTGGATTTCTGCAGTGTTGCCAAACGTTCAGATGCCAATTAAGAAACTAGAATCCAGTCCTTACACAGAGATTAAGTAATTCAGCACAGTGTCTCTGCAGGCTATAATTAAAAGCAGTGAGCTTCATTATAGGGAGAGGAAAAGTAAAGAGGTAGAGACTTGGTTTTGGTATTGTTTTTCTATAAAACATACTGTATACTACAGCTAACCCATTCACTTTTCTCCAGCTCTACTCAGTTTAAATTAATTGGAAGAGATCAAACCTAATCACTAAGAAAACTAGCATACAAGAGGAAACAAAGTTAAGCAAATTCTAGAATCTGACCAGCAGAGAAGTATTAACTTCTGGAATATTACTTAGGTATCTAATTAACCAATTCATCTCAAAATAATGCTGCCAAATTTAATTATTATTAACAATACTAGCAATGCTGATGGTGATGATATCTATGGCCAAACACAAAGGGACCTTAGTGTCTCAGGTTCAATATACATATACAGAGAGCAGTAGATGTTCCTTCCCTGAAAGGGCTTCAAGTTTACACATCCTTTGATAGGATGGAGACAAAGATATTACACACAAAAAAGACAGTAATATGAGAGCAAAAATGTTTTACAGTTATTCTAAAATCTAGATCATGTGAAAATATCTGCATTATTACCTACTGCGGTCTATAAGAACAATAAAATATAGTTGTTAAAAGATTGATTTCTAGGCATTCACTGTGAAGTACCGAGTAGATTTAACAGTAGTTATTGCATTAATACAAAGATACAAAGATGGGTGTCTTCCCACCAAGTGTTCCCAACCCAGTTTCAGGTATCATAACACATTGTCTCTACCCATTGTGCTGATGACATAGAAACTGAAGAAGATGAGTACTGACATTCGGCAGGAAACTGCACTTGCAAATATCAACTTAGATTCATTACGGTTAATTACATTTCTGTCAAATGGTATGATGTCATACTATCTGAAGTGAAAAATGTTCCCTCAAGTCATACAGCATCTTACTTACTGTCCTGAGAGCACACACACACAAAGGTTTCTTTTCCTGCTATCCTGATCCTCCATGCAAAACTAATGTGAAAGTGTGTAACATTTAAAGCTTGCAAATACACCATCTGCAATGGTATCTTTGGGATACCATTAAAACGTAGAAGAAAATATATGTGGATATTCAGCTGAGCCAGTCTCTATATATACTGTAGTACTTGCCTGATTGTCTAGCAGATAGAAAATTCATTCTTGAAAGATAAGTTTTCAAATTCTTGAAATTACTTCAGTGGACAAAATTTACCTTTGTTAATGTCTCTGCACTTTTAGAATATTGTAAAAAGAACATACATCTGTTTCATATTTTAAATGATATCCTTTCTCCTTATTATGTCTAGGAACACTTTTGGAAGTGAGAAACTGATTTCTTATCAGAGCATCTTTTGACTTATCCTTCACTAATTTGGGTACCTTGCAAACAACATTTTTGTTCTTCCCTCCCACAGGCACCTTCCCTGTGCAGATTACAAGTCAAAGGCCAATGAGTGTCTTGCACTTTCTTTCTGGACAAGAGCCTTGTATAATGTGACCCTGGTCTTGACTGAGGCCCTTACTAAGCATTATAAAGTACTGTTACTACTATTAAAATGGAAAATACTAGAGGAAATAGTAAGGATGAATGAATGACACAAGGATTACATAGCTGATGGCTCCAGACAGATATTAACATTTCATGTTAAATGAAGTAACAATTTTAAGCAGAAAATAGTTTTCTCTAACACACTGCATATTATAGGCCACAGAACCACATCCAATAATTTGGGCATCAAAGTTTGGGTATCAAAATGAAATAAGAAAAGCATGGATAGTCTCATCTCTTAAGTACATTTCAAGATAAAAAGAAGTTTTAAATTCTAATCCTGGTCTTTCCACTGACTTGAGAAAGTAAGATAACCAGTTTGTCTGAGTTTTACTATTTAAAAAGTTGGAATACTTACTTATCCCATAAGGATGCTGTCAGGTTTAATTAATTATGTCTGTAAAATCCTTTCTAAATGAAAAGTGGTAAGCATGATTTATTAATTAAGTCTAAAACACTACTGTAGAATCAGAGAGTGATCATTGTTTTATCAAGAGAATAAAATTTCCAATAAAATACATTTCAAAATGGAAATTACAATAACAGCCTTTTTGACTTTTTAGACATTTTGTGGGGGGAGAAGCCAGGCAATAGGCTTTTGATGAGTTCTAGGAATAGGACTAAAATCAAGAACAAGAGATACTGAAACACTCACTCTGTTCTCCCACTGGCTTTAATGTGGCACTAGCTAAATGGCACTGCATAAATCATGAGAATGTGGGCCATATATCCAGCGCTGCTGTATGACCAAGCTGACAGAGAACTACTTCTCCTCTACCAATTAGACATCACTTGCTTGTATCCTGATTATGCGCAAGGCTCTGTGCAGGTCACCTAGATACAGCCACCCAGGACTGGGGAGACTACGTGGTGTTAATAGACAAAAACTACTTGTATGGTGACAATGTATGATCTATAAAGGGCCCGACCTTTCTTTCACATATTTGAAAGTTTGTATCTGTATGACTCTATTATAGTCAGTTCTAATGTTCGCTGGTGTATCAGAGTTACGGCATCTACATGTAG
Source organism: Apteryx mantelli (assembly GCF_036417845.1). Taxonomy (NCBI): domain Eukaryota; kingdom Metazoa; phylum Chordata; class Aves; order Apterygiformes; family Apterygidae; genus Apteryx; species Apteryx mantelli. Next base: position 23,868,557 of record NC_089980.1, on the reverse strand, counting down.
GCAGGATTCAGATGTCAAAGAGCTCTGAATGACAGTTGTAGGCAGGGTTCATTGACCAGACCTCCTCACCAGGTACAGTGGGCCCTCTGTTTTGGTCCTCTTTTGCCTGTGATGGCAGCTGTGTTAGCTAAGGTACTCCTTTGCAAGGAATTATAATTCAGTCAGAGCTCATTAGGACCTGGAATTCATCAGTCCAGATAGATACAAGTAGTTTGAAACATTCAGAAAAGAAGTGGATTAAATGATCTGTGAGTTACAGTGATTCAGCACATCTACTGGACAGTCCTGTGGCCCAACTCCTTCCTGGACAACTCCGCCTATTCTCCAGCCTGTACTGGCAAGCTCCACACCCTCAGTGCCAATAGCAGGAGTTTCAGAGAAGGAAATGAATCATGCCCTTGGAATGTAACTGAAATCCCTCAGATCTAAGAAAATAGTTATTCGTGTGTGTGTGTGTGTGTGTATATAAATATATATATATAGATATGGGGATACCTCATATATTGGCAATTATATTTAAATCTTATACTACGTATGAATAAGAATATCTCAAATCCAGGGGAACTCAGCATGAACTGCCATTCCAAAGATAAAGCATGGGATTATAAATGAAACAAGCACTACCATGTGACTTCAAATATAATGTAGCCTGAAATTGGGTCTGATCCAGCACAAAATAACCACAGCCCTTCCAGGCTACACAGACATCAGGTTTGAATGGTTGCACTGTAGCAACACGACACTTATTTCAGAAATATCAACTTGTTATGGGAACGAAGACAGTAAGGGATTGTCTAGCCTGGGCCAAAGCATTTTGTAAAAACATTTTAGCTAAGACTAATATAATAAGCAAGGGTCAGTGTAGTTTGATTTGTTAGATGGTCAGGAAAAACGCGTGGGGAGAGCCCCTTAATTAATTACTAATTTGTTTACATTTGTGTCTAAAGTCCCCGCTTGGAAGTCACATTACCTCCCCGCCTCCCTGCTTCCCAGCTCTCTCCTTTTTTAGCACACCTTAGACTGTTTGGGTCAAGAGCTACATATCTGCTTGGCCCGTGCTCACACAGGCCTGCCAAGCTCCGCTCGCTGCCATACCGGTAAAAATGGTGGGCCGGCCGCAGCGCAGAACTCAGCCACGAATCCCACTTTGCTTCTTTAAAGCAGCGTCGATACTCAGGGCCTGAGGTTAGTCCCAGGCTGTTCCCTAGACCTATCTCACCTCCGAAAACGGGGTATTTAGGGCCCGGGTGCTCCCCCTCGCAGGGACGCCCCCTCTCCCCGCCCCCCCGGAACCGAGGCGTGCCGTTTCGGGGGGGGGGGCGGAGGCGGCAGATTACACGGCCAGTGAGCACCAGATAAGCCACCCCCGCTCGGTGCCCCGGGGACCGGTTGCCCTCCCCGCCTGGCGCCCTTCCGCCGCAGGGGGGCCCGACGGAGCTGAGCGGAGCCCCCCAGCGGGCCCCACCTCGTCCAGCCCTGCTGCGGGGGCCGCCTGCCCGCGGGGGCTCGCCCGCCCGCCCGCCCGCCTGCCCACACCAGGCACGCTTCTCCCCTCCTCTCGCGCGGGACCGGTTTGGATGTGGTAAAGCAACGCGCTTTACACGTGAGCTGGTGTGGTCACCCCGAAGCGACTATCCCCTTAGTTTTGCTCACTAACAGAAAGCCATTTCAAGTAATCCCATTATTTGGAAATAATTTGAAAGGCATATTACTCTGAAAAATTTCCCCTAGCTGACTCACTCTAGTTACTGGTTGTGTTCAGCTCGTAACTCCAGTGTCAGTGTTAGCAAAGAGCAAATACAAAAGGCTCAAATCACAAATACACATCTGATTTTTCAAACTTGGATTTAGGCTTTACTGTGACTTCATTGAGCAATCATAATCCCATTTACGTATGAGACTAATAGGCCATCTTTTATTTTGTAAATATTTTGCCCACTATCCAATTTCAGTCACTTTGGTCTCAGGCCAAATTTGTGCATGTTTTTATCTAGAGAAAAGCTCTAGCTCTTCAGGCTGCATTCGCTTTTGCAAGGATGCTGTCCTCAACCAGAACGTGTGAGGCCCTACTTTATAAAATACATAATGATTTTTAAGAGGAAAGAATGAAATTAAACTCTGTCCTAATGGTTAAGACAGTAGGGAGGGTTGCCAAGCCAAACTATCTCTTCACCAGCAGCTGGAACAATTCCAACAGGAGAGAGTTGGTAGCACCCTACCTCCAAATATCCTCTAGTTGGACAGTCACTGAAGATGTGAAGGAGATTTGAAACCACAGAAGAATGCAGCTGTTACACTGTCTGGATCTCCATCATACCCTGGTATGGATCCTTCCCTGGAGAGCAAGAGGTGTACACTTCCTTGTAACCACTCCTCAAATCTTCCACTACATGTCATGAAGAGCCAAGTGTGGCCTTCTGCTCCAACCCAGCTTTTACCCCAAATTTAAAAATATTCTATGTAACTATGCTCCTGAATCAAGTCACCTCTTCCCAAACTATGCTAAATGCATGCAGGATTAAGCAGGACAGAAAGTCATAGGGACAGACTCCCTTGTTCTGTAAGTTTTTACATGAAACTTGCACCATAGCTGACTGGGCAATTAACAGCTGCACATTTCCATTACATTTACTTCACTTACCACATCACCAGTATTTGTGCCATGCATTCAGGAGGCAGGAATACCAGCAGCAGCTCACGTGAGCACTCAGCTGTAGTGCTCAGAAACAGCAGCACTGCCACCTCCCAGGTGCCTGAGGTGTTACGAGTGTTCCCATCCTCACGCGGCAACTGCTACCACCACTACTAAAACGGCAGAGTGGGTGAGCGCGTTTGGAGCCATGGTGCATTTTGTCTGCCTTAACATCCTCAGAGAGTTGACATAATAGACCATAAAAAGTCTCTACAGCATCATAGGCTGCCCAGACCAATATGCATTGGGTTGGCACAATTCTCTGGTGCACACAAGGTAAAGGGCAGGAACTGCCTTCTAGGATTGCTTCACCTACCGCCTACGCTGTAAGGTAGTAACACCTCCATGCTTTTCTCCGACAAGCACGCTCCCAGGGAACTGTGCTCAGAGCCATTTCATACAACAAAATCCTCAGGCACTACCTGCAAAAGCCTGCATGGTATGGTTAGGTCTGTTCCTAGGCAAGGATGCTCTCGGGGCAAATGCAGATTCCTGGATTTTAGCTAGACCCCAGCAGACATCCCTACCACCACGAGCTAACAGTAAAAATAACCTGAATTCCCAGTATGACCTTACCCCTGTAAAAGTGACTACTGGGCCCCTAAACGGACTGCAATGTCGGAAGCTTGAAACACGAGAAATGCAGCTTGCCTTAGGCCAGGTTTGAGCTTCTAGTGCTTGAGAAAGGGAAGCCCAGGCTCCAGGCCGCCCCTCTGAAGCGCCACTACCCGAAAGCTCAGCACGGGGCGGCGGCGGCGCAGGGGCCGGAGGCAGAGACCCGACAGGCAGCGCCAGACCTCCAGGAGCCCCTGCGCCGCCGCCGCCCCGCACCCGCCGCCGCCATGACCAACCGCCCGCCGCCGCCTGTTATCGGCCCCGCCAGCCCGCCCCCTTCCCCCCCCCCCCCCCGCGAGCCGGGGGCGGGGCAGCCGCCCGCCCTGCCGCGTCACCTGACCGCGCGGCCGTTGGTGGCGTCACGGGCGCACGCGCCGCGGCCGTTGGCGGCGGCGGGCGGGGCGATGGCGCTGCTGGTGCGGGACCCGCTGGCGGCGCGGGCGCGGCCGCTGCCGCTGCCCCCCGGCGGCGGCTCCGTGCGCGGCCTCCTCCGCGCCCGCGCTCGGGCCCTGGTGAGTTGGGGGCGGCGGCGGCGGCAAGGGGGGGAACCGAGGGCGGCGGCTGCTGCAGGGCCGCGGCGGCGGCGAGGGGCGGAGGGCCGCGGGGCTGACGGCTTGCTGTCTCCGTCTGGGGCTTCCCGTATGCCCTCCTTCCTCCCCCCTCCCGTGAGGCCTGAATCGCTCGTGTCTCTGCAGTTGCTGCGTGGACCGGCGGGCTGCCGCCTGTGGCAAACTGCGGCTCGCTTCTTTTCCTTGTTTGGATGTAGCAGAGCAGAAGACTTTCCTAGGGGGTGGAGAGAGTACTGTAATGGTGAAGAGGTCAACTTAAACTCCTTTCAGTCCGTTTTTTTTGTTTTTTTTAACGCTGTGTTTAGCATGGTTTACGCTGAACATTCGGTGTAAACTTGTATCAGGAAGCTGTGTTATCTGAAAAGTTGCAAGTTCATTTAAAATGTGTTTAACCCCTTTAGTAAACAGGAATTAAAACACAATGGCATAAAGAATGTTTATGCTTTAAGATCTTTGGGGTTTTGTTTCTCTTCTGTTCCATTAGAAAGAAGAAAAAATCCCTGATTGTTTATTTTGTCAGCATGTTTCATTTTCAGTCAGTCATATGACTAGATTTTATTGTTTTTAGAACATTCCTGAAGAAAGTTTGTACGTGAAATGTAATGGGCGACTGGTTAATGCTGAAGATGCACTGCAAAATGGAGCTGTTTATAGCCTGGAACCAAGACTTTGTGGTGGAAAAGGAGGTTTGTTGCTTTACTGCTTCATATTGATTGGAGCCTTGGTTTAAAAAAACATATACCTTAAACTATATGGACAGTAGCAGTACCAGTATGTTAGCAGGTCTCATGTAAATGTGCATGACTGGCATAAAGTTTGTGAGTTAAAAACCACGGTCTACGTGTAAAGCTGAGACTTCACCAAGGAATCTGCAGTTCTGCTAACAACTACTGCTGGCACAGCTTTTCTTCACATCCCTGCTCAGCTTAGCTTTGCTAGTAGAAGTCTCTAACATGTACCAAAGTGACTTCAGAGTGCCCATTCTGTGTTTAAAAGCATTTGGTTCCTTAGGTTCCTAAATTTCATTTGCGGTCACAAGGGTAAATATTCCATGTACAAATAGCCTGTGATTTGAGTAAATTATTGACCTAAATTGACCTAATTGACCTAATAATAAATTGACCTAATTTATTTTGTCATGAAAACCTCTTATTTGAAAAATTACCTAAATGCCAGGAAGTCAGTATTCTAAGAACTAAAAATGTATCAAAAACAGGCTCCTTGTATTGTCAAAATATTTTAACTGTGTTACGGAAGCTGTATTGATACCACAGCGTGCAGCCACCGACAGTATAGACATTCTGTAAAATGGAGCGCGATTGGTGAAGCAGGTTTAACAGAGCAGTTGCATGTAATTGGCATCAATGAATCTTTGCTTTTTAAATCTAGTTCTCAGAATTTTCCAGCTGTTGAGCTAAAATGCTGAATAATCATACAGCTTTGCTTTGGAATCCATCTCAGTTTGCTTTGCCTTTTTCATAGTTTTAGACAGAATTGAAAATAAATGTTGTTGCTATGGTTTTTGAATTTAAATGCCCTAAAAGCAGAGCATCTGGTATGCTTCTTCTCGCATTATGTCAGCTTCAGTTATCCTGGAATGACACAAGATGCGTATTCTGTGATATACTGTGTGTTACTGACATGCCACTGGGGTTAGTTAAAAATGGCTCTTTAATGATATTATCTGTTTTCTTAAGTTTTCTTACTGTTTTGATTTTATAACTTAAAAGCCTGATAAAACCAGGAAAATGGAAACAGGTCAGAAATATTGAGACTGACTTCATGATCTCAAAGGATTATGCATCATGCAGGCTTATAAGAAAACTGAGCATTTTATTATCAGGCTTAATTCAGCACCTGTGACTGAAAGCATTGCTGTTGATTTTTTGGGAGCACTCTTGGCTAGGTGTAGCAGCTAGGTCCTCATATTCTTCAAAATGTAAAATTCAGTGGAATGTTTAATGAGCTACAGAAATTCTGCTCGCCTATGACAGTAATTGGTTTTATTAGCTGAACAAAGTTCTTTTTCTGCCTCCTGATACGATAGACTGGATTGGTAAATGTTTGTAATACCCCGTAAAGGTACTTTTGGGGTACTTTAAGACTACAATACAGATTTGTTCAGCTTCTAGTTAAAGAACAGTGCTTGGCACTTTCATATTGCTTTAAGGGTTATGTCAATATTAATCCATGTGGTGTCTCTTTGAGGTAGTTAAGCAAGTGTCTTGTCTCTAATTTTAGAGAGTATGCAGTGGGACTGAGGGACAGAAATTACGTCTTGCGTCTGAGTAACTACAGGCTGAAGAGTGTATGCAAATCTAGTTTTGGGGGCTGTCCAGAATAATATTGTACATCATGATCATCTTGATGAAGCAGCTAAGGCTATCTCCTGAAAAAAAAACTTTTTTTTTTTTTGAGGTTAAAAGGGGATTTAAGTTTTACGTTTCAAGATCAAAGGGGCCTAAGGGGGAGGCGTATCCTGGCTAAATTGGGAGGGACCAAAAATGCTACCTTGAGAGGAAGAAGACAGCAAGCTATTGTGCTGGGGGAGTCCAGGAATAGCCTCTCATTTCAGAAGCTCAACACAGGTTCTGATAACTTGAGAAGCTATCTGGCATGGTATCAGGAGCGCGAAAGTGAAATGACAGGTAAATGCTGGATGCCTTTTTTATTTGGTATTTCAGCATTTGGCCCAACAACACAATTCTAATATGTAACTTTCAACTTGCCTTTGGTTTCAGCTGAGCTGTAGGAGGGTGTTGGATTGACTATATTCTTCTTCTGTGATTAATTTTTTTTCTTGCGTAATAACTCATTGTGATCCTAAATGCTACTTTGGAAGATAATGATGGTGTTTACCTTCTAAGTTTCTCCATTTGTTTCTCTTCAGCTAATTCTTGATTACTCTTTGGTCAGGTTTTGGATCTATGCTGCGGGCGCTTGGTGCTCAGATTGAAAAGACAACAAATAGAGAGGCTTGCCGAGATCTCAGTGGAAGGAGACTTCGAGATGTCAACCATGAAAAAGCGTGAGGCACTTTCTAAAAAACTGTCATAAAATAAACTGATCATATCAACAAAAGAGGTTGAATAGAAGGCTGTTGTAGCAATTAAATTTTATTATTCTTTATGCTAAATGAAGCAAAAGTGAAATCTTAAACACGGATAGACTGGCAGTTCACAGAGTTCTTCTGCTTGTTTTATTATAATTGTCCTCTATTACAATGTAGATGTGATTGTATTGCAGCCTGCCTCTGATAGAGTGGTCTGCACCTCTTAGATTTCTCATCTGAAAGTCTTAATTCTTCTGTCTAAAGCTACAAGACCGTGATACTGGGGAAATGTGACCTAAATGCTGTTTCTGACTTCCAAAATAAACTTTACTCTCTTCTCTGTAGTAGAATCTCTGTATATTCGTGAGATAAACCCACTGGAATTCTTTTCTTCTTCTTTTCCCATTCTCTTCTATCCTAGCAGGTAGTGGAAGCATTAAATAATTGCAAAGCAACAAATTAGTATTAAGTTAAATGTTGGAAACCCTCTTATTTTCATGGATCTATCTTTTTGCAGGATGGCTGAATGGGTGAAGCAGCAAGCAGAAAGGGAAGCAGAAAAAGAACAGAGGCGCTTGGAAAGGCTGCAGCGGAAACTTGCAGAGCCAAAGCACTTTTTCACAAATCCGGACTATCAGCAGCAGTGTCATGAGATGGCTGAGCGGCTAGAAGATTCAGTCCTTAAAGGTAGTGAAGTTTAACTTCACTTATTTTTTCTTTCCATCAAAAAATAAAGGAAACTAAGAAACCCTTAGTCTCTCTCCAGTATGAAAGTTAAAAAAAAAAAAAAAAAATTGCTGACAGCCACTGTTTCAATCAAATGAAATTTTAAATTCCAGTAAAACTTGTTGGAATTAATTTCTTCTCTTTACTGCTGCTGCTGTTAAATTGCGTCAAACAGCGTAACACATGGAAGTGATGCTTCATTGTACTGTGATTTAGTATCTCATATTAAATGCAAAATTCTGTGGAAGTAGTGATGCTAGTTCAGCAATAAAATTTTATGCCATCATTTTCAGGGAAAATATAATACATAAACAGATCTTAAATAACAGCTGGAAGTTGAATATAAATAGAAAATGTCTTGTTTCACATACTGATCTTCGTATTTATTTTTTTTAGCCCTGATTGTTCCCTTGCTGGCAGCTTGATAATGAAACTTTAGGCTGAATGGAATGTAGTAGCTGAGAGTTCAGTTCAGGAATTAAAATTTAAGATGAAATTTTAAGATTGACTCTGTGCTTTAGTAAAGCAATATAAGAAGGCTTTTGCTGCTGCTGAGTTTAGTTTGAACATTTGAGCCTCTGTTAATGTGCACCAGTAGTGATTTTTTTCCCCCCAAAGTTATTGTTTTAAATTACATATGAAATTTAAAAGATAAGTAGAATTTAAAACAAACGTGAATCATATGTTAACTTTGTTTTGAAGGATTGCAGGCCACTTCCAGCAAAGTAGTGTCACCGGGAACCAGCAATACTCGGAAACGTCCAAATGAATCTGAAAATAATGGAACAAAATCTGGAAAAAGAAAATGTTTTTGGTAAGCACTGTGACTTGATAAGGCGGTGAGCAGGAGGTAAAAGTTAGATACATATAAATAAGCAGTCAATATCTTAATCTGAGATGCAGACTTAAATAACAATAAGTAAATTGAACCAGTTAAATTGGAGAACTGAAAGTAAATGTTGCTGCTTTTGTCTGTTTCTGTCCCAGCTGGAGCAAACAAACCAAATTTACAAAAAACGGGCACCCTCTGTCTTCTAATGTGGTTATATGCTGTTAGCTTCAGTTGTCCTTCTTTCATTAATGGACTAATTGAATTTACAATGAATTTTTAAAAAGTGCATATGAAATGATTTATTTTTTCTGTCCTTTTTTACCTAATGTAATGTGAAAGAAAAGTCTTAATGATTCCAATAGCGTTTGGAGTAGCAATAGGTATTGCACACTTCTATACTGGGAAGCTGTGAAAACGATACCTGTTTTTTGAGGGTGTTAGATCCTGTTCAATATTAGCAGCTCTTCCATTTAGAATGTAAACTGTCCTAAATATTTGGTAGGGTAGGTCAGGGCATCTCTCTGAAGCAACATTTGGAAAGAGAGAAGTGACACTTTTTAAAAAAGTGAGAATGGGTGATTATTTGTAATGTGTTGCTTGTGCCAGGCTGGGAATGGAAGGACTGGATGATCCTGACAGTTCAGAATGTGATGATGACAGTGAAGATGATTCTGCTCATGCATCTGGAGGAAGTTGTCCATCAAGCATCAGGTATAATGAAAATGCTGAAAATTCAAATGAATGTTCAAGTAGCTCTGTGGATTCAGTAGAGTATAGTTCAGCTACCAATGCTGTGAAACCACTGGAGCATCCAGAATGTACTGGAAGAGATCTGCAAGGGGAGACACTCACAGGGGAGCAAACTGAATTTCCAAGCGATGAGAACAGCGAAATGGCAAAGACCCTGAAAGAAGATGTCCAGGAAAAGAATGAAGTAACCAAAGCTCTGAAAGAAGGGGAGCAAGAAAACGTTTCTTCTAAGGCACAGGAAACAAACCAGTTACAGAGCACGGTAAGCATAAAGCACTACAAAATATGCTATGCCTTTTTCTTCAATTGCTTATATTCAATCACTTTTTCTATCCCCACAAAGGGGGGATGGCATTTGTGTCATCTGACTCTAATGCATAAGATCCAAGTGCCTGAATTAAAATCATAATCTTCCTAAGCAGTTAATAGAATCTCCAGAGAATGATTCAGACCTCATAAAATCCCAGGGTTAAAAAGGGGAAATAGTTTAACTGAAGATGCATTGGTGCTACTTACAAAAAGGGAATATACTAGTTAATGGAAACTGCAGCCAAAGAAGGCTCTCAGCTGACAGCATCTTCGCTGACCCCCTATTAATTCCCCATGGAGATAGTTGAATTGTAGTGTAGTAGCAGAGTCTTGAGAGATTCTGAGTAGAATGGGTCAAGGGAGAACTTTAAATCTATAACATGGATTAAGATTTTAGTATTCTAGAGTTTCTACTAAGGTGCAGTTGCTCTTGGCCATCTAGTGCTATCTTTCCTGAGATGCTTGGTGTCCCTCCCCGCCCCCTTTTTTTTTTGTTCTCCTTTGCATAATTAGACACACTCTGGGCCCAAAATTCTCTATTTAGGGGGAAGGGAGTAAGGAAAAAAAAAAAAAAACTCTTCTGTAGTATGAAAGACTTCTTTCCATGCTTTGGGGGACTTTACCAAGCACTGTCTAACTTTAGTAAACTTACTTAAAACATAATTTGACCTTAATGTTTATCATGGGCCACATTGTTTAAAATAGATGTTGTTCCAAGTAGAAGCCCCCTAAACCAATCAAATGATCAGTCTGTCTTAGTTTCTTGCATGTATAAAAGAATTGAATCTTGTTCATAGAGAACCCTGCTAATCTGGCTCGAACTTCAGTTCTTATTTGAACATTGAAAGTCTGAAAGCAGCAGCTCCTTCACTAAAAAGGGACAAGATTAATATAAGTGAAAGATTTCATCCGAGTTTGCAAAGAATGGTGGAAGAGTAGATTTGAAATGAATGATCTGTTATGTCAGCGATGAAGGTACTTCTTTACTGTTCCGATACCATGATTTCTGCTGCCAATCTGGGCTCATGTCAGAGCTCCCTCAGCCATATCATGAGCAGCACTGACCATGAGGTTGCTTCTTCGGTGACTGATAGCTGGATGACTGGGATTGTTTTGTTGTTGAAGAGTCTTTGAATCTTCCAGCCAGGAGAGAATGCAGCTTTTTCCACTGAGCTGGTGAAAGCCCAGCTAATATTTAGCAGTAAAAGTGGCCAATGCTTGTGCTTAATTGCCCCTTTCCTGCATATTACTACTTAAATTTTGGGAGTGTAAAGAATCCAAGCTTATTCTCTCAATAAAACAAAGCGTGTCTTTGTTTTCAGACTAGAGAGGTGCTTGGATTTTCTGCCTCTGTTCAACTTGAGCAGAAAGTCTCTGTCAGGTGCCAGTGCCAGTGACTGATTTCAGATCAGTGAAAGGAAAATTTAGTATAGTTAAAAGGGGGGAAAAAATCAAGGATCTAATCTGAGAAGTTAGAACTTTGTCGTCTGTTGTACTATTGGAGCTAGCACATTTTAAACCGGATGTTGACCATTCTCCAGTGTTTACCTTTTGCTCAGTATTTGCAAGGCTGTCTATTCTTAGAACAGGAAACTCCACCAGTGCTGTGGCAGATTGCTATTGCAGGTGGAAATATTTTTATAATAGCCCTTGATGGATTTGGTAAAAGTAGGGCTAGAATAATGAGGTAACCAGTCTTTTTTGTATGCTTAGCAGGACAAAGGTTCTAATTCTGTTAGCGCTAATTGTTTTTGCTGAGCTCATGACTGAGTTGTCCCATTCCCACTGCTTGTATTACTTGCTCTAAAGTCCCTTTGATAACTTCAGTATGATACTTATCATAAGAATAATAGGTGCTTAAGTATCCAATGAGTGGGCCTAGATTTGTATTCTTTTTGGTGGGTGTTACTAAACTCCACAGTTCTGAATTGTCCTTGAAGGAATACGGACAAGGACTGTGGAAGGTCCTGAGCAACCTGCTACGGTTGACTCAGCTTTGAGCAAGGGCTAAGACTAGACGATCTCCAGAGGTCCCATCCTCCCTCAACTATTGCGTGATTCTGTGAATACATCAATTTTCATTTTAAGAATCAGTTTCGTTCCCTTTTCGTGTGTCAGGATGAGATGCGAAATTAAGAACTTGCTGTTCTGTACAGTCTTACCAAAAAAAGGATGCTTTATTTTTATAATTCGAGTGTAACTGCTTTAGAAATGATAACTGTTCATCCCCTTTCCTATTACAGCTCAGGGATATGTGGTTATAGTCTACGTCTGGTTAAAAAGGGGCTGATAGCTTTGTCATGCCTCTGGAAACCAAGCTTAAGCTACTGAACTGCTAGATGAGATGATAGCTTATCTATTTTAATTCAGTTTTCTTGGGAGTACTTCTGTAGGTATAAAAACTGTATTGACTATTTTGCCATCAGAGGAAAAGGATTAAAATACTGACACGTAACGTCTTTTATTTCACTCTTTTCTCATTCATGTATTGGAAGTAGAATGTGTTGATTCTGGTGGGACAATTTTAAAAATTCAGCTGTTTATATCATTTAAAATGACCAGGGCTTCTCTCTTGGAAGCAGTGTACATTGCAGGCCTGCGGACATCTGCAGCTTGTCTAGACTTGTTAGAGCGAGCCTTTAACTAGCTAGCTAGCACAGGCACTGCGAGGAGGAGAATTGTAGCAGCACAGCTAAACACCGGGAGCCAAGCACATCTAAGCATTCACCCAGCTCTTGGGTATGTTACCTCTGCAAAGATTTTCATATTTTATGGTTAGGCTGCTAGCAGTGCTCGAGCTAGCTTCAGTTTGCTACATGATGCATAACACTTTGCTGTGGATACCATAGATACCCCTAACTATGAGAATACCCAACATAATATATATGGCGATATTGCTCAGCTGTATTACCCAAAATAATTAGGGCTTTGAGATGATCCTATTCAAAGGTCTACTGTAAAATGAAGTGTTTTGTCTATACTTTGTTTCTTTACTGCCTGCCTCCGTTTTCAGGAAGAAAATAAAATAATAGTAGTCATGGGATGTTTTTCTCTTTACAGGAGGTGGAACCGATAGACCTACTGGCATTCAACTCTGCTGCTGAAATGGAAGTGCTGGGATTAGAAAAACTGAAGTTGGAACTGATGGCTTTAGGACTGAAATGTGGAGGCACTTTACAGGAAAGAGCAGCAAGACTTTTTTCAGTGAGAGGTCTATCTAGAGACCAGATTGATCCTGCCTTATTTGCAAAGCCCTCTAAAGGGAAAAAAAAGTGAATTTTAAAATTATTTTGTGTCTGAGTGCTTTTAAATTTTCCTTATTCTACTGTCATTCTGTACTGCCACCTAGATTTCTTTGGCATCTCTAGATAGTTTCTGGTTTCTATTTTTAATGAAGTTTGATTAATGTAAAACAGAGTAAGTTGCTAGATAATTATGTGTTCAGTATTAAAGGAGTGAAACTATTTTCTTTTGATATGCTTTACAAATGGTTATAACAAGTCTTAATGTAAGAGGTAGAACACACTCTCTGCAGATGGAAAGAAATAACCTGACTGTTTTCCAGAAAACTAACGTATGACACTGTCATCACCTGTTTTAAGAAAAACAGCACTCCTTTCTTAGCTTTATATTGAATGTCCTTTAATGTTTATTGCAGTTAGCACAGTTGCAACTGTCAAATGACAAACATCGACCACGCGATAAAGAGAACATTTTTATATGGATGAGGTTAGTATAAATAAATGCACTGTTTTGTGAATTTTGTGAGATGTCACATATCAGTATGACAATTATTAATTGGTGTAAGTATTTCTTTTATAAGAAGTTAAATAAAGGAATTTGCTTATTTTGCTCTTGAAAAGTACCTGAGGGAAAAGAAGAAAGTCATGTCCTTAAGAAATTAGAAAGAGTAAAGTACATTTGTTGTTTACTGAAGTTAGTAAGATGCAGAATGATCATCTGAAGTTGAAAGGGAAGTTTAGGATAGGTTTTAATTTTAATTTTATTTTTTTTCCAAGGATAAAAGCAATGGAATAGTCTCCCAAAGACTTGAATATCTGCACTGGTGGTGCTTCGGCCTGGTGCAGTGTCTGTAGCCTCAGTGCCAGGAGTTATCCTGTGAGGTGATGAGGACTGTGCTGGAAGGGCAGTGCACTCGCATGACTGCAGATGCAACTTCCACCTGTCTTGAGAGGCTTTTTAATAATGTTTAACTCAATGCCTCAGATGTCAGATTTTACCACCATGTGCTGAAGAATGTTATATGATCTGCTTATCTGATTTTCTTGGATAAATACTTGAAAAATTAAAAATTACTTGTGTCCTGTCCTGACATCCTACCAGCAGTTTGTCTGTAGTAAAGTTTGACTCAAAAAGTAAAGTTTTTTTGGAATTGCAATACTGAAAGGAAATGGCTTTGAGTGCCAGGGCATCAATTTACTTGCACAGTATTTAATGTTTCTAACATGAGCAATTCATATCCAGTATTTTAGTCAGCAGTGACTCAGTTTTGCAATCTTAGTATATAGCCTTTCTTCTTCTCAGTTAGAATTTGTTTATGCTTGGAAGTTAGTTTTGGATTTAGAGAGCATATTAACTTTAAAGCTCAAGGATTTATTCTGACAAACTCTGTAGGCAAGCTGTTAAAACAGTTGTGTTCATGCAGCTGCTCCAAAATGCTGGTTAATCTGACAGTTTTATGCTTCCATCAGCAGTGTGACCTGTTCTGCACCTTGCACGTATGCTGAGGAAGGTGAAGTCACAAATGGCTCCTCATTAGATCTGCTGGAGAGAGATTATTGCTTCTGGTCACAAGTAATCCCCCAACAGAGTCTGTGTCATCCAGCCAAACCAAAAACTACACAGCAGTGCAGCGCTCTCAGTCTTCATTGTTCCTAGTTACTTCATTAGAAAACAAAGTTGGAAGATTTGTTGCCCTAAACAGTTTCTAAGTAGCCAATCCTGATGTGTATTTTCATCCCTGTGACAGTTACCTGGGGGGGGGGCCACAGGAGCCTCATGCCGCCAGGTGTCGCTGCGCCCCGGGACTGCAGGGGCCCTCCGCAATTCAGTAACCTGCAGGGAGATCTGTAGGGTTGTGAGCTCTTTGTTAGCGGACCTGGGAGCCAATTTGTCTAGCACTGTTTTGAGTAAGTTCTAGTTCATGGGGGACTATGAAGTGTTACTGAGGAAAGATGTGGAAATTAGGAAGTACAGAATTCATTTGTCATGCAGAAGCTGATGCTTAGGCAAGTCAAAAAACATGTATGTGCCTTAGTTTTTCTACCCATAAAATGTATTTGAAACTATTTACATATTTGTAAATGCATTTTAGGTGATTAAATAAAAGGTTCTGTAGAAGTACAAAATATTATAATAATATACATCTTGGGGACACTTGGTCAAAAGTCCCTTTGGGATACCAAAGTTTTATACTGGCATTCACAATCTTAAGTTTCATCAGCATCCCTAGGGCTTAAGAGAAGGACAGAGAGATGTTTGCAGTGGTGTTAATTATACCATCGTATGTGAATCCAGCACCTGCAGATGTATTTGACACTGTTCTGAAAATAGGTCATGATATTTAAGTACCAAATTATTAAAGCACATTTAAACTTTTCTCTATTTACCTACATATGTGATTCAAAAGTAATGAACTTGCCATTTTGCAGGTTGCATGTAAACCAGATTATACTAATGATAATGATTTTCATACAGCAAATGATATCCTAGGAAAATGGATGTTTGGTTGAAAAAGCTGACTTGACATGTCTGACACTGCTTTATAAGGGAGTCTTGGACAAATTAGAGAGAGAAAAAAAAAAGAGACATTAAGGCTCTGAAAATCACATCTGTTGGGGGTTATGACAGGACAAATTGTCCTTGGGGAGAAAGGAGACTTTTGTTTACTGAGTATGCTTCCCTAGGAAACTGGAACAGAGGGTATCTAGGAGGTCAACTCAACAAAGTGAAGTTTTGGTGGCATAAATGTGTCAGCTGTAAGAACACGTATACCAGCAGCAGTCCAGCTTATGTGGCAAACCTTTAGCGTGTATACCACTATTCTTGCAAGGGTGTATACATCATTTGGGTCAGGAGAGTACTCAGTTATGTGAACCCATTGAAACTAGGGCTGTTCCTCTGTAAGGGGGCAAGGCTAGTATGAAATAAAATAGGATTAGGCCAGTTTAATGGCAGGTGTTGGCAGCAACTCTTGCCTAAGCTATTTCCCCCTCACTGCAAATGCAGTCTTTCTTCTGTTGCACTCACATAGCTGTTTCTAAGACCACACCACATGCTAAGTCACATATTTGCCTTTTTTTGTTGTTATTTTTGTTAAGCCAGATCAATTCCCTGATGTGGTGTATAATGTGACTTTGACAAATCTGTCGGCACAACTGAGGTAGCATTGCAGTGGGTAGGGAATAAACATTGGTTGGTGGAGAGGGACTGGAATATCTTAAACCAACAGTACCACCAAAAACTCTGTATTGTGAAACTGTCTTCAGTAAGGCCATAATTAAAAGAATTACGCTACGTCTCGTTTAGAGAATAAGGGCTTATGCTTACCTTGAACTGTTCTTGACTAGCTTCACATATAGGCACGCTTACTTGGAATAGTTGTTTAGCTCCTGTTGAGCTAAACAGGAACAAGTGCTTGCTCTGGAGCATGTCTACGTTACGGGTTAGTCTAGAGTAACTCTGTGTAGGCAGCCTCGTGGGCACTCACCTGCAAGGCTAGACTCTTACATGTCCATAACACATCCTTCAGAAAAGAGCAAGATAATAAGCAGGACTCAAGCTGATCATTCAACAAACAGAAACAAAGTACTTGAAGCTTTCTTAAGAATTAGGGCAAGAAAAGATAGAATTCAACAAATAGCAGTAAGAAAAAGAATACAAATTGAAACTGTTCCAAGGTAGTATGGGCCATTTCCATAGGACAAGGCAAGGACTGAGGGAGCCTGGAGAATGAATGGCCTCATAATAGAGGTGATCTTCCTAGTTCAGGGCCAGAAGTTAAAACAGAGCTTGTGGTGTTCCTGTCTGTATCTTCCTTATTCCAAGAATTAATGTGGCTTTGGATTTCCAAAATGTCTTTCTGATTGTAAATGCACCAAAGCTATGAATGTCTTTCTAAAGAGAAGATTCGTGCTCCTACACAAACACTTCCCAAACAAGCAAGAGGTGTGTATTACAGAATTCTTCTCTAGACTGTCATTTTAAATGCATTTATTTCAAACATCTGAAAGATTTAGAGCGCTGGCTCATGTTTTCTCTTGAATTCTGAGGTTACTAATGATAAAATTAATTAGAAAAAATACCTGTACAAACCTAAGGAGGGGCTTTTCCTCACTTCATATGATCCATATAAATGGAATGAAAATAAGTACATACATACACAAAAACTAGCATGCTGGGAAAGAGGGCAGAGGTCATTACTCAGGCAAAATGTCCAGCTTGGATAAGAATTCGCTTCTGGCTGGCAAGTTCAGAATTAGAATATGCCATTTCCTTCTATGTTGCTTTTTAACAAACCTTCTACTGATCATTCAGTGCTCCAGTTCCAGAAAAACAACTTTCTGGACCGCCCAGCATCACCAACGGCAGCATTCGTTGCTAAACCCGAATAATTTATTTTGGGCTTCTCTACCTGACACAGAGGACCAGAAACTTGCTGCTGTTAAATGAAAACTGATATTCTCATCCCTGTCAGCACAGAAGCAAGAGCTTTAGAAAAATCAAATATCACAAGCCTGACTTGACTTAACAACAATTTGGTTTCCACTAATAATTTCCATCTTGGGATCTCAGAGCAATTTAAGAAGTACTGAAGAGTTAATGTTCACAAGGAGTACTGTAATGTTAGGACTGATTGCCTGTTTTTTCTAAACTGAGGGACAGAAAAACAACTTGTGGAAGTTTAGAAAGATCATCAACAGCAGACACGGGAGCAGCTGTCTTCCTTCAATCAGAAGGCTCCTTTCCTATTTCCCTCAGCTACAGAGTCCTCTTCGCAACATAGACAAATAAATGAGTTAGTAAAAAGCCGCAGAAGAGTTTGTCGTAAACGTGGCTTTGCTAGCACCAGTAATAAGAATACACAGAGCATGCAGGAGTTTCTTCCTTTCATTTTCTTAATATGACAGCTTCTACGCTTGCTACTGTAGGTGGCACTGAACTAATGGAAGAGGATGTGTCCTGTTTCTGGCAGTGCTGATGCAACAGCACTTTGACTGAAAAAAATACATGACCATAAGCCCCGATTCTGCCATGTGGTGTACACGCACAATGTTGCTGCAGGGCTGGGATATTAGGTCACATTTAAATGATTCCAGAAACAGTCAAGATTGAAGTTAATCATTTTGATCCAGCTGAAATTCATTCTTATCCAAGATTTCCTTCCCGGGAGAATTTTGACATTTGAAAGGTATCTTTCTTAACAATTTCCATTCTCAGTAAGGTGCTATTTTTAAATTATAAAGGATCCTCTGAAACGTTTAACTTGAGATGTTAAAGATAGCACCCTGGTTAGTTAACACAACCGCTTCACAACTGGCTTTGCTTTCAATTCTAGCTGATTAATTATGGCGAGTTTGCAGATTAACATAATTAATGGCACCAGAGCAGAGGGAGGTGTCAGCTATTCTGGCATCCTCCAGCTATCGGGGAGGGGTTTGCCAGGCACCGCTGCTTTCCAGCACTGCTAGAGGTTCAGCAGGGGCTCGCACTGCTCGAGACGGTTGGTCTGAATTTAGGCTGAGCAGTTGTGCCCTGTTTGGGAAGTGTCCAGGTGGTCTGAATACTTGCCTGCACTTTGTCTCCTGCTTCTGCCCTCTGTGTGTGCTGCGTGTCTCTAGGCAGGCACAAGGAATTGGGGCTTTGCACAAAACTTGGAGTACGAAAGGCAGCAGGAAGACCTTCAAAGACCTACCTGCAACGTGTGGAGAGAAAAGCAATGTTTATAAGGAGCAGGTCAGCCTGTTAAACATCTGCTGGAAGTATTACACAGCCCAGTAAATGCATCACTGGATTTCCAGAGGTGATAGATGATATTTTATGGCCTGTGTGATATTGTATCCAGGGTAAGGTAATTAGCTGAGACCTCATAAGGGTGACAGAGACTGGACTGGAAGTTGGCAGTTGCCTGAGGAATAGCAATTACGACCCAATTGCATTCAGAAAGCAAATGCTAAGGGGAATATAGGTGCTTGGACTTTCAAAGGGACAGATTTATCATCACTGAGAACATTAGAAGGAAGAAAAAAGTAGGCAGAAAAATGCAAATAAACATTAGGAGTGTCTTTAAAAGAGCTAAAAAAAATAAAATACTTGACCCAGCAATTGTCAAAAAGGAGACTGTGATCCTTGACTTGGTGACAACACTTCCCGGTTCCCAGTGTCTCCAGGTAATTTACCATTTACTGCCATGGTTGAAGACTGTTCCTTGGCCATTTTACACCTGCTGCTTTAGCTACTGGAGACCCCAACCTCTACACAGCTCTGGAGTGCTGCTGTATCCCTGTAGCTTAGGAACGAAGGCAGCAATTGAGAATACTGTTTTATTCTGTTAAGCCAATAGGTAATTTCTCTTCTTCTAGCGTCCTCTGTTTGTTGAGTCTTAACCTTGTATGAATCCTGGGAGCTGCTCTGCAGTGGACCGTGGAGTTGCTCTGGTGGGTTTAACCTTGGTGCTTAGATGGGCCCCTTCTGCTTAGCCCCGGCGCTTCCTGACCCTGCGTTTGAGGGCGCTTGGCAGCTGTTCCCGGAGGCACTGCCCAGCTGGCGCAGGGCAGTCCTCCACCGCCGCCCTCAGACACAGTCCATCGCCCATCCTCTGCGAGCCTCGCGCCGGAAGGTGGTTGGGGACCAGCAGCGGGAAGAGAAGCCAGTGCTCCCGATTCGTGGTGCCTTGCTTTAATTGCTACATCGGAGTGACTTGGGGCCCCGGGGGTGATGTTGCCTGAGAGAAGGGAGGTTAGCAGTTGCCGGAGGCTGGGAGGGCAAGAGCCACTGTAGGGAGCTCACGGCAGTGCCCACCACAACGGGAAGGGCAGAGCTGCCCTTGCTGATCATCGTCCTCCGAGCTAGCACCGCAGCCTGGAGTCCAGAGCAGCCGGGCGCTGACCGGCGCGACCGAAATGCATGGGGAAAGGCTGTGAGCTGCTTGCCAGTTTATGCTGACGAACCAACAGGCCGAGGCCAGTGTCTATCTAGCGGTCCATCTAATCTGACGTACTTCTATAACTGATGTTGATTGCCATCTCCTCAGGCTCACGCGCAGATGTGTGTGTTACAAGGCACAAGCATAACTGCTGCCTGCTGGTCAGGAGAGAGGCCATGGGGTGACTGGGGTATGGGCCCTGTTTGCGCCCAGGTGCTGGTCCCAGCATCCCAGCCGGAATACACTGATATCATGCATCTGCTCTCCTGCACCTGCTCCATGAATGGAAGAAGGAACTCCGGTTCCTGTCTGCGAATCCAGCACTTTTCACAGGAGTTAATTTTACATTTCATTAACATCAAAACCCAGAAAATACTGAAAGAGGCTGTTAAACAGCTCCTTAAAAATATCGTAGTCCTGAGGGATCACACAGTAGCCTGAAAACCTCTGCACTTCCCCCTTTCTGTTTGCCTTGGGTTCCCCTTTCCCAGACTCCAGCTGTTCTCAGCCAAAGCCAGAGGAACTTCCCTGATTATCACCTTTGCTCAGATGTGGATTGGGCATTTGACTTTCTACTTGCACCAGCAATCAGAAGGCCGCCATGAAAGGCGAAGTGTCAGACACTCTTTGTAGGAGTTTGTGAAATGCAAAAGGGGGAAAAAAAAGAGAGGGAGAGGAAATAAGGTCTCACCAGCAGGATGAAGGTGCAACTGATCATAGATTTTGAAGGAAAATGGGAGAACAGCCTTGGTTCTAATGAAAATGTGGAAGGATCAGACAGGGCAATTTAATTCAGCTACTAGTGGCATTTAATATGGCATGAGATGTCTGTTCTTGCTCCTAAAATGTAATAGTAATGGAGAGGGAAAGCTTCTGTCACAGTAAAGTGCTGCTGTCCTGCCTGAACCTCTGCCAGGAGAAAAGCTTTCATGAGACTTTATAGATTTCCCTGTGTCCAGCTCTATTAGGTATTCCAGGACCTCACAGATCATCCTGTGGGAAATGCTGTGAAGGCAGCTCAGAGCTCACGTTCATGATCAGCCCTAACCCAGATATTCTGGCACTGCAAACAATTACACAAGTGCTTAACTTTAAGCATGGGACTAACAGGGCTGTTTAAGCACTTAATGTGAAAGGCACACATTTCTTTCTTTTTCTTGAGCGCTAAGTGGGTGAGCTCTGCTTTCAATATTGCAGGAGGTTGACCTATGTTTTAACACTGGTTTTGCCTTAAAACATCTTTGCTTTTTTTTTTGAAATCACTTCTACTTATCTATGCTTCATTAAGGCCCTGCACTGCTCTTCCTTTTTTTACAGCGGAACATAAATGTTAATGCTGAAACAAGCTGCCACCATGTACATAAGATGTACTCTCTTTCCTCAGGGACTGTGTTGCCACTCAGACGGAAAGACTGACATGACAGCTTGACAGTGTACGTATGTGTTACAGCTTGTACCAATATAAAAGCAGCAAGATAGCACACAAAAAATATCACTGAAGGTGCAGCCTGGATCAAAGATGACAGGCTGGGAGGTAATTTTCTGCAGCACTGGCTGATGTCTGAAAAAGCCCCAGGTGTGGCAATATTGCAGGGACAGCCCAGTTCTGCCTACAAGTCTGCACTATAGAAATCTCTTGAGTCTTCCCCACTTCAGACAGGTCCCTGAGCCTGCTGCATTTTCACTGCAAAACCTACTAAAGTTACAAACACGCTTAAAGAGACAAGTGCTGTGTGTCCCATGATACATGCATGCTGTGCCTGTGCTTTTTGGGCACATCATCATGCTTTTCATTTCCAAGCTGTTGTTGCAGAGAGAGGATTTAAGTAGCAGTGTCCTGTCCCCCACAAAAGAGGGGATTTTTAACCCAGGTGCAGGTTTAAAAACCAGCCACGGATTGTTTGCAGGTTTGTGCCCTGTCCCCCCACTGCAATACCCACAGCTCTCCCCACAGTAACACCACTCTCCTCGGGCCATCGCCGACCCCCTCCCCATCGCCCCTAGCTGTGACGCATGCACGCACAGAGCCATGGCACGGCTTCATACGCCTTGTTTCCATAGGAATCCAGAGGAAAAATGTGTTTGGCCTCTAAGCCAAAAAGATTAGCCGCTGTGTGCCCTAAATAGACCACAAAGTCAGGGTCCCTGCTGAGGTCTCGCTCTGGCCCAGGCAACTTTGTCCCCTCACTGCCTGATGGGCAGAGCGAGAGGACTTGGACACTTCAGGGCGCAGGTTCCTGGTGGTGGAGCAGCAGAGGAGGTCCCAGCCCGTGTCCACCCTGCTTTGCCCCCAGCCCCATTCCCTGAAGAGCCACCGCTGGGAACCGAGACGCCCCCCGAGTCTGGCTGGGCAGCTCGGCTCCCTGTGTTGCTGGGCCGCCAGGATTGCACAGGATTTCCTCCAGGCCTGGGGCATGATGCCGTCCCCTGTTTTTAGGTAAACAGAGTCAAAGCGCTTAAGGTCAGAAGGAAGCCAAGGTTAATGCTCTTCATTCTCATACAGGGACCAGTCCCAACACTTTCTTCAACAGGAGCTGACCGGTGTGCGGATAAATGGGCTGCTTTGTTATTCGTGGTAACAGCTGAGCTCAAGGCCTTCGGGCTATTCCCTGCCCAGAGATCATCTGGGTCATCTAGTTCAGATTCAAGGAACCCGTGGTGCTCTACATCCCAGTGCTGGTAACTGGTGAGTCTGTACTTTCATCTTTTTCCTCTCCTTAAAACAATTTTTTTTTGTCATGAGTGTTTACACTAGCGAAAGGTGCCAGCCTATCCACTGGCCAAGGCAAGGGCAGGGATGACTAGGTGACCTCAGATCTGACATTGCTCAGGGTAGCAGGGATGCTTGGCTCTTCAGCCTTCCTGATGAATGAGCAGAAACCACTGCTGTGTCCCACACATCCCCCTTTTCATCTGATTGATGGCCCACAGCTGGACAAACTCATTTAGGAGTCATCACACCAGCCTCTGGGGCAGCATCTTACCAGAGAGGACAGCTGATGACCACCTCAGCTCCGGAGTGGCCAATACCTTGGTGGATTTAAGTAGCAATATACTGCCCCCCACAAAAGGAGTCTAACACGGCATGTGGAACTCATCATCATTAGTAGCACTGAGGCCAACAGTTCAGTATGATTCAAAACAGGATTAAACCAAATTATCACTGCTCTTCTTCAGGGGACCTGTTACTTAGATGTCCATGAGTAAGGGTCAGGATTAACACACTTTACCTAGGAATGGCGGGGAGGGAGGCAGCTCATACCTTTCAGGATGACAGTTTCGGTTCATTGCCTGAACATTTTGTGATAGCACTACTGCAGCTCACGCTGAGAGCATCATCTCTTGCCTGTCAGAGGAGTCTCTAGATTTTCTTTTCGATAGATTGTTAGCTTAAACTCTGCACAAGAGCACAGAGACACACTGGTGGTATGCACTCCACCTACTGATTCAAACTAGTCCCTGTCTGCTTGAGTAGATAATTTTTATCACAAGCAGTCAGAATCATACACATAACTGAGAAGAGTTGTTACTTGTGTGTGTGTTTATAGGAGCTGGACACTGGAGTACATTCAGAAATATTACGGATTTTGTTTTCCTCCACTTTCAGACATAAGAATAATTATAAGCAAATACATGGCTATTTTAATATTTACATTTTATTGCTTCTTTTTCTGTTTGAAAGCACATAAGACTAGAACAATATCCCTAAACTGAAGTAACTGTAACACACAGCCAGAAAAATAAGGCCTGATTCTACAAACCGTTACTCATGAGAGTAAACCTAAGTCCTAGTATTCCCATTGATTTTAGGACTCTAAATTCTGCCTTAAAACTGTGCTAAGCCCATGGTACAGGTGCCAAAAATATACTCCTTTGAGTTCTAGACAATATTTTATGTACATATATATGTATATATCTATACAATACATATATACATATATATTCATATGCTATATATCTGTGTGTGTTTGTGTGTGTATACAATATATACATATAAGTGCTTCTGCTCTACAATTCACAGTAAACATGACCTGGACAGACATGGACAAAATTACAAAGCACCAGGAGTCTAGAATTAAAAGCTGAACCCATGCATTAGCTCTTCACCTAGCAATGATCACTGTCATTTTTCTCTTTTGCCTGTAGCTTTTTGCAATGCTCTGGACTGACATAAATCAGAAGTAGCTCCATCAAATTAAATGGAATTAGGCTAGCATAAGATTGGCCCAGAGAAGCATTAGGCTCCATATGTACATTTTACTGCCCCACATATATATCTCTGTGAAGCCTGATGCTCCTCTGAGCCCATCTGTACGGACAGTGCCTTTAACCACGTCCTCTCTATAGACGAGCAGGGGGTGTAGGAGAGTCGCAGCCTCGGCCACTGCTGACCATCGCAACTGTGCAGCTGGAGGTCCTTGCAACGCCCACCGCCGCGAGAGCAAGGGGCTTAGCCAGGCACAACCTCCCCTCGGGGCATCCAGCAGCTCCGGCTGTCGGCCTGTAACTGCTGGACCGCAGGGTCTGGGACCGCGGCAGGCTCTGGGCAGGGCTACAGAGAAGGAAGGGACTCAGTGACATCTCATTTTTCCTGCAAGAGCTGCTGGGCCCTGGCTGGTTATTTGCACTTACACCAGTGCCATGTTGTCCGTAACACAGCTGCACTTCTCCACAATCATGTTCGGAAATTCGGCTACTTCGATTTCAGTGTAGTTGTCCCGCTTGACGAGGTACATCATGGGGAGAGGAGAGCTCTCCACCACGGCGCAGGCCCTCTCCCCATAGCCGAAGCGACGCAGCAGGCTGCCAGGCTGCAGGCAGCCCCCCGAGCACTGGTAGGCCTGGTACCCCGCCGGCTCGATGACCCAGTACTGCGTCCACGTGAGCTCCCGAAAGTTGATGTAGTGTTTCTGCCGGCAGCAGGTGGACTTCCCCTTCCCGGTGTCCTCCTTACAATCGCCAGGGCCCCTGCGTGCGAAGGAAACAAAGAAGAAGTGCCTCTCTTAGTGGACGTCAGGCAGGTGCGAGAAATAACCCCTGCTGGTAATAGTGCAGGTGGGCCCTCAGTCATGAAGCTTGGACCCAGCCCTTGTTCAGTTTGAATGTTCAAACAACAAAATGAGGCCGGCAAATCTGGGAGGAGGGGGGGTACGATTCAGCAGCAACTTCCAGCTATTCCAGCAGATTACTTCTGAGGGCAAGAGCATGCATTCAAACTAGTCCCTGCCTGCACACACTACACTATAATTTAGCAGCAAAGTTACATCAGAGAGAGCAGAGATTTAGGTTTCATACATACCCATAGTCTTCCAAGTCGAGGGTATAAAGCACCAGTTCAGGTTTGCCTAAGGCTTTATCCGTGGGGTCCTGAGAGGTAAAACGCACAGCTTTGGCCATTTCTGAAGCGTAGCTGCCTACTCTTTCTCCTTCGATCCAGACCTCCAGAAGCATTGGCTCCCGCCTCTTGTTTCGTAGCCAGTAATGCACAGCCTGCGTCACATCAAAGTTCTTCCAGCCCGACTCTCGTATGGGAACCAGCCTGTGCGACAAGGGCTCAGTTGAGGAAAAAAGCCCATCAGGTAATGCCTGGGCTCACAGCACTATTGCAACAGAATAATTTGCTTCCTGTAGCTTGTCACATGCCTTGATTATGAGATATTTCTTGCTGAGCACTTGGGGCAAGCACCCACGGCAATTAACTAATAGCTCTAAAAGAAACACACAAAGCACATGAATCGAGCAGACACTGAAGAGCTAAATAAAAGTCTTACCATACACTCACATCAAGCTATTCATTCATGCTGGTACAGAAATGTGGCAGTGCAGGATTATATGCAGCTGCGGCATTCTTGACTACAGCCTGGTAAACATGACTTTTCCCAGCTGCTCATGTTCGAGCTGTATTAGGGCCATAAGTTTCTACCCACCCAGAAAATTTGTGTGATGTCTAATCCTGCCTTGAAGTATTGCAAAACTTTCACAGAGCTCAAGGGTACAGAATCAGACTCTTTTTGCATAATTTATGTATTTAAAATGGTTAGTGAAATGGCCAGCAGAAAGAATACCAGCAGCCAATAACCCATTTGAGGTAGAGAGTGAGAGATAAGTGAATCAAATAGAGGTCTTTAGAGAGGAAGTCCTAGCCCTACATGACATCATTTGAAACAGAAATACATCATTTCAATGAATCATTGTATATTGCTGTCTTAACCTAATATCTGCTCTTAAGGACTCAATCTGGTTTAGAGACTAGAGAGCCTGATTCTACAGACATAACCGCATCAGACTGACTGGAGGCACAAATACATGACAGCTGAACCTGGCCCAGAAGGCTGATACCCCATAAGCTACAGTCCAGCCTTCAGGAGGGGTCCCTTCCTTACCGGGAGTCTATCAGGGAGGTCCTGTTGGTCCCATCGAGCTGCCGTTGCACCCAGTATACGCTGACTCTGGCGTTGGAGACGGGCCTGTGAGACTGCTTGGCAGGCAGGTTTGTTCTGTCCAGAGGCTTTTTGAAAAGTTTCAGTTCAGCCATTGTCACTTCACTGTTTTTAGGTATTCTCCCCTCCATGTCAAAGATGAGATTCTGGCGCGTGGTATCAGAATAGAGGACTTCTCCTGGGATGTCTGTGTATATTTGGAACAAAAAAGACAGCCTGTCATTGCCATGAGCAAAGCTCTGACACTTCATCCACAATTATCATCACAACACGCTCCTTCCATGCTCCCGAGATGATCTCTTGTGTCAGAGACAGCCACTAAACACACCTTTTCTAATGCATACTTGATTCAATGTCTTGCAAATGCCCTAATTCTTCTTCTATGTATTAGTCTCTGCAACCTGGAGACAACAGAAGGGAATCTCCTGTATAATTCACCCCGGAATGGAACAAATGCTGAAAGGTGCACATCTCTGTGGCGCTGTTGTGCATGAAAACAGAAAGCTGCACCAATAGCAATGAAAAAGTGCTTTCACTAGCTGCCCAGAACGCTATGTACACCTTCTGAAAGTGAAGCAAACTTTAAGTGTTCTTGTACAGACACTATTATTGAAAAAGTGAGACCGATTTTCTTGTTGATATTTTTCCCAGAAGAAAAAAAAAAGACCAGGGAGAGTGAAATAGCCTCAAAGAGGTGTGATTCCTATAAGAATAAGAAGGCATTTTGACCAAAAACTGCAAGGTCTGCACTTCCCACGGACATTTTTTTGCATCTTTTTCCCACTTGCCAAAATGTTGCCTGGGCATGAAGACCATCCTGTCAAGCTCCAGTAGCAGTCTGCTGTTTGGGACTGTGGGGCTACCTCCCCCTGTGTGAGGAGTTACTAATACACGTTAATCTTTAAGCTGCTATAACATGCACCTCTTCTACCCAGCTCAGGTTCAGAACCAGTCCCAAACCTCATTTCCCCCGTGGCTTTGCCTCTGCCCACCCTGCCGCTTGGACAGGAAAGCATGGGCACAGAGGTGGGAGTTACCATCCCCTGGCTACAGCACAGCCGCTTTGATGCACGACAGCCACAGTGGCAATGTTACCTGCATTGCCGGGGATTCCCCTGAGGATGCCGGCCAGGCTTGGCAAAGCTCTGCGCTTCACCCTGTGGCGCTTCAGCAGGGAGATGTACTTGTTCTTTATGTGGTCTGGGATAACCAGGTTCACCAGGTCTCTCTTATGAAGTTTAGGGACCTCAGAGAGCCCCAGCTGCTTCAGCAAAATCTCCTTGACCCCTTCCTGGGTAAACGCTCTGACCGTGACGAGCAGGCAGAGTGCGCAGAGCATCCAGGCGAACCTCGCATCCATCCTCCTCCGTCGGCAACGCAGCCGCCCGCCCAGCAGGGATGAACGGGTGAGTCTCCCCGGGGCTGCTCTTGGCAGAGACGCGGTCACAGGCTGCCTGAGCGGGACGGAGGTCCCCTGCGCTGGGGTTTTATAGCCAGCCTCGTCCCACTGGCACAACAAATTCCACAAGTGGAGACGAAGCAGAGGACTTAAAAGGATCACTCCCCCATCAGTAGACACATGCCAGTTTAACACCTTCATGTACCACAAAGTTAATACAAGGAGGCTTAGGAGAACTTCCAGATTCCTTCGCTGTGAAGAAATTTCTGTTCTTCTTTAACTCCCTGCAAACTTTTGCCCAGAAAACCTCCTGAGTGATCAGTGTCTCATATTCAGTCTAGGTCAGAGAGGAAACACATCTGCAGAGTGCATTGCTTTATGTACTGCACCGTACAATTCATAAAGGAAGCGTCAATCTTTACTGCAGGGGACTTGCTACCTAAAACAGCCAATATCAATCAGAAGAATAATGCTTCAGCTGAAAGTCCATCTTTATGGTAGACATGAAAAAATCATTTAAAATCCTTTTTGGGGTAGGTACCCCTTTGATCTCTGAATATTTGTATCAAGCATATGAATCACAGCAGTGAATCACAGCAGTTGGATGGTTTATGGCCTTTTACACTGCTTCCGAATCATAGAACGTGGAAGATGTACAGGCCTGACATTTTAGAAAAATGTCCCATCACTCTTTATGGTTTCCTGTAGGTTTAATAATACTTGTGCTTAGAAGAAGATGGCTTTATACAAAGGCAGATCATCTTTCAGTGAACATGAAAAACCACTCTGTTTTTGAACAATATGGATAAAGAGTATTGGTATTTTGAACAGCATCAATAACTGCAATCAGAGCAATCTCTGGGGAGTAAAGCTGAACTGGAGGCTGGGTCTGGGGAGGTTGTTTGTTTGCCTTGAAGTCAAACTTGAAGCTTTAAATTCGTGCCCTTCGCTTCACCAGCATTTGCTGGCATGAGATGTGGAAGTCTATTTCTTGAAACTATTCCCAGAAGAAGGGAATGGAAAAATAAATATTGATCGATAAAAATTGTAAGAAGCATGGCACTTGGGGCAAATTCCCTGGGGCAGCAATAACACAATGTGACATTGATATTTTTTTTCAAGTATATATACAAATATGTATACATACATACGGGAGCCTGAGTATACCTATAAACGTCTTCCATGTCAAAAGATTTCCCAATTTTATATGTCTCTGTGAATGAGTCAAAATTGGAACCATTTCATCCAATCTCCATCTTGAATGGAGTGCCCTTAGAAAAGCGTGGCTTGAGGACCCAATGTAATAAACTTGTACAAAAGCACCCCTTTGGTTCATCTCTCATTAAAACAAGTGTGAGCTGAGTCAACCTGTTCTGTAAAGAGAGGAAGACAACAAAACCTTCTGAAAAAGTCTAAAACTTTCTGTCACCGCCCAGTTTGCCTTCTTAACCCTTCAGCAGACTTCTCTCCTTAAATATGATAAAGTCTCCAGTAGATGTTAAAGGAGCACCTCATTTAGTTGAATTGAATTTTAAGGCTAAAATGGAAACATAAGAGAGGCTATAAACTAATAGTTATGTGCATGGCCCAGGGCAGTACCTGGATCACAAACTCTCCCAAACCTTAAACTCTTTGATCTTTCTCTTTTCTCTTTCTCGCCTTTCTCTGAACAAATCAGTATTTTTTGTTATATTAATTTTCAACACACTAATAAGGAGTGAAAAATAGGCACTTTACTTGACTGCTGTAACTCCAACTCATGTCAAAAATGCCTGCTCTTGCAAAGAAGAGGGAGGATTTCTCACTGAAATCTTTGTGATTCTCTCAGCCTCTTGGGAAGGCTACTTACGCCCTGTTGCTCCCTCCGAGCTGCCTCTCCAGCTAAACAGCACGTTACTGATTTGCATGCTCGTACTCCAGGATGTGATAAACAGCCACACGATCTGCTGAGGCTTTGGTGGCAAACTGCATCTAAGTAATGTTCAGGTGCTGACAAACTTTCCTTCAGATGTGTTCTACAAATGGCTCCTAACTCTATTCCAGCAACAAAGTTGGATATGTTTTTGCAGTGAGGAGAGTCACCTCCTGTAAAAAATTGCAGTCCATGCATTTGTAATGGTCTCTCATTAAACATGTCAGAAAACCTAACCCTGAAACCTTTATCCATCCAATTAGGCTTTACTCCAGCAAGTAGTCTAACTGTTTAGTGACAGCTCTTCAAATAAATACGATTACATGAAATAAAAATCCCTGATAGCTCCATCAGCACCCAGCTTTTCTGGATCCAGATGTGACTTCTCTCGTGGCTGATGTCTAATCTACTGGGATGAAGACTCTTTGCTGTCCAGTGTGTATTGGAAAGTGATTTATGGGCTTCACACATAAAATAAAATTATTGAGCAAACACAGTTGAAGCTCAGCTAAGAAGAAAACAGAGGATGTGGATTGTAGGCTTTTCACAGGACAGTGATTATCTGGTCCAATTGGAGGATTTGCCTTTCACCCTTTGTCATGCAAACAAGAAAAGTCAGGAATTTTATAATAGTTCTTTCTGTGTAATGTGTATTGGAACCTACCTGGTACTTTCAAAATGTCAAACAGAGGATTTAAGAGGCTGCAAGGGATGAAGTATGAACAACTTACAGGTTCAATAAAAGCCAGTACACAGTGGAGAGAGAATCTCTATATTTAAAATTTTAGTTTAGTTTCAAATAGTTCTTTAAGACACTCTGAGCATATCTATGCAATGATTTTTGGTAAATAAATCTAATGGGTTAAAAGAGAAAGTGTGAAAGGCTTAGCCTAATTATATAGCTATTATCCTGAGAAACAAGAATGTTTCAAACACATTTGCAGTGTGTCAGTGAGGATCTGAATTTTTCAGGATTTGTATTTCCATGGACATAATTATTTCATACAGCAGTTGGGCCCACATTAGAATAGCCTTTGCTTGAGTGATGTTGAAGGCCACAGTTTCTGTGCTCGATGAAATGCCATGATGGGTGCACCAGGTTTATTGCATAGAGATGGGAGCATATCTCCATGTTGATTTCAGTCTGTTTTTCCAAAAGTCAGGGTTATTTGAATCTAGGAGTATGGAAATAAAACTAATGCTGTTAAGATGCAGGTGTAAGCTTTCCCAATTTAAAGAAGAATTCAGGCAAAGGTTCTGTTTGACTATTTCTAGTATTTTCTTACTTTTTTTCTGTCTTAAGCACACTGAGTTTCACATAGCTACCAAATAAACACAGAATAGACTACTCATGTGAAGTGCTGGCTAGAGGTTTCAAAAATGGGAATTAACTGTCTGCTATGCATCAGGGCGTGCTCTCCTCACCTTGCCTCAAAAATAAACCCCAACAACCTCCAATCAGTGCTTTAAAACTAATATTCCAGTCAGCATTTTAAACCCAAGCTACACAACTTTAATCAGGATTTCACAGGCATCTTTGGCTTCCTTCTTGACTAGCGCAGTCCGTGCTAGCGCTGGCACTCCTGCTCCTCCGCAAGGTCCAGTCCTATGTCAAACAAGTCCAGACAGCAAGCATCAGCCCCCGAGCCAAAAGGAGCCACTGAGTCACTGTGGGAAAGCCACCCAGCTGCCATCAGACAGCACCTAGTTTTTGCTTGTTTTAGATTTAGGCCTAAATTCTAAATAGTGACTAAGACGAACCACTTCCCATTTCCTCCAACACAGTACGAGAGTGAGATGTTACCTGGAGCGGGAGTCGGCGTTCCCTGGGCTCTCGGCTCAGCCTGCCCTCGGTGCAAGCACAGCTGGGGCACCGCAGCACAGCACTGGTGCTTCAGCCAGAGAGGCAGCCCTGTATTTTGATGATGCCTTTATGCAAGGAGAAAAGGGCAGTGAATGTCTCATCCCCCAGCGTGGTTTCAGTGCAGCAGAGCAGACAGTTTAGTCCCATTCCTCCTCTGGGTGGTTTTAGCTCTTTTGTGCACGATCTGCTCAATGGCCCAAATGAAAACTACAACTTCTTTTTTTCAGGGTTTGTTTTCAGTTGGATCGCCAAGTTGCTCTGGCTCACTGCCCAGCTCTTTCTTAAATTAGCAAATACTGAATCTAAGAAAACTCACAATCTCTGGAATAGGCCACAAAAAACATTTAATCTAAAATAATCTTAGTAACTCAATCTAATCTCTCCCCAAAATGGAAAAGGCTGGACAGGGTTTCCTTATGAACCACTCTGGCTGGAGAGGTCTTCTAACAAACTATGCCAAACACTTCTAACACCTGGAATCAGACGCTGGGTCCAGTTCTCAAAAGTAATGAAGCAAAAAAACCAGTGGCAAGCCCTGTCTCCTTTTATTTTTCCACAGCTGCAAGACCTTCACTTGAGAAATTCCTCCACCGCTAAGAGCAAGTGAGCAGGTCACGGCGTCATTATGGCATGTTTGCCACTTCAGCTCCAAACACCACCAGCCTGGTCTGGAACTGTTTCAATTTGTACTATACCTCGTCCTTGAAAATGGCATACACCTACGGAAAGATACTGGGAAATTATTTTGCTAGGGTGGTGGCTTTCCTTCCTCCTCTGCTTTTACAGACAGCTCTTTTATTAAGGTATGAATAGCTTGCACAGTATAAAGAGCCAGAATAACAGTACCCAGGACTTCTGTGGGGCCGGTATAGCTTGCTAGAGTTTGCATGAATGCTGCCCATGGCCTCAGCCTGCTCTGCAAGCATCCTGCATGGAAGAGTTTCGTAAGACATGGTCTGATAACATGAGACATCCAGCTTTTGTCTGGCTCCCAGCGCCAGACTGAAAACAGCACCGCCACTTAATGCAAAGTGCTGATCTGCTCTCAACTCCGTCTGCTGGTTCTGATTTGTTCTAAAAATTTGGCCATGTAATTTTTGTGCCAAAAGGCTTTATGCTAGATCGTGTATCACCCGGCTTATCTGTCCTTCTGTATGCACCTCCATGAGTCCCCTGCAGTGAGCACAAAATCAAAAAAAACCTGACTTTGCACCTGTATTGTCTAATCTAGCTAATAAGACTCTGGGAAATACAACTTTGTGTCTCACGTCTAATCTGAGTCATGTTTATTCTGCTGGGTGATCTCCCAGCGCACAGCGCTCATACCAAAGACACTGCAACCACAGCTTCAATCCCCAGCGTTTACTCTGCCTGCCACCAAAGGAGCCGATTTCAGTGGCAGGTTTTGTGGTAAAAGCAATTGTCTGCTCGAGCTATATAGAAATGAGCCTGCATGCGGAGAATAAAAGCTTTTCCTCATCACCAGCCTAGGCCAGATTTGAACTGTTCCCTTCTGTCAGGAGTGCATTCACCCCACAAGTTATCCAGTATAGTAAGAAAACCGTTTTATTTTTAAGAAGTCGCAAATTTGGTCTGATCTTGAGCTCAGTTATACTACTCACACAATTCTGCTGCTGTATGACTGATATTGCATTGACATACTGCACACCTTCCATAGGCAGAGTTCTGCTTTTACTTATGGGCTTGTTGTGGTCAAATGGCCCAGACAAAAGCCTGACTGTTTGAAGAGAAATGGATAAAAAGCCCAGCATCCCACTATGCCCGTGGTCAGCTGATGGCAGCTGGCTTCCTCACAGGGTTTGTGTTGGCAGCATTTGCAAAGTGCCAGTGTTCTGGCAGAAAAGAGCTTTCCAAGTTTTTTTTTTTTTTTTTAACACAAAACCAAACACAACTGTTTAAATACAGCTTTTTTTTGTCCCTTCAGCAGTCTCCTCCCCACTGCCCTACTCTGTGTCTTGTTTGTAGCTGGGGAAGCAGGATTAGTTACCAGTCTAAAATGGCAATAGAAAAAGCTGCAAGCAAGAACACTGACATTTGGCAAAAGCTATCAAATCAAATAAATATATTTGCCAAGCACATGGCCCTACGTGGTTTGCTTTACACCACTGCCTGTATATTACTGAAGAATGTCCTAATAACTGAGGAATATCTGTATTTTGCAGGAGCACCACTTTCTAATACGTGCCATTTAACTGCCTAGCTACAAACGCTGATTTTTTTCTTCTTTTGGTTGGGTGTTTACACTGTAGAAGCTTTATCAGCCCTTTTTAAGAGCATATTTTTTCCGACTGAGAGAACCCAACTCCGGCTGAGGCAGGGATGGAGGGGCTCTGAGAAGCTGCCCCGGCGCTGCCTCCCCCGGAGAGGCTCCACCAGCACAGTGACGATTGCTGCTGAGCTGGGTTTCAGCAGACACGCTCCAGCGAACGTCACCGTGACCGCTCACGGTGGGACCCCCCTGGCTGCCTCCACCACGCTGCGGCAGGGCTGCGAGCCCCAAGCACGGCTGACGGAAGGGAACGTGTGCGTGAGCGAGGCCTCGGCTGTGCAGCACAGCGCCTGTTTGAAGTGCCGGGGAAGGTTTTCATGCAGACAGTGCTATCGATACAGCTGACGGGCTGGGCCAGCTCTACAGGCTTCTCAAAGCTGGGTGATGTCCCAGACTGGGTGCCGGCGAGGAGGTACGGGGCCAGCGCTGTGCCAGCGGGCTGGGACCGCACACGCCGTACGTCGCAGGGCTAAGGAAAACCTGCAAGCTGCTTCCCCTCCCGACCGCCTCCAGCTCTGCCCCTCGTTGTGTCAACGTGAAGAGACGCGGCTGACCCCGCCGTCCCAGCAGGAGCTGCTGGTAGAGACACAACAACAGCGGCAATGTTGTGCGCCTGCAGGAATAGCCTGCTTCATTTGTGGGGCAGCTTTGCTGTAGCGGGGCAGAGCTTCGGTAGCTCGGCTGCAGCTCTACGAGAAGCGCCGTGCCAGTATAAGCCGCTTCGTTTCCGTACAGTGAAGCACTCCTGGCGAGGCCGAGCACTGACAGCACTCCGGTCCTGCAGCACGTCCCACACCCCTTATCAATTCTGCGCCAAGCTCGTGGACCAAACGGCCTTCCTACAATTCAGAAATACCCATGCTTCCCTGTCACACTAATGAACTTTGAATACTATTAATATTATTACATCTGTGGCAGTGAGTTGCCTGGCTTAATTATGGATTTTATTTTCTTCAGTTAATTACAACTGATGACTTTTGCTTCACCGAATATTCTTTCCTCTTTTGCTAAGAAAAAGAGGAAACTAATCACTTTTCCCCCCCTCAAATAGATATAGAAAGAATAACACTATATCCTAGCAGCTGTAATTTATTTCTATTACCAGGAGAAGCTGCAGAGGCAGAAAGATTATGAACTATATGTTAGGGAAAGTTAGAATAATTTGCATTACTAACTTTGCTGGAAGGTGGTTTTCTGCAGGCCAAAAATAAAGATGAAAGACCAAGCTGAGTGAGATCTAAAGCACACCTCTTCTGCTAAGCATTGTGAGCTGTTGTGCAAAATAGTAATTTTTTAGTTTAGTTCAAAAAAGAAAAAGGGCTGCTCCTTGCACTGAAAATTACAAAAGCCAGCGTGAGATTGTTGAAAGTGAAATTAGGCCATAATATGCACAGAGAAGACAAGATAGAACTGATAAATACTTTAGACTTTACTAATTTTGTACATCTGATTGATAGACTGCAGATTAACTGCCAAACGGCTTCCGTTCGTCCTCACTGAGATATTTAACATTAACTTGGACAGTGCCTTAGCAAATATATCAGGGAAAAAAAGATACCTGCAACAGCAGGAAAATGAGCTAAACTACTCACATAGGGTTTTTTTCTGTCTGTAACATCCTGCTGCTAAAGTGACTTTTTGGCTATTACGTGTCAGGAGGTTTTACATTGTGGAACCTCGATGTATTCAGTTCCAAAATAATTACCCGCACACACTTTTTTCCTTGATGTTAACAGCACGTGAACTCCCCAATCAAAGGGATGGGGAAGTGGAACTCTGAGCGGATCCAGCACCACCACCCGACCTGCGTGCCGGAGCCCCGAGCGAGCCAGGGCGACGCAGCGGAGCCATGTCCGGGAGCCTTTCAGAGGGGCAGGAGATTCAGGAAGAACAAAACAATAGCCTTAAAAATGATGATCTGGATCAGACTATATTCCCTCACCTTGATGCTTAACATTCATTCTTTTAAAATAAAAAAAGACAGGCTCCACATGGGAATTTTTTGTCTTCAGAGAGTTCTGCCCTCTCTTCTGGGAACGGTCTTAAGGGGCTATAGAGTAAAAAGTATGTATTTTAAAATATTTCATATCTATTATCAGATTTCAAATGATTAACATTAACTCATTTGGGAAAATCTAATAAACTGTTTACTATTTATTCTGATTTATTATTTATGCTGTTCATGCTGTTTCCCTTCCGTCTAGATTGTGTGTTCATATGGTACCCTGTTGCACTTCTGAGAGTTGTATAAAAACAAATAATAAAATAAACCCCTAATTTTCTCTTGCCTTCAAACAATGCTGCAATGTTCAGCAAGGAGAGTGTTTGGATAGAACGCTTCTATTCGAGCAGTTACAACAAAGCTGTTTTCACTTAAGATAAATATTTATACTAACTTTATATTGTTTTTGTAATTTTTTGTATGTTATTGCTTTTTAATGAAAAAAGACCTCAAAAGGAAAGAATTGAAGAAAATACAGTTCTCTGTGTATTTGATTCCAAAACAGAACACAAAGGGGTATTCTACTTCATGGCACAGGTTAAATTATGTAATTTCCTGCCATGTACCCATATCTATGTAAACAAAGGGTACCAACTCTTGGTTTAGCATGGCCCTTAAAAGAGTAAAATAAAGCTGTGTGACCTGACTAGTTTTAATCCTTTTAGCATTCATACTACAGGACCCTGGGAGATGCATCGTGTTCATTTGATTTTAAAAGGGAAGTCCACACTTTGTCAGGCCACTTGAAGCGTGAAACACAAACTTTGGAGTTATTTTTTTCCTCCCTAACCATTTGCTTATTCAAATGTATTAATCCAGGAATGGCCAACATTTAGTCTGCCAGCACAGACTTCCATGTAGCAACCAAAGGCATTTCTGAACCTTAATACTGGATTCAGCACATGATTCTGCAGGAAATGCCATTCATTTGAAGACGATATCTAAGTCTTCTGTGCTGAGTAACTACAGTAAAGGTATGGTGATTAAAATTTGCTCCATTTATGCAGCATGGCTGTTACTTTAGCAGTTGCCAATACAAAATCCAGAGCCTTTTGGCAAATCATATGCATGGAGAAGATTTTCAAAGGCACAAAAGGAATTAAAAGTCCATTCTCCATTGACTTTAGGTAAAACTTGGGTGCCTAGTCCCGTTCTCACCTTTGATTCTACAAGAGAATGCAAAATATTTTACCCCAGTGACAGCAGCCTACAGATGATAAATTACTACAATCAGAGCAAAAATATGGATAACCTCGAATTCATTTGAAATACTTACTCAGTTTGACCTGATCTGTTAGAATCCCTCAATGGCAGACTACAGGAACAGTCACAGTGTTTTCAATAAAGTTTAGATCCTGTAAATCCCATGCATAGAATTTTCCTTGACTTCAGTGAAAATTCTGATGTGCAGCAGACCTGGAAGACAGGCTCTTAAAACTCTTCAGTGGCTGCGCTGCTTGATTTTTTTCAGCCACTGTGATATGAAGTCCACCTACCCATGGACTTCACTACGTTCCCAGACTGGAAAATGCTTAAACATATGCTACCCCAACAGGAAAATGCTCAGAGTCACAACGGACTATGAAAATATGGTATTACCTGGGCTTGCCCTAAAACTGATGCAGAAACTGTAGCAACTGCAGAATGTGGTTGATTTGTTTCCTAAGAAAAGCAGATGGGAACTGGTTCCTTAATGTAATCGCATTCCCTCCAAGAAAAGCTCTCACAGTCATAACTTGAATAATAAGTTCAAGGTCTTACGCTGACATATCAAACCCTTCTAATCTTCACAGGAACTACAGTGTGAAAAAATTATGATTAACCTAGCTTGCCATTCACCAGAGCAGTCAGTAATTTGTGACCTTAAACACCAGCCTGGCTCATCTCTGGGCTCCATGTGCAGCAGTGCCAGTTTACACCTGCTCTCACAGCTGCGTCCATACAACTCTCTGTAGGCCAGGCCCAGGAAACTGCTCAGGGAACTGATCTAGCTAGAGTTAAAAAAAAAAAAAAGTATATATAGTACCATCTTATGAAGGCAGGAGCAGTTTACTCTGGTGTTGTCATCAGCTGTGGATGTTTCCCTCCATCCTGGAAGCCATCTCACTCCAGAAGCTCCCCAGAGTGGCTATACCTTTTAACAGAACCTGTTTTTAAAGTCCTCCCAAATTAATTATGATCACATTTAATCTGGCATGTCATCCGAATATATAAACATCTGCTTTACTGAAACTGTACAGCATATCAATAAGAAGCGAGAGTTGAAAAGATGTGAGCTCTCTCCCCACTTCTGTCCCTGACTCAGTACAATGACCTTGAGCAAACTGCTTTGGCCAAAATTTTCAAGTCCATGTTTAGACACCAAAATAAACAACTTGATTTTCAAAGGCATTAGCTAACTGTAGCTTCTATCAACAAAACTCTAATCACCAATGCACTCTAGAAACTTACTGTACAATAAACATCTTAGTAAAACAAGCAGCGTACCTCCTCCCATCTGTTACTGCTCACTTACGGGGAAGAAAGTTTTTCTCCTCCGTTGATTCATAGCTCCATAGTTTAAACTCAGTTTACATTGATTACATTACTTTGTCCTTTTACACAGATCAGGCCACGCTTTTACTCACAAGGCAATGTTAAACATGCCATCTACAGCTGGTAGAGATGCAAGAAGTACCTTTATACCCTTTGCTTACATTTAAAAGGAAAGACAGAACAGAAAAAAATGAAAGATTCAGAGAAAATAAGATCATCACAAGAAAGGAGAGACATGACAAAGGAAAAAATGGGAGGAAGCAATAAGCTACTACAGAAACAGGAGTGAAAGGGTGGATAGAGAAGGATGAGAATGGAAAAGTCAGGAGGTACTGTGAGAAAGCACATTACAGATAATACATCCAACAGGTGATCACATGCTAAGGAATGAGCAGTATTTAGATAACTCTTCTGCTCCCCTGCAAGTGGAGCTGCTGGTAATTGCCCAGCAAGGACCCATGTGCCCACCACTCCTGCTGTGGTGCCTATGTGCAAAGGAGCCAAGCCACTGCTGCAGCAGTGACTTGTAACACTGACCTTCCTGGCCTTTTACAAAATCAAAATCTAAAATTAACAGATCAAGCCTATTTCTAATGGCTGCATAGTAAAATTTGTGAGTCACACAAATCTACAGAGACAATTATTGATGCAAACTCCTAGGCAGTTCACAGAAGTTGATAAAGTATAATAGGCAATCCTTGTTCTGCTGCTTCTGGTTTGCTTTGAATTAACCTGAGATCAAAATAAAATCAAAGCTCTTTGAAATCCTCAGAGGCTGCATGAAGATTTTTTCATCTCTAAAAGCAGGAGTGGGAAGGGGGAATTCTTGCACAAGGAAGACAAAGATCACTCATTTTAAAAGTCCTTCTTCAAAAATTATTTAATTCAGATTTCTATTTCAATATATTCTAATTTTTTAAAATATACTTACTTAAATTATAACCACCTATAATAAGACTTAAGCTCATGACACTTTAAAAGTATTATAAATTATAAATGAACATTTATAAATGTTCAAGCAATGTGTTTGATACTGAAATTTTAATGGAACCAAGCCAGTGAACCACGGAAGGTCATCACTAAGCCCTTGGAACCCAGTTCTTAAGGATAAAAGCTTTGGATCC
Source organism: Apteryx mantelli (assembly GCF_036417845.1). Classification (NCBI taxonomy): domain Eukaryota; kingdom Metazoa; phylum Chordata; class Aves; order Apterygiformes; family Apterygidae; genus Apteryx; species Apteryx mantelli. The sequence goes on along the minus strand of NC_089980.1, from coordinate 23,829,281 downwards.
CACTGGATTCTTTTGTAGGTATAGGGAGAATAAAGCAGACCGACCAATTTAATGATTAGTATGGGGGGGGAAGCTAGCTTTCCTCTTCTGATCTATGAATAAAAACAGGATTTGAGAGGTTGGTTAACAAACGTGACTTCTAATCCATCAGAGGCTCCAGCAAACCCTGCAGTCTTGACTCTCCAATGATTCAGACTGCGAGATCTCCTGGAGCGTTTTGTAGCTCCTGTTCAAGCAACCACCCAGCCTTCTTCTCTGTGGCAAGCAGAACGCAAAGCAAAGACATCAATGTGTGTCCAGGTCTGGTCACAGTACTCTTGCAACAGGAGTTGTTTTGCAGGATCAGGACAGCTGTGGAGCACAGACGCAAGCACACTAGAGCTCTCTGCTAAAATTAACATATATGGTGTGCAAGAACAGTAGGACATTACAAGCTGTAAGTGGTTTGCTACTTTAGGCTGGTGATAAATACACCTGCTTGCTGACTCACCCAAATCAAACCGGTCACGTGGCCAGGTGTTGTCCTTTTCAGTGGAAGTGACCAGATCCTGCCAGATGGCTTCTCCCTCTCCTTCTCTCTCAGGAAGCTGCCTTCCTTTATAATGTTAGTGCTATGTTGCCCATGCATTTCTCCCTTCAGCCTCTACATATGCTGGGTTAACACATAGATAGGCATTATCAGAATATGTATATTCAGCAAAACAATTAAGTCATCCACGTTTCAGCCCTAGTTTTGTCCTAGTCCTTTTGTCCTTGTCCTAGTTTTGTATCAAAGTTTGTCATATCAACAGCAGTTTCATTTCAATGAGCTAACAATAAATCTAAAAATCCTATACACCAGCAAAAGATTCTCCACAGCTGCAACTACCAGCAAAATAAAAGTTTAAAACTTTACACTGCACAGAGGTGAGTGATGAGGAAGTCTATGTGTTGCCCTGTGGTAAGGCATAGGACCAAAGTCTTGCCTAGACAGGCCTATGGCAACACTTTGGCAGTTCTTACAGTGGGTTTTGGTAGTGTCTGTAATGCTGGGTTATCAGTACAGAAACCTAGAAGTACTCACAGGGACTCCCCTTTAGACATAGCCAGAACAATCAAAAACAAGGAGCTCAATTAACAAAGTAGGATAATTGTAAATCAGGTAACTGATTTAAAATCAGTTTTAAATGCAAAACATGTTGTGATAAGCCTACTTTTTTCCTCTACATTTCAGTATTTCCATTTTAAATGGCAGTTATTTGAGCATTTCAAAACAATTCCAGCTCTCATCCAAACACAGCATGACAAAAATGATGACAGAAATAAATCATGTTAAAATAACCAATGCATCATTCACCATTTCCTATCCAAGACAAAACGTCAAAGAAAAACAAGGGAAATTTCTATCATATATAATTATGTACGCTTGCTTAAATATTTTGTATAAAAGTGGTGAATTCTCTTGAATAATAAAAATATATTCCAGCTTTAATGAAATACTATTTTTAGCGTGAAAATCAACATGTTATCCGTGAATGGGAAGCAGCACTAAGAAAAGAATTAAGAACTACAGAGAGAAAACAAGTGTAAATCTGTTAATTTAAATCAACTCTTGCCGCTTGCTTGTTTGTATTGTGATTAAAAGAGTTCATTTAAGTGTCTATCCTGTTCTAGATTCTTCTAATTGTTTGTTTTTGTTATAAACATATAAATGCTCAAATCCTTCAAAGGAAAACTCCCTAATGCCCACACTAAGTCCTTTGGTATATTGAGACCTGTAAACAGATTGCTAGATGAAAGCAAAGATTAAGAGGTAGCAACGGGCTGCCAGGCTACAAACCTGAGTTAAATCCATTAAGGTACACTTGAATAGGCAGATAGGTAAGGAACAGCAAGCTGGGTTGACACATTTCTTCAGAGAGCAGCAGTGGTGAAAACTCTGCGACCACAGAGCTGCCACACATGGTAAAGCACCAGGCCACCTGCTACCCACGGTCCTGAGACTATTGATGTCCTGTTGGGAGTTCACCCATCAAGGGAAGTCCTGCTGTGAGAAATCAAGCTTAAAGTGACAGCTGAGTTCTTCAGCCATAAGGTCATTTAATAAAGTACCTTTGCTAAGGATATAACTCATGTAAGGGAAGAGTTGCACGTGTAAGTGTAAATACTCCGCACACTTGTTCAACTCGGTGCTAAAGAGCCGTCAAAGGGGATATGGAACATGCAAAGTACAGTAAAGATGGAAGAATTTTAAATTTTGTTGACCTGCTCCCTAGGTCCTGACACTGGATTTCCATCTGCTCTAGCAATGTAATTAAACGTTTGCTAACTAATGACAGTATGCGGCTTTTGTCACCAAAAGAACAGACAGTGGTAAACAAAACCCTATTTACAAGAGGTAGGGAGGAGGGAAATGTGACTCTGCTGTTGAAATTAGAGATAAACAAAATCACACCAGTTAGCTAAAGAGCCTGTCTAGACAGAGGAAGAAAAAAACAAATGACAAAAGCTTGATGTCCTTCTTGTGAGAAAGAGAGAAGGAAAAATGATTTCATAGCCTGGCAAAAGTCTTCAAAACGAAGATCTACCACAATGTGAAGATTACTGAACATCACCTATTTTACACTACAGAATAAGATAGTCTAGCCATAGCAAGGCCTCCTTTATTCTGGGGGTGGGGGTGGGGGGACAAGAATCTAAAGTACAAAAACAGCTTATGAAACCAGTGAGAAAACCAAGCAGATAGATTTAGGTTCTAGAAGTATAAAAAGTACAGGCATACACTAAGGCCTCACCCACATGGGAGATCTACTCTGCTATAGCTACATGAATAAAATGTAATTACTACGAAAGTGGTTGTAAGTATCCTGCTTCTAGTTCCTGTTTTGAGATAAACTGGCCACATGGAGAGTTATTGCAGAAGAGCCAAGATAGAATAATTAATTACTCTACTATACTCATGTCAAAAATTTTTCCCACCAGCATGGCCCTAAATAGAAGAGAGGGCATTTTTAAGCTAAAATCATTAACATCGTTTCACAACAATTGAACTTTTTTTATTCCAGCAGTGAATCCGAACCACACTGCTTTGAGCTAAGGACTTCTATGACAATTTGTAACTAGTGCAAATGTTTATGGCCAATTTAAATCCCAAATTATCTATAATGCAGCCACTAGATAAATTAAGCATGAAATTATGCCTTGAAATGTCTCTTAGTTACTGCAGATGACTGGGACTTTTTCTCTTTTTGCAGGACAGAGCAAAGGTGAGGAAATGCACAGAAAACCTGAGGAGTCACAGCCCCGCTATATGCTGAGGACACATTCCTCAAAAGTGAGACAGGGATTCGAGAGAGAGAGACATTTTTCCTATAAGGATTAATAAAACGGCAAGGAGTGGGGCACAGGGTATGCATGCATGCATGGACTTAAGAAATACACGCAGTGTGAATACACAGGGACAGTACCTACGGTGTTGAAGATGGAGAGACAGGAGCAGGAGCATCAGGACTGTCAACTGGAGGAGATGATGGCTTTTTGGCAGCTGGGATGCTAATTTATTTTAAATACAAAAATCAACAGATGACTGAGTACTGGCCTGAAATTTTAATTGACAAGAGATTGAATCTTGCAATGCCCTGATGCTTCTGGTTTGCTGCTCTGAAACATCACAGCGACTCCATCTGTGAGACTGGATGCTGGATGTAAATCTTTTAGGGCAAGCATCCTTCCTGCCTCCCTCTGAACAGTTACATTTTTATCATCATCATCTTCTTCCTCAGATGCCTAGGGCTTATCAAGAACAATCAAGTCAATCAAGGGTGAAGAACAGAAAAACAGGAGGATGATGATGGTTAGCAGGGCAGGGTATCAAACGATCATTGATGGCACACCAAAATAAAGGGTAGAGAAATGGCAGATAGCAGGGCCTTACTGCACTGCCTTTCTGGCCTGTTGGCTAGCAGCAATTCATTTCCATAAAGGACGTCCTTGTGGATGACTGGGAATCGGTTTCAGCCCTGCCCTACCATAGATACATTAAGTTAAACTCTCTGGGTCCCATTTTTTCCAATCTACAAATTTTGAATGCTATTTCTCTCTTTATAGGTGTGTGGAGACAAGAGGCTTTGAATATTTAATGGAGCATTTGTATTACTACTATTACTTAATTTATTTCAGAGTTATCTGTCTTTGTGTATGGCCTGCTCCACATCAGGCCTGCATGCTTGCTCACTTCAGCAGGCTGGGAACTGTGAAATCCTGCGGCCTTCTTGGAATCTCACCTTTCTCCTTTTCTGCTATAAAAAGCTCTTTTTGGATGCGATTACTTAGAAGGTTCATTGCTAATGCAACTCATAGAGGCATAAAATGATTTCCTCCAAACTAGAGAACTGTAGTTCATGCTATCCTAACATTATAATTTAGAAATCCCAAGTAGTTTGAAAACCCTTCATTCTTCAGTATTTTGTCTTTAGGATTCAGCATAAAATTTTCATAAACTGTGAACATCTAAGACGACTGGTGTAATCCACTATTGATGTGATTTCAATAGAGTTACACAAATGGAAAACTTGGCTCAAGATGTTTTAAAGGCCATTCTGGCATACGCTAGCCTCCAACCCAAAAGCTTTGCTGACCCAGCCATGTGGGGAAAACACAGCTCCTAACACAGCTCACAGCTACTGCTGCAATAAAATAAAATCTGGCTGCTGCTTTTGGCTGACTGCATTCCCCAATTGCCACGTAATATTCTTGGCACCATTAAAAAAAAAAAAAAACAGCGAAAGAAAAATAATGGGAACCTACCCCCCAATTATTTTAATATAGCGTCTCTTCCCTGAGGGAAGCATTTCAGCCTGGAAAACAAGGATAAAGTGGCTACGGAGAGCAATATCCCCATTTAAAAACAACAAAAGAAGGGCCTCCTCAGCGCTGAGGCGGCAGCGCGCAAACTACGGGCTCCTAAGGGTTGGAGGTGGGGGAGCAACGGCCGCGCCGGCCGCGCGCGACCAACCGTTGGGCGCACGGGGCAGCCGTTGTTGGGCGCGCTACCCCGGCCGTCGGGCGCGCGGGACGGCCGTTGTTGGGCGCGCTACCCCGGCCGTCGGGCGCGCGGGACGGCCGTTGTTGGGCGCGCTACCCCGGCCGTCGGGCGCGCGGGACGGCCGTTGTTGGGCGCGCGCTGCCCTGGCCGTTGGGCGCGCGGGGCGGCCGTTGTCGGGCGCGCTACCCCGGCCGTTGGGCGCGCGGGTCGGCCTCCGCCCCGGCCCCGGCCCCGGTCCCGGCGCCCCCGGCGCGGCGGCGGGGCTGGCCCGGCCCGGGCACGCATGCGCGGCTCGCGGGACTTGTTGCTCGAACTCGCAACTTCGGGGCTGGGACGTTGCACTGCGCCGCGCCCGCCGCAAAGCCCCTGTGGGCACGGGGCGTGGCGGGAGAGACCGCGCCGGTGCGGGTAAGGGGGCGGCAGGAGGGGCTCGGAGCCTCGCAGCCGGGGAAGGGAAGGGGAGGGGAGGGGAGGGCGCTGCCGGTGGGCCCCCCCTCCCGCTCGGCGGCTCCGTGTGGGGACGGGCAGGGGCTGCGTGAGACGGGCTCGGCCTGGCCGGGCCCGGCCAGGGCAGGTCCGGCCGCCGGGAGGGCGGGCGCGGGCGGGCCCGGCGCCGGGAGCCGCCGCCACCGCCGTTTCCTCCGCGCGTCTGCCCCTCTCCGCGTAGGGGCTGGCCCGGCGCTGCCGCGCCTCTGCCGCAGCGGGGCCTCGGGCTCTCCGCGCCCGGGGGTCTTCCCTGCCCCCCGCTCCGGGGAGAGGTGGCACAGGCCGAGGGGGTTTGGCCCGGCCGCAGGCGGCAGGAGGCGAGCCCGCAGCGAAGGGGCTGTGTCCTCCCTCGCATGAGTTGCGAGCCCTGGGGCTGCCGATGTGGAAGGAAGCTTGAGGAAGCTGGCCCTGCCAGCCCCGATCTCGCACCGCTCTGCGGCCGCTGCCAGCCTGTCACGGCAGAAGTAAGGGCGATGATCTCTCGTTTCTGGTGCACGTACTGGTGCTCGCGTCCCCTGGAGAGGTCGCAAAGTGCCGCTTGCAGTCTCCTTTTGGCTGCTGCAGCACTACTCCACCTGTGGGAGGTGTTGCCGTGTTTTTTATCTTCCTAGCAACTTGCTTATTTAAAAATAATAGTCTTCAAAATTGGAAAATTGGTCTCCGATGAGATCCCGTGTTACTTAAAATTTCACATGCAGTCTCTGCAGTTGTTATGATGCAGGTTTCCAAAGTACATTCAAAAATAGCTTTAACTTCCTTGCGTCATCGCTGAACTTCCTTCCTTAGGAAGCAAGGACAGACTCATGGCAGAAATTATGGAGAAGTGTTCTCCATAATGTTTTTTTGCTATTTAATATGACATCTTATAATTATTCATATTCTTGTCTCTTTCAGCATCCAGAGTACTGCTGTCAGCAGAGGCATGTGGTGGCCTCTTACAGAGGCATGATATTCCACAGGTAGTGTCCCTGGACTTGTGATGAGACCCTACAGTCTTTGCTCTCAAGGGACAGAGTTTTCTGGGGTATGCTTTCTTTACCAATTTATCAATCAGAAGTGTGTTCTCCATGAAACACAGTTTTGTCCCAAGTGGTTGAGAACCAGCAAGTTTAAAAGATCCAAGAAAAGAAATGTGTAAAGTGGAAAGCCCCAAAATAAGTGAGCAGTTTCCTGCACTGATAAAAGGACCTTTGTATCACTAGCTGAATCTTGTGAGATCTTGTATGTCACTAAATTACCTCATTTTAGTCAGCTGATCTGCTCAGATAGACGGCTGATCTCTTGGAAAACTAGAAATATTTTTTGCTCTTTTGTGTTAATGTTACACTGTAATTACTGTGCTGCTCTTTCAGTTAAAGTCTCCTATTAAAAAAGGAAAATCACACAATATTGCAAGAACAGAGAAAAAGAAGCATGTATATTTGTGTCATAATTCTTTTCTGTGGATTTAGTATCAAATGTGTTAATGTCAAGAGCTTGAAATTTGTATTCACAGTTCACAAACTAGTATGTTCGCACATGCTCAAGAACTAGGGGCAATATCTTCAAAATGCTATCGTTTGTTGGAATATCTAATGACCCACGTTATTCCTAGAATCAAAATCCAGACTGAAGTAAGTAGTTTAATGTTATAAGTTGGAAGACAGGGAAGTTTATATGTGGGTATTCTGTAGCCTTCCTCAGCTGCTCTTAGAGGAGGACGTGGTTGGTTAGGTGTCTGGAATTTGCGTTTGGACATTATTAGTAACTGAGCCTGTCAGTTATTGCAGAATATTTCCCAAATGAAGGGGAGCGGTTGTCAAATATGGTTTATCATAGGAGGTAGTTTCCTTTTTGAATCTTCCTGCATTATTTGCTACTTGCAGTGTTTGTACATCTCATGTACACGAGGTGGCTGTTCATGTGGCTGTTTCACTTTTTTTTTTCTTTTTTTTTTTTTCTTTTTTAAGGAAAAGACAAAATGAACCCTTTCTTTTTTCTGGATGTCGGACATTCTCGTCTGGTCTACTTCTGGAATAGAAGTATACCTTTCAACTCAACGAATGAGACGTACTGCTACAGCACTGCCCAGGACAGCACGGTGCTCCAAGGAGTAACTTTTGGTGGAATCCCGACTGTCCTGCTGCTTGATGTAACCTGTTTTTTTGTAAGCCCAGTTCTGTTTCTTACACTGAAAATACTTCTGGCCTTCTCAAATGTTAGATTGTCCAGAATTCTCTGGTTATCAGGTAGAGATTCATGTTTCCCAGAACCTTCAGAATATAAATGTGATAAGTCCATCCTGGGCACTTCAGACCACTTTTCAAGTATTATAAGGGTTCACATAGACATGGAATGACGGTGTCACTGTATGTTGGATGCGTGGATGTGGAGAGACTGTAGGGTCTATATGCGAAGTCAGTGGTGGAGTTAGTAGTGGTTGCTCAGATTTCTGTGTTTTGTCTCAACTGCAAGAACATTTTTTCCTTACTGAGTTAAAGCACTGGATACTCTTTCAGGAAGGGAAAGCTATTGCTGAATTGCTTATCAAGAGGCAAAACATCCTGGTTGTTTTGCAAGAGGAAGTAAAAGATGGAAAATCTGTCATTTCATGTGTTTCGAATTGGATTCCATGAAGCTGTAGAGGAGATAATGCAGTGATCAGCTGAGTCCTGACAAAAGGAGGAATAAAGTTAAGTGTTGGTCCAGAGGCTCCAAGAGGGACCTGACACTGCAATAAAATTTATGGTTATTTCCATGAATATGGTCTAGGTGGTTTTAAGCCACCAGAAAAAGAGCTATTAAACCTGCAGATTGGCCTTGTAAATGAGGTTTCTGGTAATAAAACAAGACCAAAGGAATCATGTAATCGCTGAGTTCTAGAAAGCCACTGTGGGGGAACTTAAAATTACCTGTGTGAGGTCAGAGCTGGTAGTTCAGTGGGAACCTAGAGGATGAATAAAATGTTCCAAAAAATTATGTAGTGATATTCTTTGTTGTTGAATTGGAGTATGTAGTATGCTGTATAGCTGTGGTTTAATTTTAAGGCACTGAGTCCGTGCTTTTGAGCCCCTTTCTGTTGAGTCCTCCTTTCAAACAGCTTTAGGTAGTGAGTTAGCTGCAATATATTCTCTCTTTTTCAAGTACTGCTTACTGAACTTATTTGGCAACTCCTGTGTTTCTGTATTCATGACATAATGTTTACTGCAATCTCTTTAATAACTGTCAGTTGATGGGTTGCTGAATATTATTTCTAGGCTGATTTTGTAAGGAAGTAAGGTTTATATATATTGCATTGCTTGCCCATTTTGTCTGTCAGTTCCTCCTAATAACTGTAGAATACATGAACCAATTTCAAGCAGTTTCAAAGTTGTCCGAGTCTACAGAACTTGATATCTTTGAAATACCCAAGTTGCATGAAATGTAATGGTCAGATAAAGGAGGAAGATCAAAACTAATGTTCCCTGTTTGGGGAAGGCCAGAAATGCTTTATTCACTGTGAAAGTCAGAAATTAGCTGGATAATCTTGATGTATATTCTGGCTGGCCAGTCAGTACTTGCATAGCTCCAAATAAGCTACATCACTAACAGCACTTTCCAGCCAAACAGGTACAGGGATGTAGGAGGGGCTAAGAGGTAAGGGCATTTCTGTTACAGATGCATAGAAAACTGGCCTTGTTAGTTCTGTTTTGTACAGAACAACTTGCTTTTTAAAAACAAAAAACAAAAAAACAAGTACTTCTATGAAATACGTGGATTTTTTCCCCTATTTTCTCAGTCTCTTTCAAAAAGTGAAAATACAAGGAAGAGATCAAAAATTGTTTTCTGTTTTTTATGAGCTATAATAATACATTACTTATGGTAGGAAGGATGACAGTAATTCTCATGCTTGAAAAGGAGGTTGAACTCCCTACAGCTAGTTACATCACTGGAAAAAAAAAATGCATTGCAAGTCTTTCATCATAGTTCTGGGTATTGAGTAATGAATAATAGTAAAGGTACATTTATGAAAGTTTGGGTTTCCTCTCAACTACAGCTTGCTACTTTTCCTGTGTGTCACAGACCTTCATATACTTTCAGTTAAGAAATATTTTTACATATATTTCTCCTTCTTTATAAATTAGAACAGGAGAACTGGTGTTCTCGTCCTTTGGTCCTGTACAGGTTGGTTTATGCCAAGGTGATAATTGGGTTTGTTAACAAGTGAAGTTGGTTTCAGAGTTAGGGCAACATCGTTTTGACAGTTCCTGTACACCTAACAATAGTCGTTCTGAAGTGAAAAATAAATAGTCAAAAGATCTTTATTTTTATTTTCTAGATTTTAATATTAGTGTTTTCCGTTATAAGAAAGAGATTCTGGGACTATGGCCGTGTTGCTCTCGTGTCAGAAACTGAAAGGTAAGAAGATGTGCAATCAAACTGACTTGTTGAAACCAGTTGGGAAATAAGTGCAGTAAAGAGGACTTAAATTAAGTGAATTTTGTATGAATTAGATATGATTGTAATCGCATGCATATATTTGTTCAAAATGTCCTCCTCCTATTTTGTGTGAAATACGTTTTCTGTTCCCAAACTTCCTCTTTGGAGTGTCAGTAATAAAGCTGTGTGTTTGCAGTTGTCGTTATGAATTTAGTTCTACAGTTGTGGACACAGGAAGTGGAGGCAGGAAAAAAGGTAATAGGTGGTTTGTTAACATTTCACTTGCCCACAGGTTCATGTTTACAGTGTGTTTCTGTGGCAGAAGGATATTAACTGTTGTGCTTATCTGGGCTCAAGACCAGTACCTTCCCAGAACTCCCTGTGTGGATTGTGTCATAATAATTTTTTTTGAATGGCTTAAAAATAATAAAAAGAGTCTCATGTTAAAGCTTTCCAAAATCCCTCACTGATTTTAGTAATAGATCAACTGAGCTTTTGATTTTTAGCATTATTTCTGCAAGATGACATTTTAAGATGTTTAAAAGCTAGTAATCTGTTTACTTTTGTGAAGCAGATGTTAACTTTAACAGTGAGCTTCTTGCTGGTATTAGTAGTGTGACATATATAATATCTGCAACTAAGCAAAAGAAAGGGGTTCAAAGTGTGTATTTAGATTGAAGCCACGTACAATTGTGAGAAGTAGCTGAAGCAAAAAAGTAGGCAATAGCAGAGACAACTTTAATCCAGGTAGCTCAGACAGCAAGAATGAAGATGCTCTGGTACAGGCTTCTATGTGGACTATAGAGACCTGTGCGGGGCATATAGATCCTTGAGCATTCAGGCACATAGGAGCCTATGTTATTGTCCCCACTGGATTGTCACCTGAGCCAGCTAGGTCAAAATTAGCTTAGATACATCTATATGTACACTGTATTTTTAGCATTTATTGTCCTGTAGCTGTGGGCATATCGCCATTGCAACGTTTATTTTTAGCAACAAACTGAAAACATACTTTTCTATTTTTACTGAGTGTTACAGAGTCTCTAATTGTTTTTAGTCTTGGTCTAGGACTGAATTTGGATTGGGGTGGGAACCTGGAATTAAGGGATTGAATTGTGCAGAGGAGACTTGAGTAATGGCTGTAAGATGAAGGAAGAGAGATGGAGGGAAAAGAGGTAACGTCTTGTAATGAGGAATATCTGACCAGGAATCTATGTTGTAGAACTTATCCTGTCTAGGCTTCTAAACCTATGTTGCCTCCTCTAATGTTACTGCTGTTTAATATCCCAATAAAGCTTCAGTTTTATTTTTAGTTCAGTTATATGCTCTTGTACTTCAGGAGCTCACATCTCCCTTTTCGACACAAGATACAGCATGAGTTTTTATAATTAAGCTTATGCTACAATGTGAAAACTACAGCCTTCATAAGTGGAAATGTGTTTTTATAGTACTTTCTCTAGTTACTTCAGAATTGTTACAGCTGAAATAATTCTGTGGAATTCCAGCAACTGTTACTAAAAATACTTAATCATCTTCTCCTGTATTTTAGTGAATCAAGGTATAGCCGGTTGTCAACATCTTCATCAGTACCTGAAGAGCTTGAATATGACAGTGTAGGTATTACAGGGTTTTGGTATGTTTTTTATGTAAAGTTTTTAAATTATTTTTATTTTTTTGTAAAGTATGTTGTAGAAGCTGCCATAATTTGCCATTCCACCTAGCCCAACAAACCAGTCTTTCAGTTTAAAAATCAGTAGTGCAATTGTGTACTGTGTTTTCATCAAAATCATCATTTTAGGTAATCTCTCCTGGTTGCCTGACAAATTAATGCTTGTCATAAATCAGTACCTTGTCTCACTGTTGTTTTTAACTTTTTTCAATTAGTAGAAAGATTTTACAATAATGTTTGGGATGGGGGAGAAGGGGAAGAATAGTAAGTAATTTGTACTTAACTTTTTGAACTAAAAGTTATTTACATTATGTTCACATTGCAAATAATACCTAGTTGGTGTTTATAGCACATTTTCCTCATGAAGATGAGGAAACGACCCAAGTGTGAGACAAGTAGTAATGACAGGTAGTCTTGATATTAAGACTGGTTAAGAGTGGCAAATATATTTTTGGCCAAACTTTTAATTGGATCCATCCATGGTCTTTCTGAAGTCTTTGAATTCATGCTGTCTCTGTCATTTTGTGTTGCAGCTTCAGAATGAAGCCGTGAGAGAGCTGTCCAAGGGTGGCAGCGTATGTTTTTGTGTTTCATATATGCATGAATTTAACATCTAGCCTTGTAACTAAATAGTTGTGTGAGCATCAAAAGCATGTTGGTGTTTGATCAGGATTGCTCTGATATTTGTGCAGTCGTCTTCATCTTTTTTTTTTTAAGCCCTAAAGCAACTTTATCATTAAAGCTGGAATAAAAATGCATCTTTTTGGTTAGATATTATTCACTTACAAGGCCTTTCATGAGAGGGTTTTTTTGGACCATATTGTAATGTTCAACAAAAAACACACTCTGCTCTACAGTTTCATAGAATGATTTGTAAACCTAGATAAAAAGCCTTTCTGTTAACTTCATCACAGTGTTGTTTTTGATTGCGTTGCAACTGGCTGATTTGTATTAGACTCTCGTGTAGCTTATCCTTGAAATTGGAGAGTCTTTGGAAATGGTTCTGTGGAAAAAATCACGTTTTCTGCTCTAAAACTATCTGTTAAGATCAGTTTTCTGATCTTGACTTCTGTTCAGTGGAGGTGGGATTTGGACACACTTTTAGACATTTAAGAAGCCAAAGTAATAAACATGCAAGTAATCAAAGAAATCTTAAATGCTATCTAAAAATAGGCTTATGAAATACCTTGTAAAAGGGTTTTAGTGTGTTAAGTATTTTTCTGTAAGTTTTAGCTAACAAGTTGGCAGTTTGTTGCTCTGAAATCATCATTTAGAAAAAGTGGTTAATAGAAACACTTCTCTTAATTGTACAATTTAGAGACTAATATTTCTTGTACTTTAGCTCCTAACACTTGCTTCTTTATCTGTAGGGATTTTGTTCTTGGATGACAGCTGCCTTTCGGATGCAGTAAGTATATGAAACAGAAATAGTAAGCTGTGGTTTGCTCTTTCCTTTTTTTCACTTTTTATTTTTTTATTAAAAAAAAGAAAAGCTTTGCACTCAAAGATGTTAATTTTTTTCCAGAGTAGATAGAATTAAATACAAACAGTTAAAACTGAAGGTACTCCTAGTATGTTGGCTGATAGTGGGGTGACCAAAGATATAAAAGCAAGGTGAGTATATAACAATACTTATTCAGGATACTATCACCTTTCTGTCAGCAGCCCAGGAATTTACTGGCCTAGGAATAGTGTGTGGATGAGAACGAATCTGTGGCATTTATATGGATTCTGAGCTAATAACTAGGTTCTAGGCTTATATCCTTCAAAGAGTACTGTGGGGTGTTCCCCTGTTTGAAGCTAGTAGCGCTCCGGGCAGGAATCAGGGTTTTCCTGCAAGGATTTCTGTGGAGAACTGGTGGTTTAGTTTGCGATGAAATTTGATAAGTAGGGAAAGTCCATCCCCATCCTTTTCCAGAAACTGAGCATTAGACATGTGATGTTGATTCTTTAAAAATCATGATTCTCTAAGTCAAGAGAGATAAAAATCAACCTCTAGCTGTGCACATTGAAACAAAAAAAGGGGGTGAGGATTTATCTTGTCTTTCTCCATTTTTGCTATGTTCAGTTCCTTCCTTTTCCAAGGATTCATATTTTACTGGTCTGTCCTGCTGACAATGGATAGATGATGGTAGTTCTTTCCAAAATCTGTTAATATCTTCTGTTAACTGAGGGTCATAAGAGTAAGGTGATCATGTCATTATTTTCCTCATGGGGAGCCGTTATGGAGATGAGTGAACACTGTCACAGTCTGATCTTAAAGTTTGAGAGCCGGATTTAACATCTTGTGACACTCATAAAGCAGGAAGTCATGGCAGATGACTTTGGCTTCTAGGCTTATAAAAGGAACTTGTATTTATGTTTGTTTTTCTGATCACTTGTTTCTATCTTAAATTCCCTCATGTTTTTGTGTGTTGATATTACGCAAGAAAATATATTTCTGAAAGTGAAAAATGGTCAACTTATTTACAAAAGAATGTGATAGTGTTGAACATTGATAGGAATTGGTGGAGAAGTCATTGGGTAGGCTGAGAAATTAATGTATTAAAAAAACAACCCAAACCCCAAGTTACACAGACTGACTGTGTGCTTTTCTATGATGCAGTGATGATGAGATCCATGACAGATGTGGTGAAGATGCCATACATTACCTTGCCTTCCAGCGTCACATCATTTGTTTGCTGATTGCTATCAGCATTTTGTCTGTGTGTATCATACTGCCTGTCAACCTGTCAGGTGATCTACTTGGTAAGAATATTTTACATTCTTGGAAGAATCAACTATTCTATATCATTGCAAAAGTTTGGGGGATCTCTTTTGTTATGACAAACTTTGCAAGATCCTTTTTTTTTTTTTTTTTTTTTTCCTCTAAGTCCAGTGCATGTAATTTTGTGTGACCATTTGTTTGACAGTAGCAGGAAGGATTCTTTAAGTGTCTGGCAAAAGCTGTTATCAGAAACAAGATGGCAGACTACATATTTGTAGTCACAGAAAACCAGACCTGGAAGGCTCAAAGCAGGATTAACTTTACCTACGCCCTCTTGGCTGGTGTTTGTCTAAGCATTCTTCTAAGGTTGTTACTGATTTTCATAGGTCAGGTGTGGAAACTTTGTCTTCACAGTTTAGAAATTTTTTCCTGATGTCCAATCTGAATCTCTTTTGCTGTAACTTAAGCCCATTACTTTTTGACCTGTCATATTGGAGAGCAAATTGTTCTCTCCTTTGTAATCACAGAATGGTTGAGGCTGGAAGGGACCTCAGGAGATCATCTAGTCCAACCCCCCTGCTGAGGCAGGGTCACCTAGAGCATCATTGCCCAGGATTGTGTCCAGATGGCTTTTGAGTATCTCCAAGGAAGGAGACTCTGCAACCTGTTCCAGTGCTCAGTCACCCTCACAGTAAAGAAGCTTTTCCTCATATTCAGATGGAAGTGTCTGTGTTTCAGTTTGTGCCCGTTGCCTCTCGTCCTGTTGCTAGGCGCCACTGAGAAGAGCCTGACCCCATCCTCTTCGCACCTTCCCTTCAGATACTTACACACATTGATAAGATCCCCCCTCAGCCTTCTCTTCTCCAGGCTGAACAGGCCCAGCTCTCTCAGCCTTTCCTCATAGGAGAGATGCTCCAGTCCTTTAATCTTCTTAGTAGCCCTTCGCTGGACTTGCTCCAGTAGCTCTATGTCTCTCTTGCGCTGCAGAGCCCAGAACTGGACACAGGACTCCAGATGCAGCCTCACCAGGGCTGAGTAGAGGGGGAGGATCACCTCCTTCCACCTGCTGGCAATTTTCTTCCTAATGCAACCCAGGATAGCACTGGCCTTCTTGGCCACAAGGGCACGTTGCTGGCTCATGGTCAACTTGTTGTCCACCAGGACTCCCAGGTCCTTCTCTGCAGAGCTGCTCTCCAGCAGGTCAACCCCCAGCCCGTACTGGTGCATGGGGTCATTCGTCCCTAGGTGCAGAACCCTGCACTTGCCTTTGTTGAACTTCATGAGGTTCCTCTCCGCCCACCTCTCCAGCCTGTCCAGATCTCTCTGAATGGCAGCACAGCCCTCTGGCCGCTCTTCCCAGTTTGGTATCATCAGCAAACTTGCTGAGGGTGCGCTCTGTCCTTTCATCCAGGTGACTGATGAATAAGCTGAACAATACTGGACCAGTATTGACCCCTGGGGGACATCACTAGCTACAGGTTATATGATTTTAGCCACTTGAAGACTATCTATTCATCTGTGCTTTTTCTTTTTGATAAGTCAGGTATAAACTGGATTTATCAGTCTTGTTAAGATCATGTTTACAGTTATTCACAGTTGAACATTTTGGTGAAGAGCAGTAGAAAAAAGCAGTGATTAATTTAGTTTTCCCAGGATCTCTCAAACAGAGTACTTGCCAGTATACCGCTGCATTCTTATACCACAATTACGTCTTATTTTGTATATTGACCTCTGATTTTTGTCCCTAGAGATTATTCTCTTCTGTTATCCTTAATAATGTGATTTAGTTTTGTTTACTCCTACCTGTGCTTAAAAGAGCTTGTAACTTACCAGTTTGCTTTCTGAGTACATTTCTTAGTCTTCCTCTGTAGTGGGATAGTTTGGACCTGTGCCTTTAGTAGTGTTTCTTTGGGGAACTTCCATCTCTGACTTTCCTCCTATGGTATCTTTCATATCTATTCTCTGATTATATTAATAATCTGCCTTCTTTAAGAACACTGTTTTCTTTTTTTTTGCTTTTTTTTTTGTGTGTGTCCTTTCAAAGGATCCTTTTGTCATTTCACCTAACTTGCTTTCCCTCTCTGTATTCTCAGCCAGCATCCTTAATTTTACAGAAACAAACCTAACAGAACCTTAGTCCCAATTGCTGTCTTTACCTTCTTTGTAAAGTAAAGAAAGAAATGCCAATGCCTTTGAAGAACTTACTGAGCACTGTTTGCTCTTCTGGTGTAGTTACTACATGCATTTTTATATCAAACATGATTTTGTAATACACATGTATTTGTGTGCACTGTCCTTCTCTAGCTACAATTTGATATGTCACTTGGACATGTTAACGGGCCCTTGGATTCCAGTAGATATTCTTTTGCTAGTTCAAATGGCAGAGTATGCCTGTCCTTCTGAAACAGGAGGATACAACTTCTAATTTCCTGCATTAAATTTTGTGGTGCTAGGAGATACAGCTGAAAAGAAAGTAGGAAGCTTTGATGTCTCTCCCTGTCCCATCTCCCCTGCCATATGTTACTTTTCGACATTTGTGGTTCTTTCTGTTGGGCAGGCCCAGCTTGTAATGTGATTTAACAGCTTATGCTGGAAGATGGTTTAGCTTTCCAAATACACTATAGCTCTTCCACCTTCACAAACTAAATTTTCACTCACTTTCCATTTCGGTGTGTGTGTTTGTTTTTGTTTTGGTTTTTTTTTTTAATACTTGGAAATTTAGAGAGACAGCAGTGTATAAACTTTCTCACTCTTGACCTTAGTAAGGTTACCAATACTGTTTTGGCAATGTTGAATTCAAGTAGTTTAAGTGAACAGCTGAGATAAGAAACCAGTGAAGATGGAATAAAAATGTGAACGAAATAGGTCCTGGTTCCTAAACAAGGTTGTTAATGGATGTGAAGGAAGACTGGAAGGAGGAAGGTAATATGCTGCAGAGATCTAATATTCATTTTTTTTTAAATAATCTGTTATTTCTCTTGTTGGGTTGTAAGTGATATAATCTTGGGGCAGAGGGAGAGGATTCCAACTTTAAAATGCAATACAGTATAGACCAGCATTACTTTTGATTCTGAATCTTTTTAAAGGTGACCATGATCAGCTTTAACGAGAAGCATATCAAGCTTTTAAAAAAATAAATAAAATCTGGCTTTCTCATGGGTTGCATATGAATTTTGCAGCAGTTAATTATGCTGATGCTTTTTGTTTTTTTTCTCAGATAAAGATCCCTATAGTTTTGGAAGAACAACTATAGTAAATTTACAAACTGGGTAAGTAAATCTTGAAGAGTATTTTCTATGCTTTTGTCTGATTACTGCCATAGTCTCTAAACACATGAATTGATACTTGCAGCATGCCTCATGGGGTAGGAATTACTTATTCATGCTTCATCAACTGAAACTGGGATATGTTCTGCTTCAGGCTATGCAATTGCAGTGCTGATAAGAAATCTAGAAACTTGGCTTCTACTCTCTCTGCTCTTACTTTTTTACACCACATGTTTCTCTTGGCTAATAACTGCTCATGTAGCAGTGTTATTTTCAGAATTTTCCACGTTAAAATAAACCATACTTCAGAAAGCAAAATAAAGCTGGCAGTTTTACTAGAATGTGTAGCTCAGATGACTTAAATTCTCTTGCATCAGATTTATGTGTGTACATGACTCTCCCATCTGAGAGACTTAAAGTCTATAACATAGTTGAATTGCAAAGTTGTACAATTATTCTGTTGTATTACTTTATCTTAAAAAAAAAAAAAAACAACAACAAAAAAAACACCCATACACGCTCTTAAGTCCAGTTAGCGTTTTTGCCAATGCACTTTCTTTCTCTTAGCCTTACAATGATTCCTATGTACTTGGAGGTTTTTTTTAATCTGGAAAACAAATTCCTTTATTTTAGGTTAATTGTGATTATTAATGCTCTTTACAAACTGTAAACCTGTTCACAGAGCAGAATTTTTGTGAGCTTTGTGAAAGGAGCTACTGGAGAAGCAGACTTTACTCCCTGTATTCAGGCTGTGTTCAAATTGGGTAAAGATTGTGTTCAAGGAGAGTTCAGTTATGTGCTCATCACAGAAATTAGTAAGATCAATAAAAACTGTTTGGTAAATAGTGTGGAGCGTGCTATTGATCATACGAATAAGAAGGTGCAAGCCAAATGCTGCCTAGAAGTTGTCCATGTTGTAGAATAGCTGTGGTCTTTGAAGATCTGTAACTTGTTTATGATAAAATGTTATGGGTAACCTTGATCACTGTCCAAAGCATCTTCATGGACATAACCATCTACCACTTACTACCTTTTTTTGTCCATCTGGGTTCAAAGTGATGTTCTTATCTGCTTAACGTTTTGATAGTTACTTGCATCAATTAGGTAACTAATTCTTCCTGTTTCTCATATTCATGTTTTGTCCCACAGTAACAATCTTCTCTGGCTGCACACGGTTTTTGCTGTTGTTTACCTGATTCTGACTGTTGTCTTCATGAGACATCACATGAAGTATGTCACGTACAAGGAGGAAGATATAGTAAGTTTTTGTATTTGGTGTAAAACCATTTAGCGTGTTTCAAAGTGGATAATAATAAAAAGGCAAATGCTAAGATGCCTCTTTCTTGCTAGAATCTGACGTTAAGTATGAAGGAATTCACTGAAAGCAAAACTGCACTGAGTGAATTGTGAAAAAGGAGGTGGAGAGATGTAGGGTGGAATTTGTGAAATTTTGTTGTCCTATTACCAACATAGAGGATAAATGTGGTACTATCTCAAATTGGTGCAGTTCCCATTAAAATCAGAATTTCCTCTCCTCCTCTCCCCCTACCCCCCAACACAGCTGCTTGTGCTGTGTTACTGCTTACCTCGTATTCTTGTTTTTTCATTAGTGGTGTGGTTCCTCAGATTTGGAGTGCTTTTTCTCTTGCAGGTTAAGTGCACATTATTTGTAACTGGTCTTCCCAAAAATGCAAGTGAAGAGACCGTACAAGGCCATTTCACGTAAGTTCCATGCTTGAGTAGTATCTTTAGGAACAGGAGATTTAAAACTGTCCCAGCAGTTTTACCTGCCCGAAGCAGAAGTGTCTTTGGCTTTTGCATTGTTTAAAATCCATATTGTAGTATTGGACTTACAAAATAGAGACCAGAATGAAAATATCATATTTCAATAAAGCTAGTTAGCTGATATTAAAGTTAGAATCTAAGAAAGTGGCTGTAAATTCACACTTTTCATTCCTGGCACCACATGGCCTTTATTTGTGAATAATGCTGCACATCTCATATTAAAACAATTTTCAGCAAGTGTCTCTATGGAAGTGTCTCCACTTCTATGATGCTTCATTCAGAAATGAAATATTTGACTGAGATGTGAGTCAGGCATCAGTGATGCTCTTGTGAAACATCTTCACTGTAACTTCTGTTCTCACTGTTCTCGTTTATTGCTTCCTTCTCAGGGCTGCTTACCCAACCTGCAACGTGCTAGAGGTCCAGCTATGTTATGATGTAGCCAGGCTTATTCATCTATTCAAAAAAAGGTATCTTTGTTCATAATCTAAATCTAACCTACATTTCTTGTAGGTAGGATACCCTGTATGTTACATAGGATAAGCTTTGACTTGCTTGCTTTTATCAGGCAATGCAAAGCAGAAAACCCAGCTCTTTAATTCCTAACTCTGGGACTCTGCTTCTTTGGCCAGAGATACTAGTCACAGGCAGGAAAAAGGTTGTGTTCTGGGCTACACTAGAATAACTTTTTTTTTGTTGTTGGTTTTTTTTCTGGAACCTGGCTACAAGTCTTAGGCTGTCTAATGCTCTTATGGGCTTGAAAAGAAGTTGCATTATGTAGTCAAAATAAGGTATGTGGGTATCTTTGAGGACTAATTTATGTTATTAGTCCTTGACATAACTTTTTTTCTTGGGGATTATATTCTCCTTAAGCTTGTTGTTGATTTATTTTTCTCTTGGAAAGTGTTATGGATGGGTTTTTTTGTCCAGAAAACAGGCAGAAAAAAGCCTGACTTACTATAAACATCTACATCAGAAGTATGGCAAGCGAGTCCAAATCAACCCTAAGCCATGTGGTCAGTTCTGCTGTTGTGAAATAAGAGGATGTGAAAGGGTAAGAGATTGTGTCCATTTTTATTTATGGCTAGGTAGATCATTATAATAGTAGAGAAGAATACTTTTTGTGTGACATCTTTTTGAGCTTCAGCAAATTAATTTATCGCAGGTAGCTCATCTTTCATGTTCTTGCACAGTACGGAAAAGGAATTGCCCAAAACTTTTGAAATGTGATCTTAATGCAAAAGCTGTAATACAAAGAAAAACTTCCTATTTGTTTGCCTTCATATCGTGATGTGATTTGTAATTTGTGGAAGTAGTAGGAGGAAGAGGGACTGTGGTTTGTGTAGGCTGTATTTTAATTAAGATACTAGCCATCTGTTACTTGGATGTAACAGTCATCAATTTCCCAACAGGAAGATGCTATAGATTATTATACCAAAGTTGCAAATAAACTGACAGAAGAATACGCAAAAGAGGAACAAACTGTTCATAATAAACCACTGGGAATGGCTTTTGTAACATTTCAGGAGAAATCCATGGCGACATAGTAAGTTTTGTATGGTGTCTTGTTTGTTAACTGTATTAGTACAGCTGATCTCTTGTTTGTGTCACTTGTTTGCTTATGTTGGTTCTTCTTCCTTTCTTCTTCTTCACCGTCCTGTGGATTTGGTCTATTCTGCTTACCAGTAAGCTTCCTTAGAAGTCTGCATTTAGCGTTCGTACTTCAGACAAGGAAATTAGTGATGTAAGAGTCCGAATGGCCCTGGAGAGTTACTGGGTTAAGGAAACTTTCTCTTCTGTGCAGGATCCAATCCATCAGTCTAAGTTAATAGAAAACCAGAGTAATTGGTTCATGAATCTGAGTTACTGATCTCTCTATTTTCTAGTGTGTAAATGGTCTAATTGACAAATTTTTGTGGTGGGTGCAAGTTATAATGCTGGTTAGTAATCTGAAAGTAGGAGTCAATGGCTGGACCTAACTGTAGATGCTGAATTACTTTGTTTCCAAGGTAGTCTCTGGATGTTAAGCATTGGCAACTTGGCAGAGTAAAGGGGAAGCTTTTATTGACCACTTCTTGTGTCTTCGGGAAATAAGTAGCAAGTTTAATAACCTGTTCTGCAGGATTCAGTAAAATGAATGCATATATGTGTTCAGGTTTTTTATATCATATGTTTGTGTGTGTGTATAAATCAGTGTGTTTATATGTGTATATGAAAAGCAGCACGGTGAACAAACAAGTTGTTAGAAAGGTAAGATATGATAAAGAGGGTCAAAGCAAAATTTGCCTGGTAATATGGGACTGTTGCAAAAGTTACACCATATATTCTAATTTTTAGTAATAGTTACTACTTTGAGTCACTTAACCTTCTCTACCATCTTACAATCTGTTTTAATATACTTTCTGCTTGCAGATTATTTATACGACTGTCAAAATTTGCCTCTCCAACTTCAGACACATTTACTCCATTTTATATACCTGCCTTACCTGTTGTTATAGATACATAGGTAGGCCTAATATCAGAAGTTGCTCATCGTCTTTTACTCGGATGTTTCTAGTGAAAATGCATATAGTTGTTCTCTGTGGGCAGTTTGTGGGCATCTCTTACTAACACAGAGAGGGTAAAGGGAAGCAGGATAATATTTCTGTTATAAAAATAACACACTTCATAACTTGTTTGGTTTAACTTGCCAATATTGTCTTGACCTTCAAGTCATGTTAGAGAGCCAGTCTTTGGCATCAAGAAAGTCCGAGACGTAAGGTTTCTTGCAGGAATTTGAGATGCTGGAGAATGTTTTGCATGCTGCTCTGTAATCGAGAAGTGATTATGGGGTGAAATCTGTCCCTTTTCTAATTTTGCTATGTTAAAAACTGTATTTAGAGAATCTGGAGCATGAAATGACCTTTTAAGCTGTGAAACTCAAGGAAGAAATAAGCATTGAAGTTTCTTCTCTAGCTGTTAGATTCCCTTATACGTACAGTTTTGATGGGATGTTCTCTCTTTAGGTGTGTCTTCTGAGTTGCCCTGCCTGCATCTTCTGAGTTGAGTTATCAAAAACCTGAAAAGACTCTGGTTTGTTTAGCTTGGAATTGATGCAGTGGACTCTGTCCTCTGGAAAAATACGTTAGATTACACTTGAAGCTGAGGCTAGCATCAGATCAGAAAGTTACCTTGTGCCATTAGCAGTCTCTGCTCCACAGAGCCCTGAAATAGAATGGGAGAAGCAGGAAGCTGGGACTGAGATTCATGGAGTCATGTGGCTGTAGAAGCTTGGTTAATGATGGTGCTTTGTGTTATGGTTGGAAGCCCTAAAACTTGCTTCAGATGTATGTTTAAAAAAGAAATGATCAAAGTGTGATTAACTTTATTAAATTCTTGCTGCTGCAAGATGCTGACAGTTTGACATCTCACTACTTGAATCCTGGTAAGGGGAAAAATCTTTTTTTTTTTTTTTTTTTTTGCTTGGTTTTAGTCTGTATGGTCCTCTGTTTTATGTTAGAAACACCACTGAGGAATAAGCATGTTCAGGAGTTTCAGTCCAACCATTCAAGATAATGTATACTATTTCCATGCTAGTGTAGCAGAGCTTAAATGGAGTGGAATTTCTTTTTAACCATAACACACACAGTTGTACTACTCCTGAGTATATGCCTAACACTTCTGCTGGTGTGTCTTGAGAAATCTTTGAAAGCATTTATTCCGGCCATGTTTAAATTTGGTTTAAATACATTGACTGTCAATCACCTAATGATATTAGAAGATAAAATTAGAAGATAAAATTAAGGTAAAATAAATTTAGAAGAGAAAATCAAGTATTGAGTTTATTTTGGGAGTGGGCGAAAGAAGGTAATATTCTCATTGTGGGGATACCAGCATGCTAAAAGTCTGAGAATTGGTACTCAAAGCTAAATTGGCTAGTTCTGGTATTGGTGTAATGAAATGAGAGTGCAGACTACTCCTTTAGTCTGCCTTGGTTTGAAAACAGCAAAACAGCTGTGATTCCCTAAAGAGGTGTTTTGGGGTTGGGGGTGGGGGTTTTTTTGTTTGTTTGTTTGTTTTCCCCCTCCCATGGAGGGCTCTCAGACTTTGGTGTGGTTTTCTTTGTTTTTGGGGGGTTTTTTTTGTTTTTTATACAAGTTGTTGCTGCTGTTCATGTTGGTAGAAGCATTGAGCAGTTCAAACCACAATTACTTCTTGTTTGCAAGCTTTGTCAGATCTCAAAGTCATGTGATAATGACTGTTTATATGATGGCCATTACATGCATGATGTGATGTTATGTTGTTGTCTAAAAATTATCTTAATCTCTGGTTATTAAAAGCAAAAAAAAAAAAAAAAAAAAAGTTACCACTATTGCCAATCTCCCTCCTGATATATGCAGCATTTTTCAGGTGAAAAACTTGGAAAAATCCTCCTCCTCTTTTTCCTCCTTTACAGTATCCTTAAGGACTTCAATGCCTGCAAATGTCAGAGTATTAAGTGTAAAGGAGAACCCCAGCCATCATCCTACAGTAGAGAGCTCCGTATATCAAACTGGAGGGTTACATATGCTCCATATCCTGAGAATATCTGTTGGTAAGCTTCCTGTCTGCCTTCTGTTTATTTATGGTAATGTGGGTTTAGAATGGGGGCAGAAGAGGAGGGCTCAGGTGCATTCTCTCTAACCCTATGTCTTCACATAGTGCTTGGATTTGGGAGCCGTGCATCTTTATTTCCATTACTGGTGTTCTTCGGTGATCCTGAGGAGGTCTCTCAGAGGCTCAGTTTTGCTATCCTGTCTGCAGTTCCTATTTAGATGGTGGTTCTTTTGAGATTAATATCTGTGCCTCAGCACTTTCTTTTTTTTTTCTTTTTTTTTTTTTTTTTGTTGTTGAGGTTAATGCATATCTACTATTGAGATCTGAGGTTAGCAACTTGTTGTTACTGAAGCAGTAAATTTTCCAGACTTTACCCACCACTTAGAGGAGATTGTCTGAAAATAGGTAAATGCTTTTTTCAATCAAGCTGTTCCTGTGCTTCCTCTGTCATGTTTATAGGCTAAAAACCACTGAATTTGCTTTGCAAATAACTTAAGGTTGGATCAGTATGATCCATGTTTATATGACAATTTTGATGACACTTCTATTGCCTGACACAAACACACACAAGTTTACTGTATTTCATCTGTATCTAACATACTTTAAAAAAAGAGTAACTTTCCTTCTTTCATAATGCTTTTAAAAGAAAAGTTTTTAATGTGACTGTGGCATCAGTTTCTAATAACTGAGAAATTTTCTCTAGAACTGCAGTTGTGAGTAAAGTACAGAATCTTAACCACAAAGCAAACAACCATATTTCTTAGCTGTGTTTTTCCAGCTGTGGTGTTTTGAGATGTGAATTAAGAACCTCTTGCAAGCTGCTTTTCAAGTAGGATCAGTTTAATCTGCCTTTTTCATTAAAGGATTCTCGCATGTGTTTGCTTCCTTTCCTCCTCCCTCCTCCTTCAAGCACTGTTGTAGGGATACAGGAAGTTATCCATGAGACTCAGTGGGCTGAAGCATTTACAAAGCATTTCTAAACATCCCTGAAGATTTTTCTCCTTGAGGAAGAGGAGGCAAAGGGGTTTGCTACTTACGTAGGCTCACCAAGAGAGTGGTTGTTAAGGGGGCTAATACTGAGCCTCTCTATCCCTGTTCTGTCAGTTCTGAATGGTTGGCTTTGGCTAAGGTTCAAATCATTCCAATCCTTTTGGGGACCACTTCAGATAAGGTTTAAGAACTGTATTGCTGTTTAAGATCCATGGTTGCTATTTTAAGATGGGAGGAGGGGATGTTTTTGTTTTTTGTTTTTTGTTTTTTGTTTTTTTTAACAGTTTCTTGGTAGATTCCACCTCTGTCTCCCTACAAAAATTTTCCATATAGTTTCAATCTCTTCTCATTCTAATTTCCTGTTTAGTACTTCTGTATTATTAAATAGTGAAAGTGTTGGGCATTGTGTTTTAAAGTGTTATGAAGGACTAATATGTTCTTCTGAAAGTGCAATTTATCTTATCCTTCAAGAAAGGTGGCACTGTTTTCTTCATTTCTAATAGCAACTGGAGTTTTTTTAGTGCTTTGTTATATAACTTAAATATGAAAGCCAAATTTAGAAGAAGCAGTGCCACCTGTCACTTGACAGAAAGTATACTTTTTTCACCAGCAAGATGTTTACTGCTTGTTTTTATGTCCTTTTGTTTGGCAGGAATAATCTTTCAGTGCGTGGGCTGAAATGGTGGTTTAGATGGTTTTGCATTAATCTGCTGCTTTTTATTGTGCTGTTTTTTCTTACTACTCCTTCCATAATAATCTCAACCATGGACAAGTTCAATGTCACTAAACCTATTCGTTACCTTAATGTGAGTATCGCCATATGTTTGTATGTAGCTATATATCAGTACCAAAATATTGATGAACTGATGGGTATATAGTACGAAAATGAAACAATAATCATAAACTAAATTCATTTGAAATTCTCAGGAGTGTTTTACATAGCCTACAGATTAAAAAAACAGTGTGCCCACAATTAGGTTCTTGATCCTCTGTTATTCCTTAACACTGGACTGAAGTAAGTTGATCTGAAACTTTCTATCATTATGAATGTTATATTTATTTGTAGTAAAAGTTATATTCCCATTTTACATAATTTTAAATATTGTAATTTAATACCTTTGCCAAAAATAGAATCTTGGGTCCAAATTGCATTCAGACTTTATCAAGAGAAGGGAGGAATTCATTTTAAATGCTGAAGTGAAATACCATGGTTTTGTTTTGCTTATTGGATTCCAAACCAGGATGGCAGGATCCAGTTCAACTACAGCTAAAGTTTCTTGCAAACTGTTCATCTTACATTTTTTCCCCAGGCTGGTGGAAACTACATAAAAAAAAAAAAAAAAAAAACACTTGTGAGACTTCAGTCTCATGGAATTTAATTCCCAATCCTACTCCTGTCTTTTATCTGGCACACCAGACAAACCCCTCTTTAAATCTGCACCTGAATATAATTTCTACAGTCCAATTTGCTATGATTTACAAAAAGCAAATTCTTGCAGCCCCTCTTATTCCACCACAGCTACATTAAATATTCTTAACACTTGTCTTTTACGTTTTTTTCCACTAGAATCCCATCATCAGTCAGTTTTTCCCAACGCTCTTGCTCTGGTCCTTCTCAGCATTGCTACCAACAATTGTGTATTACTCAACTCTGCTGGAGTCCCACTGGACAAAGTAAGCAAGAGTTTCCTCTACTTTGGTCTTACCTCATCAGCTGAATTACTATAATAAATGGAGACAATGTTTAGCTTTCATGGAGCTCTTAAGTCCACAGACCCTTCGTAGTACAGAATGACCTGTTTTCATCTTGTTCTAGTGTTATAACCAGTATTCTAGAGTTGTCACTTGTAATCAGTACAGCAAGTGTAGTCTAACCGCATGATTTGCTTTTGTTTTTTTGCCCCTTTGTGTTTAAATTTTAATCAGAAACAAAAATGTCTAAGCAGACCCTATAACAAGAATCAGCGTGCAAGACCCCACGCTCCCAGGGGAGTACTGTCCTTCAGAGCCACTTAGTGGCTCAGCACCACAGAATTCCAGTATCCTGCTTCAACAAAAGTGCACCAGCTATGATGTGTTACTTACAAAAAGGGCATCTATCTTTTTGTTGTTTTGTATGGAAAAGTGGTCTGTATGTAACTCTTGGTGCACAATTTGGTGCTCTTGCATACTATGATCTGAGAAGACCTACACAGCCAAGACCCAGCAGATCTGTTAAAACAAGATTTTCAGGCATGACCGGAGCAGTCTAGAGACATCAAGCACAGTGACGTGCTGTTAACCCGGAGAACTCTTGGCAGAGCCTGATTTGGCACACCAGATTTCGTCATCAACTTCTTACTTACAGCCGGATAAAAGTATAATACCATTCATTTCACTCAGTCTTTTCCATAATGCCTGCAGCTATTGTTTCTTTATTTTTTTTAATCTAAGGGCAAATCTTTTTTATTGTGCTATTCCCTTGTAAAACATCATGGCAAAGCTGTATGTTTTTTCAGTGACTGTTTTATCAGCTACATTAGGTACATGAGCTTTGAGCCCTTTTGTATTAGTTGAAACAGTTTGCTAGACTTTCTAGCTATCACAGATCTGATTTCATATACCGTTTGTAGCCTTGGTATAGTTCTGCTAACTGGTAAGTCCTACAGTGCCCAAGGGCTGCGTGATCCTATAATGAAAACTCTGTGGTTTTAATGCCCTAGCAGATACTGCCTTTAACACCATTTGTACTGTTTATGGCAATCGCTGCACTTCTGTGGCAGTGATGTGTCAGTACACAGATGTTCCTGCTACTGTAGCAGGGGCATAGCACTAGTAGCGTTATGTTGTTCCCAAAGATGTGCCACTTGCACTAGTAGTCAGGTAGCTTATCTGAGGGTCTGGTTTCTTGGCACTGGTGCCCTCGTAAGAACCGCCCATTCCCTCTTGGCCTAACATTTGAAGAGCTATTTGTTTACAAATAATTGAGAGATGTGAGTATCATTGGATCAGAGACCAGCTGTGATTTGTTCCCACATCTCCTTGCCAGTGGTGCAGGACGATAGTATTGCTAATCCAGAGTTGGTATTAATGTTCAGAAACATTTTCTGCCTCTAAGAAGAGGCTGAGGGCCTGCTTGATCAAAATTAATAAACGCCTCAGAGGTGTGTGCTTTGTGAGTATTGCATAACAAGGTGATGTGGTAGGGAAGCTGGAAGTCTCACAGGTGCTGACATTCTGTTGGCAAAATCCTTCAGGTATGGAAATCTTTCATATGTGTTTCTCACACAGTAACTTTTTTATGTTGGTAGATCTGGAGAAAACAGAATTATGATGCATAAAGTCTACATTTTTTTGATCTTCATGGTGTTGATTCTGCCCTCCCTTGGTCTGACCAGGTAATGAATCATAGTTTAATATATTAATGTTTGGATATTTTTATAATATGAGACAACTCTCTTTAGTTTCTAGTTACTAGTTGATGTATAGTTGATCTACCACCACCCCCTTGCAGTGTGTGCCATTATTGTCATTACCATTAGATTGCAAAGTTATGGTTTCTCTGAGGACCTTACAGCCTTTAAAGAGTTAAGTCCAGCATTTCTTGTAGCAAAGGAATCTAAGATACTGGAAGGTTGGTGGCAAAATGGTTGAAAGTTACCCATACTCCCTGTCATGGCTGAGAATCCAGCTTTCTGACTGTCTTATGCTTTAGCTATAGCTGTCCTTTTCCTTCTCTGCCTTCTTAGCACCTGTACAACAGCTGCTGTACTGTTTCGCTGGTTAATGTGTCTCCTTTCTATATGCTGTCTATTAAAAATGAAATGTTAAAACTTTAGTATGAAGCAGATGCTTCTATTTTGTTTCCATATCACTTTCCTACTTCTGACTGAGTGTTGGTAACCATGATAGGGCTAAAGATACAGATTATTTGATTAAACTCTCTATATCCACCATTCTAATCTGAACTCCTGTAAGAGAAACGATTTTATTTTTACGCAGTACTAAGTTGTTGGAGACTGAATTACATTAATCATCATTCTTTCAGCCTTGATTTTTTTTTCCGTTGGCTGTTCGACAGAGAATCATCTGAATCTACAGTCAGGCTGGAGTAAGTATGACCAACTCTTTGTTGCAGGATTGTTCAGAATTTTTTTTGCTCTTGACTAACTTTGGTTAATGTTTATCAAAATCTGCTTGGGGGTGATACCCTGTGGGATGACATGGAGTTTCTGAATAAGGGGAGAAGAATGCAGACACTTTTGCTCTGAAGTTCCTTACTTTTTTCTGCTAAATACTGTGTGCAAACATTCAATAAAGAGGTGGTTCTGTTCCCAGAACCTTATAAGTTCTGTAGAAGATAAGAAAAGATGTTCAGATACAATGCAAATGAGGGAAGACCGGACAATGTATTGAGGGTTGTTGCATATCATTGACAGGAGATCCTCCTAAGGGTTACAGTGAGATCAAGTACTGTTTCAAAAACAGTCTGACTTGTTTTAAAGAAATTTGAATGTTTTTACCCCAAGATTGCAAACTTGCAGATACTGATTATTACAAGCTCTTGATTATGAGCTGGACATGGAGGCTAGTTAATGGCTGAGCAGAAGGAATAGGGCATAATTATTAGGACATAATTAGGTTTGTAGGTATTATTTCAAAATCAGTAACAAGAAGATATTTAGGAGTTACTGAGCTAGGAAGCTAGGAGAGACTATCATCCTGCTGCAGTCTTATCTCATCTTGTCTCAAGTTGTCGTTGCAGACATCAAGTGATGCTCTCATCTGCTATCAGCCATCCATCAAATTTTGCTGTTTTTCTTCCTGAACAGTTTATTCCTTATGCAAACTCTGTGACTCAGCTACCTTCTTAGAGGTTCACTGGCAATGGCATCATAAAAATACGCCCTTACAGTATAGCACACTTACAGCATTTAAAGCTGTACGGTACTGTTTTTTAACTTAAGATGATAATCTTAAGAGAAGTCCTCTAGCCACTTCTTATGATGTCCAGTGCTTATCTTTATGGAGAGATATTTCCAAAGCTGATAGGGATTTGTTGTCTGTATGCCCTTTCTACTTGCTAGTCTATTTTCCAGTTACTGTCTGATGTCTTTCCTTGTAGGTGCGTCTTTTTGCCTGACCAGGGAGCCTTCTTTGTGAACTACGTGATTGCCTCTGCTTTCATTGGCAATGGGATGGAGCTGCTGCGCCTACCTGGCCTCATCCTTTACACCATACGCATGATAATGGCTAAGTCCACAGCAGAAAGGAAAAATATTAAACAGGTATTAGAGCCCCTTCTTAGCAGGGGGGCAGTTAAATGACTGGTGTTTATCAGAAACAGTGGGAGCCCCCATTCTTCATAGCATTAATTATCAACTCCTGTCACTTTTTTGGTCTTTATTTTGATCAGCCATAAAAGCCTCGTATTCCCTTCCTTTGCAGCATAGGAAACTGTGAGGTATTTATTCACATCAGAGGTGGTCACAAATAAAAATCCAAGCTCTGAACTTCAGACATTATTCTCTTCATAGCTCCAAGTGAGAGTTTTATGGTGACTTCTGAATTTATAATACACTTCTAAACTTTTTTTTTAGTTTGGGTCTGTACATAGTTAGAATTTGTTCTGTCAGCCCACAGGTGTGTGCAAACTTGCAGTCATGTGAGTGTATACCTTAATCTGAACATACACATAGCAGAAGTACTTGTCCATCTATGTCCCATTTTAAGAACTGGGCTTTCACTTCCAGATGATGTGCCTTCTTGCAGCCTGAAATTCAAGATATTAGAATGGCACCTTAAGTTAAACCTGTATACAGCTGCCCCCATTCTTCTTTTTAACAGATCTAAATGGTGGGTTCCATTTTTAATAGTATCTTTTAAACAGTCACTTCTGTTAACTGTTGCATATTACCCTTGCTCTGGTTGAAATTAAACAATACAAAACCATTTTGTTTTCACATCCCAAGAGGTTCAGCTAGGAATCAAAAAAGGGGAATATTGACCACACCAAAGCTTTGATATCTTGAGCTACTGTGAAAGGCAACGCAGGGAACAGTACAGATTCAATGGCGTTTGTAGTGAGATCAAGGTTCTGAGAGTTAAGCACAATTATTTTCTGCCTTATGGTTTTAAGTAGTTGATTCTTGTAGATGAAAGCAGATTCCTTGAGGAATTCCTTTGAGGTTATGAAAGAAGTAGCATATTTTCTGCAAGTGTGACTGTTCAAAACACATAATACTTATATCTGTCTAATTACATTGTTTATGCCTCTCAGGAAAATAACTGGTCCCTCATAGGGAGAGAATAAAAGAAGGTGAATTGTTGCTTTACTGAATCTATCTTAATTCCTGACGTGTTGATAGATGAAATGAGAGTTGGGGTGTTTTGTTTTTGTTCATAGCAACAAGCATTTGAATATGAATTTGGAGCAATGTATGCCTGGATGTTATGTGTGTTCACTGTCATCATGGCCTATAGCATTACCTGCCCCATCATTGTCCCATTCGGTAAGTTTTCTGATGAGCGTGTGCATGATGTGAGTGAGCTGGGGGCATGTGGGAGTTTTGGAAGGCCCAATTCTGGGTTCTTAGTCAGGTTCGGATGCTGGTGATCCCTATGACTCTGGTCCAAGATTAGTTTCCTTCCCTTCTCATGAAAAGTAGCACAGAAGGTGGTGAAATACTTAGTCTTTGTAGTGCCTTGTACTGAAGTTGAAAATGATACATTTAATGCCAATTTTATTTCTAAAGATTGAGTGTATTGGCTCTGTCTATCAGTGGCCTTAATAGTTAAGTGTAGGAGTTTGGATAGGTTGGGGGTGAGGAGACTATTTTTTTTTATCTGAGTTCTCAAGCTCTCAGAGAAGCAAGCTGCATAGGATATCCAACCTGGAGATCCAGCTTAAGCAGCCAAACTTCACTTGAGACATTTTGGTCCCCAAATTCTTTAGGTACATTTGGAAAAGACTTGTCAGAGAGTTCGACTGAAGTGTGTAAAATGAAGCACGAAAACAAGTATGTTGATCCAGTAGCAAGAGACTGGAAAATGACCTGATCTCTCCTTGGCACTGCCACAGCTCTTCTGTGTTACTAACCATTGATCTAAAATTCCATGTCCCGAATGGGATGAGAGAAGGGGCTGTGTCCCTCCCTGTGCTATGGACGGCTGCACACTCCATGGTCCTGACCCCAGGGACGTCACCTAATGATGTCCTGACCGCTTGTTGGGACAGGGTCTTGGTGAACACCGTTCCTGTCCTCTGACAGGAAGAGGTGTGCTGCGTGCTCTGGTAGACCCACTGGCTTAGATAATCAGTGAACTGGGAGTTCAGGGTGTGCTGAGGGTGTGCGGCTGCAGACTTCCTTCTTCTAGGATGTTTCTATTCTCTATTATTCGATTGGTGATGTCTTAACGTTTCTCTCTTATGTTGCCTGCATATCGAGCTCTGACCACTTCTTTCCTTTTGCTGTGCTAGTCTTTAAACCCTATATGGGTGTGCAAAAAAACCTGCTTGTCTTTTTAGAACTCATTAACAAGTGTTCATTTCTAGTGACTATGACCTGATCTACCTCTTATTTTATTATGTCTTTCATTCACAAAGATGCTGGACTGTCTTAAGAATAATGTGTAAAAAATCATTTCAGCTACTGTGGACAACATAATTACCTAAATTAGATATTGGTCAGAATTTTTTTTAATCAACAGCCTTATTATAGGGAAAATGTGGCCAGATTTCTATAACAACATACTTCACATCTGTTTATATTTAGTGTTCTTTCTGAAAACAGAAGGTCATGAATAATTGAGCCATGCATGATGTTCATTTTTTTTTATAAACTGTCTGCTGCATGCTATAGACAAAGTATCAGTTCTGCAAAAAGAAAAAAATACTGAAATGTATTGCTGTTGGGCCAAATACAACAGTGAAATGGTGCAAAATATTATCATTGAGATGGCAAAGCATGTACATTACTCAGAAAAACTCAACTGTTTCCTTTGCTGACCCTCATGTAGATGAACTTGCTGTTCCTCTCTTAAGGCATATAATCTGTAACAGGTATTAGTATGCTAAGTGAATAATAAAATAACAAGAGCTTAGAAAACCCTGAAGCATCCACTAGCAAAAAGCTGGTAGGAAGACAGAGACACAAATATGCCATTACTACAACAGAAGTATGTCCAAATTAAATGTATCTACATAACAGACTCTAAAATAAACCTCACCTTGTGTAGGTAACATTGGAAAAATGCAACTTAATTCCACAGAAGTAGAATAAGAGCTTTCTCTGTATGCTGACTGTAAATATCTGAATGTACTGCTGTGTACCAGAGCTGTGGCAATTCATAGCTGTCACAGTTGTAACTGACTTTTTTGGGATAAGACAAGCTGACTTGAAATTCAAGTATGATTTAATGAAGGCTGAGAGGGAAACATTAAGCCACTGTTAGACCATTCTTCTGTTACCAGTACTGTGGTGAGGGAGTTACCAGTTGCATTTCCAGCATGGGCATTGCAAGTGCTCCCTACCACCCTGGCCCCATGTCCCAGTGCTGGGAGGAGCCCTGGGTCCGCTCTGGGAGCGCGAGTGGTGCCATGGCCGCAGCGGAGATGCGTGAGGAGAGGGGGACGGGGATACACTGGGGTCTTGGCCTGGGGACTCAGCCCCCGCCACATGAACAACCTTGGGGCAGGCTTCTGTACCCCATTCATATTTGGGCTGTATCCGCTGTTGGTATCTGGGTTTTAAGTCACCTGGTTAATGCAGATCTCCTTGCAGAACTGCTGCTTTTTACGGTCCTTGGCTCTCCCTTTCTTCCTTCCAGGCTTAATATATATACTCCTGAAGCACATGGTTGACCGTCACAACCTTTATTATGCATATCTCCCTGCTAAGCTGGAGAAGAAGATCCACTTTGCAGCTGTGAATCAGGCCCTGGCAGCGCCAATTCTCTGCCTTTTCTGGCTCTATTTTTTCTCATTTTTGCGGCTAGGTAAGTATTACTTTTTTCACTGAGAAGCTACTCCTACCTCTCTTGTCAGCTTATCTAGAATTACATGGGAAGTCTCATAGGCTCTGCAGTCTTTACAGCTTGTCTTTTTGCTTCTGCAAATGGGAAGTAATGTTGCTTATGGCTGATAAATTAGCTTCAAGCTGTTTACATGGAGCTTCATATTCCTTCACTTTATAGGAGATCATGTGTTCCCCCGATCTGAGGGTTTGAATTGGCCAGTTTGGCTACTGAGTGACAGACAGTAAAATTCCATTAATTAAAATAAAAATCAGTTCAGAACTAGCTTCTTCTAGTAAGATGGTCTCTGGCTTCACTGCACGCATTTGTATTCTCTATGCACAAGTTTAATTTGCCTCTGTGAGTTGGCTACTGCCTCTGTTGCACAGCTATCAGTTAGAAAACATTAAAATGCTGGCTAATAATACCAAGACCTGTGTTCCACATCATCTGTTAAACATTACACAGAAGAGACTGCAGTGAGACAGTGACTATCCTCCCCATATTTTAATTTAAAACCCCATGTTTTGTATTTAATTCATTTTACAAGTACAGATGTTCTGTGTTCTGTAAATACTTGACATTAACAGCATCTGCTGTAGTATACAAATGGCTTCAGAAAAGGTTGGCCATGGCTTATGGCTTTCTTTACTTGTGATGTAGGAGGAAGCATTTGGCATGGAACAGGGATGTTGGTGATGCTAGAAGGAGTTGAGTCTCCCTTCCTGCAGCTCTTGGTATCTAGCTGTATTTTGCCCTCTTCTTGGCTTTCACACCAATGATGACAAATGAGTGTGTTTGCTTAATGTTTTTTTAGCACAGCAGTAGTGAAAAAGATATTGTTGGCAGACTGTCATCTAACTTTAGAGTTAACTCCCTGTGGATGTAAGAGACACTCAGAACTATTGCTTCAGGACTTGATCAGATGTCACTGTATTAGCTATTTGCTTGAGAACTTTTTTCCCTTGTTTTGAAAGCTATCTTTGCAACCAGGAGGACTAACCAATCCGTGTCCTCTAAAAGTAACAGCAGAGTTTCTAGAGCATGTTTTAGAAAAATAAACTCCAATCACAGCAATTGATGTGCCTCTTTAATTGAATTATAAAGGAAATCTTAGTGTAGTAAAAGTTAAATCTTTATAATAATGTTTTCTCATTCTGCATCTACAGCAAGACCATCATTCATCATGGAACTTAATGGAAAATGCAGATTGGATTATTGTGTTTGGCTTGGGGCCAGCATAGAGTTATTTTTTATGGGATGTTTTGTCAGTGCAAAAGGCAGTCCAGTCAAGTGGTGAGAGGCTGAGAGGTTGGAGCTTAAGGTTTTGATTTCCTTGCTGTTGGTTTCATTGCTGATCCTTGTCCAAAGGAGAGGGAAGGAGAGGGAGGAGGGCTCTGCTTCCTTATCTGCAAAATAAATCAGTTTACGATGTGTAAGGCTTGACTGTTTAATCATTGATTTGTATAGTTTGCCTTGTACGGTTTATAGGTGCTTCAGTCTAGTTATATAGTACAGTGATAATACCCTGTTTTCTCACCACAGAAATGTAAGACTGGAAGGACCTTGAGATCATTTAGTCTATCCCAGCTCTGAGTCGAGATCAAATAGCACTTGACTGTCTACAGAAGGTGTTTATCTCAGCTGGTAGGCTGCACTGTGCCATCTATTTCTTTCTCAGTCACTGTTTTCTTCCTCAGTTCCCACGCTATCCATTCGTCAGATGCTTTGCCTCTCAACAGAGGAGGTGATGCTACTATATGCAGTTCAGCCTCCGTCTCTTGGGATGATCACCCAAGTCCCATATTCCCCAGAGCTGTGGGCAGGGAAGAGTGCTGAGGAGGCAGGGCAAGGGAAGCCAATTCTGGGGAGATTTCTTCTTTTTTCACTGATCTCTGTTGCTTTCCTTGTGCTTCACACCACATGTTAATGTAGCTGTGCCTCAACAACTGGGAAATACTGGTCTAACCTATTCCTATAAAAACAGCTTCTGCTAAGGGAGATTCCAGAATGCACATAGGGAGTTGGTTTCATTTCCCTTTTTGGTTTGAACGGTGACATGGTTTTTTTCTTGTTTTGTTGTTGGGTTCCCCCCCCCCCCCCCAACTGATCCACGCAGGATTCATATAACCATGCTAAATAGTGAAACTTGTCTGTTCTATGTCACTACATATGCTGGGGTTACCACAAGAAAATTTGAGGGTTGCTGTTGTCTCTTTGGCCAAAAAAGTTTGGAAAAGCCTAGGATATATATATTTTTTCCCCCTTAATATCTTATTCAAGTCATCTTTGCAGCAAAATGAGATTAATTTCTTCAGATTATTTCCCCAGTGGACTTGGAAAATCACTGTCATTGTTATAACTTCTTTCATATCAGAGATTGCTACCATGACCTTTCCTAGGTCGGTCGGTCTGTCTGTCTGTCTCTTTCTCTCTCTCTTTTTCTTTAAAGAAGAAAAACTTAACTTTCAACTTAGTTCATGTTTCTTCAGTTTCTTTTCTCTCTTGTTCCTTCTCGTTGGATTCTTCCCAGTTCTGTCCATGTTTTCATGGTGGTGTCCCAAACAGACTGGGCTGCTCAAATTAAGGGCTCCAGTGGCACCAGAGTTACTCTTTTGTCTAGGTACCAGAGGCTTGTGTTTTTCCTCCACTGCTTTGTGAGTGCATCACACTACTGACTCATTTTTCCAGCTTGTCGTCATCAGTTGCATTCTGTAGTGCTACAGGCTTGTCTCTTGTCAGTTATCTGTCTATACCTACATTTCATTTTTCCTTCCAAACTGTAGTTATTTACAGTTGTCTACATACAGTTTCATCTTACTGACTTTTATTGGAGGGAGTCATCTAATTTGTCAAGGTCATTTTGAACTCTGATTTTCCTTTGTTGTTTGCAGTCTTTCCAGTTTGTTGCCATCATCGTATTTAATAAATGGACCCTACCCATTCCATCTCACAGATCATTAATGAAAGTGTTTTAGAACTGAGTCCAGAATAAATGACTGAGGGAAGAGGAGAAGGGTGTCTGAATCTTGTTTATTATTCAGATTTTGCAGCCTTTTCCTTTTGCCCTTTCTGGCCTCAGAAAGTTGTGAAAACAGCTTGTTCAGCTGTTTTATCAGTCAGTGAGCTTTGCACATTACCAGGCTCTCCTGATCGGGGCTGGAAGTGGCTTGCCCAGTCCTCTAAGGAAAAACATGAGGCTTCTGAAAATAGGGAAGACAAAGTAAGGGTTTGCTTGTTTTTCCTGCTATTTACTTTTATATTGTATTCTCTGGATATTTTTCTAGGCTTTAAAGCACCCACAACCATGTTTACCTGCCTAGTTGTCAGCATCACAATTGTTATTTGCTTGGCTTATACCTGTTTTGGCTGTTTCAAGTACCTGAGCCCACTGAATTACAAGGTAAGTGGTGGACACCTAACACCTTTCAGCACATATATACTTGGTGTAGCACCAACTATTCCTACAGGGTTGTTTTTGCCTTGTCAGGAGCAAAGTCTGTCCACAAAGGTTCGTTCTAGTAAGGCTGAAGAAGGCTGGTCGGTAGAGGCAGGTTGCTTGGCACAGTGGAAGTGTCTGTGTTAGCAGGAACTAAAAAAGTAAAGAGAAATATGTAAGAAGAGGATGGGAGGCGAGTTCATTGTAACCATACAGTAGAGCACCAGCACTGATCTCTCTCTGAGTTTTCAGGTGCTTACAATCTGTTCTATATATTGTTTTGACTTAAGCTTGATATTGTCTCTCTCCCATTCCCTCACCTGTTACTGGTTGCAGATAGAAGACTTGCAAGGAGAAAGAGGAAACGACACAGATGTACGAGCCGTCCCAGCATCTTCTGTAAGAAGTTAACACAATTAATAATATTATCTTTGCCCCCCAAATTAATTTCTCGCCCTGCTCACCAAAGACCTTGTGTAGAAAATACTAGTCTGAATGGACTGTGGGACTTCCCATATGTTGGTGGGACCAGTGAGTTCTGCAACTGCACTGCTTGCCTGTTCCCAGGTGGTGTTGCAGCAGTACCTTTTGGGTGAAGTTTTATGACTAGTTGAAACACGTTACTTCCAGCGGCTGTGTACGCTGTGTTGTGATGCCTGGATCTTATACCAGGCAGTACCTGACTTCTGGACAGCATTCAGGTGCAGTCAGCTGCCGCTGCTTGGTGATTCTGAGAGTTGTGATGTGTGTAGCAGGTCTTAACCTGCTGTAGGACTGCGGGTAGAAATAGAGGTCTGTGTGCCACAGGCTACAAGTTGTGCATGTACAGGTGAGTTTTGCACTAGGAAGCCTCCCTTATGGTGCAAAAGGCCTTAGGTGTTAAGGTGAAGAATGGGAAATGGATGAAAAGAAGAGTGGTGAGGGGAAAAGTTATCTGGGTACGTTATCCCAACATGATACTTTGAGAGACTAGTAAAATTGTTAACGCTTGTGATTTCAGAAGTTCGTCCCCCGAGTCTTGCATCCTCATTCTACAGAAAGGACGGTGTTGGCCCATAAAGAGCAGCAGTCATATGGCACCATGGACAACACTAGTTCACAGGCAGAAGAAGACATAAGCTATGTGGCAAGACCTGCAGTTATTGAACAGTCATCGAAGGGTTCCCTCAATACCAAGGACTAACACGAGGTGGAGCACTTGGTCCAGCTTTAAAAGAACTAATTTCCCCACCACCACCCCCTAAGCATTCTGATTTATTTACACATTCCTGCCTGCAGAAGAGGTACAGAAATAATTCATTGTGTGGTCTGCAGCTGTGCCTGGAGATTAAAAAGCAGATGCCTTGGAACTGATTGTTTTGCAGGACGTCTGCGCACATTGTGAAACAAGCATGCTGAACACCGAGATGTGGATCCTCAGGAGCTTTACTTCTGCCATCTCATCATTTGCCTTATGAAGATAACTGATGCTGCATATAGATAATAAACGGGTCACTGAAGCAAATGCAGCTCTCAGCCGCAGCTGCCATTTATTTATTCAAAATAACTCTCCTTGAATTTTTAACAAACCTTGAGTATTTATAAACCACTTGGGTTGTATTAAATCCTGAGCCAATGTCACTTTTGATGAAATTACTGTGCCCCACAGTGGGAGATGGGGAGGGTGTTGGGGAGTGTCTCCTCTGTTGTCACATAAAGTAGTCAGTGCAGACGTGAGCACTTTTTTTCTTTTTCTTTTTTTTTTTTTTCTTGAAAGACATGAGGGAGTTACTGTGCACTTGGATATTAAAAGTACCAAACCAAAAAGACTGATGTAAAGAAGGGACTGATTGATCTGATACTGTTTTTATATATTCCTGGAGGGCATTCAGGTTGTTAGTTTCAGTTCACTATTTTTAAGGGCCTTCCACAGTGAATGTTCACTTGCTAGCAATAAAGGATGTAAAGATTTTATCTTTCTTTTTAATCTTGGGTCAAAATGACAAATCTCTGGGGTTTTTCAATAAGTGCCAATTACACGAGCTGTAAGATATTAAGTTTTTAAATTATGTAGTAGGTGCCAATTTATTTCAAAGTACATTGTGTCAAAGTGTAACTAATAATCACAAAGCAATAAAACACTGAGTTCAGAGAAATTTAAGGCTGTCTTGATTTCTTGCTTGTGTATTTAAATACTGTCTTTGCTCATGCTGTGAGGCAGCCAGCAGTTTCATGAACTGTTCATAAGAGTACTGTCACAAAGGCTCAGAATGACAGTACGTCCCATGAGAGATTTGAACACTTTTACATTTCTCAAGGGGGTGAATCTTGCTGACCTTTGAGTAGGAGAGGGTTTTGCCCTCTCTAGCCCTCTGTCTGTTTGTAAGCTACTTCATTAGCTTGTTTGTGAAGCAGCAACATCTTAAGATTGACCATTGGTGCCACAGATAAGCGTGTGCAGATGTTCAGTGTCTTGTAGGATTGCCTCCAGCTTCCGGAGCCCGGCCTTCTGCATGAATGCTGAGAACGTCGAGGGAGGAGACCTGCCCTGATACAAGACGGCCCCTGCAGAGCTCTGATAATCGTAATGACAAGACCGTCCTTTTAGCTGAAGGTGCACAAAACTCCTGGCTCTGAAAAGATAAGTGAGGAGACTAGTTTTGTCTAGTGGGGGCATGGATCATTGTCAGGCTTCCTTATACGGTCACTTTAGAGTTGCTGTTTAATAGTGTTCTCTAATACCACCACAATCGTGGTATTATTAGAGGTGGTGTGTACCTTGAATACAAATTGCCATTTAAGATTGGGACTCAAGGCAAAAAGAAACACAATGGACTCTACGTTTTTACTTGTCAGAATATTTCGTATGGCTGTGAGAACAGGAGGAAGAGACAGAGCCTCCTGCTGTATTAATTAGATCAGAAATATGTGACTGTTGTAATTCACTCTGAGCTGCAGTACCCCATCTTGTGCAGGCATCTGCAGGAGCAGTGGGCACTTCTTAGTGTACTAATTGAGGAAGCAAATAAATGGTTCAGCTACCACACTTGACCTGGTTACAGTGCTGGCACTGAGGGGTTTTTAAGTTCTGTGGCATAACTTACTTTTTTGAACAAGTGGCCACTGTGAGGTTCATATGTTGCATCAAGGACAAAAACTCTTTCTGTTATTGGATTTCCTTTTTGTACTTGTCTGCTTGGTGCTTGGAAGGCTGCTGAGCCTTGGTAATGAAACTCCTTATTGCTGACATAAATTCAGTATGGACAGCAGCAGTAACAGGGCTGACTCTTCAGTGAACTTGAATAAACCCACCTCTAGTCATGCTAACGTGCTTCAGATAGTAGAATATGGAAAACCTATTAGGTAATGGAAAGTTGTATCTTGCTAAATAGTCACTGCTGGTATTGTAGAGGTAGTTAACGTGTCTGATGTGGAAACCACCTGCATATTTCACCTATCGTGTAGCAGCTACTCTAGTACACCACTGGGCTCGGCTGGAGTTAAACTCACAGCCGTTAGTATTTATAATATTAGGGCATGATCTGGTGTACTCACACCCTGTTTGGGTAAAGGCTGGGATCATCTGATAGTAAATTATCACAAGACCTCTGTGTCTAGCAGCACACAAAGTAAAGCCTGGTCTGTCAGCTTTGCTCTGTTGTGCTTGCTTGCCTAGTATCCTCTGGGTCTCTCTGGCTCAGAGCTGGAAGTAATTAAGAAACTGCACTGTCTCTAGTTCATTCTTTCATGCTGGTGAATGTCTCAGAGAGGATAAAATTAGATCAGCAGGAGAAACTCCTTGCATTCCTCACTGAGCCTTAGAGAAAAGCTGAGGGATGGAAGCCTCAACAAATGTGGATATTGGCTGCGCTGTATTTGAAATTCATATTTAAAGCCATTGCACATTCTTCACCATGCTTTTTATAAATCTTTTGGCAGGAAGCCTAAGCAAATGGCCCAGCTGGAGTTGCTGATCGTAGCTCCCAGAAGCCATATCTGCTGAGATCCAGCGCCTGCTGCTTTCCTTGCATCGCTCAGTTGGAACAACACCCCTCCTTCCCTTCCCCTCGAGTCTTGCTAAGTCCTTACGCTCTAGCAGCCGCCGCCTCTTGGAACAGCGCCGTTCCCATGGAACGTAAATCCTAGGCAAGTCTGACATTCAAATGTGAGTAAACCCTACAAAGTGGCCTGTGATAGGATCCCACACGACACAACCAAGGACACAATCTCTTAAAAGTTGAAGAACAGAGCCCATGTGATATTCGTACAATTTAGTGCAGTTCTGCAAAGGCTAAATTTCTTCCATAGAGAAGAAAATGCTGCATGGTATGCTGAGACTCCAAAAAAATTAGCTTGTTTAGATATTGCCTAGCTCTGTGCCAATCTGGGCATTCATACAGAAGCAGCTGTGCCTGGTTCACCTTCTGCCCTATTACCCCACATCCTCAACACCCAAACAAAGGTGGCAATTTCTCATTTGCATTAGAGGCACACATTCCTGCCTTGCCTTCCTCTGGGCTTTTGCCATGTCCCGAGCCAAAAGTGAAGCTCTGTCCCTGCTAAGTTTCTACATGATTCAATGTAGCGCTAGCCCATCTCTGTACAGAAATCCAGTTCCCAGCTCTGCTTACCCATAGATATTAACAGCACAACTGAAAGCTTTCTCACACATAATCTACAAATGGTTCATATATCAGAGTCTGAAACATTTCACTTTTATGCTCTTCAAGAAGGTAGAGTTGTCCTAGGAGCATCAGAAGATCACAGATGCTTGTTCTCTGGGCTCTTTGCAAAATGAGGTGAAAAGCACAGGAAAATTTGGGGAGGAGGGATGTCTTTCTGCCACCAAAATGAACGTAAGTCCTTTGAGTGCAGAGAAAAGACCCAGTTTATTGTCTCCAAACTGCAACAATGTAAGGAAATGTACATTTTTAATTCTGTATGGCAGCAAGGGCCATAACTTTCTAAGAGGACATATGTCCGTATTTCTCAAGTGGCCCCACAGATTCCTTCTCTGTCTAAT
This sequence comes from Apteryx mantelli, assembly GCF_036417845.1. Lineage (NCBI taxonomy): Eukaryota > Metazoa > Chordata > Aves > Apterygiformes > Apterygidae > Apteryx > Apteryx mantelli. Next base: position 23,786,947 of record NC_089980.1, on the reverse strand, counting down.
CTGGACAGGACTTTTGGAGTGTTTCTGCTTGTCACCTGTCTGTAACAGCTGCAAGTGCCTGTTTCAGATATTTCAGAGTTAGAGAACTTTGTTTTTTCTGCTCTGAGGACAGCTGTCTGCCAGATCAAACCAGGAAGGAAATGACTGAAGGCAGAGGCACTGAAAATTATCTGCTGGGTCATTATAATAGAACGTTCTTCCCTCTAATTTTCCAGCTCTTGCATTATCTCCTGGCTCTTGCTTTATATCTGACATCCAATTGGTAGGTCATAGCATCTGAGCTGCAAGTGCATCTTCCGCTCAGATATGGAGTTCCTGAATTATCTTGATTTGTTCGATGTCGGTTACAGACTGTAAGCATTTACTGTTTGGAGAAGATGTGAATCAACATCACCTGTCTTTCTATTGCATATACCATAATTAGCTTTTAATTCTTTTGCTGAAACAAAGAATGGGCCCCCATGAATTAACTGGTATGGTATATGAAACTGCTTCTCCCTATTCAATGCGTCTCCATTACTAATCTCTTCCAGGCAGGAGCCTGCAATCCCCAGTACGGTGACTCTGGATTCCTGGCTGATACCAAGCACTGTTGCTTTCCTGGAGGATGACTGATTCTCTTCTGCAGCAGCTTTTTTCCTGCCTTCCTAAGGAAGTTCTGGTATAGCATGTACCTGATCTTCCCAGATCTGAATGGATGAAATTCCCACCTCAAGACCAACTTTTATGGTTAGTGAAAAATAATGTTCTGTGGCATTAGGTAAGGATTTCACTGACTTAATGAACTAAATATGTTTCCAAGTTCAATTTTGGATAGAGTTCTCTTTCCATTAAAGTTCTGATTTGGAAATGTCCAGAACTAGGGATAGCTGGATAGTTTTTGATAGCTGTGATAGCAGTTTTGCCTGCCAGATGGAGATTATATTCATTTTGCCATAGCCCTCCTGAGACCTTGACTGACCTGCTGCAGGACAGATATTCAAAAGGTTCAGTACCTGATATTTGTTTGTGAAAATGTCTAAAACAACCCAAGTTCTCAGGTTCTTAGTTGTCATCTCCCTAAAGTTGGGTTGGCAGCATCTACTGATGTCAAGTTTGTGGTCCTCAGCAGTCCAGAGCTTTATCCATCTTATCATCTACCTAGGATGTGACAAATATGTGATTTTAGGGCCTTTAAAACATTCTTATCTTCCTTCTTGATTGTAAACTCAAGATTATGTTTAGATCTTGAACTAAAATAGCTTTTCTGAGAAGTCACAGGACAGTGGTTTCAAGATCTGATACCCCTGACCTGTCTGGACTAAATCTGTGCATGATATTTCAGTGGGAATGGGTGGGACTGTAGATAGCTCAGAAGGGGAGAGGGAAGTTTTCACGTCTGTTTCTAAACTCAGTAGTTAATTAAGTGCTGGTTAATAGTTAATGGCAATCACTATTCTCAGGGTATTGCTGAAAACAGAGCCAGAATTTGTTGCTGGCTTATACTGTTACTCTTGTATTGAGTTGTATCTTGGTTGTTGTGGAACTCCCATTTTTATGTAGCGAGACAAAAGAGAAAAGGCGAAGGTTTGTGAAGAAAGTTAGTGATTAGTTTTAAAAGGTAGCTATTTGTTTTGCCTCTCAAATGTTTCTGAGAGCGGAAAGAATGTAAGATAAATGCATTTTTGCAAACAGTTCCTCTTCCTTCCATATGAAAATCTTTTCCATGCATTTAGAGTTGTTTTAGAAGATTTGGCTTTCCTGCTTGATCAGCTTTATTACAGCCTGCTCTCCTGAAATGTAAAGCACCGACTTGCTTTTCTTCAAGTGAATATGTTCCATGTCAAAACTTACTTTGAATTCTAAAATCATTATTAAAAAAAAAATTGCCTAAGGCAAATCAGCAGTATATTGATTTTTTTTTTTTTAATCTGTAGACACAGAGAAATAAAACTAGTAGCTGTCTCCACAGAGGAAAATGGAAAAGGAAGTGATTTAAAGAATTTGTAAGTTGCATGCATAGGATTTTTTTTATGACAGAGTTTTTGCTTTAGAGAATGGACTAAGCTTTTCTTATTCTGCTCTATTTTTGATGTCTATGGTTTTCAAATTACTCTTAAGACAGAAAAAAATCATTCCAGTCTCAAGGGACCAGAAATCAGAATCTGCTTATGCAGTGGGAAGAAAAGGGCAAAAAATGAGAAATAAATCAGTTGTGCACTGATTAGTATTTAGGAAGAATCATTTAAGCAATAGTTTCTGCTGCTTAGCTTAAGAAGGAAAAAGAGATGAAGTGATGCGGTTAGGAGAATTAATCATATCTGTGTTCCGCAATGTGTTCTGCTGCTCAGCTGGTGTGAGATCTTTTGGCGGATTACTTAATCCCTCTTTGTCTCAGGTTTCCCTGAAACATTAAGAATGTCTTCCAATCGCTGCAAAAGGCTCTACCAGCCACAAAAGATGTGGGGTGATGCAGGGGGGGGAAAAAAAAATAATCAGTGAGACAAAAATGCAGGGGTGGACTTCTGTTCCCATGAGACTGCACAAGAGAGTTCCTAGACCTCAAGAGATACAACTATATTTTCATATAAAACCACCCCAACGATGCAGGCTTGGTTCCAAAACAGCTTAATAACTGTTGAGGGGGGGGAAAAAAGTTCTCCTTAAACTTCATCCATTTGGAGGAAGTTGAAAGGTTAATAGACGCGCTCTGAGCAGAGATCCTACAAGGCGAGGCTGGCTGTAGTCCAGGAGTGGATGGGACTGCTTAGGAGCAGAGCTGCAGCCTGAGCATCTCGCTCAGGAGACCGCACTGAGTGAGGGCTGCTGTCCAGAAGACGGGAGGAACGTTAGCTGCGCGAGGCCTTTCGGGTCCCTCTGCAAAGGAAGATGTTTCCTTCGCTTATCTGAATACCCAGGTGCGCAACGCCTCCACAGCCTGTTGCGCAGCGGAGAACGAGGAATGAGGCAATAGGAAGCGGATTGTGTTGTGAAGCAAGGGCGGGATGTTTACCTGGCAGCCAGTATCAGCAGGACGGGCAAAAGCCAGTTTTGCCTTGGATGCAGAGGGGATGCCAGCGGGGGCAGCCAGGGACTGGGAGGAATTTCAGAGCTGTGGGGCGGCTTCTCTTTGCCTTCACCTGCCTCCAGGGCCCGGCGCTGCCCGAGGCGCCATGGGGCGGTGGGGCAAGAGCAGGACAAAGAGCCTCGTGGACCGAGGCTTTCTGTCCTGCCACCCCAGCAGGCTGCAGCTGCTGCTGCGGAGAGGGACAGGCAGCCGGGGCTGCCCCAGCGCCAGCCCCCTCGCTGGGCTTCGCAGGCAGGAGGCCCGGCCCCTCACAGCTGCTGGGACAGGCAGCACGGGCTGTGCTCCCCTCCTTGCACATCTTCTGTGCTCCAGAAACATCCCTGAGGCAGTCTTCGAGTACAGCCGAGTCTTTTGTCTTGGTGTCTTTGACCCAGAAGCTGGGTGGTCAGATGTGGTTTTGTCCTCTCGTGTTTCTGGGCACCCCTTCTTGGTGCAGTGCTGCTTCTGCATTGATCGTCTGCAGTGGTTTGAACCATTGCTGCAGAGGGGGATTATCTTTCATTTAAGAAGCTGGAAATTCAGCATTTAAATAGGAAAATCTCATGTATTGTTCCTCCTGTTCTCAAAATGGCAGACGTTCAATTTTGAAACACAGGGAGAGCATGAGCACCGTTCTTAACATCTTAAAATCCAGTCAGGAAGGCATTTTAAAGACTAGAGTTTGGACTACATCTAGCAAGGGGAAAGAGCTGTCACTCAGCGCAGATCAGTTTATAAATACCAGTCTCCAGAAGACAACTGACAATTGTAATGGGGCTAATTCTCCTAGCAGCGTTGGCATAACACCATCAGGGCTGTCTGGCACTGCAAGGATATTTCTTCCATGTAAGAAAACTAATCCTAAGCAAGATGGGTTTAGTGTGAGTTATGTTCTTTAAAGTGCTATTACAGCAAGTAAAACAAGTGGCATCATTTCTCAGTGTTTTAAAATAAGCAAGCTTGAAATCAATATGGATTTATTCTTGTCTCTTCCTACAGCACCCAGCAGGGCCTTTCCATTCCAAACTCTTTCAGAAAAAAATGTATCTTCATGTAATGCACTTTATATATCGCACCTGCTGTAAGACAGAATGCACCTCCGATTGTCTGGCTTGAATGGGTCGATTCCTGCTCCAAGCAGTGCTTGCTGACTCAGTGGGCATGAGAAGTCTCCACTATGGATCGAGATCTAGCTGGGATGCTAGACTTAAGTGAGATTCTACTTTTCACTAAATGAGGGTTTAATTTCTTTTCTGGTGTAAAAAGTGTTTTCTAGTCATGTTATTTTTAACTCCTAATCTAAGTAATGCCTGAGGGGGTGTTTGGTTTGTTTGTTTGTTTGCTTGCTTTTTTTAAATATACTCAAAGTCTTCTTTAGTTAAATAAGGTTTCCAAAGGCTGCATTTAGAGGCTTGGATTTTCAGGACTTTAAGGGCTGTAGTTTGAAAATCAGGCAATCAAATTTGGGTATAGTGGGAGTTAATTTTGCTGGAGTTGTATGAGAAGATGATGGTTTTTACTAGTGATTTTTCCATACCAGAAGCAGATACTCTCCACAGCACTTCAGTTGAGGAAGGGGCGGAGGGAGAGGAGGTATAAATTCTATTTATTTTCAGTGGCATCTCTGTGGTTTTGAACCTTTACCCTGACTCTTCGTGGGCTGTAACTGGCTAATTAAAAACCATGGTTAAGGTCAGCTACTTCTGTTTTCAGTGCAGCAGAAAAGCCTGTTTTGGAGCAACTTAAGGAGGAATGGCTTTTAGGACAGCAATTTCTTTTTACAGGGACTTAGGTCAAGAAATGGCTCTTGAGCAATATCAAATACTTTGAGCACTGAAGCGTCATGAGGTTCTGGGTTCTCGTGAAGGCCGCAGTTACTACTCCAAAGAACGTCGTTCCCAAGAAACAGCTCAGCCAGCCTAACAGCAGAGCATTTGGCCTTGTTAGTAGAAACTTATGGTCTGAACAGCAGGTACTCAACTGGCTCACTTGTGTAAGACAGAATATAGCAAAGTGGGGAGTCCTTTCTTACTACTTATTACTATTGTAACAATCTGGTATGCATGGTTGTCTGCTAAAAGAGATGTTAAAACTATTTTTGATTAACTAGCTTTTATTTTTGCACTGTTCACTGGAGCAGTACTGTACCAAATAATTGCCCACTGGTCAATACTGGAATATATCAGAAGTGAGTCTGGATTCACTCAAGGTGATTATCAAATTCCAATCTTAGGCTCATGGGAGACTTCATCCCTGCAGGAGGAGATGCAGATACCATCATTAGCCTACAAAACACTTCATTAGTATTAAACCCTACACTATAGGCAGTGGGATTGGCTACATATCACTAAAAACAGATGATTACTTTGGAAAAAAAGGAGGGGAACTGATGTCCAGCCTTATGGCTGGCACATAGCTAGCTGACTTTTACATTCTTACAGATTGTCATAGGATTCACTGGTCATTGAATCTTTGTATATAGGTGTAGAGAGCAGGTGATGAAAAACAGCTGCTGATAGCTGTAGGATTGAGGTTTGAGAACCATGATATCAGAATTCAGAAGAACCTTTGCTATTTGCTATAGCAGATGTTTACTTACCATTTTTAAGCTTCTAAAGCCTACAACTTTTACGTCCAGATTTCTTCAGACAGTGGCTAATCAAGCCCATTTTCATGCTGTATTTAGTGTCTCGGCCCCTATTTTTTTGCACTAAGTAAAACTTGACAGTGCGGACAGCTTGTGTGTAGGAGGCTGAAGTGTGCTTACCTGGTGTGCAGAATGGAGCAAAGACATGCGCACTTACTGTCTTTATTATCCTTGTCTCAAATTGCTGAGCACTATGAGGCATGTTTAAAAATAGAAAGTTTCTAAGGGTGGTTGTTCTTTCACCAGCTCTCACTGGTGACTGGGCCTGGACAGGCTGCTGTAATGCAAGAATGCTAAACACAGTCCCGACATGCTTCCTTTCACCGAGGCTGGGCCCTTGCAAGGAGATCTGCTCCAGAACGGGGATAGAAAATGCTTTGAGCCTTCTACTTGCATCTGAAAATCGGTTTGGCAGGTATCAAATAGCAAACTTCCTTCCCACTTACTTTATCTGTGTTGTGACTGAAGAGTCCCTAGGGAAGTATTCATTTATATTAGTATATGGCACTGCTCCCTAGCACCACAGCAGATGTCTGCATGTGCATTAAAGATGAGAGGATGACCTCCAGCTCTGAAACATGAGGATGCACAGGGGACAGAAGCTAGGCAAAAACAAATGGCCAGCAATCAAGGACTTGTGCAAGAGGGAGCGCAGTTGTGCCTGCAAACAGCTGCCACTCTCAGAGGTGACCCAATTTTCCCTGAATAAACAACTTTCTTCATATTGACCCTGAAACAAGTTCAGAGATGGTCTTCTCCAGGAGAAAAAATGTCTTTTAGACCAAGTGAATAATTCTGCATTTTCTTTCTGTCTACTCAGAACAGACTGGCCTAAACCACAAAATATTTTGCAAGTGAGAACACAGAAATTCTGACTGAAAGCAGTTAAAAGTAAATGCAGAGTTAGTGCTCACTACCAACCTGGAGGCAGTCAGCACTCAGCTGTCTTAAAGCATTCATGTTCAGCTTGAAGGTCTAAGACAACATTGCAGTCAAATCATTTTGGGAGACCTGAGAGCTTCTGTACTTTGCTAGCATGCTGGCACAGGAACACAGAAGAGGCATGGCAAGGTAGAGAGCTCTCATCTCTACTTCAAAAATTGGTCAGTGGTGGTCTGTAGTCACTCTGCCCTAATGATTTTCTGTCATGGTGTATCTGGTGGCTTTGAGTGGAGCACCATGATTCAAATGTGCCCAGGAGCAGTGTCAGCTTCCCTTCTGCAAAACAAACTGATTTGTATTCTTGAGTCTAAAGCCCCGTGGGATGGAGCAGGGCTCTGTGCTAGAGTGATTGCTATTTAACAGCTTCCATTTCAATTAATATTGTAAAATAATACTAATCCATGCAAGTGTTATTGATGGATTATGTTTCCCTGTGCTTGCAGGGGTAAGGAAGTATATTAGAAGTGACTGGAGAACAAAACCATACTGAAATCAGTCATCTGGATATAGTTTAAGAGTGTTTGAAGCTCAGCTACACACACTAGGGACTGTTGCTGGCAAAAACACACAGCCCTTCAAATTCAATTTTCTTTGAGCAGTTTGCCTTCAATCTGACCTTTGTAACATGCAAAAGAGAATCGAGTAATTTTTAAATTGACAACTAACTGCTGTCACTAAGTAAAATCTCAGTTGTTCAAAAGTTTAAAAGAAACACACATGTACAGGTGTTATTCAAAGTTTTAATGCAAGTTTCTTTTAATTTCAGGTTAATTCAGTTTTCTGTCTTTTATAAGAAGTGTTTACAATACCCTGCAGAAGCAGTGCAAAGCCATAGTGCCTTGAGCCTTTCCAGAGCTTTGATTTTAGCTGTTACGAGCACAAGTTCAGTGCAGAGGTAGCTTGGGCTATAATCACTCCTACTCCAACCCCTCCTTCTGGCCTGGGCTACAGGAGCCTGCGTGTCTCAGCTGGTCGTCTGCTGCTCCCGCTGCTCCTCACAAGTTGCAGTGCCAGCAGCCCAGCGCAGGGGAGCTGAGCTGAGCTTCCTCGCAGCCAGGAAGCTGTGTAACAGCACCAGCTGGAAGAGCAAGGCAGCCAGCTGGCTAGTTTAATAGGCTCTGTAGATTAATGCCGGTTGTTAACCAATGCACTCATTCAAGCTGTCTTGCTAGGTTGTTCCCCGTTGTTTCAGTGGAATCTCGTCCATCCGCCAGCTCAAGCTTACTGCTGCAGTGAAGACAAGCCTTTCGTAACAACTAAACTGAGCATGATTTAGTCTTAAGGACTGTTTTTCAACTTCAAAGCATGAGCCAGTAGTACTATAGAACAGATTTTAGAAGTCTGTGCTTGAGGGAGAAAAATAACCAAATGCCCTTCATGCTCCATTGTTAGCCTAGCTGAACTAGAAAAAAACTAACAGTACAGCCCAAAGGCAGTATCTTATCTAGCTATATTGCATTCTTCTTGCTGTCCTTTCTCACATCTGGTCAAGAATAAGATCTAATTACATAGATTATAGTAAACTTGCCTTAGCACATGCTATTCCCCTGCTGTTCCTAAGGGGAGTTCCTCTCCTTTCTTTCTCCAAAGTTGCTTTTCTCTACTTTTCCAACAAATTGCAGAATATCTTCAGCAAGAAGTTCTGGTTCCTCCAAAGCTGCAAAGTGGCCACCTCGAGGCATGTAATGGAAGGAGACTATGTTGGTGTATTTCTTCTGGGCCCAAGCCGGGGGTGTGTGCATGATTTCATTAGGGAAGGAGGCAATGCCAGTAGGTACTTGTACTGTGAGCCTGAGAGAAAAGAAAATAGTTTTTATCTTTCAAACACTTAATTCAGCAAGCAATGGAGAGTCCCTTGGAAATGATGTTCTTCAACACAGGGGCACACTGTTTAGGCAATTAAAAGCTGACTTCCGGATCCAAAATTTGTACACTAGACAACACTGCAGTTCCTTAAAAAATAAATCAAATAAATAGTCATAATTTTTGCACAGGTTTAAGACAGCTTTGCAAGGGATTCAAGACATGAGAGTTAGAAGTATGAAAGTTGAGAAGAGAGCTGTAGGAGGGGGTGGGTATCAAATTTCCTCATGCTGCATCCAGGGCTCAAGAGTCATGTATTGAGGGAAAAGCATATAATTTGACAAGGGCTGGTAAGAGAGACTTACAGTGAAGATTACAACTAAAACATGTTAAGCCTGTCAGAACAATTGGAGGGGAGGAAGAGAGGGAAAAAAAAAAAGCAATAAAAAGTAAATCCAGACTGGCCCAAAAAAACATTTTGAAATGTGACACTTTACAGGGTAAAGTACCCTGTAAAGTAGTACCCATGGACAAAAGCTCTTGCTTGCAACTGGCATGAATGCACTCCACTGAACACTGGCAGGTGGAGAGAAGCAACTGGATTTGAGGAGAAAGTATCTTATAAAGCAGACCTATCTGTGCTCGTTATAAACAGAGTAACAAAAGGTCTAAATATCCCATACGCGTAAGCTGCATTGTCAGAAGTGGCAGACTTTAAAAGACACACAAGTTGTTGGGCACATCTACATGAAAGTCTGAAAACCAGGTACCCAACTTCACATTGATCTTTGAGACTCTCTAGGTGTGCAGAAGTTCATATATCTCATCTCATGTAGGCAGAATTGGAGTGGGATACTGCCTACAGTGTGGCCACAACAGCTTTAAGAACTGAGTGAGTCAGCTTCTTGGGAGCACCATTTCACAGCTAAATAAATACCCAGCAGTGAGCTGTGGCTGCAAATACCTCAGAGCAGGTTTAAGCCTTCACTGATACTCCAGCTGACACAAGTATACGCAACCAAGCTGCTGCTGTAAGTGTTCCTGCACAGCAGGAACATCAGTTTGACTTTCCGATGATGCAGAGTTAGTATACTGAAGTTCCAAAAAGCAGGACTTAAATCCTTCACGGAAAAAGGCAATCTGTCTCCAGAAAAGTAACAGACCTACATAAACTAAACTTGGAATACATGGATCAGTCACAGCCTAACTTAATACCTGAAATAAAATACTGGACTACTTGCACATGCTCTTCCTTACTTGGATAAACCATGAGTGGGAAGTCCTTAAGCAGTCTTGTTCTAGTCAGTGCTCCTTACTGACATTCTGCAATTCTTACCAAGTTCCAACATGTTTTCCAAGCACAACACTGCACATCGCCTAAGAGCCCTGTCCTGCGAAGGAACATCGTGACGCAGCATTGCTTTTGCTCAGCATTCAGAAACTTGCAGAAAGACCTGTCAGCCACCATAAGATTAAGTAAGGCAAAATATTTAAAGAAGAAACTACTTACTTTTCATGTTTCTGTGTGCCTATTCCCTTCTGCAAATTTTCTTTGTAGAAGCGCATTGAGGAGACTATGCAGCCTGACACCCAGTAGATCATGATATTGGTGAGAAGATCATCCAGGGTAAACTTCCTGAAAAGGTCAGCCCAGAGATGGCTCAGTTAAGACTAAACACCATTTTATATTACTTTGGCAAGGTCTTGACTTTGGTTTGGTTGTACGAAGAAATTGTTACAGCAAAATTATTTGAATAGATAACTCACTGATAAGGAAAACAGTTGAGAGATGAAATGTATTATTACTTCTACTTCTTTCCCCTTTCTTGTAAGTGTGTCAGTGGCCAAATAAGCACATTAGACTTGCAGACACAAACTAGAAAGTGACATTTGAACTTCCACATGGAAGGCAGACCCCAACAAGTGCCTTATGCTCCAGCATAGCTGTCTATACTGTCCCTAGACTGGGTGGGTAGGAGCAGAAGAGCGCATGGAACAGCTTGTGGCATTTATTATTCATAATCCCAAATGCTACCATAAGCTTTCCATAGAGACATCACAGGAACTTCACCAACATATTCCATAAATAATGCATGTTTCACACCAAATTATTAGCTGTATGCAGTGGAAACATGCTATTCAAAACAATATTCATTGGACATTTTCCTAACATGACTGTTCAACTTCTGTCAGGTACCTCAGCAGTTTTCAAAGGGGACATCAAAGTCTCAGATTTCTGCCTCAAACTAAGAGTGACTTCATTAGCAAACATTAGGTAGATGAAGTAATAGTGATTAATTTAAAGCAAGTACATAGAGAATTAAGCATCAGTATTAAAATGAATCATGAGTTTTATTTCCCAGCTTCTTAATGTAAACCAAATCTTCATTGTTCTGTCCAAATGAGATTCTTCCACCTAAGTCAGTTTTTTTAATCCCCAGAAGTTACAGGACATATCTCTTCTAGGAGATCAAGGTGGGAATGGAGGTCAGCCTTCAAAGCCTATTTGCTTCTCTGCATTTTGCAGTACAGCAGTGTATCATTTGTGGTCGCTACAGGCTCCTTGTAAGATAGGAATAGCCAAAACAGACGCTTATTTAACTACAACTTGGGGCTTAATCATGTCATCGAAATGGCAGAAGAGGAAGTTTTCTTACCTCTCTAGTCCTCCGTCCTCTAAATTACGGAATTCCAGATCAGTCCATGTAGAAAACTTCTCCAAGATGTACGCAGCCAGTCCTACAGGAGAGTCATTCAAACCACAGCCTGAAAAAGAGGAGGACAATTTAACTAAAATTGGAATATCCTGCTATTGACCTCAGACTGTTTTAGAAGCTGCCCATTTTAATACAGGGTACGTAACTTTTTATAAAGCTGTGCCAGCAGTTGTGTTAAAAGAAAAAAAAAAGTATTAGAACAAGTCAGAGCCGTTTATTGTTGAATCATAAACTGATAGTATCTGCGAATCAAGAGGCTCCATATTAGCTCACACTGTATGTTTTTTAAAGTGATGTAAGGGTATTGGATTTCTGCTGGCTTTTTTTTTTTTTTGGTAAACTAATAAGATTAAGCTTGGTGTGCCAAGTAAGATTTGCTTCCATTAATGTGGAAGTTGTCATGTATTAACAGCATTACAGGGCCAAACTCCACACGCCTACGTATGTAAGAAGAGACCATGAAAATTTGCTTCATTATCTAATGGAAAAACCTTTTTAGGGATTATTAGAAAGTCATTAAGGAAGAGCAAGGCTTTATTAAAAGGTCCATCTTGCGCATTAGAAATAGCCAACTGCCTTACTGTGGAACAAAGCTTAATATACTTTTTATAGTTTGTTTTGTTTGGACAGAAGAACCACACCTGCTCTTGGAACTTTGCTAATACAGCCTAGTGCTGTCAAATACAGGGGCCATAAACTGTCCCAGCTGCTCAGTTCTGGCTTAGAAAAAGCTCTTCCTGAAGAACAGTGTGTATTTGAAGTCCCATCCATGCAATCCCAACCCTCCCTCTATGGTGCCTAACAGTATAGCTAGCTCAATTTCATTAATAATTACAGGTTAAACATGGTAATTGAGTTCCAGTTATCAAATAATTAACATTTATAACTGAAATACCAAATGTTACAAAAAGTTATATTTAGCACACCTTCCAGATCTGCAGAACTAGACAAGCAATAACCAGTTCTCATAACTGTGAAGGAAATGAGGAAGAGTGCATCAGTTTACGTATAGGAAAACTGACACTGATCCTAACGGCACTTCTAACACAGGCAAATTCTAAGGCTTTTCAATCAACCGAAAATGATCCCACACTCCATGCAAGTTTCCCAGAGAATAAGTATAAAATCAGATCCACAGAAGCCAATTTGATCAAAAGCCAACTCTGAAGCAATCAAGAGCATACTATCAGCCAAAAGCCAGAGACAACTTCCACACTTAGGAGACTTCTTTAACTGATTGCCTGTGGCTCCCCTGTCATATCCCTTTTCTTGCAAGGTGGCTCTTTCCAGCAGAAGCCTCAGGAAGGCGCTGGCAGCCTCCCTGGCCCTGATTCTCCCACCTACGGTATGCTCCCTTCTGCAGAGTGTCTTTCTCCCTGCAGAAACCTCACTTCTGCCATGCTCCTCTCTTCTTCATCCTCAAAATTGCAGGACTGCTCCTGCTTCAGCTCCCAAAACATGAGCTTACTGCTGGTTCACAGTCTGCGTAGTCCACTCTGACAAACCACAGATGACTGGTAGGGACAAGAATCAGCCAGAAAGCCACAGCAAAAGGAGCAGAACTGGGTCTAGCCATCTGTCACCTACAGCTTCCCCATCTTTTCTTGAAGCATACAAGGAATTAAGAGACTAGAAATTTTCAAAGACCACAACTCAAAGCAAGCCAAATTACTTAAAATCCATTTAGTTATCATTTTGCATACACATTTTAAGAATATACCCATTTCTGTGCTAAGAAAAAAGTTTCTTTAGCTGTATTCTTAATTAATCCACAGTGAGTGAATTGCTGCTGCACTAAACTAAGCTATATCCAGTATTCTTCAATCAGTTGTCCAACAATGAGAGAGAACTAAATTTGATTTACTCTTCAGGTATTACTTATCCCTATAAACAATGTAGCTTGTATGCTGAAACAGCTAAAAGCCTCTTTTAGGTTCCATCATTTAAATGTGGTCCATTCTCTGTGAAGAAATTATACTTTGTTCTCAGTGTAGCTGTGTTTGAAATGGAATTGCAGTCCCTGGTGAAGTGGAAAAGTATTAAATAAACTATTTTCTTTATGAAAACTGAAAATTAGGTCACCAGCATTTAGAGATTGTCAGGCACATGACCACATACTCAGTTTTGATGTGCAGATTTACCATTTCTGCATGCAAGAAATGAGTTAAACACTACACACAAATATGCATTCTTTTCTGATTTGCATATAGAAGAGGAGCATACCTTTAAAAATCTCAAACCTTCCTATTTCAATTGGAAAAAAAAAAGATTTTCTGTACATTTTAAGCAATGTATTTTGTTTCTAGAACAGAAAAGTACAATTAAAATTAACAGACTAAGTATTCTGAGCTTTGAAGGTTTCTTGTTTTTTCTGTTTTGTTGTTGTTGGGTTTTTTTGTTTTTTGTTTTTTACCAACAGTATCAGGCTTTGTAGCCTGTATGTGAGCATAGCCAGACTCCTTCAAGATCCTGTAGAGTCCTTTTTCCAAGAAGGGAAACATCCGCTTAACATCTTCATCCTGGAATCCGAAGAGCCCTGGAAGATAGCGTCCCAGCAGAATGGAGAGCACATGGATGAATCCCACTTTTGTAACTGAGGCTAAATTTAAGTGAAGGCCTTTCATATGGCTAAAAACAAAAACAGAAAAACCCCACACAAATTAACAAAAATAAAATCTGACTCAAAAGTTGTTAAATTTAAAATGTTATTAACAAAATGGACAAACTTAAATTCTGATCCTATAATTAGATCATTGCTCATCGCCTTAGCTGTACTTTGTAGTATGGCTTTTCATGTGAAAAACAAGTCAAAGGGGCAACTGTCAGTAATCAGCACGTCACTAGGCCACAAATCCTCCTTTTGCTACAAATACTTGTCCCACTCCAGACCTGATCTGGGGCCATCACAAAACTACTACGCAACTGGTTGTCTTTTTGGAAGAAACCCAGGAAGAGTATACAGTTCTGGATTGCTGCTTAACACCGAGCACTGAAGACAGAAACTGCACAGTGCTCATATGAGGACTTGGATAGGAACTCTCAAGTGCATGAGCAATGCTTTACTATTTAAAGAATAAAACAGCTTTGCATGCCAATCATCCAGCACTGTACCAAAGGGGTACTCACTTGGGAGCAATCTGGGCCAGATTGGTGCAGATGAGCCAGCCCCAGTCACCACCTTGTGCGTAGAACTCACTGAATCCCAGTCTGAGCATCAATTCATAAAAGACAGAAGCAGCGCTTACAGAATTAAAGTCTGTTAAAAAAAAAAACAAAAAAAAACCTGCATTAACTCCTGCTATGCTTCTGCATGTGCAGCATTTATTCTCCCTGTAAAGGCAATAGCCAAGTTCCTAAGAAGCTACACGTCCATTCTGTCCATTCTGCTTGCCACGCTCTTCCTAGTGGCAGGTTATTGAGGCCCTTGTCACACCCAGGTAAGGTCTAGAGAACGAGCAGAAACCAGGAGGAGAAAGTTCAGCGCTCATTACAGACCGCTGTTCTCCTATCCCCAACGGTTCTCCATGCGCTTGCCCCACTGAGGGGTTGCTGGTCTCCCTGTTAACCACAGTCGTACTCCAGCTGAGCGTGACCAGTGGCTCTGAGCATCGCCCTGGGAACGTGTTCCCGTTTTGTCAACCATGAGCACACAGTTTCAGCTTAATGATAGCTGGAAGCATCCACTAGTAACACAATCCTCCACCAAATGCTGACCACTTCCAGAATACACACGGATAACACTGTCAAATCATAACCGTGGAAGTAGAGAAAAGCAAAGCCAACCTCTCCTCCCTCCCCACAAATCCTTCACCTACACACACAGTTAGATACTAAGCTCAGTGTCACCTTAAACACTACCGAGCTCAGATTTCCTGCAGCTTGTGCTTGGCTACTTCAGAGCACAGACAGAGCAAGCAGGTACCTGGCTGCAATCTGCCATGTAGATACCTGAACTGATTTGTTTCAACTATTGCTTCTCACCTCCTTGTATAAAGCTGTTGAATGTAGATTCAAAACAACCAGAAGAAACAGTAACAATTTAAGTTTACTCTGCTCACCAGCATACCATTCACCGAGTCATGAGTTGCAGTTCACAAATTGTCACTTAACTTTTTATAGTCCTTTGTAAATTATCTATACGTTGCTCCTGAAACTAATTAATGGTGTCATCTGAAGTCACACTCTTACCTCCCTCTTTCCACAGGACACACAGGCTCTTCGTTTCTACACTGGGAAAACGAGAGGAACCAGGAGGGATTGCTCTGCTAATAGGGGCTGTTCTATCACTGTGAGACCAAGGGCTGTATAAAATTCAACTTCTTCCCACACATCGTACCTTTTTTGTGGGGTGCTTCTGAGAAGCCATAGCCAGGGATAGATGGGCAAATGACTTCAAAAATGTGTTCATCACTGAGGCCGTGGCTAGCGGGGTCCGTCAGAAGAGGGATAATTTTGTAAAACTCGTAAAATGAGCCAGGCCAACCATGAACCATTAATAATGGCTTTGCAGACCGGCCTTCAGGCAAGCGAGGAGGCTTTACATGAACAAAATGGATATCAATACCTGTAAAAAATAAAATAATTAATTAACATGTCCAAATTTACCATGACACTGAAACTAATCACAGAACAGACAGATTCTGAAGTCTTTTGGTGTCTATGCAAACACACTGCACTTCTGTGGATCCATTTATCCAAGGAACTTAAAGTACTTTATAATGGGCAATTAAGCATCACAGCAGCCAAATGAGGTAGGCATACTTCTGTTTTAAAATAAATTGGCAAATTAAGGCCTAGAAGTGAAGCAGTCTACTAATGATAACACAGTGACTCACACAGCCTAAAAGGCAGAAGAGACAATTACATCATTTAGTCCAAGTGGCTGAATATCACATGCCCTTAAATTTCACCCAAATATTCCTACACAGAGCCAGATCAGCTTCAGCCAACCACAAGATTTCTTCCTGAAAGACATACAGTTACGACTTGAAGGCATTGAGAGATGGAGAATCCATCACAGCCAGGAGCCGTTCCTTTTGGGGAAGTTAATCACTTTGCTTGTTTTGTGCATGCCTTATTTTACATCTGAACATGTCTGGCTTCTGTCTCCACCATTGATCCTAATCTTGCAGCAAAAGGAATTCAAAAAGCCTTCAGTAAGCACTCCCTCTCTGTGGAGGCCTCCTGTAATCAAGTCATACATCTTAACTTTTGATAAGCTAATCTCATTGAATCAAGAATTTGAAAAAAAAGCCTTGCTAAAAGAGATTTAAGCAGCTTGATTTTATGGTTCTTTTCTACCTTTTGTCCAGAATGTTCAGTATCTTTTTGAGTAAACCAAAATGGGAAACCATAATCTAGAACCATTCTCATCACTCTTAAGTAAAAAGTAAAAATTGCAGTCGTATTTCCTGTGTGATCTGTATGATCTATAAACAGACATGCCACAGTGTCACACTACAGGTTCCTAGCGAACTGCTTATTCTCAGACCTGTCCAAGGCTTTGCTTTCCGTGATACAATAATTCACTCTATCAGTAGAGCCTGCAGGCCTCACTTTTTGATGTATATAAACACTTCTCACTTGCATCAGCCCCAGCTCACCAGCAATCCCAGCCTCTCTCACTGACTGACATTTCCCCATCCTTATTTACAATTCTGTGAATTTCTCTATTCTCTGAAAATTTTTCAGTGATGACAGAAGTTAAGAATCTTTCACACATTTAACTTTGTCTTATCATGGCCTCCTGCGCATCTCTGTAATCATTCTTAATGCAAAAACCTCTCTCCATGTTGCTATCTACATGGCATTGTCCTCAGCCTCCTTTCCTCTTCTTCTGTCTCAGACAATACACTTTTTTTTCCCCTTTTTTTTTAAGGGAGGACTCTGCATTTTATCTTGTTCGGCCCTGTGTTGCTTATGTTTAAATAAAACCTTTATGTCTACCTGCTATATAACAATCATTTATTTATTGTCACAAATCTATTTTATATATTACAGTCAGCTGCCCCATGTCAAATAATGTACATGTATGGGTTCAAGTAAAAATAGTATAGATTCAAGCTTGAATTTTGCCATCAAATCAGATATCTGTCTGCTTTGCTCCAAATCCACAACAATACCCACAAATGATCCAAGCACAACCCTGATTCAAGTATTTCAAAAGTTTGGTTTTGTTACCAGAGGCCTCAGACAAGAAGTCTCAGATGGGGGGGAACGGTTACCAGGGGCCTCAGACAAGAATATACCCAAGGACACAGTTCTCACAACTGTGACTGGTACATCCTGAAGGAGTGCAGATAAACCAGCAGAAACCAAGATAAGGAACAAGACAGCTTTCTCAAACAAAGAGATGAGCCAAGCCGAGACCATATATGGAAAAGGAGCTCAGAGTTCATGGAAAGACACTAAGAGGCACCTCTTCAGCAACCACTAGGGACCACCAGAGACCCCCACAGAAGCCCCTTGGAGACTCAGACTGCATGCGTAATGACTATGCAAATATGATAATTAGCTCCAGGGAATAGAATGAATATGTATAATCATTCCAGGAATTTTAATGCATATGTATGTAACAGAGCAATATAAACTTTGGCTGATACAACACACGGCATGCACGCTGGGTGGAGCGATCCCCCATGCATCCGGTGCTGTAATAAAGAGAATGCCTGCTTCTTAATGCTACATTGGTGTTAAGGAGGTTTTTTTACTCCCGATTTCGGTGACAGTTTTGGCACCCCAGATGGGACTCTGCTTCTGAATCTCGACAGATCCGTGGGATCGCAGGACCTCCAGCCGGCACCAAGGGATTCTCGGGGAGAACCTCCGATCCCCGGACCGAAGAGCTCTGAACAAGACCCCTGGGAAAGTAAAGGCATTCCCTTCTTTAAAAGGTTGGGTTGCCTGCCTGTAAGGCCAGGCGAAAGGCCTGCAGCGTTGGGCTACAGAGGTACCTCAAGGGGAAGGTAAGGTTATAGTTCTGCTAGACGAAAGTCAGTGGGACATCCAGGTTGGCATTTTTTGCACAATTGGGGGTTAAGGTCCCACTAGGGCCGGTTAGAGTCCTGAATTGCTCGATATTTGTGGTAATTTGACATTTGGAATGTTATTGAACTTTGTTCCGTGGATTTTGTGGTTATGGGTAACCAAGCATCGAAAGACAGGGGGATCTTGAAGAAATCACCTCTGGGATGTATTTTAAGGTATTGGAAGGAGGTGGCAGGTCCTTCAGGAGGTACACTTACAAAAAGGCAATTAATTGAATATTGTAATCATTGGTGGCCAGTGTATACTTTAGACAATCAGGAAAAATGGCCTAAGAATGGAACTGTGAACTACAATACCATATTACAATTAATGTTGTGTTGCCGGAGGGAGGGGAAATGGGATGAAGCAATGAATGTAGATTTGTTTTTTGCATTAAGGGACCACCCTGAATGGCAGAAAGATTGTGGAATGATTCCACGGCATCCAATGATACCAGCACTAGAGAAAGAGGGAAAGGGTCGAAACTTGAAAAGGTGTTGTTACGCTTGCAGTATTCGAAAAAGGTGTTTAAAGTGTGAACGGGAGGAGGAAGAAGATTTGGAATTGATGGTTGTTCCCCGACAGAGGTTGGGGGGGGATTTTGAGGATATCGGTGGGGCTGGAGGGGCAGAAGGATTTAGTCCAATTGAAGGGAGAACAAGAGGACGACAAGGGGAAGCGGGGGAGGTTTTACAGGCTCCCCCTCGGCAGGCAGTTGGAAATAACGGAACAGTAACAGTTAAAGTACCTTTTTCAATAACAGAGTTAAGGTCCTGGAAGGAAAGAGCAGGGAGCTATGGAGAGGATCCAGAGAGAGCGGCTAGAGTGTTTGAAACTATAATTAGGACTCAGGACCCAGATTGGAATGATTTACAGGTAATATTAAACACACTGCTGAATAGTACTGAAAAGAAGATGGTATTAAACACTGCTCGGAAACAGGCGGAAGGAGCACTTGCTGGTGGGGGTTTGCAGGGAACAACAGACCAGAATTTTCCTGCTGCAGACCCAGAGTGGGATCCTAACCAGCCGGGACCCTGGGGACTTTTAACAAGATATCAGAGATAGATAGATAATGTTTGGCATAAAACACGCCATGCCAAAAGTGATTAATTGGTCTAAGCTATATGAGGTCAGACAAGAGCCAAATGAATCCCCGTCTGCTTTTATGGAACGATTAAAGGCTACTGCCAGGAAATACACCAACCTGGATCCTGAAAAACCAGAGGAAGCCCAGCAGTTAACTTCAATTTTTATGGGACAGTCAGCCCCAGACATAAGAAAGAAACTTCAGAAATTAGAAGGGGCAGATTCAAGAGATCTAGGGAAAATGTTAGAAGTGGCATGGACAGCTTTTAATAATAGGGAAAAGGAAAAAGAGATGCGACAGATTCGAAGGGAATACCTAAGAGAAAGGAGATGATTGATTGTTGCTTTAACCAGGGCTCTTGGAGGAGCCTATAGAGAAAGGGAAGGCACCGGGGGGGGGGGGGGGGCGGGTACCAAAGCATGAGAAGAGTTAGGGGAAAGGGAAAATCACCTCCTTTAGTGCAAGCCCGTCTTGCGAAAGATCAGTGCGCAATCTGCAAAGAAAGGGGGCATTGGAAAAGGGAATGTCCCCAGGCTGGGAACTTAGACCCAGCCCTGCAAGCCATTAAGCTAATGACATTAAACGATGAATCCTGAAGGGGACCAGGGGAATCATCCCCAGCCGAACCCCTGGTTACACTGAGGCTGGGAAATGCTGAAGTAGAATTTTTAGTTGATACAGGAGCCACTTACTCTGTACTTAATACTTGCAAAGGAAACTTTAGCCATGAAACTGTAAGCGTTATTGGTGCTACAGGGAAAGGAGAGAATGGGCCCTTTTTGCAGCCCTTAAAATTTAAATTGGGAAAACAATGGGTGACTCATCAATTTTTATATATGCCTGAATGTCCGATACCCTTGATGGGAAGGGATTTATTGAATAAGTTGAACGCACAGATAACCTTTAAGAATGGAGAGGTGCAGCTACTAATACCTGAATCAAAAGCTGTGGAAGCAAGAATTTTTATGTTACAGAGCATGCAAAAACTGGAGGAAGAGATTCCTGCCGAAGTAGAAGACGCAGTAATACCCTTGGTATGGGCTAGCGGAATTCCAGGTTGGTCTAAATTGGCAAAACCAGTGAAGGTTGTTCTAAAATCTGGAACTAAACCGGTAAGACAAAAACAGTATCCTATTAAATGGGAGGCCAGAAAAGGTTTGGAAGAATTAATAACTAAGTTTTTGAATTATGGACTATTGATAGACTGTGAATCAGAATATAACACCCTGATATTACCAGTAAAGAAACAAAATGGCAAGGAATATAGGTTGGTTCAGGATTTAAGAGCCGTGAATCAGATTGTTCAAGATATTCACCCAGTAGTGGCTAACCCATATACCTTGCTGACATCCCTGAAGGAGAACCATAAATGGTTTACTGTACTTGATCTCAAGGATGCCTTTTTCTGCATACCTCTAGACAAAGACAGTCAGGCAATATTCACCTTTGAATGGGAAAGCCCCACCACTGGACGCAAAACACAACTTACTTGGATGGTGTTACCTCAGGGGTTCAAAAATAGTCCAACAATATTTGGCAACCAATTGTCCAAGGAACTGGAATCATGGAAAAGGGAAAACCTGGAAGGAACAATACTGCAGTATGTAGATGACATTTTGTTGGCTGCGGAGACTAGGAGAGAGCATCTACAGATGACCATAAGCCTGTTGAATTTCCTAGGACAAAGAGGATATCGTGTATCAAAAAGTAAGGCTCAGGTAGGGAAAGAGACTGTGATTTATTTAGGTTTTGAGATTTCACAAGGACAACGGAGACTGGGAGCCAGCAGAAAAGAAGCGATCTGCCAAACTCCAGAACCCAAAACTGCACAAGAGCTGAGGGCATTCTTGGGTATGGCCGGATGGTGCAGACTGTGGATTCCCAACTATGGGCTATTAGTAAAACCCCTTTATGAAATTTTGAAGGGGTCAAATGAGAACTACCTACTATGGACCTCCGAATGCCAAGTAGCTTTTAAAGATTTTAAAAAGGCTCTGATGTCAGCACCTGCATTGGGACTGCCCGATTTGTCTAAACCCTTTGAGCTATTTATACATGAACGACAACATCTCGCCCTGGGCGTGCTGACTCAGAAACTGGGAACATGGAGAAGAGCTGTGGGATATTTCTCCAAACAATTGGACAGCGTGAGTAAAGGATGGCCAGGGTGTTTGCGTGCTGTAGCTGCAACTGTTCTTTTAATCCAAGAAGCTAGAAAATTAACAATAGGACAAAGAATCATAGTGTATGTTCCGCATATGGTGATTTCTGTCTTAGAACAAAAGGGGGGACATTGGCTGTCTCCAAGCCGTATGCTCAAATACCAAGTTATCTTGTTGGAACAGGTTGATGTGGAACTCAAAACCACCGCAGCAATCAACCCAGCGATGTTTTTGAACTCAGAAGTAAGGGACCCCGAACCCTTGCACCATGATTGCCTGCAAACCATTGAACACGTATATTCAAGCAGACAGGATCTAAGAGATGAACCGTTAACTAATCCTGATTTGGAGTTGTTTACAGATGGTAGCAGCTTTGTACGAGATGGGAAACGGATGGCCGGATACGCAGTGGTCACAACTACACGGGTAATAGAGGCTGGGGCCCTACCCATTAACACGTCAGCCCAGAAGGCGGAATTGATAGCGTTGAGACAAGCCCTGAAGATAGCTGAAGGGAAAAAGGTAAATATATGGACTGACTCAAAGCATGCATTTGGGACAGTCCATGCACATGGGGCTATCTGGAAGGAGAGAGGATTGCTGACAGCTCAAGGATCACCTATTAAATACAAGGAAGAAATTCTCCAACTTCTACAGAATATTCAAAAACCTGAGGAAGTGGCAATAATGCATTGCAAGGCACATCAATTTGGACAAACCACAGTAAATGCGGGTAATCGATTAGCTGATAAAACCGCTAGAGAGGTGGCCAAACAAGGCATCCTTGTATTGGTACCAGCAAAACAGATGAAGCTCCCAATTCTGAAACCTAATTACAGTGAGGCAGATCAACAATTAGCATCACTGCTAAAAGCAACCCCAAACGGAGAGGGTTGGTTAATAACTCCTACAAAACAGGTCATTGTTCCACAACAGATAATGACCAAAATTGTAAAGAAGAAACACGAAGAAACACACTGGGGTAGTGAGGCTATGATTTCTACTCTTCAAAATTTGATTATATGTGTAGGAATGACTGGAACAGTAAAGTCTGTAATGGCAAAAAGTGCCCTGTTTGTTTAAAAATTAATCCTATGAACAGGAAAAGACTGCCCCCGGGGACCACTAAGCAAGGAAGTTCCCCCGGAGATTATTGGGGGAATTGATTTTTCTGAATTACCAAGACAAAACAGCTATAGATATCTCCTGGTATTAGCTGACACCTTCTTGGGATGGCTGGAAGCTTTTCCCTGTCGCACCAACAAAGCTAGGGAAGTAACTAAAATATTGCTCAAAGAAATAATACCAAGATTCGGGGTACTGATAGGAATGTCCTCTGATCGGAGCCTGCATTTTGTGGCAGATATAGTCCAACAGCTAAGTAAAATTCAAATAAGAATGCAGAAAATAATTTGAAACCCGTAACCTGGGAGTGTTGCTGAATTATTTGTAGATTTTTTTGCTTTTTAGAAATCAGAAAATTAGAAGTCGATTAATTAATCAAACAGGAGAACTAATCAACAGATTATTAGTATTTTAATTGGGGTAGCCATGATGTTAACTGACTGCTCAGTCAATCAGGGAACGAACCATGAAAATCTTTACGAGGAGGCAAAGATATGATTGGCAGAGAAATTAAACATGTCAAACTGCTGGATATGTTCGCAGATAACGTTGGGGGGAACAGGGTTTCCTTTTAAACCCACCCCTCTAGGATGGTCAGAATATTGTGTTTTACATGACTGGAATAATCAGACATGATTAAAAGCAACAAACCATACCTATGCGGACTCCCTAGCCGCCAACTGTACTGCTGAAACTAACAATAGCATGGTGTTGGCTAAGTGGCCGAAACAACCATCTCTACTGATAAATAGTGAAAATAAACCTAAACCTGAAGCTATAAAATTAGGTTATGTGGAGGACGGGTTTCTTTGTTACAAGATGAACAAAATGAACAAAGTGGATGGGTTCAAGGCAGGAGAAAGTAAGTGCAAATATTACCTAACCCCTTCCCGCAATGCCACTCTTCCCTTACAGCACCCAAATGGTACGGTGGTAGGTAATGTCACCTGGTGGCATTCAAATCAAACCTCAGAGGCAACTGCAAATAAATCAACCATCTGGGAAGACCACTTTAATGGTACGTATTGGATCTGTGGGAAAAAAAAGCATACCGTTGGCTACCTGGAGGATGGTACGGATCTTGTTATCTAGGTCTGTTAATGCCCCCATTTAGAGTTGTACAACAAGTTTCATCAGGACGACCACATTGGAAAAGAGAGATAAAATTAAAATTAAAAAATAAACCTGCCATACCAGAAGGACAAAGGTTTTTCTTTATGCTCTGTCCTATGTGTGCAGTTGCGTCCTATGGAACCAAAATAAATCAACTTAGCAATTTACTAGAAGAGGTGGCTAACGAGACTATCAAAGTGTTGAACAGTATGAAATGGCTCAAGATAGGATGGTGACTCTACAAAATCGTATGGCCCTAGATTATCTGTTAGCTAGTCAGGGAGGAACATGTGCTCTCATAGGACAAGAATGCTGTACATACATAGATGATGAATTTGAGACCCAACAGAAAGGGATAAACTCAATTGAAAAAGCAGTAGAGGAGTGGGAAAAACAAAAGGAGTTCTCTTCCTCATGGTGGAATTGGTTAACTTCATGGCTACCAAACCTAACCTGGTTAAAAGAATTGTTTGTAATAATTATAGCCATAGTTGTGGTATGCATATTGTGCTGTATTATGATCCAATGTTTACCTTTAATTACGCTATGTTGTACCCAATTGTGTGTACCTGAAAGTCTAAAGTATTATCAGAATTATGCAGTCTAGGTGAGACTCCCAAAGAGGTCTTACTTTAGAAGTCTCAAAGGGGGGAACGGTTACCAGAGGCCTCAGATAAGAAGTCTCAGATGGGGGGGAATGGTTACCAGGGGCCTCAGACAAGAATATACCCAAGGACATAATTCTCGCAACTGTGACTGGTACATCCTGAAGGAGTACAGATAAACCAGCAGAAACCAGTCGAAACCAAGATAAGGAACAAGACAGCTTTCTCAAACAAAGAGATGAGCCAAGCCGAGACCATATATGGAAAAGGAGCTCAGAGTTCATGGAAAGACACTAAGAGGCACCTCTTCAGCAACCACTAGGGACCACCAGAGACCCCCACAGAAGCCCCTTGGAGACTCAGACTGCATGCGTAATGACTATGCAAATATGATAATTAGCTCCAGGGAATAGAATGAATATGTATAATCATTCCAGGAATTTTAATGCATATGTATGTAACAGAGCAATATAAACTTTGGCTGATACAACACACGGCATGCACGCTGGGTGGAGCGATCCCCCATGCATCCGGTGCTGTAATAAAGAGAATGCCTGCTTCTTAATGCTACATTGGTGTTAAGGAGGTTTTTTTACTCCCGATTTTGGTGACAGTTTGACCAAGCACCAACACTGGCAGATCTTAGCTGAACGACCTCTTTCAGAAGGTCTCTCGGTGTTTTGAATGAAAAGGCAGGCCAGTCACACCTGGCAGCACATCAATCTCCAGTGAAAGGCACTCTGTCTCCAGGCCTACGAGAGCTTGAAATGGCGCAGCAGAGCTCCTTGGCCCTGCAGAGAGGCAGCCAGCACACCCCAGCTGACACGGCTGCCAGACAGGCAGCATCACCGTGACAGCAGCAGCTGGTGAACTACATGGAGCAACAGGAAAAGAGGAGGCATCTGTGGGTATTTTTGCATGACAACATACAAGTCAGGGAACACGTATACATCTTAAGATCCAGTTCTGCTTCCAAATGCCTGTATTTGGCTCCTGTTAATGTCAGCTGATGACCCATCCATGCACAAGGGTATTCCAAGTGTCCTTCCTTTTCCTAAATATTTCAGTTATGACAAGGGAGTTTCTCACCACTGCTGCAGCATGCATACCACTGAGACTTCTTGTAGACAAGATTATGTATTACTGTTCGCTTATTTTTAAGAGAAAAAGCCACACACCTTGAATCTTAGTTTTGAATTGTGGGTAGTTATTGAGAACTTCGACTTGTTTCTTCCAATTGAACTGATTTTTCCAGTAGGAGATAACCTTCCTGAGGTAAACTGAATTAGTCCCATAAAGGAAGCAACTGTTCTCCAGTGGCTCAGTGAATCGAGCCTGGTCAAGTCTCCTAAATAAGTCCTAAAGGGAAAAACAAAGAAGGAAAGAGATATTACAAGCATTTGTGTCTGCCAGCTTGTGCTTTATTTACTGTGCATGCTTTCTAGTTATTCCCAAGTGAAACAAGAACTGCAATGGAAAAAAAAAAAAAACCACTCTCTAAAGATGCTTGTACATTTTGCTGATGCACCATCACCCATTCCAATTCTTGTTCTCCTCTAGATGCCCTCCTTACTCTTCCATTCACAGTTGTCTTCAACACTCTCACTGTCTTTGCTCAGCAGCGCTGATCTGTTTGCAAGGCTGATAACCACAGAGATAATATCCCCTTCTAACAGCACCCAAAAACCAACAGGCAGCTATAAAGAAGCTTGTTTATGATACTTGTCTCCATATCGCATTGTTACTCTTCTCTTGCCAGCTAAACAGAGGATATGGCACCTTGCAGAGCGATTACCAAAAGTGCTTAAGTGGCTTCAAAGCATAAGTTTCTTTACCTTTCCATGATACTTTGTTCTCCAGGCTACCTGAGAGCCCAGTCTCACCATCAAGGCATGAATCTGGCTCAGACCTTTTGCTTTCCTTCCCAAACCAACAGGTTGGGTGTCTTCACTGGTAAACACACTGATAGATTTCACATAGCCAAAGTTGGTGAAATCAGACTGGGAGTGAAAGTTTCCAACTCTAGAATAGCTATTAAAGTGACCGTGGTACTGCACTTCAACAGTTTATGGGTGATGCTGAAGATAGATACTGCAAGTTCAGTCCAAAATCACTCAGCAGGGAAGGACAGCCAAGAGTCCCTTCCTACTGCAAACAGAATCACAGAACAGTTGGGGGTGGAAGGCACTTCTGGAGATCCAACTCCCCCTGCTCAAACCTCTGTGGGGTTTAAACCTGAGCAGCATTTTCTAATATAGCCATAAGGACAGCTCCTACTCTGACTAAGATGAGTTAGGTGTATGCATTGGCTCGTGCCTCACACTTCACAGGCAGTCTCAATCTAGGTAAGATGTTAGTACGTGAGCTAACCTTTCTTGGCATTTAACACAAGAAAGGCATGCTATCTTTAACACTTGCTAATGTGGTTAAACTAGTGTGTACAGAAAGCCTGGGTTTTAAATAAAGCTTTTAACATGTCATTACATACATGCTGTTTTGTCCATGCTCAGCATCTTTAAAAACAAAAAAAGGTTTTATTTGATGTATGCTAGCATAACTTTAATCCCTAGTTTATGTAAGAATTTATTTAGTAACAGAGTTTACTACTGATGGATTATGATTCAATAATGTTACAATACTACAGTATAGTATTGTGCATTTTAAAAAAGCTGTAGATTAGTATCTATCTTTGTGTCCGCAGTGTAAGGCGAAATCATATTTATTACAATGTCCATTTATATTACTAAGCAGGACAAATGAAGCATTAAACAAAAACCAGGCTTTACAGAGAAAGTAATCTATTATAAATGAACAACATGGGCAATCCCATGAGTACTGTTTAAATCATTACTCCATACAGATCTAGCAAATTGCACAAACCCTGAATTAAACATGCACAACCAACAGTTTTGCTATCTAACAAATTCTGCAACCTATGTATTTTTACCCTATTTACTACCATGGTATTAGCGTTGACCAAACCATATAATCAATTAGAGAAGAATTACCATTCAAGCATTTAAGAGCTGCAACGTTCTTCAGCTGCAAACAAAAGGCACTCAAGTAAACAAAATATTTGTAATTGCCTTTGAAAGAAATAAAATAAAGACACTATTCTTATTCTGGTCTATACAACCAGTCTGAGCAAGGGGCACAAACAGGAGCACAGAGCTGAATAAGCTGGAATACAGTTTTCCTGTCCATTAAGTTTTACAGAGTAGGTTTATTTACTAGCAGTCCTGTGACAAACAACTGAGAGCAAAGATATACAGCACGATGTGAAATTTACCTGTTCATACTTATCTCCTGAACTAATGAAAAATCCCTTCCCACAAGTCCTGCACACTGGTCATCCCTCGTTTTTACAAATGTAGTTATTGGTTCAGTTTAAAAACTACTTGCAAACAAGGTCTGCATTTATTTGGCCATTTCATGCTTCTCTCTCCCCAGTATAGCAATTTGCTTACGCTCAGCTCTTCCTCTGTAGTTTCCACCTTAAATGGACGAATAGTTGTATCTTCTTCAGTGTCAGGCTTTTGTCCCTTGCCCCACCATCCTTCTTTAAAGGGTAATGTCTCTTCTTTCTTCCTGGAAAGGAAGTAGTAGATGACTGTCCCCAAAATCAATGTCACGAGTATGTCAAGCAACATAATGCCTGCAAGAGAAGAACAAAACTCTGGTGAGCCTAATCAGATAGTTCAGAGGCATGTGACATACTTCAAAAAATAAAAGGGTTTACTCACTTTTTAAGATAGGATTTGATCTACATGTTTAAGTTTCACTGATCACTCTCAGGACATCAATACTTCAGTAAAATATTCAAAATAGGACATTTTAACCTACACAACTCAACTGTGGGGAGGTTGTGTGTTACATAAGAGACAGATTTATTAAAAACAGAACTTGGAGCAAGTAAAGAGATCATATGGCTTGAAAATTAAACAGGTCTCTGATTTGCTGGTGATGTTGGCTGACTCAGTGGCCCTTGGTTGCTCCTGAACTTCAAAAGCAGAGGAGGTGACTTTGAATGGAACTAGTTTAATGCTTTTTCTTCCTCCTTAGTTCTAGTTTTCCTAAAAATTCTGAAACGGCATCTTTTCAATAAGGCTCACATATCTATTATTATCCAGGCAAAGCCTAGGTACACTACCAGAAAATAAATAACAGAAGATTTGGAGGCAGAAAAAATAAGGCATTTATACAGAATAAGACCTTAGAAGAATAGGTTGTGTTAGCAAAATATTGATATATATTGCATATTTTTGCATCACCAGATGCTGCATGCCCCATGTTGTTGGTGGCATTTTGTTGCCTATGCCATAAACGGACATCTTACAAGCATCTAGAGGTATCAGATTGCTACAACATTTGGTCAGTATTGAATCTGGGGGGAAAAAACCCACATCCACAGAGTTAGTTCTTCAACCTTCCAATTTCCCCATGGTGTGAACAGCAGGAATACCAAGGCTGCAAGTCTCGCAGAGGCCCAGTTTCTTCTGGTGCACTACCTAAGTGAAGAGCGTGAGGGCAGACATGGCCAGTCTCCCAATCAGCCTGGGG